>NW_024599828.1:600000-1200000 GCF_016772045.2 Ovis aries | reverse complement strand
TCATGTCATGACCTATTGAAAATGCAACTCCTTGCAACTGTTCAGTGCACAGTCTATGCAGATGTTGATGTGGTCCTGAGGAATAGCACTTTTCTACATTTTATTCAACATGTCCTCTTTTCCCCCTGTCTACTTCAATGTGTATATGCCTATGTCTGCATCTCTATATCACTGTCATTTATCTCTCCATCTCTTTGGAAGTGACTGGGAGTATATTTCTCTTTGTGTTTTTTGCTGTTAATTTTTCATTTGACGTGGCCTTCCTACTCAAGCCTCTGAATTTCCCTTACTTATTCCCTATATCTAGGATTCTTCTTTCAACTCTCTCTTCTCTTTTAACTTGGAGGAAGATACCCAGTTTTATATACACTGTTTTATATCTGACAAGCAGTGTGACCACAGCCAACTCAGAAACCTCTTGCATTTCAATTTTTTCCCTTGTAAAAGAGGATAAGAGTCCCCCTTCTACCTCCTTCCTTGAGGTTCTCTGAGAAGGAATGAGCGGGATGGCAACAGCAATGCTAATGGCCATCATTACTGACACTTCCTATTTAACAGGTACCTTATATCCATCACTTCACTTATACCCAAGATATTCTATTTGGAGGGTTTATATTGTTACATCCCACCATTTTGCCGAAGGGGAGACTGAGACACTACATGGTCATATATCTTACCCAAATTGCAGAACAGAACCTGTATTTAAATCTATGCCTTTACCATGGTATATGCATAAAATTCTGATAATAATGTGCCTCATAAAAATGATTAGAAAACACACAGGGCCATTACAATGACAGTTATACCTTAACACTGACAACTAATTGTGGCATCTTCTTTGTTTTCTTTGTCAAATGCTTGGTGAAAGAATACCTCTAAGGAGAGTGAAGACCGTGAGAAAAACCCTCAGTGGAAAAAAACATACTGAGCAATTTCTTGAAGGAGTTTGGTAACAGACTGTCCCAGATTTCTTTCCGTGGCTCGAATTTGACAATTCACCCGCTGAGAAACAGCCTAGATGTGAGTATTTGGGAGCATGGTGCTCCACAGCGCCCCCTCGTGCTCTAGACTAGCATGGGGCTCATCTGGAGGTGTCAGGTGGGATGTTGGGGTTGGGGTTCCTGCAGGAGGCAGAGACACTGGAAAACAGGGACCCTAACCAGAGGAGAAGGCACTCTCATCCTCAACTGTTGGTCTTTGTGACTGGGCCTGGCAATAACCAGGTGGCAGGTAAATATCCATTTCTGTGTCAAACATGTGTCATTAATTTAAGGGTGATTGTTCCTTCTGAACTAAGTGAGCACCTCAGTTACAGATGAAGAGTGAACCATCACTGATCAAAAGGTAGAACCAACTGCAAAGCAATTGTAAATCCCTAGGTAGAGGAATTCAGTTTTCACAGATGTAACAACGACAGCAGAAAAAAGATACTGAACCTGTATTCTGTGTATGGCCATAAGAATTTAACACAGTGCTTATTGTTTTTAGATTAGAAAAGGGCTTATTTTGTCTTCAAGAATGCCCATGCCAGCCTGAGAGATAGGCAAAGAGTAAATACATGTCAAATGAAAGGGTCACCTGTGTGGAGTTGATTGGATGTGGTCTGAGTTTAGAGGGAATGGCTGATTTGATCAAATAGGACCTCCTGGAGAAAGGGGTGCTAAGGCTTGGTTTGAAGAGACTACATAGCTTCTCAAACAAAGGCACAAAGACTTCCCTGGGTGTCCAGTGGTCTTGGAGGCCCAGTGATTATGCCTCTGGGTTTCCCAGGCAAGAGGTACCACTTCAACGCCTGGTCATGGAGTCAATATCCTGCATACAATGAAGCACAGGAAAAATATATCAAACGCAGATATGTCTGTGACCAAAGTCTGTGAGCAGCACGGTGGTTAGAAAGTGATCTAAAGATATATGTGACACCCAGAGGGAGACATCAGTGTGGGAACAGAGGGTAACCAGTTCTGCGCTAACCCACTCCCTCCTTCTCCCTTTAGCTGGTCTACGTGAGTAACATCACCATTGGAACACCCCCTCAGGAATTCTAGGTTGTCTTTGACACAGGCTCATCTGGCTTGTGGGTGCTCTCCATCGTTTGCAACTGTACATCCTCTTGAGAGTACAGACACCCCCTACCCGAACTATCCTTCACTTGCCCTGCCACCCTGTTTTCCACTCTTGCATCTGATGACACTCATTTCTTGTGTCTGCAGCTACACAAGTTAGGTTCAGACATTATCAGTCTTCCACCTTCCAGCTTATCAATAAGACCTTCAGCATCACCTATGGATCTGGGAGAATGAAAGGAGTTGTTCATGACACAGTTCGGGTAACAGTGTAACAAATGCTGAGTCACGACTGGCTATTTAGTGATCACTGCTTGCAAAACAGATGCAGGACCATCTGGCAGGACCCTTCCTAGCCTAACTTCCATAGATATTGGCCATCTTATCCACAGGATCATGTCTGCAGGGAGGCAGTACCTGTGGTGACACACAAGCAAACAAATTAGCTAACCCAGAGAGTGGCTTGTGGTGTGGACTTGCAGCTCCTCTACCCATGAGCAAGCAGTTCAAGTTTCATTTAGCTGGGAGCGAGAAGAATGGATAAAAGCACCCACTTTTATATTCACAGACTGTTCCAGCCACTTTCAGCTGATAACTGGTTTAAATCTGCAACAATCCCACCAAGCAGTTACTCTGATTAGTTCATGAGACATATGAGGAAACTGAGGTGCAGACAGCAAGGGCCTTGCTGAGGGCACACATGTGGTAAAAGATGAAGTTAGGCTGGCTTTTCAGGACTGAAGTTGCTGTGGGGTGTTTGGGGACAGGATAAAACTGATCTAGGGACCCTGGGGCCAGTCAAGGGCTTCAAGAGCAGGAAACTGGAGGCCTGAGAAGTCAAGGAGCCTGATAAATGAGTCCTCCTCTAGAGGACCCTTGAGAGTTAATAAACCTATGGCCTGCCTCCCCCCAAATACTGAAGTAGTTCCCCTATCTATCTTTCTCTCTCATACACACTCACAGAAATATACACGTATCCCCATAAGTGAATTCCTCAAGCAGTAATTTCATAGAATCCTGCAAGTAAGATTGTGTTTTCAGCTTCTGTCTTCCTGGACAGATGCAGAATCTACAGTACATTACAGAAAATGCAGTCCATTCCTGTCATTAGGTCACAGTGATGCCAAAGAGAAGGCTATCTTGCTCTCGATTGTTTTGTCCATAAGGTGGCACCAATGGGACCTGGCCTGATTCTTGGTTGCCCCACCTGTACAGAAACCACGAGGCCAATTTGACTCACTCAGGTGTTGTTTTTCAGAGGGACAGATGTTTTTTAAGATTCACAGCCCCTCTCAAATGGAACCCAAATTCCCCTTCCACCTTGCTCTAACCGTCTGTGGGAAACCAAAGACAGAGCCCAGCCTCAATTCTTCTCTGAGGATCTAATGGCAATGCACCCCAGCCCAGTCCTAGCCCCACTTCAGGTATCTGTAAGTGGGAACACTCTTCTCTCCCACAGATTGGGGACCTTGTAAGTATTGACCAGCCATTCGGTCTAAGCGTGGCAGAATACGAGTTTGTGCACAAAACTTTTGATGGCATTATGGGCTTAACTACCCCAACATATCCTTCTCTAGAGCCATCCCCATCTTTGACAAGCTGAAGAATCTAGGTGCCATTTCTGAGCCTGTTTTTGTCTTCTACTTGAGCAAGTAAGTCCGAGATGGACAATTCCTTTCTCCAACTTAGCTGTAATACCCTTTCAGTTGCACAAAAATTATAGAACAATTGATAAACAAGTATCCTGAGAGATAATCTAACCAAGGATAATCTGACCACAGGGCCCTACATGGCTTCACCACTGGCTTTTATAAATAAAATTTTATTGGAACACAATCCGACTGCTGGGCTCAAGACCAGTAACTTGGTCTAGGGGGGTGAGTTATGAAGGAGGTTAATGGAAGGCAACAGGAAACAAGTTGGAGGAAAAAGAAATACAATGTGCTTATGAATTTGATAAGGAAGGAAGGAGAAGGATGATGGATATCTTTCCTTCCTCATTAGCATTCTACTGGGAGCCCAGGACCAGCTAACCAAATTGTGGAGTGACTGAGAAGTGAAAGTGTGGGGCACAAAAGTGTGGGACCCCTTGTTCAAGAAATATTAGGCATTTCAAGACAGGGAGAGCAGAGGTGGGGTCCATTTTGAATTTGGGGCCCTTTGGACAATGGAGGTCACAGGCCAGTGGAGCCAACTCTGGGTGACCTGTACCCACACCCTTAAAACTCCAAGGCCCTGATTTTCCTGAAAAAATGGCAAAGTGGACAAGGGGAAAGCGAAAACATTTCAGCACCCTGTCCTCTGAGGGTGCTGAGCACTCAGGTCGCTGGAGGTCCAGGGCGTCTTTAGAAGACATAGTGGTTGGAGCTCAGAAAAGTGATTCAGCTTCTAACTTCCTCTGTGCCACTCATGAGACAATAACAGACCTCATTCTGGATCTCAATCTCTCCTAGACACTGTTTCTGTATCTGTTCATGGGGACCTTATTAGGGCCTTGATGGATGGACAAGCACAGCTCTCAGTGCTGTTTTTACTGTCCTCTAAGGATCCCCCCCTCACTTCTCTCTACAGAGATGAGCGGGAGGGCAGTGTGGTGATATTTGGTGGGGTGGACCACTGCTACTACAAGAGAGAGCTCAACTGGGTACCATTGGTCCAAGTGGGTGACTGGACTGTACACGTAGACTGGTAAGCCTCTCCCTCTGAGCGTCAGCCCAGTGATGCTCCCACTATAGTACACAGACACAGGCAGACACACAAGAATACATTCTCAGACACACAGTCACACAGACATATACACCACCTTCAACGACACAGAAAGACATACAAACACTTGGAGACACACAAGCAGACACTTATAAACCTACACAGAGACACATAAAAACAGGCATAGCTAGTCAGAGACACACAAGCACTCACAGAAACACATACAAACACACATACAAAGAAACACACAAGCACATAGATACACAAACAACCCATGGGTTCATAATCCCCAGGCCTTCTGAGCAAGACTCTGACCAGGGTCCTAAAAGGGTCCATAGAGGTCTGTGCAGCTGGGAGAGAGCTGCACCCACTGCACTTTGAGGTGGGGAGCATGGTTAGAGGACTCTACTGTGTGGTGAACCGAGGACCGTGGAGAATTTCTCCAGCCTGGACAGAGTTATGATTAGATGACCAGCAGTCCAGGGTTACCTAGGACATAGGAAGTTCTCAGTACAGATAAATGTCTGTAAAAACAGGGAAAGTCCTGAGCAAATGGGAAAAACTGGTCTCCTTAGGGTGCAGCTACCCAGCAGTGGAGACAGGTTGGCTGCATTCTTAAGATATGGAAGCAACTAATAAAAAAGGCAGCCCGTGTTCAAGGGCACACAGTGAGGCGGGGGCTATAACAGAGAATCAGGAAGGTGGGATCCAGAAGTGACCTGAGGGCAAGAGACATAACTGATAGGATTCCGTGTGATACCCTCAGACAAAAGCTGACCTCTCCTTTGCAGTTTGTGTGGGCTAGTCATGTATTTCCTGGCCAGGGTCTCAGGGTCTTATCTGGTTGTAGGAGCAGTGCTGGGAGATACCCTCTCCCAGGGGAGCCCCTCTCTTGCCCTGCTATGAGAATCTGTTGCCCCTGCGAATCTCCATCTTCACTCTGTGTGAGACCCGTTATTTGTTCCCCACAAGATACAGCTCTCTGGAGGTTTCTTATTGTTTTCTCAGTCTTCATTCACTCATTGAACAGACAAGCATTGGGCATCCACTGTGTGCCAGGCACTTTAGGGAGGCAAGGAGAATAAAACTCGCCCCCACATCTAAGAAGGTAGATGTACATGAAGTGACTTGCCCACATAGTGAACTGTGAGTTTGGTACATGTTAGGCATGAGGAGGAGAAGGCAATGACAACCCACTCCAGTACTTTGCCTGGGAAATACCAGGGACAGCGGAGCCTGGTGGGCTGCCCTCTATGAGGTCACACAGAGTAGGACATGACTGAAGTGAGTTAGCAGCAGCATCAGTAGCAGTCATGGGGTAGGATCTACAGACAGTGACCAAGACAGGAGAGTGATAAACTCCGGGAGAAAGACTTCCCAAAAACAATACAATTAAGGTGGAATCTGGAAGATGAGAAGAAATTTGCTAGTCAAAGTGGAGTGGAGTCTTCTAGGAAGGAAGACCAGCTTGTATCAAGGTAAAAAACATACTGGTGTATTCAAGTACTGCATTTGAGGATGTCAAGAAAGGTGCTGTGTCGAGAGCAAAGGAAAAGAGGGAAAGAGATGAAGGGCTCTTTAGAAGACAGTCAGGAAGGGGCAACTCTGAGGAGACTCAGAGTGACCTTGACACCCACTTTCTTCCATTGTTTCTTAGCATCACCATGAAAAGAGAGGTTATTGCTTGTTCTGACGACTGCACGGCCATGGTGGGCACTGGTGCATCACATATCCAAGGCCCAGGAAGACTGGTCGATAACATACAGAAGCTCATTGGTGCCACACCTCAGGGTTCCAAGGTGAAGGGTCACGCCCCAGGGTCACTCCCAGTCTCCACAAACAACAAAGATCTCCAAGGCCAACCTCTCACCCTCTCTCTCTAACAGCACTATGTTTCATGTACTGCAGTCAATACTCTGCCCTCTATTATCTTCACCATCAATAGCATCAACTACCCATTGCCACCTCAAGCCTAGATACTCAAGGTTAGGGGACAATACTGAGAGTTGGTTCTCAAACTGAAGTTTGCAGGAACCCTTGGGCTGCTGCTGGGAGGAGGGCACCCTCTGGAGGCCATGTCACACCATTGCAGATGCTGCTGAGCCCAGTGGCTGGGCCAGTGCCTTCACAAAACCAAACACTTGAGAGTAAAAGGCCGTGTGGAACACTGATCTTCCTGAAATATGTGGAGAGGCCACACCATATGGCATATTGGGAGTCAGGGAGAGGGGAACACTAAGGTCGTCAGTCCCCAAAGAGCTTCAATTCAATCGGAACCCTTAGGTTCATGAACATGAAATTCAGCTCTAGCAGCCCCAGAAATAGGCCATGTAACAAGGAGAATGGCTGGGGAGAGTCCCAGTGTGATGTCCCAGGACAAGTTAACAGTCTGCCTTCCCTTCTGTAGATTTTTCTGCTTTGAATGATCACGTGGTCAGCCTAGTTCTCGCCTGCATCTTCCCCTTGCTCTGGACAGGTTCCTCCTTTGTCAGTTGGGGTACCCACCCCCTCTGTGGGGAGGTTGGATAATAAGGTGAATAAAGGGTGCACAGTGACTGCTCATCCCCAGCACAGGGGAGAGGCTTCATGCCAGCTCCCTGAGAGGGTTCAGAGCAGGCTGATGGACTCAAAGGAGGCTTTGAGGAAGAGGAGGAGTTTCAGAAATTCTAAAATGACAAACTCATTGAGCTATTTTGAGGGTTGCTTTGTTCTAGGCAAAAGTGCACTGGATTCTATGCAAATGGCATCCAAGGTGGTCTGCATTAAGGCACTGAGGACTTACTAGGGCTGATGAGGGCTACGGATTGACCAGTGGGGATGGGGAACCAGAGTACGTTACCCACCCAAGCCTGGAGTGTTGGCCGAAGGAGGCTTCTCAGAGTTCCTGAGTTAAGTTTTCAAGAAAGTGTTGTGGTCACTGCTCTATTTAAGATGGATAACCAACAATGAGTTACTGTGTAGCACAGGGAACTCCACTCAGTTTTATGACAGCCAGGATGGGAGGAGTGTCTTTGGGACCAGGATACCTGGATATATATGGTTGAGTCCGTTTACTGTCCACCAGAAACTCAGAATATTGTTAATCAGCTATACTCCAATACAAAATAAAATGTTTTAATAAAGCCCAGATTGTGGGGATGCAGGGGAGAACCAGAATTCTCTGCAGAGAAAACAAGGAGCAGGAGTCAGAAGGAAAGAAACAGGGAGTGAGGGGAACTACGGACACACTTGTTCTTTTCTAAATAATTATATTGAAGTGTGGCTAATCTTCAGTGTTGCATTAAGTTCTCCTGCACTACAATGTGACTCAGTTATACAAGTAAAAATATATATATTTTTTATTTTTTTTCATGTGGTTTAACACTAAGCATTGAATATATTTCCTTACGCTCTACAGTAGGACTGTGTTGTTTTTCATTCCTCTGTTTCCCCACCTCCCAGTCCTCCACTCACCACACCCTTCCTCATGACAACCTGATGTCTTGGCCCTCTTTGGTTTTGGATGAACTCTCATATCCCGTGCTGCTGAGAAAACCCCTTGTTACTTACCCAAAGAGGGAAATAAAACAAAGAATTGTGCTAGGCAGGGTTGGATATTGGGGGGAGTCACCAGTAAGGGCTAATGCTTACTGCTGTGTGTCTCTGACTCCCCCATGATTCTAGAGTCCGCTGCTATTCCATCTTTAAAGAGAAAATTGTGAGGAGATCTATAGAGACCTGGTTCCTGGGTGACATCTTCCTGAGGCTGTATTTCTCAGTCTTTGATCACAGAAATGACAGGATTGGCCTGGCACTGTCAGTGTAAATGCTTGAAGTGCTTCAGGAATCAGTAAGGCCATTCCTAACATACACTCACTCACACTTTGGGCACTCCTGCCCAGGATGATGGTGAAGTGTATTTGGTGTTCTGTACACCCTATTCTCAGTAAAAAATAAAGTGTTTCACTCTTAATGGTGCTGAAACAAATGGGTGACTCTGTTTGTGTCAGGGAGTGAAGTTTGTGTCTAGAACCAAGTCTGAATCAAAACTGAGACGATCCCTACTACAACTGGCTTCAAGGAACAGAGAGACTCATTGAAATGATTCTGGGAATCCAGGATACAAGATTCAGAACAAATATGAAGATCTCAGTGACTGGAACCAAAAAATCATAAGTCATCAATTCTCTCTTACCCTCGCTATTTCCCTTTGGTCTGCTTTGATGGTCTTAGGCAGGCAACTATTTTCCTTAAGGCTTCTACACCTGGTGAGGGAGTTCAAGCTACCTGCCCTAGGGATTTCAATCCTGAAGGCATCTCCTAGTAAGGAAAAATGATTGCAGACATCAGAGTTCAAGGGTGTTCTCTGAATCACCCACCTCAGTTCACATGTACAACACTAGATCAGCCATCCTGGAAGGGACATGGGGTCTTATGACTGGCTTTGCATGGTCTTTGTCCCTGACCCAGCAGGACACATGATTGACAATTTACTCCAGAACTACATGACTGAAGCTGGGGAGAGACAGCACCAAGGATGCTGGCTGGCAGATTGTCTACACCCTGGAAGAGTTTGTGATGACCCACCACCTCCTCATTCAGAGGAATTATAAGGGGTAATGAAATAGACTATTTGTCCCATCTCAGATGAACTTATCACTGGGCTTCTCCTCCAGGGGAGTTTGGGTGAGGTGCTTCATGCAGAGCTGGTTCCCTCTTTTTCCCACACCCCAGTCACCAGGTCTCTGCCACATATGCCTGCTCTGTCTTTTCCAGTCCTACTTGGTAAGTGGTGGCCCCAGGGGATCCCTGAGCCATCCCTCTACTCCAGGACCCAGAATTCCCCTTCCTTGGCCTCCAGTGCTGCTGGGGAGAATGCAACGCATGTATCGGGGGACCCAGGGTACACAGAGCCTTCAGCCTTTCTGAGCTTCCTCCAGGGGTGGAGCTACAAACTATTTGCTTGGAGCTGCCATGGTTAGACTCTTTTGCACTGGAAGCATCCATTCTTTCCACCCGGAGGCCCTCAGTAGAAGTCAGCTGAGTCAGCAGGGATCACATGTTGGTTTCCTTTCAGATTGACTGGTTTGATCTCCTTGTTGTATAAGGGACTCAAGAATCTTCACAAGCACCACAGTTCTAAAGCTCAATTCTTCAGCATTCATGCTTTCTTATGGTCCATATCACACATCTGTACATGATTACTGGAAAAATCATAGCTTTGACACTAAAGACCTCTGTAGTAAAGTGAGTCTCTACTTTTTAATACACTGTGCAGGTTTATCGCAGCATTTCTTCCTTCAAAGAAGCAAGTATCTTTTAATTTTTTGGCTGCAGTCAAGGTCCATTATGGTTTTGGAGCCCAAGAAAATGAAATCTGCCACTGTTTCCACATTTCCCTCATCTATATGCCATGATGTGATGGGACAGGATGCTATGAATGTTGAATATATGTTTGTGAAGAGTTTTGTGAATGTTGAGTTTTAAGCCAATTTTTGCATCTCCTCTCCTCACCAACAGGCTCTTTAGTTCTTCTTTGCTTTCTGCCATTAAGGCAGTGTCACCTTCATATCTGTGGATGTTGATATTTCTCCCAGCAATCTTTATTCTAGCTTGGGATTTATGCAGTCCAGCATATTGCATGATGTAACCTGTATAGAAGTTAAATAGCCAGAGTGAGAATGTACACCTTGTCAGGCTGCTTTCCCAGTTTAAAATCTTTCAGTTGTTCCGTGTCTGATTCTAACTGCTGCTTTTTGAGCTACATACAGACATTTCAGGAGACAGGTAAGGTGATCTGGTACTCCCATTTCCTTAAGAATTTTCCAAAGTTTGTTGTGGTCCTTTATGTGAAAGGCTTTAGCATAATCAGTGAAGCAGATGAAAATGTTTTCTGGGATTCCCTTGCTTTCTCTATGATCCAATGGATGTTGCCGATTTAATCTCTGGTTCCTCAAACCAGTTTGTACATCTGTAAGTTCTCAGTTCACATAGAGTTGAAACTTAGCTTGAAGGATATTGAGTATTACCTCACTAGCAAGTGGGATGAGCACAATTGCATGATAGGTTGAACATTCTTTGGAATTGCCTTCCTTTTGGATTGGAGTGAAAATTGACCTCTCCCAGCACTGTGGCTACTGCTGTGTTTTCCAAATTTGCTGACATATTGAATACAGCACTTTTACAGCCTCATTCTTTAGGATTTTTAAATAGCTCAGCTGAAATTCCATCACCTCACCTATCATTGTTTGTAGTGATGCTTCTTAAGGCCCACTTGACTTCTTACTCCAGTATATGTAGCTTTACATGAGTGACACAGACGTCATCCCTATCCCAGTCTTTATGACCGTTTTTGTACAGTTCTTCTGTGCAGTCTTGCCACCTCTTCTTAATTTCATCTGCTTCTGTTAGGTCTTTGACTTTTATGTCCTTTATTGTGCCCATCCTTGCATGAAGTGTTCCTCTGGTAGCTCCAATTTTCCTGAAGCGATGTATACTCTTTACAATTCTATTATTTTCCTCTAGTTCTTGCAGTGTTCACTTATGAAGACTTTCTTATATCCCCTTGCTACTCTCTGGAAGTCTGCATTCCAATGAGGACATCTTTGCCTTTCTCCTTTGCCTTTCACTTCTCTTATTTTCTCAGCTGTTTTTAAGGCCTCCTCAGGCAACCCCTTTTCCTTCTCCTATTTGTTTTTCTTGGGGAAGGTTTTGGTGACCACCTCCCGTACAATGTTACAGACCTCCATCCATAGATACTCAGGCCTCCAGACCTAATCCCTTGAATCTATTTTTCATCTCCACTAAAATCATACAGGATTTGATTTAGGTCATAGCTGAATGTTCTAATGGTTTTCCTTACTTTCTTCAATTAAAGCCTGTATACTGCTTGCTTCTGCCTAAGCATTGTTGCCGTATCACCACCCACTACTTCCAGTGGGTGTGGAGCAAAAACACATAATTTGAGGACTGGTACCCTGGGTTTGTGCTTGGCTTTTCACGTGCTTAGCTATGTGACTTTGATCAAGTCCCTTAACCAAAGTTTTCTCATCTGGTCAATGGGCATGATGATGATAATTCCATCTCTAAATGCATGTGTGCCTGCTAAGAAGAGGTGGCCCTGAGAGGACTTACTTGGTTCCTGAGTCTGGAAAAAGTATGAATTATCCTGCTACCTGGGGAGATGGAAATCTTCTGTTTAGAGGGTATGGCTGCCATCCCCAAGGCTAAATATTGATTGAACCCAAATGACATCTAACTCTGAACCTGACCCAGAACTCTGACTGAGCCAATGCTTCTGTTTTCTGGGCCCCCAAAAGAGCTAATCATTACTGGTTCAGATTGCTCCCTTCCCAGGCTTACCAGTCAGCCTTTTCTTGTCAACTACTTCTATTCTGAAATCACACTGCAAGGAGAGCTGTAAGCCTTTTGGTCTTTTTTCAGTTTCCCACTTCTCCAGCATAGCAAGAACTAGCTGTTATGGCTGCTTGTCATAGCAACAGCTATGGCAACCTGTATAGTCCAATCTCAGCCTCTTAAATGTAACTGTCCCCATTTGGCCCCTCATGTTTAAATTCCCTACAGTTGCCTTAGAAACCTTCCTATGCTTGCTGTTTAACGACCAAATATTTGTGGAGTTGATCTAGTTTTCTTTCCCAAAGTTTATTCCAATCATGCAATGAAGTAACCAGACATTTAGTCATCTAATTACCGACAGGAATTGACAAAAGCAAACCACCCATCCATTTCTTGCTTGCTCCCAAACAACTTTGAAGTGATCTTCTGAAACAATGTGATACATTGGCATGTACACTCCAGAATGGACACTTTTTCTGGATCCATTTTCCACCTAGTGCCAGATGTGTACCACAAACTTCACCCTCCAGCAACCGGTCACCTGGTGTTTGCAGATTCAGACCACTCCAGATCCCTTCAACTTCTCTCAGTAAAATCTAGAGAACAAACTCAGTCAAAGCTCTCTCTCCTGCATAAAAGAGATTTCTGTTTATGTTTTTGTTTTTTTCTTTTTTTTTGAAAACAATTTTTGGTAACATATTCAAAATCTTGTGCTCTTTGCCTTGGATTCAAGGATCTGCACCAGAGAATGGGAAGCCTCCTCTTCCAATGAAATATTTTTCCGCTCTAACCAGGACCAGACCCTTCACTGGACCCTGTGTCCTCATTGGTATTGTTCAGATGCTAAGCCATGTCTTACCCTTTCTGATTACATGTTCGGCAACAAAACAGGCCTCCCTGTCTTTCACTATTTTGTGGAGTTTCCTCAAGCTCATGTCCTTTGAGTAGGTAATGCCATCTCAAAATCTCATCCTTTATTCCCTCTCCTTCTGCCCACAATCTTTCCCAGCATCAGGGTCTCTTCCAAAGAGCTGGGACTTGACATCATTGGCCTAAGTGTTGGAGCTTCATCTTCATCATCAATCCTTCCGTTGAATATTGCTCTACCACTTCCAAAATAAAACTCATGTTTCCAATCACCTAACAATATTGAACATTGATAAAGTTTAATAGAAGTGGGATCTAGTCCTCTGGGAAATCTCAGCACTGCCTCCCTGGCTTTCTCTTTCCTTTCTTTCCACCTGGCATTGAATTACTTCCCTACAGCTTCTCCAGCTTGAAATGGCCTGCTGACCCAAAATTGTCAGCTATCCAGGAATTGTTCCTTCCTCCTTCCTTAAAGACTTCTGCCTGCTCCCTGATTGTCCTCTGTACATCAGTTAAGTTCTATCTTTCAGTCATGTCCAACTCTTTGCTATATCATGGGGTGCAGCATGCCAGGCTTCCTTGTCCATCACCAATTCACAGAACTTGCTCAAACTCATGTTTTTCAAGTTCATGATGCCACCCAACAATTTTGTCTTCTATCTTCCCCTTTGCCTCCTGCCTTTAATCTTTCCTAGAATCAGACTCTTTTATAATGAATCATTTCTACTCATCATTTGGCCAAAGTAATGGAGATTCAGCTTCAGCATCACTCCTTCCAATGAATATTCAGGACTGATTTCCTTTAAGAGGGATTGGTTGGATCTCCTTACAGTCCATGGGACTCTCAGCAGTCTTGTTCAGTACACAGCTCAAAAAGCATCAATTATTTGATGCTCAGTTTTCTTTATGGTCCAAACTCACATCCACTCAACTTTTGGAAAAACCATAGCTTTGACTCTACAAATCTTTGCTGGTAAAGTAATGTTTATGCTTTTTAGTATTCTGTCAAGGTTTTCCATATTTTTTCTTCTGAGGACCAAGTGTTTTTATTTTGTTTTTGTTTGTTTGTTTTCACAGCTTTAGTCACTATCTGCAGTTATCTTGGAGCCCACAGAAATAAACTCTGTCACTGCTTACATTGTTTCTCCATCTATTTGCCATGAAATAAAGGAACTGGATGCAGTGACCTTCGTTTTTTGATCTGTTCTTTTCATTATAGGGGACTAGAATGCAAAAGTAGGAAGTCAAGAAACACCTGGAGTAACAGGCAAATTTAGCCTTGGAATGCGGGATGAAGCAGGGCAAAGACTAATAGAGTTTTGCCAAGAAAATGCACTGGCCATAGCAAACACCCTCTTCCAACAACACAAGAGAAAACTCTACACATGGACATCACCAGATGGTCAACACCGAAATCAGATTGATTATATTCTATGCAGCCAAAGATGGAGAAGTTCTATACAGTCAACAAAAACAAGACCAGGAGCTGACTGTGGCTCAGATCATGAACTCCTTATTGCCAAATTCAGACAGAAAATGAATAAAGTAGAGAAAACCACTAGACCATTCAGGTATGACCTAAATCAAATCTCTTATGATTATACAGTGGAAGTGAGAAATAGATTTAATGGCCTAGATCTGATTGAGTGCTTGATGAACTATGGAGTGAGGTTCATGACATTGTACTGGAGACAGGGATCAAGACCATCCCCATGGAAAAGAAATGCAAAAAAGCAAAATGGCTGTCTGGGAAGGCCTTACAAATAGCTGTGAAAAGAAGAGAGGTGAAAAGTCAAGGAGAAAAGGAAAGTTATAAGCATCTGAATGCAGAGTTTCAAAGAAGACATAAGAAAGCGTTCTTCAGCGATCAGTGCAAAGAAATAGAGGAAAAGAACAGAATGGGAAAGACTAGAGATCTCTTCAAGAAAACTAGAGATACCAAGGGAACATTTCATGCAAATACGGCCTCGATAAAGGACAGAAATGGTCTGGACCTAACAGAAGCAGAAGATATTAAGAAGAGGTGGCAAGAATACACGGAAGAACTGTACCAAAAAGATCTTCACGACCCAGATAATCATGATGATGTGATCACTAATCTAGAGCCAGGCATCTTGGAATGTGAAGTCAAGTGGGCCTTAGAAACCATCACTATGAACAAAGCTAGTGGAGGTGATGGAATTCCAGTTGAGCTGTTTCAAATCCTGAAAGATGAGGCTGTGAAAGTGCTGCACTCAATATGCCAGCATATTTGGAAAACTCAGCAGCGGCCACAGGACTTGGAAAGGTCAAAGAAAGGAAATGCAAAAGAATGCTCAAGCTACCACACAGTTGCATTCATCTCACATGCTAGTAAATTAATGCTCAAAATTCTCCAAGCCAGACTTCAGCAATACGTGAACCGTGAACTCCCTGATGTTCAAGCAGGTTTTAGAAAAGGTAGAGGAATCAGAGATCAAATTGCTAACATCCACTGAATCATGGAAAAAACAAGAGAGTTCCAGAAAAATCTATTTCTGCTTTATTGATTATGCCAAAGCCTTTGACTATGTGGATCACAATAAACTGTGGAAAATCCTGAAAGAGATGGAAATACCAGACCTCCTAACCTGCCTCTTGAGAAATCTGTATGCAGGTCAGGAAGCAACACTTAGAACTGGACATGGACCAACAGACTGGTTCCAAATAGGAAAAGGAGTGTGTCAAGGCTGTATATTGTCACCCTGCTTATTTAACTTCTATGCAGAGTACATCATGAGAAACGCTAGACTGGAAGAAACACAAGCTGGAATCAGAATTGCCGGGAGAAATATCAATAACCTCAGATATGCAGATGACACTACCTTATGGCAGAAATTGAAGAGGAACTAAAAAGCCTCTTAATGAAAGTGAAAGAGGAGAGTGAAAAAGTTGGCTTAAAACTCAACATGCAGAAAACGAAGATCATGGCATCCAGTCCCATCACTTCATGTAAATAGATGGGGAAACAGTGGAAACGGTGTCAGACTTTATTTTTTTGTTCTCCAAAATCACTGCAGATGGTGACTGCAGCCATGAAATTAAAAGACGCTTACTCCTTGGACGAAAAGTAATGACCAACCTAGATAGTATATTCAAATCAAAGACATTACTTTGCCGACTAAAGTCCGTCTAGTCAAGGCTACGGTTTTTCCTGTGGTCATGTATGGATGTGAGAGTTGGACTGTGAAGAAGGCTGAGCACCAAAGAATTGATGCTTTTGAACTGTGGTGTTGGAGAAGACTCTTGAGGCTCCCTTGGACTGCAAGGATATCCAGCCAGTCCATTCTGAGGGAGATCAACCCTGGGATTTCTTTGGAAGGAATGATACTAAAGCTGAAGCTCCAGTACTTTGGCCACCTCAGGAGAATAATGACTCATTGGAAAAGACTTGATTCTGGGAGGGATTGCGGGCAGGAGGAGAAGGGGCGATAGAGGATGAGATGGCTGGATGGCATCACTGACTCGATGGACATGAGTCTGAGTGAACTCTGGGAGATGATGATGGACAGGGAGGCCTGTCGTGGTGAGATTCATGGGGTCGCAAAGAGTCGGACACGACTGAGCGACTGAACTGAATTGAACTCAAACAACTTGAAAATAGAAGAGATAAATGAAAGAGCAGTTTTTTACATCCAATGTCAGACATCAGAGAATGGATTCCTGAGGCGGGGAGCAAGCAAGGTGAGTTCTACAATTACCCCAACTCTAGAAATACTTTCCAACACATGCATGGAAGGACAATCTAGGCAGAGACAAATGGTCTCCAAAGAAGAAAGATTTGAGACTCTAGATAGTTAGAGTTCACAGGAGAGAGCTACACACAGAGTACTGTGCGAGTGTACAGGTGATACCCTTCCAGTTTAGAGCAGAGAGTTGATAGTACTGGTCAGGATTATAGGGAACAATCCTTGGGTCTCAAACTGCGCCAACTCTAATAGTGTCCCCACCCACCAGCATGGAAATTACTCATAATTCCTATGACATCAGTATGGCCGTGAAGACAATACTGCCTTACTAGTGGGGAATAGTAAACCTGGTCTAAAGGCAGGTCTTATATCAGCTAAAAAATCTGAACAGCAAGCCTTCAAAAAATACAATTGTTTCCAAGAAATTAACAGTGTTTGCAAACAGTGCCAGGAATAGTTTATGAAAATTAAGAATACCCAGCATCCAAAGGGTAAAAACTGCCATATCCAATATCCAACTTAAAATTTCCATATGAATTGTGAAAATATTTGTCTTAGGTCAATCAAAATATTGTAAGGTAATACTCCATTGTGTATATGTAATGCAGCTATCTTATCCATTCATCTGCTGATGGACATCTCAGCCATTAAAAAGAAAACATTTGAATTAGTTCTAATGAGGTGGATGAAACTGGAGCCTATTATACAGAGTGAAGTAAGCCAGAAAGAAAAACACCAATACACGTGTTCCAGTGCACCAGCCCCAAACATCCAGTATCATGCATCGAACTTGGACTGGTGATTCCTTTCATATATGATATTATACATGCTCAATGTCATTCTCCCAAATCATCCCACCCTTTCCCTCTCCCACAGAGTCCAAAAGCCTATTCTATATATCTCTGTCTCTTTTGCTGTCTCGCATACAGGGTTATCATTACCATCTTTCTAAATTCCATATATATGTGTTAGTATACTTATTGGTGTTTTTTCTTTCTGGCTTACTTCACTCTGTATAATAGGCTCCAATTTCATCCACCTCATTAGAACCGATTCAAATGAATTCTTCTTAATTGCTGAGTAAAACTCCATTGTTCATATATACCACAGTTTTCTTATTCATTCATCTGCTGATGGACATCTAAGTTGCTTATACCTGTGGCAGCTTCATGTTGATGTATGGCAAAACCAATACAGTATTGTAAACTCATTAACCTCCAATTAAAATAAATTTATATTAAAAGATAATAAATAAATTAGCCTTAGATCATCTGAAAAGAAAAACAAACAAACAAAAAAACACCAATAGAGTATACTAAGGCATATATATGGAATTTAGAAAGATGGTAGCTATAATCCTGTATGCGAGACAGCAAAAGAGACACAGATATATAGAACAGTCTTTTGGACTCTGTGGGAGAGGTAGAGGGTGGGATGATTTGGGAGAATGGCATTGAAAAATGTATAATATCATATAGGAAATGAATCACCAGTCCAGGTTTGATGCAGGATACAGGATGCTTGGGGCTGGTGCACTGGAATGACCCAGAGGGATGATACAGGGAGGGAGTTGTGAGGGGGGTTCAGGATGGGGAAGACATGTACATCGTGGTGTATTCATGTTGAGGTATGGCTAAACCAATACAATATTGTAAAGTAATTAGCCTCCAACTAAAATAAATAAATTTCTTTCTTTCTTTTTTTTTTTCTTAAAGGCAGTATTGTACACGTTAAAAGGATAAACTCTGGTGTTGTGCTGCCCTAGCACATATTGAGGCTTGCCACTCCCTAGGTGAGGGCCTTTGGATAGGTTATTTAACCTCTCTGAACTTCAGTTTCCTGACCAGAATGTGGAGAACAATAGAGTGTATCCATTATCATTCCTTATTTATTTCCTTAGCATTTAAACTAAAAAAAAAAAAAAACCTAATATAAAATATTGTAAAGTAATTATCCTCTAAATAAGATAAATATATAAATTTAAAAAGAAAAAAAATACAATGCGTAAAGAAGCAATAAAATATCCATAATGAGGGAAACATCAATTAGTAAAAACACAGTTAAAGTATACATTACATAATTAGAAGGGAAGGACATTAAAATGCTTCCTAGAATAATAATCTTTATAGTCATAAGGCTGAAGAATATTGAGTATGTTAAATACAGACATGGAAAATAGGAATGAAAACACTGTGGGAAAAAAAATAATTGTGCATCACAAAGATTTGAAACAACTTTAAGAACACTGAACAATCCTGGGCTCAAGACCAGTAACATGATCTAAGGGGGTGAGCGAGGAGGAAGTTTAATGGAAGGCAACAGAAAAGAAGTTGAAGGAAAAGGCATTAGGATTTGCTTATGAATTTGATAAGGAAGAAAGGAGAAGGATGATGGATATTTTTCCTTCCTCGTTAGTATTGTACTAGGAGCCCAAGACCAGCTACCCAATTTGTAGGAGCCAGTGAGAAATGAAAGTGCGGGACACAAAAGTGTGGGACACCTTGTTCAAGAAATATTAGGCATTTCAAGACAGGGAGAGCAGAGGTGGGGTCCCTTCTGAGTGTGGGGCCCCTTCTGAGTGTGGGGCCCTTTGGACAGTAGAGTTCACAGGCCAGTGGAGCCAATGCTGTGTGAACTGAACCCACACCCTTAGAACACCCAGGCCTTGATTTTTCTGAAAAATGACAAGGTGGACAAGGAGAAACCAAAACACTTCAGTACCATGTCCTCTGAGGGTGTCTGAGCACTCAGGTTGCTGGAGGTCCAGGGTGTCTTCAGAAGACATAGTGGGTGGAGCCCAGCCAAGTGATTCAGCTTCTAACTTCTTCTGTGCCACTCAATAGCCAGTAACAGACCTCAGTCTGGAACTCAATCTCTCCTAGACTCGATTTCTGCATCTGTACATGGGGGTCTTATTAGGGCCTTGATGGGTGGACAAGCACAGCTCTCAGACAGTCCTGTTGTTACTGTCCTCCAAGGATCCCCCCCCACCCTCTTCTCTCTACAGAAATGAGTGGGAGGGCAGTGTAGTGATGTTTGGTGGGGTGGACCACCACTACTATGAGGGAGAGTTCAACTGGATACCATTGATCGAAGCAGGTGACTGGAGTGTACACATGGACCGGCAAGCCTCTCTCTCTGAAGGACAACCCAAGTAACGCTCCCAATACTGTACATGGACACAGGCAGACACACACAAATGCATTCTCAGACATATAGTCACACAGACATATACACAACCCACAACGACACAGACAGACACGCAGACACATAGAAACACGTGAGCAGACACATATAAACCTACACAGAGACACATATAAACATGCATAGTTAGTCGGAGACACATAAGCACACAAAGAGACACATAGAAATACACATACAAACAAACACACAAGCACATAGATGCACAAACAACCCATGCATTCATAATCCCCAGGCCTTCTGAGCAAGGCTCTGACCAGGGTCCTAAAAGAGTCCAGAGAAGTCTGTGCAGCTGGGAGAGAGCTGCATCCACTGCCCTTTGAGGTGGGGAGCATGTTTAGAGGACTCTACAGTGGAGTGAATAGAGAATCAGGGAGAATTTCACCAGCCTGAACAGAGTTATGGTAAGATGACTGACTGTCCAGGGCTACCTAGGACATAGGAGGTTCTCAGTACAGATAAATGTCATTTTCAAAACAGGGACAATCCTGAGAAAATGGGAAAAACTGATCTACTTAGGGAGAAGCTACCTAGCAGTGGAGATTGGCTGCAGTCTTAAGATGTGAAAGCAACTAATAAAAAGGTCACCACATGTTCTTCGGCACACAGTGGGACAGGGGCTATAAAACAGAGTCAGGAAGGTGGGATCCAGGAGTGAACTGAGGACAAGAGGCATAATTGATAGGATTCTGTGTGATGCCCTCAGACAAAAGCTAACCTATCCTTTGGAGTTTCTTTGGGATAGTCATGTATTTCCTGGCCAGGGTCTCAGGGTCTGAACTGGTTGTAGGAGCAGTGCTAGGAGACACCCTCTCCCAGAGGAGCTCACCTCTCCCCCTACTATGAGAATCTGTTACCCCTGTGAATCTCCATCTTCACCCTGTGTGAGACCTATTATCTGTTCCCCATCAGATGCAGCTCTCTGGATGTTTCTTATTATTTTTTCAGTCTTCATTCACTCGTTGAACAGACAAGCATTGGGAGTCCACTGTGTTCTAGGCACTTTAGGGAACCAAGGAGAATAAAACTCACCCTCACATCTAAGAAGGCAGATGTACATGAAGTGACTTGCCCGCATAGTGAATTGTGACTTTGGTACATGCTAGACATGAGGAGGAGAAGACAATGACAACCCACTCCAGTAATTTGCCTGGAAAATCCCAGGAACTGCAGAGCCTGGTGGGCTCTACTCTATGAGGTCACACAGAGTCAGACACTACTGAAGTGAGTTAGCAGCAGCAGCAGAAGCAGCAGCAGCAGCAGCAGAAGACATGAGGAAGGGTCTACAAAGAGTGACCAAGATAGGAGACTAATAAACACCGAGGGAAAGACTTCCCAAAAACAATACAATTAAGGTGGAATCTGGAAGATGAGAAGAAATTTGCTAGTCAAAGTGGAGTAGAATCTTCTAGAAAGGAAGACCAGCTTGTGTCAAGGTAGAAAAGATCCTTGTGTATTCAAGTACTGCATTTAAGGATGTCAATAAAGGTGCAGTGTCAAGAGTAAAGGAAAGGAGGGCAAGAGACAGTCTGGAAGGGGGCAACTCTGGGGAAATGCCCACTTTCTTCCACTGTCTCTCAGCATCTTCATGAACAGAAATGTTATTGCTTGTTCTGATGGCTGCTAGGCCTTTGTGGACACCGGGACATCAGATATAATGGGTCCAAGAAAACTGGTCAATAACATCCAGAAGCTCATCGGCGCCAGGCCACGGGGTTCTGAAGTGAAGAGTCATGCCCCAGGATTACTCCCAGTCTCCACACAAAACAAGGATCTCCAGGGCCAACCTCTCTCCCTCTCTGTCTAACAGCACTATGTTTCATGTTCTGTGGTCAATACCCTGCCCTCTATTATCTTCACCATCAATAGCATCAACTACCCAGTGCCAGGTCGAGCCTACATCCTCAAGGTGAGGGGACAATACTGAGAGTTGGTTCTCAAACTGGAGCTTGCAGGAACCCTTGGGCTGCTGCTGGGAGGAGGGCGCCCTTTGGAGGCCATGCAACACCATTATAGATGCTGCTGAGGCCTGTGCTTGGGCTCCCACAAAACCAATCACTTGAGAAGTAAGGGCTCTGTGGGACACTGATCTTCCTGAAATAAATGTGGATATGCACAACTTTATGGCATGGTGGGAGTAACAAGGAGAGAGGAACACTAAGGTCTTCAGTCTTCAAAGAGCTTCAATTCAATCTGAACCCATAGGTGCATGAACATGAAATTCAGTTCTAGCAGTCCCTGAAACAGGCCACGTTACAAGGAAAATGGCTGGGAACAGTCCCAGTATGATGACCCAGCATAAGTTAACAGTCTCTGTTCCCTTCTCAAAGTTTTCCTGGTTTGGATGATAAATTACATGGTCAGCCTAGTTCTAGGCTGCATCTTCCCACTGTTCCAGCAAGGCGCCTCCATTGTGAGCTGAGGTACCAGACCCCTCTGTGAGGAGGTTGGATACTAAGGTGAATAAAGGGTGCAGAGAGACTGCTGAGCCCCGACATAGGGTGGAGGCTTCATGTCAGCTCCCTGCGAGAGTTCAGAGCAGGCTGATGGGCTCAAAGAAGACTTTGAGGAAGAGAGGGAATTTCAGGAATTCTAAAACCACAAACTCATTGAACCATATGGAGGGTTGCTTGGTTCTAGGCAAAACTGCAGTGGATTCCATGCAAATAGCATCTCAAGGTGTTCTGCACTGGGACACTGGGGACTTCCTAGGGGTGATGAGGGATACAGACTGACCAGTGGGGATGAGGAACCAGAGTACGTTACCCACCCAAGCCTGGAATGGCCAAAGAGGGTGATTGTGGGCCAAAGGAGGCTTCCCAGAGTTCCTGAGTTAAGTCGTGTTGTGGGCATTGCTCTATTTAAGATGGATAACCAACAACGACGTACTTTGTAGCACAGGGAACTCCGCTCAGTTATATGACAGCCTGGATTGAAGGGGTGTCCTTGGGACCAGGATACCTTGATACATATGGTTGAGTCCCTTTACTGTCCACCTGAAACTCAGAATATTGTTAATCAGCTATACTCCAATACAAAATAAAGTTTTTAAATAAAGTATGGATTGTGAGGGCACAGGAGGAGAATCAACATTCTCTGCAGAGAAAACAAGGAGTAGGAGTCAGAAGAAAAGAAACAGGGAGTGATGGGAACTATGGACTCTCTTGTTCTTTTATAAATAATTATATTGAAGTGTGGCTAATTGCTGGGAGCCAGCATGAGGAATCCCGCCCATGACAAGGTCATGAGGAAGGAAGCCTGACAAAACGCAAAGACGTGATTAGGCTTCAGGAGTTCCCCAAAAACCAAAAATCTGCCAGCTTTTGCACTCTGCTCTTCTGATATTCTCTGGAAAAAGTCAAATCAGGGCTTTAGTCTTCTGCATTTGAAAGGGATGTTTCAGTTAACCCCCCTCTGATAGCTCTCTAGTTTGCCTGACAGGTCCCCCAGACCTCTTACAGCTTGTGAATTGCTTACAGCCCTCCAACCACGAGAGGCACAAAGATTAAAGCATCTTAAAGATACAGAGGCTTTTCTAAAGAGCTAAAAATCATATTGGTGACGGGTTTTCACTGTTGACTCAATGATTGCCACCAGGCCTCCATATTCTTTGTCCCTTAGGCACCTGGGAGGATGTTAATCAATGTAAATGGGATATGGAAAAAGATATATAATAGTTTTGATGTTAGCAAAACTAGACTTGTGAGTTAATTACTTTTCTCTTTGTTATATATCACTGCACTCCTCTTGTGTCCTTGCTATGTAAGAATGTAATTTTATTTAGTGCTTTCTGAGAGTGGCACCAGACTTTGGGAAGATCAACACAAATAAGTCTTCCGGTTGACAAACCCTTATCAGAAAAAAGGCTGTAAAATGTTAATTGGCCCTTTTGGCCAGAAGATGATGTAAATTACCTAAGACTTGTGTATACAACTAGGTATGCAGAGTGAAAAGCCTGGTTTTGATAAGAGTCTGGGCTGCTAACACTGCATAACTTTGTGTTTCCCATTGATCTCTATGTATAACCAAAAAGTATAAAAGGCCCTCTGAACAATAGAGGACGGGCCAGTCACTGGACTGGTTTCCCCCATGTCTCCTCTCTAATTTCTGGCTGAATTCCCATCTGGGGTGTGGAGGCTCACCATGTATACTTACTTGTCACAGCTTTTAAGATTCACATGAAGGGGAGCCCAAGGCAGGGCACCCCCGATATTCAAGAGGATGCCAGTGGCCTAATGTAGATCGTGCAAGCTCCTTGTCTGGAACTTTATTGGCTTCCTACATAAACCAAGTTATTCAGCTTTCTTTCTTCACTTAATTTTCCTACTACACTATTTCTTCCTAATCTAATCCTATATTTCTAATTAAATGAATAAAATAAGTTTCTCCTTGCCTACGCCATCCATGCTTCGAATTTCCCTGGATCCACCAGGGCTGGACCCCGGCAGCTAATCTTCAGTGTTTCATTAAGTTCTGCCGCACAACAATGTGACTCAGTTATACAGATAAAACATATTTTTTCTTGTTATTTTTCATGTGATTTATGGCTGAATATTGAATATATTTCCTTATGCTCTACAGTAAGACTTTGCTGTTTTTCTTTCCTCTGTTTCCCCAACTCCCACTCCTCCTCTCACCACACCCTTCCTCATGACAACCTCGTGTCTTGGCCCTCTTTGATTTTGGATGAACTCTGCATTCCCTGCTACTGAGAAAACCCCTTGATACTTAACAAAAGAGGGAAATAAAGCAAAGAATAGTGCTGGGTCCGGATATTGGGGGAAGTCACCGGTAAGGGCTCATGCTGACTGGTGTGTGTCTCTGACACCCCCAGGATTCTAGAGGCCGCTGCTATACCACCTTTAGAGGGAACCAATCGAGTTCATCTACAGAGATCTGGTTCTTGGGTGATGTCTTCCTGAGGGTGTATTTCTCGGTCTTTGATCGAGGAAATGACTAACTTGGCCTGGCACTGGCAGTGTAAATGCTTGGAGTGGTTCAGGAATCAGTAAGGACGCTCCTAACACACACTCAGTCACATTTCGGGCACTGCTCCCCAGGATGCTGGTGAACTGTATTTCGTGGTCTGTACACCCTATTCTCAGTAAAGAATAAAGAGTTTCACTCTTAATGGTGCTAAAACAAATGGTTGCCTCTGTTTGTGTCTGGGAATGAAGGATCTAGAACCATGTCTGAATCAAAATTGAGAGGAACCCTACTCCAACTGGCTTCAAGGAAAAGGGAGACTCACTGAAATGATTCTGGGAATCCAGGAAACAAGAATCAGAGCAAATACAAAGATCTCAGTGACTAGACCCAAGAAATCAGAAGTCATCAATTCTCTCTCATCTTCACTCTTTCCCTTTGGTCTACTTTGATGGTCTTAGCCTGGCAGCATTTTTCCATAAGGTTTCTCCAAATAGTTAGGGAGTTCAAGCTACCTGCCCTAGGGTTTTAAATCCTGAAGGCATCAGCTAGTAAGGAAAGAAGATAGCAGATGTTAGAGTTCAAGGGTGTTCCCTGAATGACCCACCTCTGATCACATGTACAGCCCTAGATCAACCATCCTGGCAGGGACATGGGGTCATATGACTGGCTTTACATGGTCTTTGGCCCTGACACCTCAGCACACATGATTGTCAGTTTCCTCCAGAACTACATGACTGAAGCTGGGGAGAGGCAGCCTCAAGGATAGCAACTGGCAGATGGTCTAGGCCATGGAAGAGTTTGTGATGACCCACCAACTCCACCACGTCCTCATTCAGAGGAATTATAAGGGATAATGAAATAGACTCTTTTTGTCCCATCTCAGATGATCTTATTACTGGGCTTCTCCTCTAGGGGATTTTGGGTGAGGTACTTCATGCAGAGATGATTCCCTCTCTTTCCCACACCCCAGTCACCAGCTATCTGCCACATATGCCTGCTCTGTCCTTTACAGCCCTACCTGGTAAGTGGTAGCCCCAGTGGATCCCTGAGCCATCACAGCTCTTCCAGGGCCCAGAATGCCCCTTCTTTGCCTCCAATGTTTTTGGGGAGAATGCAACACATGTATCGGGGAACCAGGTTACACAGAGCCTTCAGGCTTTCTGAGCTTCCTCCAGGGGTGGAGCTATAAACTTTTTGCTTGGAGCTGCCATGGTTAGGCACTTTTTCAGTGGAAGCAACCATTCTTTGCACCTGGAGACCCTCAGTAGATGTTTCAGCTGAGTCAGCAGTGGTCACAGGTTGATTTCCTTTCAGATTGACTAGTTTGATCTCCTTGTTGTTTAGGAGACTCCCAAGAATCTTCTCAAGAACCACAGTTCAAAAGCTCAATTCTTTGGCATTCACCATTTCTTATGGTCCAGATTACACATCTGTACATGATTACTAGAAAAATCATAGCTTTGACACTATAGACCTCTGTAGCAAAGTGAGTCTCCGCTTTTTAATACACTGTGCCAGTTTTTCATAGTCTTCCTTCCTTCCAAGGACCAAGTGTGTTTTAATTTTGTGGCTGCTGTCAAGGTCCACAGTGGTTTTGGAGCCCAAGAAAATAAAATCTGCCACTGTTTCCACTTTTCCCTCATCTATATGCCATGATGTGGTGGGATCAGCTGCCATGAATGTTGACTATAAATTTGTGAATAGTTGTTTGAATGTTTATGTTTTAAGCCAGTTTTTGAATATCCTTTCCTCACCAAGAGGCTCTTTAGTTCTTCTTTGCTTTCTGCTATTAGGGCAATGTAATCTTCATATCCGTGGATGTTGACATTTCTCCAAGCAATCTTTATTCCAGCTTGGGATTTATGCATTCCAGCATATTGAATGATGTTTCCTATATAGACATTAAATAACCAGAGTGAGAATGTACACCTTGTCACATTTCTTTCCCCCTTTAAATCTCTCAGTTGTTTTGTGTCTGATTCTAAGTGCCATTTTTTGAGCTACATACAGACTTTTCAGGAGACAGGTAAGGTGATCTGGTACTCCCATTTCCTTAAGAATTTTCCAAAGTTTGTTGTGGTCCACACAGTGAAAGGCTTTATCATAGTCAGTTAAACAGATGGAAATATTTTCTTGGATTCCCTTGATTTGTCTGTGATCCAATGGATATTGGCAAATTGATCTCTGGTTCCTCAAACCAGTTTATACATCTGGAAGTTTTCAGTTCATGTAGTGTTGAAGCTTAGCTTGAAGGATTTTGAGCATTACCTTGCTAACAATTGAGATGAGCTCTATTTCATGATAGGTTGAACATTCTTTGGAATTGCCTTCCTTTTGGATTGGAATAAAAACTGACCTTTGCCAGCACTGTGGCCACTGATGAGCTTTTCAAATTTGCTGACATATTGAATACAGCACTTTTACAGCCTCATTCTTTAGGATTTTTAAATAGCTCAGCTGGAATTCCATCACCTTGCCTACTATTGTTTCCAGTGATGCTTCCTAAGGCCCAGTTGACTTCTTACTCCAGTATATCAAGCTTTACATGAGTGACCCAAGCATCATCACTCTCCTGGTCTTTATGACCATTCTTGTACAGTTCTTCTGTACATTCTTGCCACCTCTTCTTAATCTCATCTGCTTCTACTAAGTCTTTGACGTTTCTGTCCTTTATTGTGCCCATCCTTGCATGAAGTGTTCCTCTGGTAGCTCCAATTTTCCTGAAGTGATCTATACTCTTTACAATTCAATTATTTTCCTCTAATTCTTGCAGTGTTTACTAATTAAGACTTTCTTATATCCCCTTGCTATTCTCTGGAAGTCCACATTCCATGGGATATATCTTTCCCTTTCTCCTTTGCCTTTCACTTCTCTTATTTTCTCAGCTGTTTTTAAGGCCTCCTGAGGCAACCCCTTTTCCTTCTCACATTTGTTTTTCTTGGGGATGGTTTTGGTGACCACCTCCTGTACATTGTTACAAACCTCCATCCATAGTTCTTGAGGCTTCAAGACCTAATCCCTTGAATCTATTTTTCATCTCCACTATAAAATCATAATGGGTTTGATTTAGGTCATAGCTAAATGTTCTAGTGGTTTTCCTTACTTACTTCAATTTAAGGCTGAATACTGCTTGCCCAAGCATTGTTGCCAGATCACCACCCAACACTTCCAGTCAGTGTGGAGCAAAAACACACAATTTGAGGACTGTTACCCTGGGTTTGAGGCCTTTCAAATGCTTAGCTGTGTGACCTTGATCAAGTACTTTAACCTCAGTATTCTCATCTGATCATTGGGCACGATGATGATAATTCCACATCTAGATGCATGTGTGCCTGCTAAGAACAATTGGCCCTGAGAGGGCTTTCTGGGTTCCTGAGTCTGGAAAAAAAATATGAATTACTCTGCCACCTGGGGAGAAGGAAGTCTTCTGTTTAGAGGTAATGGGTGCCATCCCCAAGGCTAAATATTGATTGAAGCCAAATGACATCTGTCTCTGAACCCTGACCCAGAACTCTGACTGAGCCGATGCTTCTGTTTTCTGGGCCCCAACAAAAGCTAATGATTACAGGCTCAGATTGCTCCCTTCCCAACCTTACCAGTCAGCCTTTCCTTGTCAACTACTTCTAGCCTGAAATCACACTGCAAGGAGAGTTGTAAGGCTTTTCATCTCTTTTCAGTTTCCCACATCTCCAGCGTAGCAAGAACTAGCTGTTATGGATACTTGTCATGGCAACAGCTATGACAACCTGTAGATTTCCAGCCTGTTAAATGAAACTGTCCCCATTTGGCCCTTCATGTTTAAATTACCTACAGTTGCCTTAGAAACCTTCTTATGCTTTCTGTTTAACGACCAAATATGTGTGAGCTGGATCTACTTTTCTTTCCCAAGCATAATTCAAACCATGCAATCAAGTAACCAAATATTTAGTCATCTAACTACCCACAGGAATTGACAAAAGCAAACCACCCATCCATTTCTTGCTTGCTCCAAAACAACATTGAAGTGATCTGCTGAAACAATGTGATAGATTGGCATGTACATGCCAGAAGGGACACTTTTTCTGGATTCGTTTTCCACCTAATGCAGAATGTCTACCACAAGCTTCTCCCTGCAGCAGCTGGTCACTTGATACTTGTAGACTCATCCGATTCCAGATCCATTCGACATCCCTCAGTAAAATCTAGAGAACAAACTCAGTCAAAGCTCTCTTTCCTGCATAAAAGAGATTTTGTATTTTAGAAAACAATACTTGGTAATACATTCAAAATTTTGTGCTCCTTGACTTGCATTCAAGGACCTGCACCAGATATTTGGAAGCTTCTCCTTCCAACTAAGTCTTTCTCCACTCCAACCAGGACCAGAGCCTTCACTGGACCCTGTGTCCTCACTGGTATCGTTCAGTTGCTAAGTCATGTCTGACTCTTTGTGATTACATGTTCGGTAACAAAACAGGCCTCCCTGTCTTTCACTATTTCGTGTAGTTTCCTCAAATTCATGTCCTTTGAGTAGGTGATGCCATCTCACAATCTCATCCTTTCATTCCCTCTCTTTCTGCTCATTTTTTTTTTTCCAGCATCAAGGTCTCTTCCAAAGAGCTGGGTCTTGACATCTTTGGCCTAAGTGTTGGAGCTTCATCTTGATCATCAGTCCTTCCACTGAATATTGCTCTACCACTTAAAAACAATTCTCATGTTTCCAATAACCTAACAGTATTGACCATTAAAAAAGTTTAATAGAAATGGGATCTAGTCATCTGGGAAATCCCAGCACTGCCACCCTGCTTTTCTTTTACCATTCTCTCCACCTGGCATTCAAATGCTTCCCTAAAACTTCTCCAGCTTGAAATGGCCTACTGACCCAAAATTTTCAGCTATCCAGGAATTGTTCTTTCCTCCTTCCTTAAAGACTTCTGCCTGTTCCCTGATTGTCCTCTGTACATCAGTTCAGTTCAATCTCTCAGTCATTTCCAACTCCTTGATATATATCATGGGGTGCAGCATGCCACGCTTCTCTGTCTATCACCAACTCCCAGACCTTGCTCAAACTCATGTTCATCAAGTTGATGATGCCACCCAACAATTTCGTCTTCTGTCTTCACCTTTGTCTCCTGCCTTTAATCTTTCCTAGTATTGGGGTCCTTTAAAATGAGTCATTTCTACCCACCAATTGGCCAAAGTAAAGGAGGTTCAGCTTCAACATCGGTCATTCCAATGAATATTCAGGACTGATTTCCTTTAGAATGGACTGGTTGGATCTCCTTGCAGTCTAAGACACTCTCAAGAGTCTTGTCCAACACAGTTCAAAAGCATCAATTATTTGGTGTTCAGCTTTCTTTATGGTCCATCTCTTACATCTGCTCATGACTTCTGTAAAAACCATATATTTGACTCTACAGACCTTTGCTGGTAAAGTAATGTCTCTGCTTTTTAGTATACTGTCAATTTTTTCATAGCTTTTTTTTCCAAGGACCGAGTGTCTTTTTTATTTTTTCAAAGCTGCAGTCACTATCTACAGTGATTTTGGAACCCAGGGACATGAAGTCTGTCACTGCTTTCATTGTTGCTCCATGTATTTGCCATGAAATAATGGAACTCGATGCAGTTATCTTTGTTTTTTAATCTGTATGTACTCATCAAGACCATCCCCAAGAAAATGAAATGCAAAAGGGTAAAATGGTTGTCTGAGGATGCCTTAGAAATAACTTAGAAAAGAAGAGACACAAAAGGCAAAAGATAAAAGAAACACATACCAATCTGAATGCAGATTTCCATATATAGCAAGAACAGATTTTTAAAAAAGCCTTCTTAAGTGATCAGTGCAAAGATATAAAGGAAAAAATAGAATGGGAAATACCAGAGATCTGCTCAAAAAAATTAGATGTAGGGAAGGATCATTTCATGCAAAGATGGGCCAAATAAAAGACAGAAATGGCATGGACCTAAGAGAAGCAGAATATATTAAGAAGAGGTTGAAACAATATATAGAAGAACTATACAAAAAGGATGTTGATGACCAAGATAACACCAACACAATGGTGTGATCACTCACTTAGGGCTGGACCTCCTGAAATGTGTAGTCAAGAGGGCCTTAAGAAGCATCCTTACGAGTAAAGCTAGTGGAGGTGATGGAATTGCAGTTGAGCTATTTCAAATCCTAAAAGATGATGCTGTCAAATTGCTGCACTTAATATGCTAGCAAGTTTGGAAAACTCAGCAGTGACCACAGGATTGGAAAGGTCATTTTCATTGCAATTTCAAAGAATGGCGACTTCAAAGAATCTTCAACTACCACACAGTTGCACTCATCTCACATGCTACCAAAGTAATTTCTCCAATCAAGTCTTCAACAGTACATGAGCTGTGAATTTCCATATGTTCAAGTTGGATTTAGGAAAGGCAGAAGAACCAGTGATCAAATTGCCATCATCCATTGGATCATAGAAAAGCAAGGTAATTCCAGAAATATATGTACTTCTGCTTTATTGACCATGCAAAAGCCTTTGACAGTGTGGATCACAACTGTGGAAAACTTACTGAGATTGGAATTCCAGACCATCTTACCTGACTTCTGAGAAATCTTTTTTTTTTCTCTTTTGGTTTGTTTTTATTCTCCTTATTCTAGATTGAAAGAGGAGATTGATTTAAAAAAAACGATGCAATTTATGTCAGAGTGATTTCCCTATGTTTTCTTCCAACAGTTTTATAGTATCTGGACTTATATTTAGGTTTTTAATGCATTTTGAGTTTATTTTTGTGTATGGTGTTAGGGAGTGTTCTAATTTCATTCATTTACATATAACAGTCCAGTTTTCACAGCACCATTATCTTTTCTGCATTGTATATTCTTGCCTCCTTTGTTATAGAATGGGTGACCATAGTTGCATGAGTTTATCTCCAGGCTTTCTACCCTGTTCCATTGATCTATACTGTTTTTGCTTCCGTACCATACTTATTTGATGACTGTAGATTCTTAGTGTAGTCTGAAGTCAGAGAGCCTTACTCCCCCAGCTCCTTTTTTCTTTCTAAAGATTGCTTTGGTTATTCAGGGTCTCTTGTATTTACCTATAAATTGTAAAATTTTTGGTTCTAATTCTTGGAAAACATACCATTGGAATTTGATAGGAATTGCATTGAATGTATAAACTGCTTTGTGTAGTATGGTCATTCTCATATTTTTTCTTCCAGTCTAAGAACAGGATATATCACTCTGTTTGTATAATCTTTGATTTCTTTCTTTAGTATCTTATGGTTTTCTGAGTACAAGTATTTTGCCTCCCTAGGTAGTTGTATTCCTAGATAATGCAGGTCAAGAAGTAACAGTTAGAAATGAACATGGGACAGCAGAAAGGTTCCAAATCTGGAAAGGAGTACGTAAAGGCTGTATATTGCCACCCTGCTTATTTAAATTATGTGCTGAGTACATCATGTGAAATGCCGAAATGGATGAAGCACAAGCTGGAATCACGTTTGCTGGTAGAAATATCAATAACCTCATATATACAGAAGTCACCACTTAATAGCAGAACATGAAGAGAAACTAAAGAGCCTCTTGGTGAAAATGAAAGAGAAGAGTGAAATATCTGGTTTAAAAGAAAATGAAGATCATGACATTTCGTCCCATCACTTCATGGCAAATAGATGGGAAAACAATGGAAACAATGAGAGACTTTATTTTGGGGGGTTCCAAAATCACTGCAGATGATGACTGCAGCCATGAAATTAAATGATGCTTGCTTGTTTGAAGAAAAGCTAACAAGTCTAGCAGTGTTTTTAAAAGCAGGGACATTACTTTGCTGAAAAAGTTCAGTAAATCAAAGCTATGTTGTTTCCAGTTGTCATGTATGGATGCAACAGTTGGAGCATAAAGAATGGTAAGTAATGAAGAATTGAAGGTTTTGAACTGTGATGTTGGATAAGACTCTTGAGAGTCCCTTGGACCACAAGGAGAACCAACCAGTCAATGCTAAAGGAAATCAATCCTGAATATTCATTGGAAGGACAGATGTTGAAGCTGAAACTCCAATACTTTGGCCAAATGATGTGAAGAACGTACTCATGAGAAAAGACCCTATTACTGGGAAAGATTGAAGGCAGGAGGAGAAGAGGATGACAGAGGATGAGATGATTGGATGGCATCGCCAACTGGATGACATGAGTTTGAGCAAGATCCAGGAGTTGGTGAAGGACAGAGAAGCCTGGCATGCTGCAGTCCATGGGGTTGCAGAGTCGGACATGACTGAGCAACTGAACTGAACTGAACTGAACATACCCCAGAGCAAATGATAGTTGTAATTGTCATGTTTCTCCAACAAGACAGGCCTCCCCAAATCCCCAACACATATCCCTACTTAGTCTTCACCCATGCACAGAAATCACTGCCTAGAATTCATAAGGCATTCAGAGAGTTCTAATTTTAGGGGAACCTCCATTTTGGTAGACATAGAGGAGCAAAGGACACATTTATCCTCCTGTCTCAAACAACTTGAAAGTAGAAGAGATAAATGAAAGAGCAGTTTTATACATCAAATGTCAGGAAGCAGAGAATGGATTCCTGAAGCGGGGAGCAAGTAAGGTGAGTTCTACAATTTCCCCAACTCTAAAAATAGTTTCCAACACATACATGGAAAGGCTATCTAGGCAGAGACAAACGGTCTCCTCAAGAAGAGAGATTTCAGACTCTAGACAGTTAGAGTTCACAGGAGAGAGCTACACACAGAGAACTGTGTGAGTGTACAGGTGATACCCTTCCAGTTTTCAGCAGAGGGTTGATAGTAATGGTCAGGATTATAGGGAGCAATCCTTGAGTCTCAAATTGTGCCAAGTCTTTTTGTATCCCCACCCACCAGCATGGAAATTATTCATAATTCCCATGACATCAGTATGGCCCTGAAGACAATATTGCCTTACTAGTGGGGAATAGTAAACTTGGTCTAAAGGCTGGTCTTATATCAGCTAAAAAACCTGAACAGCAAGCCTTCATAAAATACAATTGTTTTCAAGAAATTAACAGTATTTGCAAACAGTCACAGGAATAATTAATAAAAAATAAAAATATCCAGTTTCCAAAGGGTAAAAATTGTCATATCCATACATCTGTGCCTCTTTTGCTGTCTCACATACAGAGTTATAATTACCAGTTTTCTAATCCAATATCCAATTTAAGATTTCCATATGAATTGTGAAAACATTTGTCTTAGGTCAATCAAAATATTGTAAAGTAATTATACTCTAATTAAGATAAATACATAAATTTAAAAAGAAAAAAATTTGCAGTGTGTAAAGAAGCAAGAAAATATTCATAATGAGGGAAAAATCAAGTAGTAAAAGCAAAGTTAAAAAATACATTACATAATTAGCAGGGAAGGACATTAAAACGCTTCCTAGATTAATAACTTTTATAGCCATGAAGCTGAAGAATATTGAGTGTGTTAAATAGAGACATGGAATGAAAAGACTGTGGGAAAAAATTAATTGTGCCTCACATTTATTTGAAAAAACTTTAATAACACCGAAATATATGAGAATGGAATCCCACAGGAAGTGAAAGAAGGAGAATAGAGAACAGAATTTCATAATTACTGGCTTAAAATTTTCAAGACATGATGAAAGCTTTAAACTCATTAACAGAGAAGTTCAATTAATTCAAGGACAAGAAATGAGACAACTATTCAAAGGTGCATGACAATTCATTGTTAAAAATAATCAACCAAAGAAATGTAACCAGAAGGAAAAACAGGCACAGTAGAACAAAAAATGTGAAAGACAGCAGATTAGGCGTATGAAACAATGTTAGCCAGAGAATACTGTCACCACTTCTTAGAGTGCTGAGAGAAATATAATTGACTCAGAATTCTATAACTACGAACAATACATATCAAAAACAAGATAAAATACTTTCTCAGACGTACAACAACTATGAGACTGCATCACCAGCAACACACCAATGTAATAAGAAATGGTTTTTAAAAGGCCTCAAATGTGAGATCTTTATAATTCTAGCCATATCAGTCCTTCAAAAGACCTTGATCAGGAGAAACTAATATGAAAGTAGAAATAGTCATTGTGTTTCTACACACTTCTAGAAAGTGTTGCTAACTCCTCAGTACTGAATCTTGTAATGCTGGTGACTGGATGGTGAAGTAATGTGAACAGATGTAAGGAAGGCAAGACAGGTAGGTCAGAATGTGAGGTAGCAAAGACAAGGTATTTAGAAGCTGAAGAATTGAGAGAGATTTGGGACCTGAGTTGGAAAAGCAGTTTTCAAAACAAATTGGGTCATGTGGTATGTATAATCCTCCCTTCAGTCCTTAGATCTCTACTGACCAGTCTGTCTTTTTTTTTTTTTCTTTTTTCTTTTTTTTTTTCCTGAAGCGCAGTTCAGATCCATCCAGCTGTCTTTCATTGGTGCTCCTTCCTCCTGTCTCCCACACTGTGCCCAACTATTCAGCATAATATGTTCAGAAAAGGTTTGTTCTTTAAGGCAGAAACTGCTGGCTGCCTACAAAATGATCCATTCTATGCTTCTGTTTCAAAACTGAAAATAGTTTGTAATATAGCCATGAGCCCAGTAGCTACAGGACTGCATCTCCTACCCCCAGTGCTCTTGGTGATGTCTGGTGACTGAGATGCAAGCAGAACTATAAGAGGGATTTCTTGGAAGACTGCTTTCAAGGAGCTGATTTAACTGAGAGATGAGTCTCTTCCATTCCCTGCCTTCCTCCTAACTGCTCCCTGGATTTTGATTGTGATAGCTGGAACTCCTGCAGTTGTATTGGACAATCATGTAACCTTGGAGAAGGATACCACCCAAGCTCTCACTGGCCCACCTCCAGGTTTGCTTCAGTGGGAGAGAAAAATCAAGTTTATCTTGCTAAAGTTATGGTTGTTTTAGTTTCTTGCAATGTGCATCCAAACTAATCCTGATAATACTATTTGTTTAATATGATATAGCCTTATTAATTTGTTGGATTTAGTGAATATATTTATATTTTACATTTCTCTTATTTTTATTTTATGAATTGATTCATCAATCTCAGGTATATCTAAATTTTATAACTGCGAAATTATGATTATAAGCATATTTTCCTATAGATTTTGCATTGTTACTTTCTTATCTTCTTTCATTTCTTGTTTTCTCCATATTTGTACAGTCTTGACCATTTATTCTTTATAACCACATCCATATCTATATGTGTAGACCAAAACAGGCTGAAAGCTGTGTAGGGAGAACCAAAGAAGAATGAATTACAGGGACATGAATGAAGGGTGGTGGCCCTTGTTACTTATCATGAATGTTCTGTAGTAGGATCACATTCCCCTGCCTTTCTATGGACCCACCACCCCCAGGTTTGTCATGACCATAGAAAATAATTCAGCCATTGGATTTTGAGTAGAGGTGATATGTCACTTCCGAATGCGAGTATTATTTTCTGTCCCACTAGCTAGAATGCACATGTAATGACAGGGGCTGGAACAGCTATGTTAGACCAGAGGTAAGTAGCACAGGTGGAAGATGTGACAAGAAAGAAGTGGGTCCCCATTTCTGTGGAGAGACCTGCACTAATAGCATATGAAAGAGAATTGAAATTGTATTGTAATAAGACAATGTTATTCAAGGTTCGATTACAGTAGTTGAACCTGTAACCTAACACTCATAATAGAATAACTGATCTTTGTGTTAGCCTTGTCTTGACATTAGAGTCTGGTATAATGAGACAAGATCTACTGGCGTATACTTATAAATGAGTCAAGTGACAGTCCTGTCCTCTGGAAGCTGTGTTCTAGTGTGAGTTTCAGAAACTCAAGCAAGAACAAAGCGACATGGTGGGGACAGCTTCAAGATGCTGTAGGAACACTTGGAAGGGGAACCTAAATCAGTCCTGGTCTCAGGTTACTTGAAGTAGCTGACCATCCACTGTTGGTCTGCTGAAACATAGGCTATTGCCAGTTTCATGTAAAAGTGATGTATTTCAAATTCCTTCCAGAGTGTTTTCCCTTTTGTTACAGTGCTTAAGATATGTGCTTGAGACCTGGCTTGGGAAGATTTCAAATGTCCCAGGGTAACAAAACCGATGGGCCCAAATTACTGAGACTGGGTGTCTTAGAGCCTGTGATCTGCATCAGGAGAAAGACAGGATTGTAAAGCCACTGTACTGCAATTACAGAATAGCCCCAGCTCATTGCAAATAGAGAAGTCCTGACCAGCAAAAAAAAAAAACATTGTACAGGCAAAAACTTATATTTATATATAATCAGTTCAGTTCAGTTCAGTTCAGTCATTCAGTCGTGTCCAACTCTTTGCGACCCCATTAATCCCAGCAGACCAGGCCTCCCTGTCCATCACCAAATGCCGGAGTTCACTCAGAATCGTGTCCATCGAGTCAGTGATTCCATACAGCCATCTCATCCTCTGTCGTCCCCCTTTCCTCCTGCCCCAATCCCTCCTAGCATCAGATTATTTTCCAACGAGTCAACTCTTCTCATGAGGAGGCCAAAGTACTGGAGTTTCAGCTTTAGCATCCTTCCTTCCAAAGAAATCCCAGGGTTGATCTCCTTCAGAATGGACCGGTGGGATCTCCTTGCAGTTCAAGAGACACTCAAGAGTCTTCTCCAACAACACAGTTCAAAAGAATCAATTATTTGGCGCTCAGCCTTCTTCACAGTCCAACTCTCACATCCATACATGACCACAGGAAAAAACATAGCCTTGATTAGAGGCACATTAGTCGGCAAAGTAATGTCTCTGCTTTTGAATATACTATCTAGGTTGCTCACAAATTTTCTTCCAAGGAGTAAGTGTCTTTTAATTTCATGGCTGCAATCACCATCTGCAGTGATTTTGGAGCCCCCCAAAATAAAGTCTGACATTGTTTACACTGTTTCCCCATCTATTTCCCATGAAGTGATGAGACTGGATGCCATGATCTTCGTTTTCTGAATGTTGAGCTTTAAGTCAAATTTTTCACTCTCCCCTTTACTTTCATCAAGAGGCTTTTTAGTTCCTTTTCACTTTCTGCAATAAGGGTGGTGTCATCTGCATATCTGAGGTGATTGATATTTCTCCCAGCAATCTTGATTCCAGCTTGTGTTTCTTCCAGTCCAGCATTTCTCATGATGTACTCTGCATAGAAGTTAAATAAGCAGGGTGACAATATACAGCCTTGACACACTACTTTTCCTACTTGGAAACAGTCTGTCGTTCCATGTCCAGTTCTAACTGTTGCTTCCTGACCTGCATACAGATTTCTCAAGAGGCGGGTCAGGTGGTCTGGTATTCCCATCTTTTTCAGAATTTTCTGCAGTTATTTTGATCCACACAGTCAAAGGCTTTGGCATAGTCAATAAAGCAGAAATAGATGTTTTCTGGAACTCTCTTGCTTTTTCCATGATCCAGCAGATGTTGGCAATTTGATCTCTGGTTCCTCTGCCTTTTCTAAAACCAGCATGAATATCAGGGAGTTCACGGTTCACGTATTTCTGAAGCCCAGCTTGGCGAATTTTGAGCATTACTTTACTAGCATGTGAGATGAGTGCAATTGAGCGGTAGTTGGAGCATTCTTTGGCATTGCCTTTCTTTGGGATTGGAATGAAAACTGACATTTTCCAGTCCTGTGGACACTGCTGATTTTTCCAATTTGCTGGCATATTGAGTGCCGCACTTTCACAGCATCATCTTTCAGGATTTGAAATAGCTCAACTGGAATTCCATCACCTCCACTAGCTTTGTTCGTAGTGATGCTTTCTAAGGCACACTTGACTTCACATTCCAATATGTCTGGCTCTAGATGAGTGATCACACCATCGTGATTATCCAGGTCATGAAGATATTTTTTGTACAGTTCTTCTGTGTATTCTTGCCACCTCTTCTTAATATCTTCTGCTTTTGTTAGGTCCAGACCATTTCTGTCCTTTATCGAGCCCATCTTTGCATGAAATGTTCCCTTGGCTTCTTAATCTTCTTGAAGAGTTTTCTAGTCTTCCCAGTTCTATTGTTTTCCTCTATTTCTTTGCATTGATCGCTGAAGAAGTTTTTCTTTTCTCTTCTTGGTATTCTTTGGAACTCTGCATTCAGATGCTTATATCTTTCCTTTTCTCCTTGTCTTTTCACTTCTCTTCTTTTCACAGCATTTTGTAAGGCCTCCTCAGACAGCCATTTTGCTTTTTTGCATTTCTTTTTCATGGGGATGGTATTGATCCTTGTCTCCTGTACAATGTCATGAACCTCATTCCATAGTTCATCAGGCACTCTAGCTATCAGATCTAGGCCATTAAATCTATTTCTCACTTCCACTGTATAATCATAGGGATTTGATTTAGGTCATACCTGAATGGTCTAGTGGTTTTCCCTGCTTTCTTCAATTTCAGTCTGAATTTGGCAATAAGGAGTTCATGATCTGAGCCACAGTCAGCTCCTGGTCTTGTTTTTGTTGACTGTATAGAGCCTCTCCATATTTGGCTGCATAGAATATAATCAATCTGATTTTGGTGTTGACCATCTGGTGATGTCCATGTGTAGAGTCTTCTCTTGTGTTGTTGGAAGAGGGTGTTTGCTATGACCAGTGCATTTTCTTGGCAAAACTCTATTAGTGTTTGCCCTGCTTCATTCCACATTCCAAGGCCAAATTTGCTTATTACTCCATGTGTTTCTTGACTTCCTACTTTTGCATGTGTGTCCCCTATAATGAAAAGGATATCTTTTTTGAATGTTAGTTCTACAAGGTCTTGTAGGTCTCCATAGAACCGTTCAACTTAAGCTTCTTCAGTGTTACTGGTTGGCGCATACACTTGGATTACTGTGATATTGAATGGTTTGCCTTGGAAATGAACAGAGATCATTCTGTCATTTTTGAGATTGCATCCAAGTACTGCATTTAGGACTATTTTGTTGACCATGATGGCTACTCCATTTCTTCTGAGGGATTCCTGCCCACAGTAGTAGATATAATGGTCATCGGAGTTAAATTCACCCATTCCAGTCCATTTTAGTTCACTGATTCCTAGAATGTCGGCGCTCACCCTTGCCATCTCCTGTTTGACCACTTCCAATTTGCCTTGATTCATGGACTTGACATTCCAGGTTCCTATGCAATATTGCTCTTACAGCATCGGACCTTGCTTCTATCACCAGTCACATCCACAGCTGGGTATTGTTTTTGTTTTGGCTCCATCCCTTCATTCTTTCTGGAATTATTTCTCTACTGACCTCCAGTAGCATATTGGTCACCTACAGACCTGGGGAGTACCTCTTTCAGTATCCTATCATTTTGCCTTTTCATACTGTTCATGGGGTTCTCAAGACAAGGATACTGAAGTGGTTTGCCACTCCCTTCTCCAGTGGACCACATTCTGTCAGACCTCTCCACCATGTCCCACCCATCTTGGGTTGCCCCACAGGAATGGCTTAGTTTCATTGAGTTAGACAAGGCTGTGGTCCTAGTGTGATTAGATTGGCTAGTTTTCTGTGAGTATGGTTACAGTGTGTCTGCCCTCTGATGCCCTCTTGCAACACCTCCCATCTTACTTGGGTTTCTCTTACCTTGGGCGTGGAGTATCTCTTCACGGCTGCTCCAGCAAAGCATAGCCACTGCTCCTTACCTTGGATGAGGGGTATCTCCTCCCATCACCCTTCCTGACCTTCAATGTGGGATGGCTCCTCTTGGCCCTCCTGCACTCGCACTGCCACCACTCCTTGGGCGTGTGGTTGCTCCTCCCAGTCACCACCCTGGCCTCGGATGTGGGGTAGCTCCTCTCAGCAATTCCTGCACCATCACAGCCTGGCACTCTAGGCCACTGCCCCTGATCTCGGATGTGGGGTAGCTCTCGGCCACAGGAAATTAACAATAATTTAACAATAATTATGGGAGGTTTTAATATCCCACTTACACCTATGGATAGATCAACTAAACAGGTAAATAACAAGGAAACACAAACTTTAAATGATACAGTAGACCAGTTAAACTTAATTGATATCTATTGGACATTTCACCCCAAAACAATAAATTTCAGGTTTTTCGCAGGTGCACATGGAAACTTCTCCAGGACAGACCACATCCTGGGGCATAAATCTGGCCATGGTAAATTCAAAATAACTGAAATAATTCCAATCATCTTTTCTGGCCACAATGAAGTAAGATTAAATGTCAATTACATAAAAAAAAAACTATGAAAAATTCCAACATATGGAGGCTGATCAACATGCTACTGAATAACTAACAATCCACAGAAGAAATAAAAAAAAGAAATCAAAATATGCATAGAAATGAATAAAAATGAAAACACAACAAGTTCAAAACTATGGGATGCTGTAAAAGCAGTGTTAAGGGGAAGGTTCATAGCAATACAGTCTTACCTCAAGAAAGAAGAAAAAGTCAAATAAATAACCTAACACTTCAACTAAAGCAACTAGAAAATGAAGAAATGAAGAACCCCAGGGTTAGTAGAAGGAAAGAAATCTTCAACATTTGTGCAGAAATAAATGCAAAAGAAAGAAAAGAGATAATAGACAAAATCAATAAAGACAAAAGCTGGTTCATTGAAAGGATAAATAAAATTGACAATCCATTATCCAAAGTCATCAAGAAAGAAAGAGAGAAGAATCAAGTCAACAAAATTTGAAATGAAAGTGGAGAGTTCACAAAAAACAACACAGAAATATACAGGATCATAAGAGACTACTGTCAGTAACTATGTGCCAGAAAAATGGACAACTGGGACAAATTCACTTGAAGAAATTCAAGAAACAGACAAATTCTTAGAAAAATAAACTTTCCAAAACTGAACCAGGAAGATATAGAAAATCTTAACAGACCCATCACAAGCACAGAAATTGAATCCATAACCAGAAATCTTCTACCAAACAAAAGCCCAGGAGCAGAAGGCTTCACAGCTGAATTCTACCAAAAATTTAGAGAAGAGCTAAAACTTGTCCTACTCAAACTCTTCCAGAAAATTGCAGACAAAGACAAACTGCCAAACTCATTCTATGTGGCAACCATCACCCTAATACCAAAACCAGACAAAGATGTCACATATAGGCCAATATCACTGATGAACATAGACGCAAAAATCCTTAACAAAATTCTAGCAAACAGAATCCAAAAACATGTTAAAAAGATCATACATCCTGAGCAAGTGGGCTTTATCTGAGGGATGCAAGGATTCTTCAATACCCATAAATCAATCAACATAATACACCACATTAAAACATTGAAAGATAAGAACCATATGATTCACTCAACTGATGCAGGTAAAGCCTTTTAAAATTTCAACATCAATTTATGATAAATTCCTCCAGAAGAGCAGGAATAGAAGGAACATACCACAACATAATAAAAGTTATATATGACAAACCCACAGCAAACATTATTCTCAATGGTGAAAAATTGAAAGCATTTGCCCTAAAGTCAGGAATAAGACAAGGATGTCCACTCTCACCATTACTATTCTACATAGTTTTGGAAGATTTGGCCATAGCAATCAGAGCAGAAAAAGAAATAAAAGCAATCCAGACTCGAAAAGAAGTAAAATTCTCAATGTTTGCAGATGACATTATCTTCTACATAGAAAACCCTAAAGACTCAACCAAAAAAAATTACTAGAGCTAATCAATGAATATAGTAAACTTGCAGGATATAAATCAACTCAAAGAAATCCCTTTCATTCCTATACACTAATAATGAGAAAATAGAAAAGAAATTAAGGCAACAATTCAATTCACCATTGCAATGAAAAAAAAAAAAACATAGGAATATATCTACCTAAAAAAAACAAAAGACTTATATATAGAAAACTATAAAACACTGGTGAAAGACATCAAAGAGGACACTAATAGATGGGGAAATATACCATGTTCATGGATCAGAAGAATCAATATAGTGAAAATGAGTATAATACTCAAAGCAATCTATAGATTCAATGTAATCCCTAGCAAGCTACCAATGGTATTTTTCACAGACCTAGAAAAAATAATTTCACAATTGGTATGGAAATAAAACAAAAACAAACAAACAAACAAACAACAACAACAACAACAAAAAACCTCGAATAGCCAAAGCAATCTTGAGAAAGAAGAATGGAACTGGAAGAATCAACCTGCCTGACTTCAGGGCCTACTACAAAGCTGTAGTCATCAAAAAAGTATGGTACTGGCACAAAGACGGAAATGTAGATCAGTGAAACAAAATAGAATGCCCAGAGATGAACCCATGCACCTATGGACACCTTATCTTTGAAAAAGGAGAAAAAATACACAATGAAGAAAAGACAATTCTTTAACAGTGTTTCTGGGAAAATTGGTCAACCATTTGTAAAAGAATGAGACTAGAATGCTTTCTAACATCATACACAAAAATAAAACTCAAAATTAATTGGATATCTGCACAACACCAGAAACTATAAAATTCCGAGAGGAAAACATAGGGAAAACTCTCTCCAACATATATCACAGCAGGATCCTCTATTACCCAACACCTAGAGTATGGGAAATAAAAGCAAAAAGAGACAAATGGGACCTAATTAAACTTAAAAACTTTTACACAATCAGTTCAGTTCAGTTCAGTCACTCAGTCATGTCTGACTTTTCGCGACTCCATGAAGTGCAGCACACCAAGCCTCCCTGTCCGTCATCATCTCCTGGAGTTCACTCAGACTCACGTCCATCGAGCCAGTGATGCCATCCAGCCATCTCATCCTCTGTCGTCCCCTTCTCCTCCTGCTCCCAATCCCTCCCAGCATCAGAGTCTTTTCCAAAGAGTCAACTCTTCGCATGAGGTGGCCAAAGTATTGGAGTTTCAGCTTTAGTATTATTCCTTCCAAAGATATCCCAGGGCTGATCTCCTTCAGAATGGACTAGCTGTATCTCCTTGCAGTCCAAGGAACTCTCAAGAGTCTTCTCCAACAACACAGTTCAAAACCATAAATTCTTCGGTGCTCAGCCTTCTTCACAATCCAACTCTCACATCCATACATGACCAAAGGAAAAACCATAGCCTTGATTAGACGGACCTTAGTGGGCAAAGTAATGTCTCTGCTTTTGAATATGCTATCTAGGTTGCTGATAACTTTTCTTCCAAGGAGTAAGTGTCTTTTAATTTCATGGCTGCAATCACCATCTGCAGTGATTTTGGAGCCCCCCAAAACAAAGTCTGACACTGTTTCCCCTGTTTCCCCTTCTATTTCCCATGAAGTGATGGGACCGGATGCCAAGATCTTTGTTTTGTGAATGTTGAGCTTTAAGCCAAATTTTCTCTCTCCTCTTTCACTTTCATAAAGAGGATTTTTAGTTCCTCTTCACTTTCTGTCATAAGGGTGGTGTCATCTGCATATCTGAGGTGATTGATATTTCTCCCAGCAATCTTGATTCCAGCTTGCGTTTCTTCCAGTCCAGAGTTTTTCATGATGCACTCTGCATAGAAGTTAAATAAGCAGGGTGACAATACACAGCCTTGACACACTACTTTTCCTATTTGGAACCAGTCTGTTATTCCATGTCCAGTTCTAACTGTTGCTTCCTGACCTGCATGCAGATTTCTCAAGAGGCAGGTTAGGTGATCCGGTATTCCCTTCTCTTTCAGAATTTTCTACAGTTTATTGTGATTCACACAGTCAAAGGCTTTGGCATAGTCAATAAAGCAGAAATAGATGTTTTTCTGGAACTCTCTTGCTTTTTCCATGATCCAGAGGATGTTGGCAATTTGATCTCTGGTTGTTCTGCATTTTCTAAAACCAGCTTGAATATCAGGGAATTCACGGTTTATGTATTTCTGAAGCCTGGCTTGGAGAATTTTGAGCACTAATTTACTAGCATGTGAGATGAGTGCAATTGTGTGGTAGTTTGAGCATTCTTTGGCATTGCCCTTTTTTTGGATTGGAATGAAAACTGACCTTTTCCTGTCCTGTGGACACTGCTGATTTTTCCATATTTGCTGGCATATTTAGTGCAGCACTTTCACAGCATCATCTTTCAGGATTTGAAATCGCTCAACTGGAATTCCATCACTTCCACTAACTTTGTTCGCAGTGATGCTTTCTAAGGCACACTTGACTTCACATTCCAGGATGTCTGGGTCTAGGTTTGATCACACCATCTTGATTATCTGAGTCGTGAAGATCTTTTTTACAGTTCTTTTGTGTATTCTTGCGACCTCTTCTTAATATCTTCTGCTTCTGTTAGGTCCAGACCATTTCTGTCCTTTATGGAGCCCATCTTTGCATGAAATGTTCCCTTGGTAACTCTAATTTTCTTGAAGAGATCTCTAGTCTTTCCTATTCTGTTGTGTTCCTCTATTTCTTTGCATTGATTGCTGAAGAAGACTTTCTTATTTCTTCTTGCTCTTCTCTGGAACTCTGCACTCAGATGCTTATATCTTTCCTTTTCTGCTTGGCTTTTCACTTCTCTTCTTTTTACAGGTATTTCTAAGGCCTCCCCAGACAGCCATTTTGCTTTTTTGCATAACTTTTCCATGGGGATGGTCTTGATCCCTGTCTCCTGTACAATGTCATGAACCTCATTCCATAGTTCATCAGGCACTCTATCTATCAGATCTAGGCCATTAAATCTATTTCTCACTTCCACTGTATAATCATAAGGGATTTGATTTTGGTCATACTTGAATGGTGGAGCAGTTTTCCCTACTTTCTACAATTTAAGTCTGTATTTGGTAATAAAGAGTTCATGATCTGAGCCACAGTCAGCTCCTGGTCTTGTTTTTGTTGACTGTATAGAGCCTTTCCATATTTGGCTGCATAGAATATAATCAATCTGATTTTGGTGTTGACCATCTGGTGATGTCCATGTGTAGAGTCTTCTCTTGTGTTGTTGGAAGAGGGTGTTTGCTATGACCAGTGCATTTTCTTGGCAAAACTCTATTAGTGTTTGCCCTGCTTCATTCCACATTCCGAGGCCACATTTCCCTATTACTCCATGAGTTTCTTGACTTCCTACTTTTGCATGCCAGTCCCCTATAATGAAAAGGACAGGTTTTTTGAGTGTTAGTTCTACAAGGTCTTGTAGGTCTTCATGGAACCATTCAAATTAAGCTTCTTCAGCATTACTGTTTGGGGCATAGACTAGGATTATGGTGATGGTGAATGTTTTGCCTCGGAAATGAACAGAGATCATTCTGTCGTTTTGGAGATTGCATCCAAGTACTGCATTTAGGACTATTTTGTTGATCATGATGGCTACTCCATTTCTTCTGAGGGATTCCTGCCCACAGTAGATATAATGGTCATCGGAGTTAAATTCACCCATTCCAGTCCATTTTAGTTCGCTGATTCCTAGAATGTCAACGCTCACTCTTGCCATCTCCTGTTTGACCACTTCCAATTTGCCTTAATTCATGGACCTGACATTCCAGGTTTCTATGCAATATTGCTCTTTACAGCATCAGACCTTGCTTCTATCACCAGTCACATCCACAGCTGGGTATTGTTTTTGCTTTGGTTTCATCCCTTCATTCTTTCTGGAGTTATCTCTCCACTGATCTCCAGTAGCAAATTGGTCACCTACAGACCTGGGGAGTTCCTCTTTCAGTATCCTATTATTTTGCCTTTTCATACTGTTCATGGGGTTCTCAAGGTAAGAATACTGAAGTGGTTTGCCATTCCCTTGTTCAGTGGACCACATTCTGTCAGACCTCTCCACCATGTCCCACCCATCTTGGGTTGCCCCACAGGAATGGCTTAGTTTCATTGAGTTAGACAAGGCTGTGGTCCTAGTGTGATTAGATAGGCTAGTTTTCTGTGAGTATGGTTACAGTGTGTCTGCCCTCTGATGCCCTTTTGCAACACCTACCATCTTACTTGGGTTTCTCTTACTTTGGGCCTGGAGTATCTCTTCATGGCTGCTCATTCAAAGTGCAGCCACTGCTCCTTACCTTGGATGAAGGGTATCTCCTCATTGCTACCCTTCCTTACCTTCAACGTGAAAGGAAACTATAAGGTGAAAAAACAGCCTTCAGATTGGGAGAAAATAATAGCAAATTAAGCAATGGAAAAAGAATTAATCTCAAAAATATGCAAGCATCACATGCAGCTCAATTCCAGAAAAATAAATGACCGGATTAAAAAATGGGCCTAAGAACTAAACAGACATTTCTCCAAAAAAGATATACAGATGGCTAACAAACACATGAAAAGTTCCTCAACATCGCTCACAATCAGAGAAATGCAAATCAGAACCAAAATGATGTACCATTTCACGCCAGTAAGAATGGCTGGTATCCAAAAGTCTACAAGCTGTAAATGCTGGAGATGGTGTGGAGAAAACAGAACCCTCTTACACTGTTGGTGGGAATGCACACTAGTACAGCCACTCTGGAGAACAGTGTGGAGATTCCTAAAAAACCTGGAACTTGAACTGCCATATGACCCAGCAATCCCACAGCTGGGCATACACACTGAGGAAACCAGAATTGAAAGAGACACGTGTACCCCAATGTTCATCGCAGCACTGTTTATAAGAGCCAGGACATGTAAGCAACCTAGATGTCCATCAGCAGATGAATCAATAAGAAAGCCATGGTACATATACACAATGAAATATTACTCAGTCATTAAAAAGAATACATTTGAATTAGTTCTAATGAGGTAGGTGAAACTGCAGCTTATTGCACAGAGTGAAGTAAACCAGAAAGAAAAACACCAATAGAGTATACTAAAACATATATATGGAATTTAGAAAGATGGTAACACTCCACAGAAGAAAAGTTATGACCAACCTAGATAGCACATTCAAAAGCAGAGACATTACCATGCCGACTAAGGTCCATCTAGTCAAGGCTATAGTTTTTTTCCTGTGGTCATATATGGATGTGAGAGTTGGACTGTGAAGAAGTCTGAGCACCGAAGAATTGATGCTTTTGAACTGTGTTGTTGGAGAAGACTCTTGAGAGTCCCTTGGACTGCAAGGAGATCCCACCAGTCCATTCTGCAGGAGACCAGCCCTAGAATTTCTTTGGAAGGAATGATGCTAAAGCTGAAACTTCAGTACTTTGGCCACCTCATGAAGAGAGTTGACTCATTGGAAAAGAGTCTGATGGCTGAGAGGGATTGGGGGCAGGTGGAGAAGGGGACGACAGAGGATGAGATGGCTGGATGGCATCACTGACTCGATGGACGTGAGTCTGAGTGAACTCCAGCAGTTGGTGATGGACAGGGAGGCCTGGCATGCTGCGATTCATGGGGTCGCAAATAGTCGGACAGGACTGAGTGACTGAACTGAACTGAACTGAATGATAACCCTATATGCAAGACAGCAAAAGAGACACAGATGTATAGAACAGTCTTTTGGACCCTGTGGCAGAGAGCGATGGTGGAATGATTTCTCAGAATGACATTGAAACATGTATATTATCATATGTGAAATGGATCTCCAGTCCAGGTTTGATGAATGAGACAGGGTGCCTGGCGATGGTGTACTGGGATGACCCAGAGGGAAGTGATAGGGAGGGGGGTGGGAGGGCAGTTAAGCATGGAAAACTCATGTACACCTGTGGCAGGTTCTTGTCAATGTATTTCTCCACCAACAAAGGTCAGTCTAGTCAAGGCTATGGTTTCTCCAATGGTTATGTATGGGTGTGAGAGTTGGACAGTGAAGAAGGCTGAGCACCGAAGAATTGATGCTTTTGAACTGTGGTGCTGGAAAAGACTTTTGAGAGTCCCTTGTACTGCAATGAAATCCAACCAGCCCATTCTTAAGGAGATCAGCTCTGAGATTTCTTTGGAAGGAATGATGCTAATCCTGAAACTCCAGTACTTTGGCCACCTCATGCGAAAAGTTGACTCATTGGAAAAGACTCTGATGTTGGGAGGGATTGAGGGCAGGAGGAGAAGGGGGATGGCAGAGGATGAGATGGCTGGATGTCATCACTGACTTGATGGACGTGAGTCTGAGTGAACTCCGGGAGTTGGTGATGGACAGGGAGGCCTGGCCTGTTGCAATTCATTCGGTCTAAAGAGTTGGACACGACTAAGTGACTGAACTGAACTCATGGCAAAAGAACTAACATATTGTAAAGTAACTAGCCTCCAACTAAAGTAAATAAAGTTGTGTTTAAAAATATTCTCATAGAGAAATCAGTGAGGAGTCAGGGGAAGCAGGACATGAAAAAGGATGAGCCAGTCTGAGTCTGATATCATGCAAGTAGTAAAGAGCGAAGCTACAACCTGTTTTCATAGGGAACTTGGGACATAAGTTGTGCCTCAAATGTCCCCCAACCCAAGACTAGGGAGCTGGGATTTCACTCTCCCACTAGCACCTCCCTCTCATCCTTCAACTAATAATGAACTGGTGTCTCAGAGCCTTTGTATTAGATCCTCCAAAGACAAATCAAAGGTGACACTAGAAGCAAAAAGACACCAAAACTCAGGAAAGTGCAACCTCAGAAAATGTCTCGATTTCTGCACCCACTCTGCCATCTCCAGCATCATATCTGGAATCCTGTGAGTTTAGAGAACTCCATGAGTTTCTAGACATAAGCATTTTTCACAATTCAGCTTTTAATTTATATAGGAGTATAGTTAATTTACAGTATTGTATTAATATTAGTTGTATGGTAAATAAATTCCCTTATATATACACATGTATCCATTGTTTCTTAGATTCTTTTCCCATACAGGACATTACAGACTATTGAGCATAATTCCTGTGTTTTGCAGTAGGTCTTTTTCAATTATCTACTAAATAAATTAGTATACATATATTCATCTCAAACTCTCAATTTATCCCTCTCCCACCTTTCCACTTTGGTAACTATAATTATTGTTCTGATGGAGGGAAGTGTCTATAGGAACTTTTTGGATCAGGATCTGTGCTTGTGAGAGGGCAGTGGACAGGGAAAGCAAGCCTGAGAGAGACACATTTGAGATGATGGTAAATTTTGAGAAGGACCTGGCCATGATAATGCTGGGAGAAAATCATTGTAGATGTGGGAAGTAGCCCCTGCTAAGGACCAAGGTAACCAAGCTTAATAAGTGGCTATCCTTCCACTGCCAACCTTTATTCCATGCTTGGGACTTGGCCTACACATCAGCCACCATGAACTCATCCCATGCTTCATTTGTGAGTTAGCAGAAATGAGGCATGTCAGCCTTCCCATGAAGGGAGAACCTGGGGCTATCATGAGGCTGATTATGCTCTGAACTCAGGGAAGTGTCCACAAACTGCTTATCACCAGGAGAATCAGGTGCCAGAGCACCACCAATGCCTCTATTTCCATGTACTTGTTCTCAGGAGTAGAAACACCAAGGAAATGATAGAGCAAAGAAACAACTGACTCTTGTTTCATCTTGCCCCATGTGATTCCCATGGCCCTTTGACCACACTGCTCTCTGCCCCAAAATTCTTTCCTCCATTCCTTCTTCAAAGGTGGCTTGTGAATAACGTCAGCACCAGACTTTGAAGCCTGGTGGATGGAAACTCAACTCACAATCAGCTGGGACCCAGAGATGTCCAGCCTTGTCCTGTGTTTCTGTCCTTTTTCTCCAACCAGATTCATAAAGCAAAGTCCTGAAAAAACATAAGTGTGAATGCAACCCTCTCAAGGACTTTGAATCTCCAAGGTCTACTTTGAGCATAAAAGTGGGAACACATCCGTTTCATCTGGGCTAGTCTCAGACACCAGCATCATTTAGCCAGGGATTCCCTGAGGAAACATAAGACACTTATCTATGTTACCTGAAGGCTGAGAAAGGAATGCTTCTCTCTTGAGTGCGGGTACATGTTATACAGTCGCCCAAGGTCTGTGTTGTATGAATGAGGAGCGGGAACTCTTTGAATTCTGAGTTGAGAGTGAAACATTCACAACCTGGAGGACAGCCTCCTGGGGGCACTAAAGCTGGGGCTGCCCAACTGTGCCTGGAACCGCAAAGAAACATCCCTGAATATTGCTTTCCTGTTGCTACATGGAGGCAGGTCTACTGATAAAATCAGAACCCGACTTGAGGGGCAAAGGGAATGGAACTTCCACTCTGGTGCTTGCAGAAATCTGAGAGCTATCCAGCAGTGGATGCATCTGAGCATTCTCTCATCTTTCCCTTCCTGGAAGTCTCCTAGCCTAGGGGCCAAAGTTCCTGGGTCCCAAGTCTTCACTAACTTACCTGCAGCCTTAAGGTGAATCATACACCCCAGGGTTTAGTTTCCCATCTCTTGGATGAGGGAGACTGGACTTGCTCCAGAATACTTGTTCCATACTGAAGCTCAGAGACAATCAGTGGACAAGTGGCTCAGAGGTGGGTGTTGGTGAGGATGCTGAGGCTGCCTCTGGTGGGCAGGGGCCTGTAACTGTCTGGTGATGTTCATGAGTTCTTGCCTCAGGACTGGGAGACCACTTGGCACACAGTGGCTGTGACACCGAGGACATTAGAGGCCTTGCCCCCTGGAACTTACCATCATTTGGGTTATGTGGGATGAGGTCAGGTAGATATAAGTCAGAAGTTACCAATGGGGAAGCTTGTAGAATCCTCAGCAGAACCCAAATTAGATAACAAATCATCTCTCTTAAAAAACACTGGGAACAAGATATGCCAGGACTCTTAGACAAATTTTGTTATATTTTATATACTATTTAAAGTAGGTCATCTTTTGGATGACCTGACATTTTCTCTCTGGCTTGGGATGATACCCACCGTTAGAATGGAATCCAAGGTCTCCTGGGGCAGACTGTCCCTCTCCCTGTGACTCATTAGCAGTGAGTACAGCTCTAGCCCCCCCACATCTAGAGCAGAAATTAAAGCAGGAAGGATGTGACCTCCAAGTTTAACAGCAAGATTCAGGTAGGTCTGGCCCTCAGGTAGGCATTATTCTTTTCCCAGAGCTTCTTGCTTCCCTCCTGGGTCCTGTGCAAGCTGCCCACCTCCTGGTTACTGGGTTGTGAATTCCTCCTCCCTTCTCTTGCAAATATCCATGCAGTCTCACATGTGGCTTCCTCTCTACCCAGGCCCTATCCTTCACCTGTGGATGGCAATAAAGAAGGGAAAAACAAGGAGGAATCTGCCCAGATCATTCTTTATAAAAATGTCTGCATTCCTTCTCCTTCCAGACCCTGTCCTGAATCATGTAGATCTCTGACTAGATGACTCAGTAGCTTAACAGGGGAGTAGAGATGCAGATAGGGTTGGAGGTAATGTTGTCAGGTGTGTTGGGGGATGGTTTTCAGATGACAAGAGAAGAGTTAGAGTAAGGAGCATGTGGTTTTCAAAACAGTCACTCATTAGGGACTTGCCTAAATCTGCTATCTTGGGCCCCTCAGGGTATCACTAAGACAGAAACTTCATTCTTTAAACTTCTTACTACAAAACGATCTCAAACATAACAAATATAAGAAAGAAGAGGGTCATGAACCCTATATTTCATCATTCAGCATCAATAACTACAAAACTAACCTCTTAGTCCCAAAGGTTTTCATAGACTGCAGACTGTGCAATATCAAAGTGGTGGACAAATTGAGTTGCTGGTGAAGATATTCTTGACTTATATCAGGTCTTTCTCTTCTTGCTATGTTCTCACATGTGGTGGGGAAAGGGAAGGAGGAAGAGGGAGAAAAAGAGAGAAAAAGAGGGAGAGGATAATCCCATTACGAGTGACCACCATCAAAACCCCGTGTCAACTTGCGTACCTTCAACAGCCCTACTTCCTAATACCATCACATTGGGAGTCAAGGGTGGACACAGTTCAATCCATATCAGCTATGCAGTTCTGTTTTTAAATCAAGACAGACCGTCATTTCATACTCTTTTACTCCTTATTCATTTTTCATGGAGTGTTTTGGGACAAGGTGAACATTTCACAAAATTTACATAATGAGGATTTGGGATAAAATGACAGGATGTGAAAAAAAAATTAGTTTGTTCCCAATAAAATTAACATCTAATATCCAGTCCATGTACAAATTTCCCTGATTGTCAAAAAGCAGTTTTCATAGTTTATTGAAAGAATGTAGTCATATGTTGCACTTAGTTGTTCTCCTTTAAGACTAAATAGCTGTTCTCTCAATTTTAACGCCATTTATTTGTTCAGAAACTGGGCGGAAGCAGGGTGCTTTGTCTTACACATTGTCCCACTATTGGGTTTAGAGCAGGAGTCCACAATACCAGCACAGGGGATCAGGACCAGTACCAGTCCTTGGTCTATTAGGAACCAGACCTCCACAGCACTAGATGAGCCACATGCCAGTGAGTGAGGCCTCATCTGTATTATAGCTCCTCTACATCACTCTCATCACCCTTAGAAGGGACAGTCTAGCTTGTTTTTCTGGAAATATTTGTAGTTACATAACCCATGCTTAACAGAAACAAAAATAGCATAAATATTGATGATTATTTTCCTTTCTCAGTGCTCAGAATGATGAGTTGCCCTAGCAATCTATCACAGTTAACATTGAATATTTAAAAACTAAGATCATGGGATCCAGCCCCATCCTTCATGGCAAATAGAAGGGGAAAATGTGGAAGCAGTGACAGATTTCTTCATCTGAGCCTCTAAAACCACTGTGGATGGTGCCTGCAGCCACGAAATCAGAGGACGTTTGCTTCTTGGCAGGAAAGCTATGAGAAACATAAACAGTGTGTTGGGAAGCAGAAACATCACTCTGCCCAACAAATTGGTAGATGTTTGGCCCTTTCATTTGGGTTCCTAGACTTTCTGTCCAGTCTCCATTGGGCTTCGAAGTGCCTTAACTTTCTGGTCCTTCACGATTCCCAGGATTATTTTATGCATTTCTTTACCCAGTCCTGAAATCAGCCTTCTCTTTAAGAATCCATGAATCATCTGATGGGAAAAGGAATTTAGAAGCTGGATGTTAGACTTCAGAATAGTCACTATTACCAAGCTGTCATTGCTTGTAGGCTTTACATTGGTCAGAGTAGGAAGCACACATTTTCCTTAAAATATAAATATATATATATATATATATATAATTAGTTGGTAAAAACTTATGCTTTCAGTTCAAGATTTAAGACAGCAAGGTTTGAATTAAACTTCTTTATGTTATGTGTGAATCTCTTCTAACCACTGAAAAGATTACTTCAGAACATTAGTATTAATTATTGTCTTGCTTTTACCTGTTAACATACATATGATTATGTCACAATAACAGAAGCAATATGAGGAACAATAAGTTGTTGAAAATATTTTCAGATTTCTTTCCTGTTTTTCTTTTGATTTCTTTGGTTTTGTTTTGGATGGGCAGTATTTTTGTTTTTTGTTAGAAGATATTCCACTCTGAATGTAATCCTAATTCTGAATTTTAAAGCCACTTCAGTAATGTGTTGTTAGGCACAGCTAGTCACCAACTTGATGCAATTAGATTTAACAGTCTTTGCTCTCAATTTGTGCAGTTCAGTTCAGTCCTTCAGTTGTGTCCGTCTCTTTGCAACGACATTGACTGCATCATGCCAGGCTTCCTCCTGGAGCTTACTCATGCTCATGTCCATCGACTTGGTGATGCCATCCAACCATCTCATCCTGTCTTCCCCTTCTCTTCCTGCCTTCAATCTTTCCTAATATCAGGGTCTTTTCCAATGAGTCAGTTTTTCCCATCAGGTGGGCAAATAATTGGAGCTTCAACTTCAGCATGAGTTTTCCCAGTGAATATTCAGGACTGATTTTTTTTTTTTTTAGGATGGACTGGTTTGATCTCCTTAGTCCAAGGGACTCTCAAGAGTCTTCTCCAACACCATAGTTCAAAGGGCATGTGTGTGTGTCATTTGTCAGTGACGTCATATTCCCCCTGTGTATATTTAACCACCAAAACTGAATTTAAATGATATGCAAAAATGCGTGTTAAGACACAGTGCCCCATCTACACACATCTGGTGACTAGGACAGGCTCCTGTTGTATTCAAGGGACAGTCATGGATAGATCTCATGCAAGAATAAGCCCTGGGAGTCCTGGATGAGTCTTTAAATATGATTGTCTTTACTTTGGTTGCCACAGTTGTTTTGTCTTCTTTGACTGGGAAGACATTTCAAAAAAATTTTTTTTGTATGGTTTGTTTGGCAGACAAAATTTTTCACAGCATAGACCCTATGGGGAAACTATATCAAAATATATCCATTTATCTTCAGCAGTTAAATTCGTTGGTTTGTATGTCCCCAGTGATATTTCTTTATAAATAGAAAGGAAACACACATGTTCAGTATGCCTACAGTCTCTAACTCAACCAACATGAATTAAATTCCTCTCTGTGCCCACTCCACTCCCAACTATAGATGAGAAATAAAAACCTGCAGAGATTGAAGGCTGATCCCAGCACATTGTTGTGGAGATTTAATTCCCACTGATTTTTTTTAGAAAAAAAATTATTTGCTAATATTAAAATCGGTACATTGTACATAAGTATCCAGCTTCTGACTTTTCTTGAAAACATGGCCAACTTGCCTGCTTTCCAGCATGGTTGAAGTGTAGGAAAGGCTGCTCCCAGTGCTGTGGTTGGAGGGTCCTGTGCTGCCCAGCTTCCAACATGGCAACCTAGTCCTAGTATCATTTCTCTTGCCTCCTGGGGCCATGAGTTTGTGAGAATAAACTGTTAGCTATCTTAAGATAAAGACTACTTTTGTCCTGATCAACTTTGACTTTGAAGCCTTTACCCCAGAACCCAGAACATACTACTTCCTTGTACATTTTTTGGATGATATAAAATATCTCGTGGATGCATACGACATGTCTTCCAATACTGAAAGCATACAATTGAAGTACTACTCTGCCCTAAATCTTTGATGCAGACTGGCATCATAGGTGCCCCTGATATCTACCATTAGACCCAATACCTAAAGCCAGTTGTATGTCCCTGGACTGTCCCTGAATTCTTCACTTTGCCATTTGACAACTTATCCTCCTAGCAATCTCCTCTCCAATGAAGACAGTAATGCATATCTCATGAAGTGGCTAGGAAGATGACATGAAATCACAAATGTTGAGCATGGCCCTTAGTATCCATTTTCATGATGTTCTTAGCAGGTTTTTGTTTGTTTGTTTGTTTGTTTTCTCCAAGTAGGCAACGTTCTCCATCTTCTTAGATGTCCATACAGATCAGTTTGATTTTCCAACCAAGTTTAAGGAAATGATTGCAGTTCAATTCTCTGTATTCTGAGAAGCTTCAAAGTCCACTCGCCAAGGACACTGATGAAGGTAAACATTTTATCGAGAGCTTTGTGTGGTCTTTCTTTCTTTCTTTCTTTCTTTCTTTCTCTCTCTCTCTCTCTCTCTTTTTTTTTCAGACCTATTATTGGCCTAAAGGGTTAAACTTGGGCATGTCAGGGCATATATAGCTACAGACTCCCGGTACACACATACAGTAAGTGGTGGAGCTGGGCTGGCTTTTCAAAAGTGCACTTGTTTTGCTGTGGGGTGCTTGGGACATGATAAAACTGATATGGGAACTCTGGGGGCAGTTAAGGGCTTGAAGTTTTCAGAGTGTGGAACTGGAGGCCAGAGATGTCAGGGCCTTGATAAATGAGTTCTCACTCTAGGAGACCTTTGAGAGTCTAATACAACCTATGGCTTGCCTCTCCAAAGTACTTGAGTAGTTACCTTTCTCTCTTTCTCTTTCACACACACTCACAGAAATACACACATATCCCCAAAAGTGAATTTTCCAGGCAGTAATTTCATAGAACCCTGCAAGTAAGATTTTGTTTTCTGCTTCTGTCTTCCAGGACAGATGCAGAATCCACAATACCTCACAGAGAATGCAGTCCGTTCCTGTCATAACATCATGCCAAAGAGATCTTTCCCTCGATTGCTTTGTCCAGAAGGTGGCACCAATGGGTCCTGGCCTGACTCTTGGTTGCCCCACCTGGACAGAAGCCACAAGACCAATTTGACTCACTCAGGTGGTATTTTCACAGGGGCAGATGTTTTAAAATTCACAGCCTCTCACAAATGGAACCCAAATTCGCCTCCCAGCTTGATCTAACTGTCTGAGATCCACCAAAGACATAGCCCATCCTCAATTCTTCTTTGAGGATCTAACGGCAATGCACCCAGCCAGTTCTAGCTCCATTTCACGTAACTATAAGTGGGAACACTCTTTCTCTCACAGATTGGGGACCTTATAAGCACTGACCAGCCGTTTGGTCTAAGCATGGTGGAATATGGGTTTGAGGGTGTACCTTTTAATGGCGTCTTGGGCTTGAACTACACCAACATATCCTTCTCTGGAGCCATCCCCATCCTTGACAAGATGAAAAATCAAGATGCCATTTCTGAGCCGGTTTGTGCTTTCTACTAGAGCAAGGAAGGCTGAGATGGACAATCGCTTTCTCCAAATTAGCTGTAAGATGCTTTCAGTTGCAGGAAAATTATAGAACACTTGATAAAAATGTATCCTGAGAGATAATCTATCCCAGGATAAGTATGGCTCCAGGGATCATTTGGCATCACCGCTGGGTTTTATAAATAATGTTTTATTGGAACACCTCCCTGCTCCTGGGCTCAAGAGCAGTAACTTGGTCTAGGGGAGTGAGTGAGGAGGAAGAATAATGGAAGGCAACAGGAAACATGTTGGAGGGAAAGCAATATGATTTGCTTATGTATTTGATAAGGAAGGAAGGAGAAGGTTGGTGGATATCTTGTTTTCCTCATTATCGTTTCACTGGGAGCCCACATCCAGCTGCCCAATTTGCGGGAGCCAGTGAAAATGAAAGTGTGGGGCACAAAACGAAATGTGGGATCCCTTGTTCAAGAAATATTAGTCATTTTAAGACAGGGAGAGCAGAGGTGGGGTCCCTTATGAGTGTGAGGCCCTTTGGACAGTAGAGGTCACAGGCCATCGGAGCCAAACGTGGGTGATCTGAACCCACATTCTTAGCATTCCCAGGCTTTTATTTTCTTGGAAAATGACAAGCTGGACAAGGGGAAAGCAAAACTCTTCAGCACCCTGTCATCTGAGGGTTTCTGAGCACACAGGTAGCAGGAGGTCCTAGGCCTATTCAGAAAACATAGTGGGTGGAGCCCAGCCATGTGACTCAGCTTCTAACCTCCTCTGTGCCACTCATTAGCCAGTTACTGACCTCAGTAAACAGAAAAACATCTATTTCTGCTTTATTGACTATGCCAAAGCCTTTGACTGAGTGGATCACAATAAACTGGAAAATTCTGAAAGAGATGGGAATACCAAACCACCTGACCTGCCTCTTGAGAAATCTGTATGCAGGTCAGGAAGCAACAGTTAGAACTGGACATAGAAAAACAGACTGGTTCCAAACAGGAAAAGGAGTACGTCAAGGCTGTATATTGTCACACTGTTTATTTAACTTCTATGCAGACTACATCATGAGAAACACTGGACTGGAAGAAACACAAGCTGGAATCAAGACTGCTGGGAGAAATATCAATAACCTCAGATATGCAGATGACACCACCCTTATGGCAGAAAGTGAAGAAGAACTTAAAAGCCTCTTGATGAAAGTGAAAGAGGAGAGTGAAAAAGTTGGCTTAAAGCTCAACATTCAGAAAACGAAGATCGTGGCATCCGGTCCCATCACTTCATGGGAAATAGATGGGAAACAGGGGAAACAGTGTCAGACTTTATTTTGGGGGGCTCCAAAATCACTGCAGATGGTGATTGCAGCCATGAAATTAAAAGATGCTTACTCCTTGGAAGAAAAGTTATGACCAACCTAGATAGCATATTCAAAAGCAGAGACATTACTTTGCCGACTATGGTCTGTCTAGTCAAGGCTATAGTTTTCCTTTGGTCATGTATGGATGTGAGAGTTGGACTGTGAAGAAGGCTGAGCGCTGAAGAATTGATTATTTTGAACTGTGGTGTTGGAGAAGATTCTTGAGAGTCCCTTGGACTGCATGGAGATCCAAACAGTCCTTTCTGAAGGAGATCATCACTGGGATTTCTTTAGAAGGAATGATGCTAAAGCTGAAAGGCAGTACTTTGGCCACCACATGCGAAGTGTTGACTCATTGGAAAAGACTCTGAGGCTGGAAGTATTGGTGGCATGAGGAGAAGGGGACAACAGAGGATGAGATGGCTGGATGGCATCACTGACTCGATGGACGTGAGTCTGAGTGAACTCCATGTGTTGGTGATGGACAGGGAGGCCTGGTATGCTGCGATTCATTTGGTCATAAAGAATCGGACACAACTGAGTGACTGAACTGAACTGAACTGACCTCAGTATGGTTCTCAATCGCTTCTAGCCTTGATTTCTGCATCTATACATGGAAACCTTATTAGGGCCTTGGTGGGGAGACAAGCACAAACACAAGCTCTCCAACAGTGCTGTTGTTACTGTCCTCCAAAGATAGGTCCTTCTTTTCTCTCTACAGATGCAGGGGAAGGGAAATATGGTGATTTTGGTGGGGTGGACAAAGCCTACTACCAGGAAGCACTCAACTGAGTACCATTGATCCAAGCGGGAGACTGGAGTGTACACATGGACCTGTAAGCCTCTCCCTCTGAGGGTCAGCCCAAGTGATGCTCCACATCTGTACATGGACACAGGCAGACACACACAAATGTATTCTCAGACGCATAGTGACACAGACATATACATCACCCACAATGACCCAGAGAGACACACAGGCACATGGAAACACACAAGCAGACATATAAACAGAGATTCATATAAACATATATAGCTAGTCAGAGAAACAAAAGCACATTAGAGACACATACAAACACTTATATAAATAACACATGAACACATAGATATGCAAACAACTCATGGGTTCATAATCCCCAGGCCTTCTGACCAGGCCTCTGACAAGGGTCCTAAAAGGGTCCAGAGAGCTCTGTGCAGCTGGGAAAGGGTTGTGCCCACTGCCCTGTGAGGCGTGGAGCATGGTTGGAGAACGCTACAGTGTGGTGAACAGAGGATCGGGGGGATTACACCAGTGTGAACAGGGTTATAAGATGATCAATTGTCCAAGGCTACTGGGACCAAGGAAGTTCTCAGTACAGACAAATGTCAGTTTAAAAATGGCAAAAGTGTTGAGCAAATGTGGGAAACTGATCTCCTTAGGGAGCAGCTACTCAGCAGTGGAGAGAGGTTGGCTGCAGTCTTATGACTTGAAAGCAACGAATAAAAAAGACACCCCATCTACCTGGGCACACAGTGGAGCAGGGGCTACAAGAGAGAATCAGGAAGATGGGATCCAGGGGTGACCCGAGGATAAGAGGCATATTTGATAGGATTCTGTGTGATACCCTCAGACAAAAGCTGACCTTTCCTTTGGAGTTTCTGGGAAAGTCATGTATTTCCTGGCTGAGGACTCAGGGTCTGTGGTGATTATATGAGCAGTGCTGGGAAACACCCTCTCCCAGGGGAGCCCCTCTCCCCCACCATTATGAGAATCTGCTGTCGTGAATCTCCATCTTCACTCTGTGGTTGACCCATTATTTGTTCCCCACCAGATACAGCTCTCTGGATGTTTTTCATTCATTATTTTCACTGTCTTCATTCACTCACTAAACAGACAAGCATTAGGCATCCACTGTGTACCAGGCACTTTAGGGAGGCAAAGAGAATAAAACTTGCCCTCACATCTAAGAAGGCAGATGCACAAAAAATGACACACACACACACACTTAGTGAATTGTCACTTTGGTACATGCTAGATATGAACATGTGTGTGTGTGTCATGAGCATGTACCAAGGTCACAATTCCCTATGTATGTGTATGTCATTTCTTGCGCATCTGCCTTCCTAGATGTGAGGGCAAGATAGTGAATTGTGAGTTTGGTACATGCTAGAAATGAGACATGGAGAAGGCAGTGTCACCCAACTCCAGTACTCTTGCCTGGAAAACCCCATGGATGGAGGAGCCTGATAGGCTGCAGTCCATTGGTTCACAAAGAGTGGGACACAATTGAGAGACTTCACTTTCATGCATTAGAGAAAGAAATGGCAACCCACTCCAGTTTTCTTGCCTGGAGAATCCTAGGGATGGGGGAGCCTGGTGGGCTGCTGTCTATGGGGTCAAGCATAGCATGCAGACATGACTGAAGTGACTTAGCAGCAGCAGACATGAGGAAGGGTCTATAGAAAGTGACCAAGACAGGAGACTGATAAACACCAAGGGAAAGACTTCCCTGAATCAATGACAATTAAGTTGGAATTTGGAAGATGACAAGAAATTTGCTAGTCAAAGGGGAGGGGACTCTTCTATGTAGGAAGACCAGCTTCTGTCAAGATATAAAAGATCCTGGTGTATTCAAGTACTGCATTCAAGGATGTCAAGGAAGGTGCTGTGTTGAGAGCAAGGGAAAAGAGTCAGCACAAAAGAAGGAGCCCTGTTTAGGAGACAGTCGGGAAGTAGGCAGCTCTGGGGAGACACAAGGTGACCTTGATGCCTGCTTTGTCACACTGTCTCTCAGCATTTTCATGAAAAGAAAGGTTATTGCTTATTCTGGGGACTGTGAGGCCCTTGTGGATACCAAGACATCACTGATCCTTGGTGCAAGAAGACTGGTCAATAACATCCAGGAGCTCATCGACATCACACCACGGGGTTCAGAGTTGAAGGATCATGTCCCAGGGTCACTCCCAGTCTCCACACACAAGAAGGATCTCCAGGGCCAACCTCTCTCCCTCTCTCTCTAACAGCACTACGTTTCAAGTTTTGCAGTTAATACACTGTCCTCTCTTAACTTCACCGTCAATGGTATCAACTACCTAGTCCCAGCTCAAGCTTATATCCTCAAGGTGAGGGGAGAACCCTGAGGGGTGGTTCTCAAATAGGAACTTGCAGGAACCCTTGAGCTGTTGCTGGGAGGAGGGTGCCCTCTCAGGCCATCTCGCACTACTGCAGATGCTGAGCCCTGGGGCTAGGAGAGCCTCCCACAAGATGAGCCACCTGAGAGTAAAGGGCCATCTGGGACACTGATCATCCTGAAATAAATGTGGAGACAGCATACCATGCTGGCATAGTTTGAGTCACAAGGAGAAGGGAACACTCAGGTCCTCAGTCCTCAAAGAGCTTCAGTTCGATCTGAACCCTCAGATGGTAGAACACAGAAAGTCAGCTCTAGCAGGCTTGAAATAAGTCATGTCACAAGGAGAATGGCTGAGGACAGTCCCAGTGTGCTGACCCACCATAGGGATTAACAGTCTCCCTTCTCTTCTCTCAGTTTTCCTGGTTTGGATGATAAATCACATGATCACCCTAGTTCTCAGATGCATCTTCCCCTAGCCCTGGCCGGGTGCCCATTTTGTGAGTCAGGCTACCCAGCCCCACTGTGGGGAGGCTGGATGCTGATGTGAATAAAGGGTGCACAGTGACTGTTCAGCCCCAGCACAGGATGGAGGCTTCATGTCAGCTCCATAGAGGAGTTAAGGGCTGGCTGATGTGCTCAAAGACTTTGAGGAAGGGATGGAATTTCAGGAATTCTACTCATGGAGCCATATGGAGGGTTGCTTGGTTCTAGGCAAAACTGCACTGGATTCCTTGCAAATGGCATCCCAAGGTGCTCTGCATTGGGGCACTGAGGACTTACTCGGGGTGATGAGGGCCACGACTGACCGGTGGGGATGGGGAACCAGAGTATGTTACCCAACCAAACCTGGAGTGGCCAAAGAGGGTGAGTGCAGGCTGAAGGAAGCTTCCCAGAGTTTCTAAGTTATTTCCCAGAGTTTCTAAGTTATGTCTTCAAGAATGCGTTGTGGGCACTGCTCTATTTAAGATGGATAACCAACAACGAGTTACTTTGTGGCACAGGGAACTAATTATATGACAACCTGGATGGGAGGGGTATTTTGGGGACCAGGATACATGGGTACATATGGTTGAGTCCATTTACTGTCCACCTGAAACTCAGAATATTATTAATCCGCTATACCCCAATAAAAAATAAAGTTGTTTAATAAAGTATGGCTTGTGGGGATGCAGGAGGAGAACCAGCATTCTCTGCAGAGAAAACAAGGAGCAGGAGTCAGAAGGAAAGAAACAGGGAGAGAGGATATCTATGGACACAGGATACAGGATACTTGAGGCTGGTGCATGGGGATGATCCAGAGAGATGATATGGGAAGGGAGGTGAGAAGGGGGTTCAGGATTGGGAACTCATGTACACCCGTGGTGGATTCATGTCAATGTATGGCAAAACCAATACAGTATTTTGAAGTAAAATAAAGTAAAAATAAAAATTAAAAAATAATAATAAAATTAAATTAAAAAAATAAAATAAAAAATTTTTGAAGTGTGACTAATCTTCAGTGTTAAGTTCTACTGCACAGCAATGTGACTTAGTTATACACATATAGAAACATATATTTTTTACCTTATTTTTTTATGTGGTTTATGACTGGATGGTTAATATATTTCCTTATGCTCTGCAGTAGGACTTTGTTGTTTATCATTTCTCTTTATCTCAAACTCCCAGTCCTCCCCTCCCCCACACCCTTCCTCATGGCAACCTCATGTCTTGGCCGTTTTTGGTTGTGGATGAAATCTCATATCCCCTGCTAATGAGAAAATCCCTTGATACTTACCAAAAGAGGGGAATAAAACCAAGAATTGTGCTGGGTCTGGATATTCGTGGGAGTCACACCTAAGGGCTCATGCTGACTGGTGTGTGTCTCTGACTCCCCCAGGATTCTAGCGGCCACTGCTATACCACCTTTAAAGAGGACACCGTGAGGACGTCTAGAGAGACCTGAATCCTGGATGATGTCTTCCTGAGGCTGTCTTTCTCAGTGTTTGATAGAGGAAATGACAGGATTGGCCTGGCACAGACGGTATAAATGCTTGGAGTGGTTCAGGAATCAGTATAGCTGTTTCGCTAAACAATCACTCACACTTAGGGTGCTCTTGCCCAGGATGCTGGTGAACTCTATTTCGTGGTCTGCATACCCTATTCTCATTAAATAATAAAGGGTTTCAACCATAAGGGTGCTGAAATAAACAGGTGCCTCTGTTTGTGTCTGGAAGGTGTGCAAAGATCGGGAAGGATCTAGAACCAAGTCTGAATCACAGTTGAGAGAAGCCCACCTCCAACTGGCTTCAAGGAAAGGGGAGACTCATTGAAATGATTGTGGGAATCCAGGACAGAAGAATCAGAGCAAATACAAAGCTCTCAGTGACTGGACCCAAGAAATCAGAAGTCATCAGTTCTCTATTTCACACCCTCACTGTTTCATTCCCTCTTCTTTGATGGTTTTAGCCTTACAATTTTCTTCCTTAAGGCTTCTGCACCTATTGGGGGAGTCCAAGCTACCTGCCCTAGGGTTTTATATCCTGAAGGCATCTCCAATAAGGAAAGAAAATATTGAAGACATCAGGGTTCAAGGGTGTTCTCTGAATGACCAAGCTCAGATCATGTGTACAGTCCAAGATCAGTCATCCTGGCAGGGCCGTGAGGTCCTGTGATTGGCTTTACATGGTCATTGACCCTGACCCAGCAGCACACATGATTTTCAATTTCCTTCAGAACTACATGAGTGAAGTTGGGGAGAGGCCGAGCCAAAGAAAGTGATTGGGGGACAGTCTAGGCCATGGAAGAGTTTGTGATGAACCACCAACTCCACCACTTCCTCATTCAGAGGAATTATAAGGGTAATGAAATAGACTCACTTCATCCCATCTCAGATAAGCTTATCACTGGGGTTCTCCTCCAAGGGAGTTTGGGTGAGGTACTTCATGGAGAGCTGGTTCCCTTTGTCCCACACCCCAGTCACCAGGTCTCTAACACATATGCCTGCTCTGTCCTTTCCAGTTCTACTTGGTAAGTGATGGCCCCAGTGGATCCTTGAGCCATCACCTTCCTCCAGGGCCCAGAATGCCCCTTCCTTGGCCTCCAGTGCTGCTGAGGAGAATGCAGTGCATGTATCAGGAGACCCAGGGTACACAGAGCCTTCAGCCTTTCTGATCTTCTCCATGGGTGGGGCTATAAACTGTTTGCTTGGAGCTGCCATGGTTAGGCACTTTTGCAGTGGAACCAAAAGTTCTTTCCACCTGGAGGCCCTCAGTAGATGCTTCAGCCGAGACAACAGGGATCAGAAGTTGATTTCATTTCAGATTGACTGGTTTGATCTCCTTGTTGTATAAGGGACTCTCAAAAATCTCCTCAAGCACCACATTTCAAAAGGTCAATTCTTTGGCATTCACCATTTCTTATGGTCCACATATCACATCTGTACCTGATTACTGGAAAAACCATAGCTGTGACACTATAGACCTCTGTAGCAAAGTGAGTCTCTGCTTTTTGATAGACTGTGCAAGTTTTTCATAGCCTTTCTTCCTTCCAAGGAGCAAGTGTGTTTTAATTTTGTGGCTGCAGTCAAGGTCCATAGTGATTTTGGAGCCCAAGAAAATAAAATCTGCCACTGTTTCCACTTTTCCCTCATCTATATGCCATGAAGTGGTGGGACTGGATGCCATGAATGTTGAGTGTCTTTTTGTGAACAGTTTTTTGAATGTTGAGTTTAAGTTAGTTTTGGCATCTCCTCTCCTCATCGAGAGGCTCTTTAGTTCTTCTTTGCATTGTGCTATTAGGGTGGTGTCATATTCATATTTCTGGATGTTGATACTTCTCCCAGCAATCTTGAATCCAACTTGGGATTTATCCAGACCAGCATATTGAATGATGTATCCTACATATAAATTAAATAGCCAGAGTGACAATGTATACCTTGTAATTCTCCTTTCCCAACTTTAAATCTTTCAGGTGTTCTGTGTCTGATTCTAACTTTTGCGTTTTGATCTACGTATAGACTTGTTAGGAGAAAGGTAAGGAGATCTGTTAATCCCATTTCCTTAAGAATTTTCCAGTTTGTTGTGGTCCACACAGTGAAAGGCTTTAGCATAGTCAGTGAAGCAGATGGAAATGTTTTATGGGAATCCCTTGCTTTCTCTATGATCCAATAGATGTTGGCAATTTGATCTCTGGTTCCTCAAACCAGTTTGTACATCTAGAAGTTCTCAGTTCATGTACTGTTGAAACTTAGCTTAAAGATATTGAGCATTACCTTGCTAGCAAGTGAGATTAGCACAATGGCATAATAGGCTGACATCTGGAATTGCATTTCTTTTGCATTGGAATGAAAACTGACCTTTTCCAGCACTGTGGTCACTGCTGAGTTTTCCAAATTTGCTGACATATTGAATGCAGCACATTTACAACCTCATTCTTTAGGAATTTTAAACAGCTAAGCTGGAATTTTTCACCTTCCCTAGCTGCTTTTCCTGTAGTGATGCTTCCTAAAGCCCACTTGATTTCATAAACCAGTATATTTGCATTTATGTGAGTGACCACAGCATAATCCCTATCCCAATCATTATGGCCTTTTTTGTAGAGTTTTTCTGTGCATTCTTGCCACCTCTTCTTAACCTCATCTGCTTCTGTTAGGCCTTTGAATTTTCTGTCCTGTACTCTGCCCATCTTTGCATGAAGTGTTCCTCAGGTATCTCCACTTTCCTTGAAGAGATCTATACTCTTTGCAATTCTATTTTCCTCTAATTCTTGCACTATTCACTTATGAAGAGTTTCTTATCTCTCCTTACTATTCTCTGGAAGTCTGCATTCCATTGGGTATATATATATTTTTCCTTTCTCCTTTGCCTTTTACTTCTCTTATTTTCTCAGCTATTTTTAAGGCCTCCTTAGGCAACCACTTTGCTTTCTCACATTTGTTTTTATTGAGTATGGTTTTGATGGCCACCTCACAACAATGTTACAAACCTCCATCCACAGTTCTTCAGGCTAACTGATCTAATCCCTTGAATCTCTTTTTCATCTCCACTATATAATAATAAGGGATTTTATTTTGGTCATAGTTGAATGTTCTAGTGGTTTTCCTTATTTTCTTCAATTTAAACGTGAATATTGTTTGCTTCTCCCTAAGCATTGCTTCCAGATCACCACCCACCACTCCCAGCGGATGTGGAGCAAAAACACACAATTTGAGGACTGTTATCCTAGGTTTGCGCTTGGCTTTTCACATGCTTAGCTGTGTGACATTGATCAAGTCTCTTAACCTCAGTTTTCTCATCTGGAAACTGGGCATCATGATGATAATTCCACCTTCTAGATTGCATGTGTGCCTGCAAAGAGTAAGTGACCCTGAGTGAGCTTCTGGGTTCCTGAGTCTGGTATAAATATGAATTATTCTGCCACCTGGGAGAAGGAAGACTTCTGTTTAGAGGTTATGGCTAACATCCCCAAGGCTAGATATTGATTCAAGCCAAATGACATCTATTTTGGAACCCAGACCCAGAACTCTGACTGAACCACTGCTTCTGTTTTCTGGGCTCCCACAAGAGCTAATGATTACTGGTTTGGATTACTCTCTTCCTCAGCCTTACCAGTCAGCCTTTCCTTGTCAACTACTTCTCCCCTGAAATCACACTGCAAGGAAAGTCCTAAAGGCTCTTGGTCTCTTGTCAGTTCCCCACATCTCCAGCATAGCAACAAGGAGCTATTATGGCTATTTGTCATAGCAACAACTGTGGCAACTTTTACAGGCCAATCTCAGCCTGTAAAATGATTTTTTTCCCCATTTGACCCCTCATGTTTAAATTACCTATAATTGCCTTAGTAACCTTCCTTTCCTTGCTGTTTAATGTTGAAATATATGTGGACCTGATGGAGTTTTCTTTCCCAAGCCTAATTCCAACCATGCAATTAAGTAACCAAACATTTAGTCATCTAGCTACCCACAGGAATCGACAAAAGCAAACCGCCTATCGTGCATTTCTTGCTTGCCACAAAACACCATTGAAGTGAACTGATGAAACAATGTAATACATTGGCATGTACACACCAGAAGGGACACGTTTTCTCTGGATTGTTTTCCATCTAGTGCAGAATGTCTACCATAAGCCTGGCCCTCCAGCAGCTGGTCATCTAAATTTTGCAGACTCAGCCCACTCCATATTCCTTCCATATCCCACAGTAAAAGCTGGAGAACAGACTCAGTCAAAGTTCTCAGTCCTGCAGAAAACAGTTTTTTGTTTGTTTGTTTGTTTAGAAAACAATATTTGGTAACAATTCAAAATCTTGTGCTCCTTGCCTTGGATTCAAGGATCTGCAGCAGAGGATGGGAAACCTCCCCTTCCACCTAAATCTTTCACCACTCCCACCAGTGCCACAGGCTTGACTGGACCCCAAAGACTTCTGCCTGCTCCCTGATGTCCTCTGTATATCAGTTCAGTTCAGTCTCTCATTCATGTCCAGCTCTTTGCTATATAATGGGGTGCAGCATGCCAGGTTTCCCTGTCCATCTACAACTCCCGGAAATTGCTCAAACTCATGTTCATCAGGTCAGTGATGCCACCCAACAATTTCATCTTATGTTTTCCACTTTGCCTTCTGCCTTTAGTCTTTCCCTGTATCAGGGTCTTTTCTAATGAGTCAGTTCTTACCATCAGGTGGCCAAAGTATTGGAGGTTCAGCTTCAGCATCAGTCCTTCCAATGAAGATTCAGGACATATTTCCTTTAGCCTGGACTGGTTGGATCTCTTTGCTGTCCAGGGGACTCTAAAGAGTCTTGTCCAACATTACAGTTTAAAAGCATCAATTCTTTGATACTCACTTTACTTTATGGTCCAACTCTCACATCCACTCACGATTTCTGGTAAAACCATATCTTTGACTCTACAGACCTTTGCTGGTAACATAATGTCTCTGCTTTTTAGTATGCTGTCAGGTTTTTCATAGGAGCTAGCGTGTGTTTTTGTTTGTTTGTTTGTTTCTATTTGTTTTCCCCACAACTGCAGTCACTATCTATAGTGATTTTGAAACCCAGGAAAATAAAATATGTCACTGTTTTCATTGTTTTTCCAGGAATCTGCCATGAAGTGACCGAACTGCATGCTATGATCTTCATTTTTTGATCTGTATATACCACATCAAGACCATCCTGAAGAAAAATAAATGCAAATAGGCAAAATGGTTGTCTGAAGAGGCCTTACAAATAACTTAGAAAAGAAGAGAAGCAAAATGCAAAGGATAAAAGAAAGACATACCCATCTGAATGCATAGTTCCAAAGAATACCAAGAAGAGATTGAAAAAAAAAAAAAGGAAAAAAAAGCCTTCCTAAGTGGTCAGTGCAACGAAATAGAGGAAAACATTAGAAAACTAAAGACCAGAGATCTCTTCAAGAAAATTAGAGATAGGGAGGGAATTTTTCAGGCAAAGATGAGCACAATAAAAAAGAGACATGGGATGGACCTAACAGAAGCAGAATATATTAAAAAGAGGGTGAAAGAATACATTGAAGAACTGCACAGAAAAGATGTTGATGAACCAGATAACCACAATGGTGTGATGACTCACCTAGAGCTAAACAATCCTGAAATGCGAAGTCAAATGGGTCTTCAGAAGCATCACTAAGGGCAAAGCTAGTGGAGGTGATGGTATTGCAGTAGAGCTATATAAGATCATACAAGATGATGCTGTTAAAGTGCTGCACTCAATATGCCAGCAAATGTGGAAAACTCAGCAGTGCCCACAGGACTGGAATGGTTGTTTTCCTTGCAATCCCCAAAAAGGTGATTCCAAAGAATGTTCAACTACCACACAGTTGCACTCATCTTACATGCTACCAAAGTAATTTCCCCAAGCAATTCTTCAACAGTACATGAACTGTGAAATTCCATATGTTCAAGCTAGATTTAGAATAGGCAGAGGAACCAGAGATCAATTTGTCAACATTGGTTGGATCATAGAAAAAGCAAGATATTTCTAGAAAAACACCTAGTTCTGCTTCATTGATCATGCAAAAGCCTTTGACTATGTGGATCACAAAACACTGTGGAAAACTTACAGAGACGGGAATACCAGGCCATCTTACTTGCCTTCTGAGAAATCTGTATGCAGCGTCAAGAATCAACAGTTAGAACTGATCATGGAACAGCAGACTGGTTCCAAATCGGGAAAGGAGTACATAAAGTCTGTATATTGTCACTTCGCTTATTTAACTTATATGCAGAGTACATCATGTGAAATGCACAACTGGATGAAGTACAAGCTGGAATCAAGATTTCTAGGAAAAATATCAATAGCCTTAGATGTGCAGAAGACACCACCCTCACGGCAGAAGTTAAAGAGGAACTAAAGAGCCTCTTGATGAAAGTGAAAGAAGAGAGTGAAACATCTAGTTTAAACTTAACATTCAGAAAATCAAGATCATGACATTTGGTCCCAACACTTCATGGCAAATAGACGGGGAAACAATGGAAACAGTGAGAGACTTTATTTTCAGAGGCTCCAAAATCACTACAGATGATGACTGCAGCCATGAAATTAAAAGATGCTTGCTCTTTTGAAGAAAAACTATGACAAACATATACAAATGTTTTAAAAGTAGACACATTAATTTGCTGAAAAAGATCAGTATAATCAAAGCTATGATTTTTCCAGTTGTCATGTACGGATATGACAATTGCACCATAAAGAATGGTGAGTGATGAAGAATTGATTATTTTGAACTGTGATGTTGGACGAGACTCTTGAGAGTCCCTTGGACTGCAAGAAGATCCACCCAGTCACCCTAAAGGAAATCAATCCTGAATATTTATTCGAAGGACCGATGCTGAAATTGAGCCTCCAATACTTTGGCCAACTGATGTGAAAAACTGACTTTTTAGGAAAAACCCTGTTACTGGGAAAGATTGAAAGCAGGAGCAGAAGAGTTTGACAGAGGATGAGATGGTTGGATGGAATCACCAACTCGATGGGCATGAGTTTGCCCAAGCTCCAGGAGTTGGTGAAGAACAGTGAGCCCTGGCGTGCTGCAGTCCATGGAGCTGCAAGGAGTTGGACATTACTGAGCGAATGAACTGAACTGAACAGGCAACATAACAAATACTATTTGTAATTGGCCTATTTCTCTGGCAAGACTGGGGCTCCCTAAGGCCCTAACACATATCCCCAGTCAAGTTTGCCCCCATGCACAGAAGTCAATACCTAGCATTCACAAGGCATTCAGTGAGTTCTAATTGCAGGTGGACCTCCATTATAGGCGATGTAAAGGAGTAAATGACACATTTATCCTCCTGTCTCAAATAACTCCAAAGTAGAAAAGACAAATGAAATAACATTGTTTTACATCAAACATCTGGCAGCAGAGAATGGATTCCTGAGGCAGGGGACAAGCAAGAAGACTTCTACAATACCCCAACTCTACAAATAGTTTCCAACACATACATGGAAGGTGTACCTAGGCAGAGACAAACAGTCTCCCCAAGAAGAGAAATTTACGACTCTATATAGTTAGAGTTCATAGGAGAGAGCTACATATAGAGAACTGTGGGAGGTACAGGTGATGCCCTTCCAGTTTTCTGTAGAGAGTTGATAGTACTAGTCTGAATTATAGGAAACAATCGTTGAGTCTCAAATTGCACCAAGTCTAATTGGGTCCCACCCACCAGCCTGGAAATTACTCATTTTTTAAATATAAATTTATTTATTTTAATTGGAGGCTAATTACTTTGCAATATTGTATGATTTCGCCATACATTGATATGAATCTACCATGGGTGTACACGTGTTCCCCATCCTGTACCCCTCTCCCACCTCCCTCCCCATACCATTCTTCTGAGTCATCTCAGTGCACCAGCCCCAAGAATTCTATATCATGCATCGAACCTGAACTGGAGATTCATTTCACATATGATAATATACATATTTCAGTGCCATCCTCCCAAATCATCCCACTCTCGCCCTCTTCCACAGAATCCAGATGACTGTTCTATACACTTGTGCCTCTTTTGCTGTCTCGCATACAGAGTTATCATTACCATCTTTCTAAATTCCGTATGTATGTGTTAGTACACTGTATTGTTGTTTTTCTTTCTGGCTTACTTCACTCTGTATAATCAGCTCCAGTTTCATCCATCTCATTAGAACTGATTTAAATGTATTCTTTTTAATGGCTGAGTAATTCTCCATTGTGTATATGTACCAAAACTTTCTCATCCATTGGTCTGCTGATGGACATCTAGGTTGCTTCCATGTCCTGGCTATTATAAACAGTGCTGTGATGAACATTGGGGTACATGTGTCTCTTTCAATTCTGGTTTCCTTGGTGTGTATGCCCAGCAGTGGGATTACTGGGTCATATGGCAGTTCAATGTCCAGTTTTTTAAGGAATCTCCACACTGTTCTCCATAGTGGCTGTACTTGTTTGCATTCCCACCAACAGCGTAAGAGGGTTCCCTTTTTTCCACACCATCTCCAGCATTTATTGCTTGTAGACTTTTGGATAGCAGCTGTTTTGACTGGCATGAAATGGTACCTCATTGTGGTTTTGATTTGCATTTCTCTGATAATGAGTGATGTTGAGCATCTTTTCATGTGTTTGTTAGCCATCTGTATGTCTTCTTTGGAGAAATGTCTGTTTAGTTCTCTGACCCATTTTTTAACTGGGTCGTTTATTTTTCTGGAATTGAGCTGCAGGTGTTGCTTGTATATTTTTGAGATTTTTTTTTAATCAGTTTCTTCATTTGTTATTATTTTCTCCCAATCTGAAGGCTGTCTTTTCACCTTGCTTATTGTTTCCTTTGTTGTGCAGAAGCTTTTAATTTTAATTAGGTCCCATTTGTTTTCCTTTTGCTTTTATTTCCAACATTCTGGGAGTTGGGTCATAGAGGATCCTGCTGTGATTTATGTCAGAGAGTGTTTTGCCTACATTTTCCTCTAGGAGTTTTATAGTTTCTGTTCTTACGTTTAGATCTTTATCCATTTTGAGGTTTTTCTTGTTTGTGTGGTGTTAGAAAGTATTCTAATCTCATTCTTTTTCAAGTGGCTGACCAGTTTTCCCAGCACCACTTGTTAAAGAGATTGTCTTTACTCCATTGTATGTTCTTGCCTCCTTTGTCAAAGATAAGGTTTCCATAGGTGTGCAGATTCATCTCTGGGCTTTCTATTTTGTTCCGTTGATCTGTATTTCTGTCTTTGTGCCAGTACCATACTGTCTTGACGACTGTTGCTGTGTAGTAGAGCCTGAAGTCAGGCAAGTTCATTCCTCCAGTTCCATTCTTCTTTCTCAAGATTGCTTTAGCTATTTGAGTTTTTTTTTGTTTGTTTGTTTGTTTTTTGTATTTCCATACAAATTGTGAAGTTATTTGTTCTAACTCTGTGAAAAATACTGTAGGTATCTTGATAGGGATTGCATTGAATCTATAGATTGTTTTGGGTAATGTACTTATTTTCACTATATTGATATTTCTGATCCATGAACATGGTATATTTCTCCATTTATTATTGTCCTCTTTGATTTCTTTCACCAGTGTTTTATAGTTTTCTCTATATAGGTCTTCTGTTTCTTTAAGTAGGTATAGTTCTAAGTATTTTATTCTTTTCATTGCAATGGAGAATGGAATTGTTTCCTTAATTTCTCTATTTTCTCATTATTAGTGTATAGGAATTCAAAAGATTTCTGTGTGTTGATTTTATATCCTAAAACTTTAATATATTCATTGATTAGCTCTAGTAATTTTCTGGTGGAGTCTTTTGGGTTTTCTATGTAGAGGATCATGTCATGTGCACAGTGAGGGTTTTACTTCTTTTCCAATTTTGATCCATTTTATTTCCTTTTTTGTTCTGATTGCTGTGGCCAATGCTCCCAAACCTATATTGAATAGTAGTGGTGTGAATGAACACCCTTGTATTGTTCCTGACTTTAGGGGAAATACTTTCAGTTTTTCACCATTGAGGATACTGTTTGCTGTGGGTTTGTCATATATAGCTTTTATTGTGTTGAGGTATGTTCCTTCTAATCCTGCATTCTGGAGGGTTTTATCATAAATTGATGTTGGATTTTGTCAAAGGCTTTCTCTGCATCTATTGAGATAATCATATGCCTTTTATTTTTCAATTTGTTAATGTGGTGTATTATATTGACTGACTTGCAGATATTGAAGAATCCTTGCATCCCTGGGATAAAGGCCACTTGGTCATGATGTACGATCTTTTTAATGTGTTGTCAGATTCTGATTGCTAGAATTTTGTTAAGGATTTTTGCATCTATATTCATCAGTGATATTGGCTTGTAGTTTTCCTTTTTGGAGCATCTTTGTCAGGTGTTGGCATTAGGGTGATGGTGGCCTCATAAAATGAGTTTGGCAGTTTGTCTTCATCTGCAATTTTCTGGAAGAGTTTGAGTAGGATATGTATTAGCTCTTCTCTAAATGTTTAGTAGAATTCAGCTGTGAAGCCATCTGATCCCAGGCTTTTGTTTGCTGGAAGATTTCTGATTACAGTTTCAATTCCATGCTTGTGATGGGTCTGTTAATATTTTTCTGTTTCTTCCTGGTTCAGTTTTGGAAAGTTGTACTTTTCTAATCATTTGTCCATTTCTTCCACGTTGTCTATTTCATTGGCATATAATTGCTTATAGTAGTCTCTCATGATCCCTTGTATTTCTGTTTTCTGTTATGATCTCTCCATTTTCATTTCTAGTTTTATTGATTTGATTTTTCTCCCTTTGTTTCTTGATGAGTCTGGCTAATGGTTTTTCAATTTCATTTATCCTCTCAAAGAACCAGCTTTGGCCTTTGTTGATTTTTGCTATGGTCTGTTTGTTTCTTTTGCATTTATTTCTGCCCTGTATTTTGAAGATTTATCTCCTTCTACTAACACTGGGGTTCTCCATTTCTTCCTTTTCTTGTTGCTTTAGGTGTAGAGTTAGGTTATTTATTTGACTTTTTTCTTGTTTCCTGAAGTATGCCTGTATTGCTATGAATCTTCCCCTTAGCTCTGCTTTTACAGTTTCCTGCAGGGTTTGGGTTGTTTTGTTTTAATTTTCATTCGTTTCTATGCATATTTTGATTTATTTTTTGATTTTTTTTTGTGTGTGATTTATTGGTTATTCGCAGCATGTTGTTCAACCTTCCTATGTTGGAATTTTCAATAGTTTTTAACCTGTAATTGACACCTAATCTTACTGCATTGTGGTTAGAAATGATGCTTGAAATTATTTCAATTTTTTGAATTTTCCAAGGCTAGATTATGGCCCTGGCTGTGATCTATCTTGAAGAAGGTTCCATGTGCACTTGAGAAAAAGGTGAAATTCGTTGTTTTGGGGTGAAATGTCATATAGATATCAATTAGGTCTAACAGGTCTATTGTATCATTTAAGTTTGTGTTTACTTATTAATTTTCTGTTTAGTTGATCTAGCCATAGATGTGAGTGGGGTATTAAAGTCTCCCACTATTATTGTATTATTGCTAATTTATGTTTTCTTACTTGTTAGCATTTGTCTTACATATTTCGGTGCTCCTATGTTGGGTGAATTTATATTTATAATAGTTATATCTTCTTCTTGGAATGATACTTTGATCGTTATGTAGTGTCCTTATTTGTCTCTTTTCACAGCCTTTGTTTTAAAGTCTATTTTATCTGATATGAGGTTTGCTACTCCTGCTTTCTTTTGGTCTCTATTTGCATGGAATATGTTTTTACAGCCCTTCACTTTCAGTCTGAATGTGCCCCTTGTTTCAAGGTGGATCTCTTGTAGACAACATATATAGGCATCTTGTTTTTTATCCATTCAGCAAGGCTTTGTCTTTTCTTTGGGTTATTCAACCCACTTACGTTTTAGGTAATTATTGTAAGTATGACCCCTTTGCCATTTACTTTACTGTTTTGTGTTTCAGTTTATACACCCTTTCTGTGTTTCCTGTCTAGACAAGATCCTTTAGCATTTATTGGAGAGCTGGTTTGGTGGTGCGGAATTCTCTCAGCTTTTGCTTGTCTGTAAAGCTTCTGATTTCTCCTTCACATTTGAATGTGATCCATGTTGGGTACAATAATCTGGGCTCTAGGTTTTTTCCTTTCATCATTTTAAGTATGCCCTGCCATTCCCTCCTGGCCTGAAGATTTTCTATTCAAAGGTCAACTGTTATCCTTATGGAAATTCCCTTGTGTGCTATTTGTTGTTTTTCCCTTGATGCTTTTAATATTTGTTCTCTGTGTTTATTTGATTATTTTGTGTCTTGGGGTGTTTCTTGGTGTTTCTCCTAGGGTTTCTCCTTTTTGGGACTCTCAGGATCTTGGAGTTGTGTGATTATTTCCTTCCCCAATTTAGGGAATGTTTCAACTATTATCTCAAGTATTTTCTGTTGGTCTTTCTTTTTGCTTTCTTCATCTGGGACTCCTGTTTTGAATGTTGGGGCATTTAACATTGTCCCAGAAGTCTCTGAGATTATCCTCATTTCTTTTAATTCATTTTTCTTTTCCCCTCTGTTTCATTTATGTCTACCATTCTATCTTCTACCTCACTTGTCCTATCTTCTGCCTCTGTTATTCTACTCTTGGTTCCCTCCAGAGTGTTTTTAAATCTCATTTATTGCATTATTCATTATATATTTACTCTTTTTTAATTTCTTCTAGGTCCTTGTTAAACCTTTCTTGCATCCTCTCAATCCTTGTCTCCAGGCTATTTATCTGTAATTCCTTTTTATTTTCAAGATTTTGAATCATTTTCACTATCATTATTTGGAATTCTTTATCAAGTTGATTTCCTATCTCTTCCTCTTTTGTTTGGTTTGGTGGACATTTATCCTGTTCATTTACATGCTGGGTATTTCGCTGCCTCTTCATCTTGTTTATATTGCTGTGTTTGGGGTCACCTTTCCGTATTCTGGCAGTTTGTGGAGTTCTCTTTATTGTGGAGTTTCTTTGCTGTAGGTGGATTTGGATGGGTGGCTTGACAAATTTTCCTGGTTAGGGAAACTTGTGTCTGTGTTCTAGGGGTTGGAACTGGATTTCTTCCCTCTGAAGTGCAATGAAGTGTCCAGCAACGAGTTATGAGATGTCAATGGGTTTGGAGTGACTTTGGGCAGCCTGTATATGGAAGTTCAGGGCTATGTTCCTGTGTTGCTGGAGATTTTGCATGGTATGTCTTGCTGTGGAACTTGTTGGCCCTTGGGTGGTGCTTGGTTTCAGTGTAGGTATGGAGGCATTTGATGAGCTCCTCTTAATTAATGTTCTCTGGAGTCAGGAGTTCTTTGGTGTTCTCTGGATTTGGACTTAAACCTCCTGCTCTTAGTTTTCAGTCTTATTCTTGCAGTAGCCTCAAGACTTCTCCATCTATACAGCACCAATGTTAAAACATCTAGGTTAAAGATGAAAAGTTTCTCCACAGTGAGGGACAGCCAGAGAGGTTCACAGAGTTACACGGAGAAGAGAAGAGGGAGGATGGAGATAGAGGTGACCAGGAGGAGAAGAGGGGGAATCAAAAGGGGAGAGAGCAAGCTAGCCAGTAAACACTTCACTATGTGCTCTCAACAGTCTGGATCCCTCAGAGATGTTCAGAGTCACAAAGGGAAGAGAAGAGGAAGGAAGGAGACAGAGGTGGCCAGGGAGATAAAGGGGAGAATTAAAAAGAGAGAGGCAGATCCAGCCAGAAATAAGTTCGCTAATTGTTTTCCACAGTCTGGAGCACACAAAGAGATTCACAAAGTTGAGTAGATAAGAGACGGGGGAGGGAGGAGATAGAGACTACCTGTTGGAGAAAAACGAGAGCCAAAGGGGGAGAGAGCAATCAGACCAGTGATCTCGCTCCCAAGTAAAAATGGCTACTGAAGATTGGGTTCTTAAAGGTACAAAATTGATAACAAATAACAAAAATCAGAGATTAAAAATCTAGAGTAGAGTTTATATTCTCAAAAATACAATATTAAAGGAAAAAACAAAGCCACAAAAATTACTGTATATATATATATATGTATATATATATAAAGAAATATGTTCTTTTTTTTTCAAGCAATAGTCGATTATAAAAATGAAAATTAAAGGAGTAGTAATGGAGTTAAAAATAAAAAAAATAAATTTAAAGAATGAAAACAGTAAAAATATATCTAGGACTTTCTCTGGTGTTGTGGACAGTGTGGGGTCAGTTCACTTTCAGATAGTTCCTTGATCCACCTTATACTTCTATAAGATCTATAGGCCCCTTCTTATGTTCAGTTCAGTTCAATTCAGTCACTGAGTCGTGTCTGGCTGTTTGCAACCAAATGAATCGCAGCACACCAGGCCTCCCTGTCCATCACCAACTCCTGGAATTCACTCAAACTCGTATCCATCGAGTCAGTGATGCCATTCAGTCATCTCATCCTCTGTCATCCCTTTCTCTTCCTGCCTCCAATCCCTTCCAGCAACAGAGTCTTTTCCAATGAGTCAACTCTTCTCATCAGGTGGCCAAAGTACTGGAGTTTCAGCTTAAGCATCATTCCCTCCAAAGAAATCCCAGGGCTAATCTCCTTCAGAATGGATTGGTTGGATCTCCTTGCAGTCCAAGGGACTCTCAGGAGTCTTCAACACCACAGTTCAAAAGCATCAATTCTTTGGCGCTCAGCTTTCTTCACAGTCCATCTCTCACATCCATACATGACACTGGAAAAATCATAGCCTTGACTAGATGGACCTTTGTTGGCAAAGTAATGTGTCTGCTTTTGAATATGCTATCTAGGTTTGTCATAATTTTTCTTCCAAGGACTAAGCATCTTTTAATTTCATGGCTGCATTCAACATCTGCAGTGATTTTGGAGCCCCCCAAAATAAAACGTCTGACGTGGTTTCCCCTGTTTCCCCATCTGTTTCCCATGAAGTGATTTGACCAGAAGCCAATGTAGGCAGTGCTAATTGCAGGGTTTTAATCTATTGCACCTGTCACTTCCAGGGCAGTTCCCTCTGTTGTAGCTTCTTCCTTTTTCTGGTCTCTTTGGTGTCTAATTTCTGCCCTGATCCAAGGGGATGGTGGTGGACAAGTTTTTAGGCTCACTTGTTCAGTAGTGCTGTGGGGAGGGAGGAGCACTGCAAACAAATATCACTTTCATGTCTCGGGCACACTGGGTTTGTCCCAGCTCATAGTGTGTGTGCTTTCCCAGTCTACACTGCTCAGGATCTAGGTTGCTCTACCGGGAACTGTCTGAGGTGGGCCCTGGGTTGCATGCGCTTCCCAGGTTTGAGCCGCTCAGGTGACCAGGTGTTTAGCAAGCACGGTCACTCCTACTTATCGCCTCTCCCATCCCTTCCACTCAGTTTTCTGGGTGTACAACCAGCACACCTTCTTAGGCTGATGTGGACCACCCAGAATCCCAAGAAGTCTTGGTTAGAAATGAAGCCTGCTTGCAGTTTGGTAGATGATGCCTCTCTGGGGCCACAATTGCCCCCTTCCAGCCTTGACTGCCCTCACTCCCCTGTCTCTGGCAGAGGATGGGCAGGTCCGCATCTGGCTACCTCTGCTCTGTCCTTAGTTTTGTGAGCAGGCCTGGTGGTGTCTTAGTTTACGAGTTTTCACTGGGTTAGCAATCTTAGGGCCTGGTTTGCTATCTCAAGTTCCCTCAGATTGCCCTTGGTGCATTCAGGCCAGGTGTTTACTCTAAACAATGCAGCCCTCACCTCCCTGCCCAGCCCCCTCTTGCTAGGAAAGGATGCAGGTGTCTGCGCTGCTTCCCCTCTGGGAGTTGCCATTGAGCATGTTATCCTTGGGTTTACTTTTTTAATTTATTTTCTTCCTACTTATGTTGGCCTCTGAGGTTTCAAGGCTCATCACAGACTCACCAGTGAGAGTGTTTCCTGGTGTTTGGAAACAGAATTCTCTCTTTTTTGACTCCCTTCCCAGGACAGATCTCCATCCCTACCTCTTTTGCCTCTCTTTTTATCTTTTAAATTTTTTCCCACCTGTTTTTGAAGACAATGGGCTGCTTTTCTGGGTGCCTGATGTCCTCTCCCTGCATTCAGAAGTTGTTTTGTGTGATTTACTCAGCATCCAAATGTTCTTTAGATTAATTTGTTAAGGGAGAAAGTGGTCTCCCTGTCCTATTCCTCCACCACCTTAGGACTTCCCCCGAAATTACTCATAATTCCCATGAGATCAATAGGGCCTTGAAGACAATATTGCCTTGCTAGTGGGGAATAGTAAACCTGGTATAAAGTCTGGTTTCATCTCAGCTTAAAAAGTTTTACAGCAAGCCTTCAATAACTGCAATTCTTTCCAAGAAATTAACAATGTTTGCAAATATTGAAAGGAATAATTTATAAAAAATTAAAAAATACCCATCATCCAAAGTTAAAGTGACCATATCCACAATCCAGTTTAAAATTTCCATATAAATTGTGAAAGTATTTGTCGTAGTTTCATCTCAATTTTGTAAGGTAATTTTCCTCTGATTAAGATAAATAAATTTAAAAAGAAAAAATCCAGATGTGTAAAGAAGCAAGAAAATATGCATAATGAGGGAAAATCAATTAGTAAAAACACAAGTAAAATATATATTATGTAATTAGGAAAGAAGGACATTAAAATGCTTACTATATCAATAATGATTATATTCATAAAGCTGAAGATTATTGAGTATATTAAATAGAGACATGTAATATAGAAATGCAAAGACTGTGGGAAAAAAATAATTGTGCAACTGTGAGCTTTAAAGTAACTTAAAGCATGCTAAAATATATGTAAATGGAATCCCACAGGAAGTAAAAGACAGGAGAATAGAGCAAAGAATTTCATAATTACTGGCTAAAAAATTTCCAGGAATGATGAAAGCTTTAAACCCATTAACACAGAAGCTCAATTAATTCAAGGACAAGAAATGTGACAACTATACAAAGGCACATCATGATTCATGGTTTAAGAAAATCAACCAAAGAAATGTAACCAGAAGGAAAAACAGATACAGTAGAACAAAAAATCAGGATGACAGCAGATTAGGCAAATAAAACAATGTTAGCCAGAGGACACTTGCACGCATCTTAAATGCTGAGAGAAACATAATTGACACAGAATTATACACCCAAGAAAAATACATATCAAAAACAAGATAAAATACTTTCTCAGACATACAACAACTGCAAGACTGCATCACCACCAACAGACCAATGTAATAAATGTTTTTTTAAAGGCCTCAAATGAGTTGGAATTTAAAACGAAGTGAAAATATGGATATACAGGGGCAATGAACATTATTCAAAATGATAAACAGGTAATATGTATTAAAAGTTAAATATAGAAACTTCCTTAGTGGTCCAGTGGTTAAGGATCTTCTCTGCAATGCAAAGCATTTGCAAATGACAAAGTTTTGTTCCTTTGTCAGAGAACTATGATCCCACTTGCCACTGAGCAACTAAGCCTGCATGTCTCAAGTAGAGTTTACACGCTGCAAGTACTGAGTGTGCCCTCCTCAAATAGAGAGTCCCTACCACAAGGAAGATCCTGCATGCCACTCTAAGACCCCGTACAGACAAATAAATGATAAATAAATGCATAATTTAATAATTATTATATTTAATAATGATAGACTGGCAAGTTAAAATGCATACCATGGATCTTAAAACTACTTAAAAAACAGTTACTGTTAATAAAGTGACAAAGGATATAAAAGGGAATCAGAAAAACTATTCAGTCACAGAGAAGTCAGGGATGAAAAGAGGCATGGAAAGAAAGAACATGGGACAGACTGAAGATAAAGAGCAAGATGATTGAATTAAACCCAACTAGAGTTAACTCCTCAGATGTGAACCCAGACTGAAGATATAACCCAGGGCCTAGACGACAGCAGGTCCCCATACACTGCACTGTGCAGTCAAAACAGAGCCTGCCAGGCCCCAGGGCCCCATGTGCCTGGGCACAGAACAGCACCAAAAGTTTATATGGAACAGTAAATAAGAAGAGTTCAATCATACAAAGTACATCCTCTGTTTATAAAGAAATGGCATTGGAAATCAATGTTCACTAGACAGAAGAAGAATAAGGTGCTAGCATAGTGTGGACCTTCCCTATTTTACAACTCTAATTCTTCTCAGGAGGGAGCGGATAAATTGACAGGACTTACATCTCTTCAATACTAGACATACTTGACATACATAGACAATACTAGACATTCATGTTTGATTTTCACGGTTCAGTCTCCTCTTTCTTCTACTGTCTTGCTCATCCTGGGCAAGAGCAACTCTTCCTCTAAACCACAGCTCAATCACTACACACAAAGCTGGATGATATTCGCCGAGTCTTTCACATAAACCAGTGAAAACTTGCTTCCTCCTATTTTGCACTCTTGGCTTTTTTCAACCATCCATGGCTCTTGTCCTACCTGCTGGGATTCTGGTCCTCTGTCGCTTGGAGCCATGTTCCCATACACCGGGCTTTAATTACACCCAATGAAATTCCTATTTAGAGTGGCCATAATACACACAAAAAGGGAAAGAACAGGCAGCTCCTTACTCTCCTCTCTTGTTACTTCATGACATTTTTCACTGAAAACCTGTGTAGCAAGTTTGTTACATACAAACGTTCAAGTTGAAAACTTTCAAACATATAAAAGTGCATTTGTATGTGCAATCACATTAGTGAGTTCCCAAATCTGACATCAATTGTCATGGGCACATCTAAGACAAGTTGGTGAGCATTTGTGTACTTTATTGTACAGAACTGTATGGAGTACAATAGTGCAGGACTTTTATTTCAAGCCTAAGCTGTCTGAAAGGAAGCATAAATGCAGTGGTAATGTAGATGGTACTACTATTCTATTTTTAAAGATGTACTTAGTTGCTCAGCTGTGTCTGAATTTTCAACATATGGACTGCAGTCTACCAAGCTCCTCTTGCCATGGGGATTCTCCAGTCAAGAATACTGGAGCGGGTTGCCATGCCCTATCGAGGTACTGAAAGATTAAAAATGTTTTCTTTTTTGTGTTTTTTTTTCTATGTATTATTTGTGTGAAAAGAAAAGTATCATAAAACTATTAAACTGTAGTAACATATAGCCACTTGTCTTAGTTGGCTGTCTAAGTAACTTTGCTGAACTTATGAAGAAATTGGGATTTTTGAACACCCTTTTCAAATGTAACTTGTTCATACTTAGGGGACTTACTGTTCTTCTAAGGCCTGTGGATCCAAAAGTGAATGCATCCCCTCCAGGTCCAAGGAAGTCACATTCTTGATTGGGATTTTAGAGGAAATGTGAGACCTCCATAATTCTAGGCATATCAGTTCTTCAAAAGACCTTGATCAGGAGAAACTAACATTACAGTAGAAATAGTCATAGTGTTTCTACCCACTTCTAGAAAGTGTTACTAAGTTCTCAACACTGGATCTTGTAATGCTGGTAGACTAGATGGAGAAGTGATGTGAACAGAAATAAAGAAGATGAGACAGGTAGGTCAGAAAGTGAGGTTACAAAGACAATGTATTTAAAAGCTGAAGAATAGAGAGAAATTTGGGACCTGAGTTGGAAAAGCAATTTTCAAAACAAATTGGGTCATGCAGTATGTGTAGTCCTCACTTCAATTGTTAGGAGATCTCTACTGACCAGTCTGCCTTTATTTTCTGGAGCACAGTTCAGATCCATCTAGCTGTTTCTCATTGCTCTTCCTTCTTCTTGGCTCCCACACTGTGTGCAGCTGTTCAGCCTATTCCATTCTTTTTATTGTTGTTGTTTTTCTCTAAGGCAGGTACTGCTACAAAATGATGTATTCTTTGATTCTCTTTCAAAACTGAAAATACTTTGTTATATAGCCATAAGCCCAGTAGCTACAGGACTGCACTTCTTACTCACCTGTGCTGTTAGTCATGACAGGTGACTTAGAGATGCAAGCAGATCTGTAAGAGGGATTTCTTGGACGACTGCTTTCAAGGAGCTGATTTAGCTGAGAGATGGGACTCTGCCCTTCCCCACCTACTTCCTAACTGTTGTCTGGATTTTAGTTGTGATGCCTGGAAGTCCTACAGTTATAGTGGACAATCATGTAACCTTGGAGATGGATAGCATCCAAGCTCTGCCTTGTCCACTTCCAGGTTTGTTTCAGTGGGAGAGAAGAATCAAGTTTATCTTGCTAAAGTTTGGTTGTTTTAGTTTTATGCAATGTGCATTCAAACTTAATCCTGATACTACTATGTGTTTAATATGATATAGCCCTATTATTTTGTTATGTTCAGTGAATATATTTATATTTTACATTTCTCTCTTTTATTTTATAAATTAATTAATCAACCATTATACCTAAATTTTATAAAGGCAAATTTATTATTATAAGCATGCTTTCCTTTAGATTTTGCATTTTTATACTTTTTTAAAAATTTTCTTTTGATTCTTGTTTTCTCCATATTTCTACAGTCTGGGCCGTGTCCTCTCTTATAACCTCATCCATATCCATATCTATAGGCCAAAACAGACTGAGAGCTGTGTGGGGAGAACCAAAGAAGGATGAATTGCAGAGACATGAATGAAGGGTAGTGGCCCTTATTACTCATCATGAATGTTCTTCAGTAGGATCACATTCCCCTGCCCTTCTGTGTGGCCAGCACCCCCAGGTTTGCCATGACAATGGAAGATACTTTGGCCCATGGAATATACTTCGGCCCATGGAATTTGACCAGAGGTGATATGTCACTTCCAAATGGAAGTATTAATTTCTGCCCCACTAGCTGGAATGCACATGTAATGACAGGAGCTGGAGCAGCCATGTTAGACCAGAGGTTAGTAGCGCAGGCAGAAGATGTGACAAGAAAGAAGTGGGCCCTCATCTCTGCGGAGAGACCTGTGTTAACATTGACAGAGAATTGAAATTTTATTGTATTTAAGAAAATATTACTAAGGTTTTGATTACAGTCGTTGAACTTGTAACCTAACACTCATAATAAAATAACTAATCTTTGTGTTAGCTTTGTCTTGACATTAGGGTCTGAATGAGACAATATCTACGGACATATACTTACAAGTGAGTCAGGTGACAGCCCTGCCCTCTGGAAGCTCTGCTCTAGTGTGGGATTCAGAAACTCAAGCAAGAACAAAGCCACATGGCAGGACAGCTTCAAGATCCTGTAGGAACCCTTGGGAGGGGAACATGAATCAGTCTTGATCTCAGGAGGTTGCTTGAAGCACGGGCAATCCTCTATCAGTCTCCTCATAAATAGGCCATGGTGCCAAGTTTCATGTAAAAGTTATTTATTTCAAATTCCTTCCAGAGTGTTTTCCCATTTGATCCAGTACTTAAGATATGCGCTTGAGACCTAGTTTGGGAAGATTGGAAATGCCCCAGGGCAACTAAGCCGGTGGGCCACAACTACTGAGCCTGAGTGCCCTAGAGCCTGTGATGTACATGAAGAGAAGCACAGTATTGAAAAGCCAGTGCACTGCAATTACAGAGGAGCCCCTGCTCGCTGAAAATAGAGAAGTCCTGAGCAGCAATGAAGACCTGCTGCTGCTGCTGCTGCGTCACTTCAGTTGTGTCCGACTCTGTGCGATCCCATAGATGGCAGCCCACCAGACTCCCCAGTCCCTGGGATTCTCCAGGCAAGAACAGTGGAGTGGGTTGCCATTTCCTCTTCCAATGAATGAAAGTGAAAATTGAATGTGAAGTTGTTCAGACCTGTCTGACCCTCAGTGACCTTATGGACTGCAGCCTTCCAGGCTCCTCCGTTCATGGGATTTTCCAGGCAAGAGTACTGGAGTGGGTGCCATTGCCTTCTCCGCAATGAAGACCTAGTGCTGCCAAAATTGAAAAAAAACAAACAAACAAACAAACAAACAAAAAACTCCCAGAGAAACCAGTGAGGTCTTAGTGGAAACAGGACATGAAAAAGGATGAAACCAGTCTGTGTCTGATATCATGCAAGTCATGGAGAGGAACGCTACAGCCTGTTTTCACAGGGAACTTGGGATATAAGTTGTGCCTCAAATGTGCCCCAACCCAAGGCTAGGGAGCTGGGATTTCACTCTCCCACTAATGCCTCCTTTTCATCCTTCAACTAACACAGCTGGTGTCTCCAAGCCCTTGTATTAGATCCTCCAAAGACAAATCAAGGTGACACTAGAAGCAAAAGACACCAATGCTCAGGAAAAATCAACCTCAGATAATGTCTCGATTTCTTCACCCATCCTGCCATCTCCAACATCATATCTGAAATCCTGCAAATCTAAAGAACTCCATGGGTCTCTACATGTAAGCATTAAAAAAATCAGATTCTAATTTATATAGGAGTATAGTTGATTTACAACACTGTATTAATATTAGTTGTGTGGGAAATTAATTTCCTTATACATACACATGTACCCATTGTTTCTTAGACTCTTTTCTCATACAGGATATTACAGACTATTGAGCAGAATTCCTTTGCTGTACAGTAGGTCTTTGTTGATTATCTATTAAATATAGTAGTATACATATATTAATCTCAAACTCTCCATTTATCCCTCTCCCACCTTTCCACTTTGGTAACTATAATTATTGTTTTGATGGAGGGAAGTGTCTAGGCACTTTTTGGATCAGGGTCTGTGCTTGTGAGAGAGCAGGAGCCAGGGAAAGCAAGCCTGAGAGAGACTCATTTCAGATGATGCTAAATGTTGAAAAGGACCCGGCAATGCAAAAATTTGGGAGAAAAACATTGTAGATGTGGGAAGTAGCCCTTGCTAAGGACCAAGGTAACCAAGCTTAATAAATGTCTACCCTTTCACTGCCAACCTGCAGATGGGTAAAGGGCCTGGTAAGGATGTCAGGTGTGGGGGACAGTTTTCAGATGACAAGAGATGAGTTGGAGTAAACAGTATGTAGTCTTCCAACTACTCATTTATTGGGAACCTGCCTCAATCTGTTATCTTGTGATCCTCAGGGTATCACTAAGACAGATACTTCAAAATGGACTTTCTATAAACTTATTACTGCAAAACAGTTTCAAACATGACAAGTATAAAAAAGAAGAGTGTCATGAACTCTATATTTCATCATTTGGCATCAATAACTACAAAACTAACCTCTTAGTCCCACAGGTTGTCATAGACTGGAGACTATGCAACATCAAGGTGGTGGCCAATTGAGTTCCCAGCAGACATTCTTGACTTGCATCAGTCTTTCTCTTCTTGCTATATTCTCACATGTGGTGGTTGAAGGAAAGGAAGAAGAGGGAGAATAAGAGAAAAAAAGAGGAAAAGGCTAATCCCATCATGAGAGACCACCATCAAAGCCCTGTGTCAACCTGGGTACCTCCCAAAGGCCCTACTTCCTAATATCATCACATTGGGAATCAAGGGTGGACACAATTCAATCCACATTAGCTATGCATAGCATAGCAGCTATCTACTTTTTAATCAAGACAGACCGTCATTTCATTCTCTTTTTACTGCTCATTCATTTTTCTTTAAGTGTTTTAGGTAAAAGATATAATATTTCACCAAATATACATAATGATTATTTTGGGAAGAATGATAAGATATGAAAAAAAAATGCTCTTTGGTTCCCTCCAAAGTGAATATTTTATATCCAGTCCATGCGCAAATTTCCCTGATTGTCAAAAAGCAGATGTCTTTTCACGGTTTATTGAAAGAATGTAGCCATATTTTGCACTTGGTTGTTCTCCTTTAGGACTAAATAAGTGTTCCTCTTCCAATTTTAATGCCATTTATTTGCTCAGAAACGGAAAGGAAGCAAGGTGGTTTGTCTTACAGAATGTCCCACTAATGGTTTTAGAGCAGGAGTCCACAATACCAGCACAGTGGGTCAGGACCAGTACCAGTCCTTGGTCTATTAGGAACCAGACCTCCACAGCAGGAGGTGAGCTGCAGGCTAGTGAGTGAGGTTTTATCTGTATTATAGCTGCTCCCCATCACTCTCTCATCACCCCCAGAAGGGACAGTCTAGTTTGTTTTCCTGGAACTGATTGTTGTTACATAACCTATGCTTAGTAGAAACAAAAATAGCATAAACATTGATGATTATTTTCCTTTCTTAGTGCCCAGAATGGTAAGTTGATTCCCTAGCAGTCTATCACAGTGACAAATTAGATGCTGCCTATTAACATTTGGACACATTTGGCCAGCTTAAAATTAGATATTAAAAAACTAAGATCATGGGATCCAGCCCCATCCTTCATGGCAAATAGAAGGAGAGAATGTGTAAGCAGTCACAGATTTCTTCATCTTAGCTTCTAAAATGACTGTGGATGCTGCCTGCAGCCATGAAATCAGAAGACATTTGCTTCTTGGCAGGAAAGCTATGACAAACATAAATAGTGTGTTGAGAAGCAGAAACATCATTCTGCCCAGCAAACTGGTAGATGTTTGGCCTTTTCATTTGGATTCCTAAACTTCTCCCCACTCCCTATTGGTCTTTGAAGTCCCTGAACCTTCTGGTCCTTCAGGATTCCCAAGATCATTTTGTGCATTTCTTTACTCAGTCCTGAAATCAGCCATCTCTTTAAGATCATCTGATGGGAAATGTAGTTAGAAGCTACAAGCTAGACCTCAGAATAGGCACTGCTATCAAGTTGTCACTGCTTCTAGGCTTTACAGTGGTCGAAGGAGGAAGTACACATTTTCTTTAAAAATTAAAATAAAAAAGAATACAATTAGTTGGCACAAACTTATACTTTCAGTTCAAGATTTAAGACAACAGGGTTTGAACTAAGCTTCTATTTATTATGTGTGAACCTCTTTCTAGCCATTGGAAGGCTTACTTCAGAACATTAGTTTTAATTATTGTCTTGCTTGTACCTGTTAACAGACATACAATTCTGTCACAATAGCAGAAACAATATTAGGATAAATAAGTTGTTGATTTATTGCTTGCCTCAGTTGCAATAGCAGTGCAGATGCATGGCAGCTGTCATGTCAGTGTTGAAGCGTGGTGGAGAGGAACTTCCCCACATGCAAATCAGGGGCAGCAGCTCAGAGGAGCTACCCTACTTCCAAGGTAAGGAGCAATGGCAGAGCTTTGCTGGAGCAGCCGTGAAGACATACCCCACTTCTAAGGTAAGAGAAACCCAAATAAGAGGGTAGGCACTGACAGAGGGCATCAGAGGGCAGAATGACTGAAACCACAATCACAGACAACTAGCCAATCTGTCACATGGATCACAGCCTTGTCTAACTCAAGAAACTAAGCCATGCCATGTGTGGTCACCCAAAATGGACGGTTCATGGTGGAGAGGTCTGACAGAATGTGGTCCACAGAGAAGGGAATCGCAAACCACTTCAGTATTCTTGCCTTGAGAACTCCATGAACAGTGTGATAAGGCAAATGATAGGACACTGAAAGATAAACCCCCCAGGTCAGTATGTGCCCAATATTTACTGCAGATCAGCAGAGAAATAACTCCAGAATGAGTGAAGGGATGGAGCCAAAGCATAGACAACACCCAGTAGAGGATGGGACTGGTGATAGAAGGAAGATTTGATGCTGTAGAGAGCAATATTGCATAGGAACCTGGATTGTTAGGTCCATGAGTCAAGGCAAATTAGAAGTGGTCAAAGAGGAGATGACAAGAGTGAACATAGACATTCTAAGAATAGGCGAACTAAGGTGGACTGGAACAGGTGAATTTAGCTCAGATGACCACTATATCTACAACTGTAGGCATGAATCCCTTAGAAGAAATGGAGAAGACATCATAGTCAACAAAAGAGTTTAAAATGTAGTACTTGGATGCAATCTCAAAAATAACAGCATGATCTCTGTTCGTTTCCAAGGCAAACCATTCAATATCAAGGTAATCCAAGTCTATGCCCTGAAAGTAACACTGAAAAAGTTGAGGTTGAACAGTTCTATGAAGACTTACAAGACCTTCTAGAACTAACACTCCCAAAAGATGTCATTTTCATTATAGGGGACTGGAATGCCAAAGTATGGGTCAAGAAACACCAGGAGTAACACGTCAATTTGGCCTTGGAGTACAGAATGAAGCAGGGCAAAGACTAATAGAGTTCTACCAAGAGAACGCAGTGGTCATAGCAAACACCCTCTCCCAGCAACAAAAGAGAAGACTCTGCACATGGATATCAACAGATGGTTGGAACCAAAATAAGACTGATTATATTCTTTGCAGGCAAGGATGGAGAAGCTCTATACAGGCAGCAAAAACAAGACTGGGACCTGATGCTGGCTCAGATCATGAACACCTCATTGCCAAATTCAGACTGAAATTTAAGAAAGTGGAGAAAAGCACTAGACCATTCAGGTATGACCTAAATCAAATCCCTTAGGACTATACAGTGGAAGTGAGAAATAGATTTAAGGGACTAGATCTAATAGACAGAGTGCCTGATGAACTATGGGTGTAAGTTCATGACATTGTACAGAAGACAGGAATCAAGACCATCCCCTAGAAAAAGAAATGCAAAAAAGAAAAATGGTTGTCTGAGGAGGCCTTACACAGAGCTGTGAAAAGAAGGGACGCAAAAAGCAAAGGAGAACAGCAAAGATTTACCCATTTGAATGCAGAGTTCCAAAGAATAACAAGGAGAGATAGGAAAACCTTCCTCAGCCCTCAAAGCAAAGAAATAGAGGAAAACAATAGATCGGGAAAGACTAGAGATTTCTTTAAGAAAATTAGAAATACCAAGGGAATATAGTTTTTGAATATAGTGTCAAGATTCTTTCCTTTTTTTCTTTTGGTTTTCTTTGGTTTTGTTTTTGATAGGCAATATTTTTGTTTTTCCTTAGAAGATATTCCACTCTGCATGTAGAGTCATAAGTTTGAATTTTAAAGCCACTTACGTAATGTGTTGTTATAGGTAGCTAGTCAACAACTTGATTCAATTAGATTAATTGGTCTTTGTTCTCAATTTGTCCAGTTCAGTTCAGTCCTTTAGTTGTGTCCATCTCTTTGCAATGTCATAGACTGCACCATGCCAGGCTTCCCTATCCATCACCAACTCCCAGAGCTTGCTGAAGCTCATGTCCATTGACTTGGTGATGCCATCCACTCATCTCATCCTCTGTCTTCCGATTCTCCTCATGACTTTAATCTTTCCTAATATCAGGATCTTTTCCAATGAGTCAGCATGTTTACTATGTATTCAGTCTCTTTTTAAATCAACCAACAATAATTAAATTCTTCTCTGTCCCCACTGCACTCCCAACTCTAGGACAGAAACAAAAATCTGCGGAGACTGAGGGCTGATTCCAACATATTGCTGTGGAGATTTCATTTCCAGTGTTTTTTCTGGGAAAATTAGTTTCTAACATTAAAATCAGTGGATTGTACATAAATATCCAAACTTCTGATTCTCTTGAAAACATGGCCAACTGGCCTGCTTTCCAGCAAGGTTGAAGTGGAGGAAAAGCTGCACCCAGTGGTAAGGCCTGTGCTGCCCAGATTCCAACAGGGCCACCTAGTCCTAGTATCATATCTCCTGCCTCCTCGGGCCATGAATTTGTGAGAACTAGACTTTTTACTCTCTTGAGATAAAGACTATTTTTGTCTTATCAACTTTGACTTTGAAGCTTTTAATCCACAACGTAGTACACAGTTCTTCCTTGTACAGCTGTTGGATGCTATAAAATATCTTGTGGATGCATATGACATTTCTTCCAATACTGAAACCATGCAATTGAAGTACTGCTCTGCCCTAAATCTTTGATGCAGCCTGGCATCATAGGTGCCTCTGATGTCTACCATTAGACCCACTACCTAAAGCCAGTTGTATGTCCCTGGGCTGTCCCTGAAGTCTTCAGTTTGCCATTTAACAACTTATCCTCCTAGCAATCTCCTCTCCAACAAAGACAACAATGCATATCTCATGAAGTGGCTAGGAAGATGACATGAAAAGATGAGTGTTGAGCATTGCCCGTAGTATAAATTTTCATGATTTTCTTATCAGTTTTTTCTCCAAATAGGCAAGGTTCTCCATCATCTTAGATGTCCATGCAGATCAGTTTGATTTTCCAGCCAAGCTTCAAAGAAGAGATTGCAGTTCATTTCTCTGTATTCCGAAAAGCTTCAAAGGCCATTCGCCAAGGACAGTGATGAAGGTAAAGATTTTATCGAGACCTTTGTGTTTTCTTCAGATCTTTTAGTGGCCTTAAGGGGAAAAGTAGGGTAGATCAGAGCATATATAACTAGGGGCTACTAGTCACCACTACATGCTACAAACCCAAAGTTCCCTGATTACTTGGAGCCAGGAAAGAAACATGAAGTGGCTTGTGCTCCTCGTGCTGGTGGCCTTCTTAAAGTGCATAGTCAAGTAAGTATGGGGACTGTAAACCACATCATATTCCTTTCTCGGATTTTTCTTTCCATATGATTGTTCCTCCACCCATCAGGTTTAAAAGGTAATGAAATATTTCCCTAAGAGTCTTAAAGTTCAACTCTTTATTATGAATAAGTAATTTGCTATAGGAACTGTGGATCCCAAGGTCTTGGTGTAGATTTGGGTTGCACAAATCTTGGGATCCAGTCAGTTGCACAGTCTATGCAGATGTCAATGTGGTACTGTGGAGTAGCACTTTTCTACATTTTCTTCAACATGTCCTCTTTTTCCCTAGTCTATGTCTGCCTCTCTGTATCATTGTCATTTTTCTCTCCATCTCTTTGGAAGTCACTGGGAGTGTTTCTCTTTTTGTTGTTTTCTTTTAATTTTTCATTTGACTCCTCCTTCCTTCTCAAGCCCCTGTATTTCCCTTACTTGTTCCCTATATCTTGGATTCTTCTTTCAACTCTCTCTTCTCTTTCAACTTGGAGAAAGATACACTTTTTGCACTGTTTTATATTGGACAAGCAGTGTGATCACAGCTCACTCAGAAACCTCTTGCATTTCAAATTGCTCCCTTGTAAAAGAGGATAAGAGTCCCCTTTCTACCTCCTTCCTTGAGGTTCTATGAAAAGAATGAGTGGGATGGCAACAGCAATGCTAATGGCTGTCATTGTTGAGACTTCCTATTTATCAGGTACCTTATATGCATCACTTCACTTATTTCCAATATATTCTATTTGGAGGGTTTGTATTGTTACATTCCAACATTTTACCAAAGGGGAGATTAAGACAACACATTGTCATGTATCTTACCCAAGATTGCAGAACAGAACCTGTATTGAAGTCTATGTCTTTGCCATGGTATATGCATAACATTCTGATAATAATGTGCCTCATAAGTATCACTAGAAAATACACAGGGCTGTTACAATGACAGTTATACCTTAACACTGACAGCTAATTGTAGCATCTTCTTTGTTTTCTTTGTCAAATGCTCGGTGAAAGAATACCTCTAAGGAGAGTGAAGACCATGAGAAATACCGTCAGTGGAAAAAACATGCTGAACAATTTCCTGAAGGAGCATGCTTGTAGACTGTCCCAGATTTCTTTTTGTGGCTCAAATCTAACTACTTTCCCGCTGAGGAACATCATGGATGTGAGTATTTTGGGAGGATGGTGCTCCACAGAGCCTCCTGGTGCTCTAGCCTAGCACTGGGGCTCATCTGTAGGTGCGAGGTGGGATGTTGGGGTTGGGGTTCCTGCAGGAGGCAGAGACACTGGAAAAGAGGGACCCCACCCAGAGGAGAAGGCACTCTCATCCTCAACTGTTGGTCTTTGTGACTGGGCCTGGCAATTACTTGGTGGCAAGTAAACATCCATTTCTGAGTCAAAGATATGTCATTAGTTTGAGAGTAATAGTTCCTTCCAAAGTAAGTGAGCCACTCAGTTATAGATTAAAAGTGAACCATCACTGATCAAAAGGTAGAACCATCTGCAAAGCAATTGTGAATCCCTAGGTAGAAGAATTCAGTTTCCACAGATGCAAGAACGACAGCAGCAAAAAGTTACTGAACCTGTATTCTGAGTATGGCCATAAGAATCATTTTGGTTTCTGTTTTTAGATTAGAAAAAGGGCTTATTTTGTGTTCAAGATATCTTCAAAAATGCCCATGCCAGCCTGAGAGACAGGCAAAGAGTAAATACACGTCAAATGAAAGGGTCAGCTGTGTGCTGTTGATTGGGTGTGGTCTGAGTTTAGAGGGAGTGGCTGGGGTTGATCAAGAAGGACCTCTTAGAGAAGCGGGTGTGAAGTCTGGGTTTGAAGAGATGACAGAGCTTCTCAAATGAAGGCACCAGGACTTCCCTGGGTGTCCAGTGGTCCTGGAGGTCCAATGGTTATGCCTCTGGGCTTCCCATGCAGGAGGTACCACTTCAATGCCTGGTGATAGAATCAGTATCCTGCATAAAATGTAGCACAGGAAAAAATATATCAAATGAAGATATGTCTGTGACCAAAGTCTGTGAGCTGCACGGTGGTTAGAAAGTGATCTCAAAAGATATGTGACACCCAGAGGGAGGCAGCAGTGTGGGAACAGAGGGTAGCCTGTTCTGCACTAAACCACTCCCTCCTTCTCCCTGTAGATGCTCTACGTGGGTAACATCACCATTGGAACACCCCCTCAGGAATTCCAGGTTCTCTTTGACACAGGCTCATCTTTTTTGTGGGTGCCCTCTGTCTTTTGCAAGAGCTCAACCTGTTGTGAGTATGGACACCCCCTACCGGGACCATCTTTCACCTGCCCTGCCACCCTGTTCCCACCCTTGGCACCTGATGACACTCATCTCTTGTGTCTACAGCTAAACGCATTAGGTTCAGACATCTTCAGTCTTCCACCCTCCGGCTTACAGATAAGATCTGCAGGATAACCTACGGATCCAGGAGAATTAAAGGAATTGTTGTTCGTGACACAGTTCGGGTAACAGTGTAACAAATGCTCAGTCAGGACTGGCTATGGAGTGACCACTGATTGCAAAACAGATGCAGGACCATCTGGCAGGACCCTTCCTAGCCTAAATCCCATAGATATTGGCCATCTTATCCACAGGGTCATGTCTCTGGGGAGACAGGGCTCGTGGTGAACATGAGCAAACAGATTAGCTCACCCAGAGAGTTGCTTGAGGTTTGGACTTGCAACTCCTCTGCCCATGAGCATTTCAAGGTTCATTTTGCTGGGAGCGAGAAGAAGGGATAAAAGCACCCACTTTTATATTCACAGACTATTCCAGGCACTTTCAGGTAATAACTGGTTTAATCCTGCAATGACCCCTCACAGCAGTTACTCTAATTAGCTCAGGACCCATATGAGAAAACTGAGGTGCATACAGCAAGGGCCTTGTTGAGGGCACACATGTGGTAAAAGGTGGAGTTAGGCTGGCTTTTCAGGACTGAAGTTGCTGTGGGGTGTTTGGAGACAGGATAAAACTGATCTGTGGACCCTGGGGACAGTCAGGGGCTTCAGGTATCCAGAGTGGGAAACTGGGGGCCTGAGAAGTCGAGGGGCCTGATAAATGATTTCTCATGCTAGAGGACCCCTGAGAGTCTAATAAACCTATGGCCTGCCTCCCCTAAAATATTTGAGTTGTCCCCCTCTCTCTCTTTCTCTCTCATATGCACTCACAGAAATATACACATATCCCTAAAAGTGAATTCCCAAGGCAATAATTTCATAGAACCCTGCAAACAAGATTGTGTTTTTGGCTTCTGTCTTCCTAGACAGATGCAGAATCCGGAGTACATTACAGAGAATGCAGTCCATTTCTGCCATTAAGTCACAGTGATGCCAAAGACTAGGCTATCTTGCTCTCAATTGTTTTGTCCATAAAGTGGCACCAGTGGGACCTGGCTTGACTCTTGGTCATGCCACCTGTACAGAAGCCAGGAGGCCAATTTGACTCACAGAGGGGCAGGATGTTTTAAAATTCAGTGTCTCTCAAATGGAACCCAAATTTCCCTCCCAGCTTTATCTAACCATCTGTGGGCCACCAAGGACAGAGCCCAGCCTCAATTCTTCTCTGAGGATCTAATGGCAATGCACCCCTACACATTCCTAGCCCCACTTCACATATCTGTAAGTGGCAACACTCTTCTCTCGCACAGATGGGTGACCTTGTAAGCACTGATCAGCTGTTTGGTCTAAGCCTGGTGGAATACGGGTTTGAGGACATACCTTTTGATGGCATCTTGGGCTTGAATTACCCAAACATATCCTCTGCTGGAGCCATCCCCATCGTTGACAACCTGAAGAATCAAGGTGCCATTTCTGAGCCTGTTTTTGCCTTCTACTTGAGCAAGTAAGTCTGAGATGGACAATCCCTTTCTCCAAATTAGCTATAAGATGCTGTCAGTTGCACGAAAAATTGTAGAACACTTGATAAAGAAGTATCCTGAGAGATTATTTAAAACAGATAACTATGGCCCCAGGGCCCAACTGGCTTCACCCCTGGCTTTTATAAATAAAATTTTATTGGAACCCAACTCTACTCCTGGGCTCAAGACAAATAAGATGGTCTACGGGAGTGAGTGAGTAGGAAGGCTAATGGAAGGCAACAGGAAACAAGTTGAAGGAAAAGGCAATATGATTTGCTTATGAATTTGATAAGGAAGGAAGGAGAAGGATGGTTGATATCTTTCTTCCTCATTAGCATTCCACTGGGAGCCCAGGATCAGCTACACAATTTGTAGGAGCCAGTGAGAAATGAAAGTGTGGGACACAAAAGTGTGAGACCCCTTGTTCAAGAAATATTAGTCATTTTAAGACAGGGAGAGCAGAGGTGGGGTCCCTTCTGAGTGTGGGGCCCTTCAAACAGTAGATGTCACAGGCCAGTGGAGCCAAATCTGTGTGAACTGAACCCATACCCTTAGAAGTCCCAGGCCTTGATTTTCCTGAAAAATGGCAAGGTGGACAAGGGGAAAGCCAAACGTTTCACCACCCTATCCTCTGAGGATGTCTGAGCACTCAGGTCTCTGGGGTTCCAGAGAATCTTCAGAAGACATAGTGGCTGGAGCCCAGCCAAGTGACTTGGCTTCTCACCTCCTCTGTGCCACTCATGAGACAGTAACAGATCTCACTCTGGATCTCAATTGCTCCTAGCCTTGATTTCTGCATCTGCACATGGGGACCTTATTAGGGCTTTGATGGGTAGACAAGCACAGCTCTCAGACAGTGGTGTTGTTACTGTCTCCCAAGGATCCTCCCCCTACTTGTCTCTACAGATACAAACAGGAGGGCAGTGTGGTGATGTTTGGTGGGGTGGACCAACGCTACTATAAGGGAGAGCTCAACTGGGTACCATTGATCCAAGTGGGCGGCTGGACTGTACACATGGACTGGTAAGCCTTTCCCTCTGAGGATCAGCCCAAGCGATGCTCCCACTAATTTTCATGGACACAGGCAGACACACACAAATGCATTCTCAGACACACAGTCACACACACATATACACCACCCACAACGACACAGACACACAGACACATGGAAACACTCAAGCAGACACATATAAACATACACAGAGACACATAAAAACAGGCATAGCTAGTCAGAGACACACAAGCACACACAGAGACACATACAAACACACACACAAACAAACACGCAAGCACATAGATACACAAAGAACCCATGGGTTCATAATCCCCAGGCCTTCTGAGCAAGGCTCTGACCAGAGTCCTGAAAGGGTAAAGACAGTTCTGTGCTGCTGGGAGAGTGCTGCACCCACTGCCCTTTGAGGTGGGGAGCATGGTGAGAGAGCTCTACAGTGCGCTGAACAGAGCATCAGGGAGAATTTCTCCAGCCTGATATGATAAGCCAGTTATGATAAGATGATCAACTGTACAGGGCTACATAGGATATAGGAAGTTCTCAGTACAGATAAATGTCATTTTAAAACAGGGACAGTCCTGAGAAAATGGGGAAAACTGGTCTTCTTTGGGAGCAGCTACCTAGCAGTGGAGGGAGGTTGGCTGCAGTCTTAAGACATGAAAGGAACTGATAAAAAGACACCCCACATTCTTGGGCATGGGATCCAGCAGTGACCTGAAGACAATAGGCATAACTGACAGGATTCTGTGTGATACCCTCAGACAAAAGTTTCTGTGGGCTAGTCATGTATTTCCTGGCCAGGGTCTCAGGGTCTGAGCTGGTTGTAGGAGCAGTGCTGGGAGACACCTTCTCCCAGAGGAGCCCACCTCTCCCCCTAAACTATGAGAATCTGCTACCCTTGCGAATTTCCATCTTCAATCTGTGTGACCCGTTATTTGTTCCCCACCAGATACAGCTCTCTGGAGGTTTCTTATTGTTGTCTCAGTCTTCATTGTCTCATTCAACAGACAAGCATTGGGCGTCCACTGTGTGCCAGGCACTTTAGGGAGGCAAGGAGAATAAAACTCGCCTTCACATCTAAGAAGGCAGATGTACATGAAGTGACTCGCCCACATAGTGAATTGTGACATTGGTACATGCTAGACATGAGGAGGAGAAGGCAATTGCAACCCACTCTAGTACTCTTGCCTGGAAAATCCCAGGGACGGCGGAGCCTGGTGGGCTGCCCTCTATGAGGTTGCACAGAGTTGAACACGATTGAAGTGAGTTAGCAGCAGCAGCAGCAGCAGCAGACATGAGGAAGGGTCCACAGAGAGTGACCAAGACAGGAGACTGATAAACACTGGGGGAAAGACTTCCCGAAGACAATATAGTTAAGGTGTAATCTGGAAGATGAGAAGAAATTTGCTAGTCAGAGTGGAGTGGAGTCTTCTAGGAAGAAAGATCAGCTTGTGTCAAGGTACAAAATATCCTGGTGTATTCAAGTACTTCATTCGAGGATGTCAGGAAAGGTGCTGTGACTAGAGCAAAGGAAATGAGGGCAAGAGACTAAGCACTGTTTAGGTGACAGTTGTGAAGGGGGCAACTCTGGGAGACCCAGAGTGACCTTGATGCCTGCTTTCTTCCATTGTATCTCAGCATCTCCATGAAAAGAAAGGTTATTGCTTGTTCTGGCGGCTGCCACGCTGATTTTGACACCAGGACATCATTGATTCAAGGCCCAAGTACACTGGTCAATAACATACAGAAGCTCATTGGCTCCAGGCAACGGGGTTCCCAGGTGAAGGGTCATGCCCCAGCGTCACTCCCAGTTTCCACACACAAGAAGGATCACCAGGGCCAACCTCTCCCCCCTCTCTCTCTAACAGCACTACGTTTCATGTTCTGCGGTCAATACCCTGCCCTCTATTATATTCACCATCAACGGCATCAACTACCTAGTGCCAGCTCAAGCCTACATCCTCAAGGTGAGGGGACAATACTGAGGTTTGGTTCTCAAACTGGAGCTTGCAGGAACCATTGGGCTGCTGCTGGGAGGAGGGCGCCTTCTGGAGGCCATGTCACACCATTGCAGATTCTGCAGAGTCCTGTGGCTGGGCCAGTGCCTCACACAAATCCAGTCACTTGAGAGTAAAGGGCCATGTGGGACATTGATCTTCCAGAAATAAATGTGGAGATGCCATATAATGCTGGCATGTTGGGAGTCAGGGAGAGGGGAAAACTAGTGTCCACAGTCCAATAAGACCTTCAATTCAATCTGAACTCTTAGGTGCAAGAACATGAAATTCAGCTCCAGCAGTCCCTGAAACAGGCCATGTTACAAGAAGAATGGCTGGAGACAGGCCCAGTGTGATTTCCCAGCGTAAGTTAACAGTCTCCCTTCCCTTCTCACAGTTTTCCTGGTTTGGATGATAAATTACATGGTCAGCCTAGTTCTCAGCTATATCTTCCCCTTGCTCTGGCCAGGTGCCTCCTTTGTGAGTTGGGGTACCCAACCAATCTGTGTGATGTTGGATACTAAGGTGAATAAAGGGTGCACAGTAACTACTCAGGCCCAGCACCAGGTGAAGGCTTCATGTCAGCTCCCTGCGAGAGTTCAGAGCAGGCTGATGGGCTCAAAGAAGGCTGTGAGGAAGAGAGGGAATTTTAGGAATTCTAAAACCACAAACTCATTGAGCCATATGGAGGGTTGCTTGGTGCTGGGCAAAACTGCACTGGATTCCATGCAAATGGCATCTCAAGGTGGTCTGCACTGGAGCACTGGGGACTTACTAGGGGTGATGAGGGCTACGGACTGACCAGTGGGGATGGGGAACCAGAGTACTTTACTCACCCAAGCCTGGAATGGCCAAAAAGGGTGAGTGTGAGCCAAATGCAGCTTCTCAGAGTTCCTGAGTTAAGTCTTCAAGAAAGTGTTGTGGGCACTGCTCTATTTAAGATGGATAACCACAATGAGTTGCTGTGTAGCACAAGGAACTCCGCTCAGTTATATGACAGCCTGGATGGGAGGAGTGTCTTTGGGACCAGGATACACGGATACATATGGTTGAGTCCCTTTACTGTCCACCTGAAACTGAGGATATTGTTAATCAGCTATACTCCAACACAAAATAAAGTTTTTTAATAAAGTATGGATTATGCAGACGCAGGAGGAGAACCAGCATTCTCTGCAGAGAAAACAAAGAGCAGGAGCCAGAAGAAAAGAAACAGGGAGTGAGGAGAGCTATGGACACACTTGTTCTTTTCTAAATAATTATATTGAAGTGTGGCTAATCTTCAGTGTTGCATTAAGTTCTCCTGCACAGCAGTGTGACTCAGTTATACACATAGAAATATTTTTTTTCTAATTCTTTTTCATGTGGTTTATCACTGAATATAGTTCCTTACATGCTACAGTAGGACTTTGTTGTTTTTCATTCCTCTGTTTCCCCATCTCCCAGTCCTCCACTCACCACACCCTTCTTCATGACAACATGTCTTCAGTCTCTTTGGTTTTGGATGAACTCTCATATTGCCTGCTGCTAAGAAAACCCCTTGATATTTACCAAAAGAGGGAAATAAAACAAAGAATTGTGCTGGGTCTGGATATTGGGGAGAGTCACCAGTAAGGGCTCATGCTGACCTAGTGTGTGTCTCTGTGCCCCCAGGATTCTAGAGGCCACTGCTGCACAACCTTTGAAGAGAACAAAGTGAGTTCATCTACAGAGACCTGGATCCTGGGTGATGTCTTCCTGAGGCTGTATTTCTCAGTCTTTGATCGAGGAAATGACAGGATTGGCCTGCCACGGGCATTGTAAATGCTTGAAGTTGTTCAGTTATCAGTAAGGCCACTCCTAACACACACTCACTCACACTTTGGGTACTGCTGCCCAGGGTGCTGGTAAACTGTATTTGGTGGTCTGCACGCCCTATTCTCAGTAAAGAATAAAGGGTTTCACTCTTAATGGTGTGGATACAAATGGTTGCCTCTGTTTGTGTCTGGGAGTGAAGGATCTAGAGCCAAGTCTTAATCAAAATGGAGAGGAGCCCTACTCCAACTGGCTTCAAGGAAAAGGGAGACTCATTGAAATGATTCTGGGAATGAATCCAGGACACAAGAATCAGAGCAAATACAAAGATCTCAGTGATTGGACCTAAGAAATCAGAAGTCATCAATTCTTTCTCACCTTCCTTCTTTCCCTTTCCTGATTTTTGATGGTCTTAGCCTGGCAACTTTCTTCCTTAAGGCTTCTACACCTAGTGAGGGAGTCCAAGCTACCTGCCCTAGGTTTTAAATCCCAAAGGCATCACCTAGTAAGGAAAGAAGATTGCAGACATCAGAGTTCAAGAGTATAATATGAATGACCCACCTCAGGTCCATATACAGCTGCAGATCAGCCATCCTGGCAGGGACATGGGGTCTTATTACTGACTTCACATGGTCTCTGGCCCTGACCCAGCTGCACACATGATTGTCAATTACTTCCAGAACTACATGACTGAAGCTGGGGAGAGGCAGCCCCAAGGATAGTGACTGGCAGATACTCTAGGCCATGGAAGAGTTTGTGATGACCCACCAACTTCACTACCTCCTCATTCAGAAGAATTATAAGCCATAATGAAATAGACACTCTTCATCCCATCTCAGATGATCTTATCACTGGGCTTCTCCTCTAGGGAATTTTGGGAGAGATACTTCATGCAGAGTTGGTTCCCTCTTGTTTCCACACCCCAGTTACCAGCTCTCTGCCACATATGCCTCCTCTGTCCTTTCCAGTTCCATTTGGTAAGTATTTGCCCCAATGGATCCCTGAGTCATCTCCTTCCTCCAGGGCCCAGAATGCCCCTTCCTTGGCCTCAAATGCTGCTGGGTAGAATACAATGCATGTATCAGGAGACCCAGGGTAGGCAGAGAATTCAGCCTTTCTGAGCTTCCTCCAGGGGTGGAGCTACAAACTATTTGCTTGGAGCTGCCATGGTTAGGCACTTTTCCAGTGGAAGCATCTGTTCTTCCTATCTGGAGGGACTCAGTAGATGCATCAGCTGAGACAGCAGGGGTCACAGATTGATTTCCTTTCAGATTTACTAGTTTGATCTCCTTGTTGTATAAGGGACTGTCAAGAATCTCCTCAAGCACCATAGTTCAAAAGCTCAATTTTCTGCCTTTCACCCTTTCTTATGGTCCAAATCGCACATTGGTACATGATTACTGGCAAAATCATAGCTGTGACACTGCAGACCTCTGTAGCAAAGTGAGTCTCTGCTTTTTAATACATTGTTCAGGTTTTTCATAGCCTTTCTTCTTTCCAAGGTGCAAGTGTCTTTTAATTTTGTGGCTGCAGTCAAGGTCCATAGTGGTTTTGGAGCCCAAGAAAATAAAATCTGCCACTGTTTCCACTTTTCCCTCATTTATATGCCATGATCTGGTGTGACAGGATGCCATGAATGTTGAGTATATTTTTGTGAATAGCTTTTTAAATGCTGAGTTTTACGTCAGTTTTTGCATCTCCTCTCCTCTTCAAAAGGCTCTTTAGTTCTTTTTTGCTTTCTGCTATTAGGGCAGTGTCATCTTCATATCTGTGGATGTTGATATTTCTCCCAGCAATCTTATTTCCAGCTTGGAATTTATGCAGTCCAGCATATCGAATGATGTATTCTATATAGAATTTAAATAACCGGAGTGAGAATATAAACGTTGTCATGCTTCTTTCTCAGCTGTAAATCTTTCAGCTGTTCCTTGTCTGATTCTAACTGCTGCATTTTGAGCTACATACAGACTTTTCAGGAGACAGGTAAGGTGATCTGATACTCTCATTTCGTTAAGAAATTTCCACAGTTTGTTGTGGTCCACACAGTGAAAGGCTTTAGCACAGTCAGTGAGGCAGATGGAAATATTTTCTGGGATTCCTTTTGTTTCTCTATGATCCAGTGGATCTTGACAATTTGATCTCTGGTTCCTCAAACCAGTTTGTACATCTAGAAATTTTCAGTTTATGCAGTGTTGAAGCTTAGCTTGAAGGATTTTGAACATTACCTTGCTAGCAAGTGAAATGAGAGCAATTGCATGATAGTTTGAATAATCTTTGGAATTGCCTTTTTTGTTTGATTGGAATGAAAAGTGACATTTTCCAGCACTGCGGCCACTGCTGAGTTTTCCAAACTTGCTGAAATGTTGAATGCAGCACTTTTACAGCCTCATTCTTTTGGAGTTTTAAATAACGCAGCTGGAATTCCATCACCTCTCCTAACATTGTTTGTAGTGATGCTTCCTATGGCCCACTTAACTTCATACTCCAGTATTCTGGCTTTACATGAGTGACCCAAGCATCATCACTATCCCAGTCATTATGACTGTTTTTGTACAGTTCTTCTGTGCATTCTTCCTACCTCTTCTTAATCTCATCTGCTTCTGTTAGGTCTTTGATTTTTCTGTCCTTTATTGTGCCCATCTTTCCATGAAGTGTCCCTCTGGTAGCTCCAATTTTCCTGAAGTGATCTATACTCTTTACAATTCTATTATTTTCCTCTAATTCTTGCATTGTTTACTTATGAAGGCTTTCTTATGTCCGCTTGCTATTCTCTGAAAATCTGCATTCCATTGAGTATATTTTTCCCTTTCTCCTTTGCCTTTCACTCCAATTTTCTCAGCTGTTTTTAAGGCCACTTCAGGCAACCCTTTTCCTTCTCACATTTGTTTTTCTTGGGGATGGTTTTGGTGAGCAACTCCAGTACAATGTTACAAACCTCCACCCATAGTTCTTCAGGCTACCAGACCTAATCCCTCAAATTTATTTTTCATCTTCACTAAATAAATTGATAAGGGATTTGATTTAGGTCATAGCTGAATGTTCTGCTAGTTTTCCTTACTTACTTCAATTTAAGCCTGAATACTGCTTGCTTCTGCCTAAGCATTTTTGCCACATAACCACCCACCACTACCAGTGAGTGTGGAGCAAAACCACACAATTTAAGGACTGATACCCTGAATTTGTGCTTGGCTTTTCACATGCTTAGCTGTGTGATGTTGCTCAAGTCCCTTAACCTCATTTTTCTCATCTGGAAATTGGGCACCATGATGATAGTTCCACCTTCTAGATTGCATGTGTGCCTGCTAAGAACAAGTGGCCCTGAGAGGGCTCCCTGTGTTCCTGATTCTGGAACAAATACGAATTATTCTGCCACTTTGGGAGAAGGAAATCTTCTGTTTAAAAGTTATGGCTGCCATCCTCAAGGTTAACTATTGATTCAAGACAAATGACATCTATCTCTGAACCATGACACAGAACTCTGACTGAGCTGATGCTTCTGTTTTCTGGGCTCCCACAAGAGCTAATGATTACTGGCTCAGATTACTCCCTTCCTCAGTCTTACCAGTCAACCTTTCCTTGTCAACTACTTCTCCCCTGAAATCACACTGCAAGGAGAGTTGTAACGCTTTCAGTCTCTTTTCAGTTTCCCATATCACCAGCGTAGCAACAAGTAGCTGTGATGACTTCTTGTCATAGCAACAACTATGGCAACCGTTACAGTCCAATCTCAGCCTGTTAAATGAAACTGTCCCCATTTGGTCCCTCATGTTTAAATTACCTACCATTACCTTAGAAATCTTCTTACACTTGCTGTTTAAGGACGAAATATGTATGGAGCTGACCTAGTTTTCCTTCCCAAGCATGATACCAACCATCCAATGAGGTAACCAGACTTTTAGCCATCTAACTACCCACAGGAACAGAGAAAAGCAAACCACTCATCCTATGTATCTAGCTTGCCCCAAAACAACATTGAAGTGTTCTACTGAAATAATGTGATACATTGGCATGTACATGCCAGAAGGGACACTTTTTCTGGATAAGTTTTCTACCTAGTGCAGAGTGTCTACCACAAGCCTTGCCCTCCAGCAGCTGGTCACCTAGTTTTGCAGACTCAGCCTGACGCCGATCAGTAAAATCTAGAGAACAAACGCAGTCAAAACTCTCTCTGCTGCAGAAAAGAGTTTTTTGTTTTTTTTTAAGAAAATAATGTTTGGTAACACATTCAAAATCTTGTGCTCCGTGCATTGGATTCAAGGACCTGCAACAGAGGATGGGAAACCTCCCCTTCCACCTAAATCTTTCTCCACTCCATCCAGGACCAGAGCCTTCAGTGGACTCTGTGTCCTCATTGGTATTGTTCAGTTTCTAAGTCATGTCTGACTCTCTGTGATTACATGTTTGGCAACAAAGAAGGCCTCCCTGTCTTTTACTATTTCGTGTAGTTTCCTGAAACTCATGTCCTTTGAGTCAGTGATGCCATCTCACAATCTTATCCTTTTATTCCCTCTCCTTCTGCTCACAATCTTTCCCAGCATCAGGGTCTCTTCCAATGAGCTGGGACTTCACATTAGATGGCCTAAGTGTTGGAGCTTCAACTTCAGCCTCAGTCCTTCCATTGAATATTCCTCTACCACTTCCAAAACAAAACTCATGTTTCCAAACACCTAATAGTATTGAGCATTGATAAAGTTTAGTAGAACAGGGATCTTGTCCTCTGGGAAATCTCAGCACTGCCGCCCTGCCTTTGTCTTACCACTCTCTCCACCTGGCATAGAATTGCTTCCCTACACTTTCTCCAGCTTGAAACCACTTGCCGACCCATCATTGTCAGCTGTCCAAGAATTGTTCCTTCCTCCTTCCTTAAAGACTTCTGCCTGCTCCCTAATTGTCCTCTGTACATCAGTTCAGTTCAGTCTCTCAGTCATGTTCCACTCTTTGCTATATCATGGGGTGCATCATGCCAGGCTTCCCTGTACATCACTAACTCCCAGAGCTTGCTCAGACCCATGTTTATCAAGTTGATGATGCCACCAAACAATTTCATCTTCTGTCTTCCCATTTACCTCCTGCCTTTAATCTTTCCCAGCATCAGGGTCCTTTATAATGAGTCAGTTCTACCCATCAGTTGGCCAAACTATTGGAAGTTCAGGTTCAGCATAGGTCCTTCCAATGAATATTCAGGACTGATTTCCTTTAGGATGGACTGGTTGGATCTCCTTGCAGTCCAAGGGACTCTCAACAGTCTTGTCCAACACCACAGTTCAATAGGATCAATTCTTTGGTGCTCAGCTTTTTTTAAGGTCTAACTCTCACATCCTCTCACAACTTCTGGAAAAATCATAGGTTTGACTATACAGACCTTTGCTCATAAAGTAATGTCTCTGCTTCTTAGTATGCTGTCAAGGTTTTTCATAGCTTTTCTTCCAAGGAGCAAGCATCTGTTTTTTTTTTTCACAGCTTCAGTCACTATTTGCAGTGATTTTTGGAGCCCAGGAAAATAAGGTCTGTCACTGTTTTCATTGTTTCTCCATGTATTTGCCATGAAATAAAGAAACTGGATGCAGTGATTTTCATTTTTTGATTTGTAGAAACCACATTAAGACCATCCTCAAGAAAATGAAATGCAAAAAGGCAAAATGGTTTTCTGAGGATGCCTTAGAATCGAATCGCCAGTCTATGTCCGATGCAGGATACAGCATGCTTGGGGGGCTGGTGCACGGTGATGACCCAGAGAGATGTTATGGGGAGGGAGGTGGGAGAGGGGTTCATGTTTGGGAACGCATGTACACCCGTGGTGGATTCATGTCAATGTATGGCAAAACCAATACAGTATTGTAAAGTAAAATAAAGTAACAATAAAAATTTTAAAAATAAATAAATAAATAAAAATTAGAAAAAAGAAAAAAAAGAAATAACTTAGAAAAGAAGGGAAGCAGAAGGCTTCCGAGTAAAGAAAGACATACCCATCTGAAAGCAGAGTTCCAAAGAATAGCAAGAAGAGATTTTTAAAAAGCCTTCTTAAGTGGTCAGTGCAAAGAAATGGAGGAATACAATAGAATGAGAAATACCAGAGATCTGCTCAAGAAAATTAGAGGTAGAGAAGGATCATTTCATGCAAAGATGAGCCAAATAAAAGCAAGAAATGACATGGACCTAAAAGAAGTAGAATATATTAAGAGAGGTTGAAATAATATATAGAAGAACTATGCAATAAAGACATTAATGACCCAGATAATCACGATGGTGTGATCACTCACTTAAAGCTAGACATCCTGAAATGTAAAGTCAAGAGGGCCTTAAGAAGCATAACTATGAGCAAAACTAGTGGGGGTGATGGAATTGCAGTTGAGCAATCCAGCAATCCTAAAAGATTATGTTTTTAAAGTGCTGCACTCAATATGCTAGCAAATTTGGAAAACTCAGCAGTGGCCACAGGACTGGAAAGGTCGTTTTCATTGCAATGCCAAAGAATGGTGATTTCAAAGAACTTTCAACTACCACACACTTGCATTCATCTCACATGCTACCAAAGTAATTTCTCCAAGCAAGTCTTCAACAGTACATGAACTGTGAAATTCCATATGATTAAGCTAGATTTAGAAAAGGCAGAGGAAACAGAGATAAAATTGCCATCATTCATTGGATCATAGAAAAAGCAATAGAATTCCAGAAATATACCTACTTCTGCCTTATTTTACCACGCAAAAGCCTTTGACTCTGTGGATCACGACAAACTGTGGAAAACTTACAGACATGGGAAAACCAGATCATCTTACCTGCCTTCTGAGAAATCTGTATGCAGGTCAAGAAGCAACAGTTAGAACTCAATTTGGAACAGCCGACTGGTTCCAAATCGTGAAAGGAGTACACAAAGGCTGCATATTGAGTGAATGAAGGGTGGTGGCCCTTGTTACTGGTCATGAATGTTCTGAAGTAGGTTCACATTCCCCTGCCCTTCTGTGTGCCCATCACCCCCAGGTTTGCCATGACCTTGGAAGATACTTTGGCCAGTGGAAATTGAGTAGAGGTGATATGTCACTTCCAAATGGAAGTATTATTTTCTGTCCCATTAACTGGAGTGCACATGTAATGACAGGAGCTGGAGCAGCCACTTAGACCAGAGGTAAGTAGCACAGGCAGAAGATGTGACAAAAAAGAAGTGGGCCCTCATCTCTGTGGAGAGATCTGCACTAACATTATATGAAAGAGAATTGAAATTGTGTTGTATTTAAGACAATGTTATTTAGGGTTTGATTACAGTCATTAAACCTGTAACCTAAAACTCAGAATAACTGATCTTTGTGTTAGCCTTGTCTTGACATTACGGTCTGAATGAGACAATATCTACTGATGTATACTTAGAAGTAAGTCAAGTGACAGCCCTGCCCTCTGGAAGCTGTGCTCTAGTGTGGGATTCAGAAACTGAAGCAAGAACAAAGCCACAAGGCAGGAGAGCTTCAAGATCTTGTAAGAACCCTTGGGAGGGGAATCTCAATCAGTCCTGCTCTCAGGAGGTTACTTGAAGCAAGGACAATCCTCTATCAGTCTTTTCATAAATAGGCCATGGTGCCAAGTTTCATGTAAAAGTGATTTATTTCAAATTATTTCCAGAGTGTTTTCCCTTTTGATCCAGTGCTTAAGATATGCATTTGAGTCCTGGTTTGGGAAGATTGCAAATTGAGAGGGTAATGGGCAGGGAGGCCAGGGGTCTCCAAATGGAGGAAATAGCCTACAAGTGTCAGACATTTTTATCTCTCTTAAGCGTCAAGAGGAAACAAACTAGCAATATTTTTTTCCTTCTCTATACAAATTTAAAAAAAGAGATTTCTCTTAAAATACTGTATTGCCATAATGACACCTGGTTTCACCTGAAGTTGACTATTCTCACACCTAGACATAACCAATGCCTTTTTCAAATGGAAATTTTTGTCTTAAGCTATGTTAATGTACTATGCATTTACCCCAAACTCTGTCTTCAAGTTGGTTCCGCCTCTTGGCTCAGAACCTACTTGACGAACCAGTATATTATACTCAGATATTGTTCCCCTAATCTATGTAAATAGAACTATTTGTATGGTGATATGCCCTTCTTCAAGATTCAAGTTAATCATTTTATGGCCCAGGATGAACCATTTGGTGCCAAGATTATCCCAAAATGCATCTTATGGGTGAGGGGCCTGGTGCCATTCTGAGTTTTAAGACATTCCTTTCTTTCATTAACAGACTGCTAGTAACTATATAACATCCAGCTGAAGACTAGCAGGGGGGTACTTTTTCTGCCCACTTCTGATGCCTAGTGTCTATCTCCTTTATACTTTAATAAAACTTTTTAAAATTGGAGAAGGAAATGGCAACCCACTCCAGTGGTCTTGCCTGGAGAATCCCAGGGTCGGGGGAGCCTGGTGGTCTGCCGTCTATGGGATTGCACAGAGTCGGATATGGCTGAAGTGACATAGCAGCATTGCACAAAAGCTCTGAGTGATCAAGCCTTGTCTCGGGACCCAGATTGAATTTTTCTCCTCTGGGGGCCAAGAATCATGGCGTCTTTGCATGATTCAACAACAATCTTTCAAAATGCCCCAGGGCAACTAGCTGGTGGTCCACAACTACTGAGTCTGAGTGCTTAGAGCCTGTGTTTTACATCAAGAGAAGCACAGGATTGAAAAGCCAGTGCACTGAAATTACAGAGCAGCCCCTACTTGCTGCAAACAGAGAAGTCCTGAGCAGCAGTGAAGACCTAGTGCAACCAAAACTTAAAAAAAAAAAAAAAAAGTTCTCCCAGAGAAACCAGTGAGGGCTCAGGGGAAGCAGGGCAAAGAAAAGGATGAAACCAGTCTGGCTTTGATTTCATGCAAGTCATGGAGAGGGAAGCTACAGCCTGTTTTCACAGGGAACTTGGGATATAAGTTGTGCCTCAAACGTGCCCCAAACCAAGGCTAGGGAGCTGGGATTCCACTCTCCACCCTTCCCATCCTTCAACTATCACCCAGTTGGTGTACCCTCCAAAGACAAATCAAAAGTGACAATAGAAGCAAAAGTCACCAAAGCTCAGGAAAATGTAACCTCAGAAAATGTCTAGATTTCTGCACACGGTCTGCCATATCCAGCATAATATCTGAAATCTTGCAAGTCTAAAGAAATTCATAGGTCTCTACATGTGAACATTAAAAAAAAAATCAGCTTTTAATCTATGTAGGCGTTTATTTCATTTACATCATTATATTAATATTAGTTATATGAGAAATTAATTCCCTAATACATAGACATGTATCACTTCTTTGCTAGATTCTTTTCCCATACAGGATATTACAGACTATTGAGCAGAATTGCTTGTGGTCTACAGTAGGTCTTTGTTGATTATCTATTAAATAAAGTAGTATACAGATATTAATCTCAAACTCTCAATTTATCCCTCTCCCACTTTTCCACATTGGTAACTATAATTCTTGTTTTCATGGAGCGAAGTGTCTAAGCACTTTTTGGATCAGGGTCTATGCTTGTGAGAGTGCAGTAGCCAGGGAAAGCAAGCCTGAGAGAGACTCATTTGAGACGACGCTAAATGTTGAGAAGGACCCGGTCATGCGAAAAGCTGGGGATAAAACATTATAGATTTGGGAAGTAGCCCCTGCTAAGGAACAAGGTAACCAACTTTAATAAATGGCTACTCTTCCACTGCCAATCTTCTTTCCATGCTTGGAACTTGGCGTAAAGGTCAACCACCATAACCTCATCTCATGCTTCACTTCTGAGTTAGCAGCAATGAGGCATATTAGCCTTCCCAAGAAGGGAGAACCTGGGGCTATCACGAGGCTGAATATGCTCTAGACTCAGGGACGTGCCCACAAACTGGTTATTACCAGGAGCATCAGGGGCCAGGGGCACCACCAATGCCTCTGACTATCTCCATGTACTTGTTCTCAGGAGTAGAAATGCCAAGGCACTGATAGAGCAAAGAAACAAGCAATGACCCTTGTTTCATCTTGTCCCATGTGCTTCCTACGGCCCTTTGACCTCACTACTCTCTGTCCAAAAACGTTTTCCTCTTTTGCTTCCTCAAAGGTGGCTTGTGAATTACATCAGCACCTGACTGTGAAGCCTGGTGGCTGGAACTCAACTCACAGTCATCTGGGACTCAGAGATATCCAGCCTTGTCCTGTATTTCTGTCCTTATTCTCCAACCAGGTTCATAAAGCAAAGTCCCTAAAAAAAAAAAAAAAAAAAAAAAAGGTGATTGCAATTCTCTCAAGCCCTTTGAATCTCCAAGTTCTATTTGGAGCATCAAAGAAAGAACACATTACCTGCATCCAGGCTAGCCTCAGACCTCAGATTCCCTCAGCCAGGAGTTCCCTGAGGAAATATAAGACACTTATCTAAGTTGCCAGAAGGCTGAGAAGAGAATGCTTCTCACTGTGAATGGAGGTTCATGTTATCCAGTCACTCAAAGGTCTGTGTTGTCTGAATGAGGAGCAGGAGCTCTGGGGATTCTGAGTTGGGAGTGAGTTAGTCACCACCTGCATGACTGCTTCCTGGGGTCACTACAACTGAGGCTCTCCCACTGTGCCTAGAACCCAGAGGAAACAGCCTGCAGTATTGCTTTCCTGATGCTACAAGAAGGCAGGTGTGCTGATAAAATCAGAACCAGATTGAGGGGCAAAGGAACTTCCACTTTGGTGCCTGCAGATATCTGAGAGCTGCCAAATAGTGGATGCAATTGAGTTTTCTTTCATCTTTCCCTTCCTGGAAGTCTCCTAGTCTGAGAACCTGAGTTCCTGGGTCCCAAGTCTTCACTAACTTACCTGCAGCTTTAGAGTGAGTCATACCCCCCAGGGTTCAGTTTCCTACATCTTGGATGAGGGAGACTGGACTTGCTCCAGAGCTCTTCTTCCAGACTGAAGCTCAGGGCCAATCAGTGGACAAGAGGCTCAGAAGTGTGTGTTGCTGCAGATGCTGAGGCTTCCTCTGGTGGTCAGGGGCTGTAACTGTCTGGTGATATTCATGGGTCCTGGGATCAGTCTGGGAGTGTAGACCAGTTGGCACACTGCTACTGTGACACCGAAGACCTTGGAGGCCTTACCCCCTGGAACTTACCATCATTTCTGTGGGATGAGATCAGGTACTTAAAATCAGAAGTTACCCATGGGGAAGTCTGTAGATTCCTCAGCAGAAACCCAAATTAGGCTGATGAATTATCTCTGCTAAAAAACTGAGGAAACTAGATATTCCAGGACTCTTAGACAAATTTTGTAGTATTTTAAATACTGTTTAAAGTAGGTCATCTTTTGGATGACTTGCCAGTTGCTCTCTGGCTTGGGATGATACCCACAGTTAGAGTGGAATCAAAGGGCTCTGGGGGAGGCAATGCCTCTCCATGTGGCTCAGTAGGAGTGAATACAGCTTTCTCCCCTTCACATCTGGAGCAGGAATCCCAGCAGGAAGCATGTGACATCCAAGTTTAACTGGAAGACTCAGGCATGTCTGATCCTCAGGTAGGCACTATTCTTTTCCCAGTGCTTCTTCCTTCCCTCCTGGGTCCTGGCCAAGCTGCCCACCTCCTGGTTCCTGGGTTCTGAATTCCTCCTCCCTTCTCTGGCAAATATGCATGCAGTCCCACTTGTGGCTTCCTCTCTACCCAAGCCCAATTCCTCACAGGCAAATGGCACTAAAGAAGGGAAAACCAAGGAGGGGTCTGCCCAGTTCATTCTTTCTAAAAATGTCTGCATTCCTTTTTCTTTCAGACCCTGTCCTGAATCATTAACATCTCCAGCTAGATGACTCAGTCTAACAGGGTAATGGAGTTGCAGAATGGGACGGAGGGGTAATAAGGTTGTCAGGTGTGTGGGATGGTTTGCAGATGACAAGAGATGATTTGGAATAAGGAGCATTTTGTCCTCCAACCACTCATTCACTGGGGACCTGCCTAAATCTGCTATCTTGGGCTCCGCATGGTATCTCTAAGACAGAAATTTCAAAATAGACTTTCTATAAACTTCTTATTACAAAATGATTTCAAACATAACAAATATAATAAAGAAGAGTGTCATAAACCCTATATTTGCCATTTGGCAACAATAACTACAAAACTAACCTCTTTGTCCCACAGGTTGTCACAGACTGGAGACTATACAACATCAAGGTGATGGCCAATAGAGTTCCCGATGAAGACATTCTTGGCTTGCATCAGTCTTTCTCTTCTGATATCTTCTAACATGTGGTGGTTGAAGGGAAGGAGGAAGAGGGAGAATAGAGAGAAAAATAGGGAGAGGCTAATCCCATCATGAGGGACCACGATCAAAACCCTATGTCAACCTGGGTACCTTCCAAAAGCCCTACTTCCTAATACCATCACATTGGGAGTCAAGGGTGGAAACAATTCAATTCACAGCAGCTATGCAGACCTGTTTTTAAATCAAGACAGACACTCATTTTATTCTCTTTTACTTCTTATTCATGTTTCCTGGTGTATTTTAGGGACAAAATGAACAATGCACAAAATATACATTACTGGGGTCCAGCCCCGGTTGGATTCAGGGTATCCTCAGGGGGATGGCGTCAGCATCTGAAAGAGATTAATTAGAGATCTTGTAGGAGATAAGGAAGGAATGTTACAGTTAAGAAAATAGAGGAGAGAAAGAGCCGATATTCCTTGGTTTACACAGAAAGCCAATAAATCTCCAGACAAGGAACTTGCTCTGTTCACATAGGCCTCAGGTGCCCTCTCGGTCTTCCAAGTGAGTGAAGACACAGAGCGCCTTCCTGGACAGGTCTTAGAATCCCTGGCAAAAAAGTGAATGCAGAGAGCCTCTGTGCTCCAAGGGATAAGCCTGAAAAGAGAGGGAAGGAGAGGGAGAAAGACAAAGGATTGCCATGGGGAAACCAAGCATCACTGAGCGAGGCCCAAACTTTATTTTGCAGGAGGGTTTATATACTTTGAGCTGTACATAGAAATACAGAGGTCTCAGGTGATTTACATCATCTTCTGATCAGAAGGTCTGCTAACATTTTTATGACCCTTTCTGATAATGAGTAGTCAACCAGAAAACTTATTTTCTCCAAAGGTGATTATTCTAAAGTCAGGCGCCACTCTCAGAAAGCACTAGAAAAGGTTATATTCCCATAGGTTAAGGGTGAAGTGGGCTATAACATGGAAATAATTTCTGATGTGGTGAAATCAAAGGCTACAGCTTATTGTTCCACATACCAACTATACTAATTAATGTATGTTCTCAAAAACATAATTGGTAAGGGATATGGAAACTTAGCAGCAAATATTAGCTCAACAATGAAACCCTCTACCAGTACTATTCTACTAATTTCTTAACTCCCAGTAAGACTCTATATTTTTATAATATTATAGGCTTCCCATGCCTCTCACGGTTGGGAGGCCATAAAAAATCACATGCGTAACTGCAGGAGCCTGAACAAACCTATCAGGCAGGCTAGAAATTCATCAGAGGGATTTGGATGGAAACACTCTATTATGCCCAGGAGAATTATTAACTAAAGCTCTAAGTTGTTTTCTTCAGAGAAAGGTGGTCGGGGATAGCCCTGGTTAATGTCAGAAGAGTGTAGTATAGCAGACAGTAGACAGACAGATTTTGGTTTTGGGGTAGATGCTCGGGCAGAGGATCCCTTGAGATCTGATCCGCCTTGCTCTGTCAGGCTCTTCCACATGACCTTGTCATGGGTGGAGTCGGGGAGTCCCTCGAGTCCTGATCCTGCCTTGCCCTTCAGGCTCTTCCACATGACCTTGTCATGCGGGGGTGGGGGGGGGGATCTCCTGTGCTGGCTCCCGGCAATACATAATGAGTATTTGTGGTAATATATTGGGATATTAAAAAATGCTCTTTGTTTCCAAAAATGTTAACATTTACTATCCAGTCAATGTGCAAATTTCCCTGATTCTCAAAAAGCAGATATCTTTTCAAAGTTTATTGAAAGAATGTAGTCATATGTTGCACTTGGTTGTTCTCCTTTAGATGAAATAACTGTTACTCTCACAATTTTAATGCCATTCATTTGTTCAGAAACTGGGAAGAAACATGTTGGTGTGCCTTACAGAATGTCCCAGTATTGGGTTTAGAGCAGGAGTCCACAATACCAGCAAAGTGGGTCAGGACCAGTACCAGTCCTTGGTCTATTAGAACCAGACCTCCACAGCAGAGGTGAGCTACAGGCCAGTGAGTGAGCTTCATCTGTATTATAGCTGCTCCCCATCACTCTCTCATCACCCCCAGTAGAGACATTCTAGCTTTTTTTCCTGGAACTGTTTGTAGTTACATAACCTATGCTTAATAGAAACAAAAATAGTGTAAATATTGATGATTATTTTTCTTTCTCTGTACTCAAAATGGTGAGTTGGTGCCGTAGGAATCTATCAGTGACGATTTAGATGTTGCCTATTAACATTTGAACACATTTGGTGCTCTTAAAATTAAATATTAAAAAACTAAGATCATGGGATCCAGCCCCATCCTTCATGGCAAATAGAAGGAGAAAAGGTGGAAGCAGTCACAGATTTCTTCATCTGAGCCTCTAAATCCACTGTGGATGCCCCTGCAGCCATGAAATCAGAAAACCTTTGCTTCTTGGCAGGAAAGCTATGAGAAACATAAACAGTGTGTTGAGAAGCAGAAACATCATTCTGCCCAAAAAACTGGTAGATGTTTGGCCTTTTCATTTGGATTCCTAAACTTTCTGTCCGCTCCCCATTAGGCTTTGAAGTCCCTTAATTTCTGGTCCTTCATGATTCCCAAGATTATTTTGTGCATTTCTTTATGCAGTCCTGAAATCAGCCATCTCTTTAAGAATCCATGCATCATCTGATGGGAAATGTATTTAGAAGCTAGATGTTAGACCTCAGAATAGTCACTGTCATCAAGTTGTCATTGCTTGTAAGCTTTACATTGTTCAGAGTAGGAAGGACACATTTTCCTTAAAAACTAAAATAAAAATGAATATAATTAGTTAGTATAAATGTATGCTTTCAGTTCAAGATTTAAGACAGCAGAGTTTTAATTAAAATTCTTTGTTATGAGTGAACCTCTATTTCTAGCCACTGAAAGGCTTACTTCAGAACATTAGTTTTAATTCTTGTCTTGCTTTTACCTGTTAACATATATATTATTCTGTCACAATAACATAACCAATATGAGGAAAAATAAGTTGTTGAATATAGATTCAGATTTCTTTCTTGTATTTCTTTTGATTTTCTTTGGTTTTGTTTTGGATGGGCAGTAATTTTGTTTTTCTCTAGAAGATATTCAACTCTCAATGAAGTCATAATTCTGAATTTTAAAGCCGCTTAAATAATGTGATATTATGGGCAGCTATTCACCAATTTGATGCAATTATATTTATCAGTCTTTGTTCTCAATTTGTTCAGTTTAGTTCAGTTCTTCAATCATGTTGGTCTCTTTGCAACGCCGTGGACTCCAGCATGCCAGGCTTCCCTATGCATCACCAACTCCTGGAGCTTACTCAAGCTCATGTTCATCGACTTGGTGATGCCATCAAACCATCTCGTCCTCTGTCTTCCCCTTCTCTTCCTGCCTTCAATATTTCCTAGTATCAGGGTCTTTTCCAATGAGTCAATTCTTCCCATCATTTGGGCAAATAATTGGAGCTTCAACTTCAACATCAGTTTTTCCAGTGAATATTCAGGGCTGATTATTTTAGGATGGACTGGTTTGATCTCTTTGCAGTCCAAGGGACTCTCGAGTCTTCTCCAACGCCATAGTTCAAAGGGCATATATGTGTGTCATTTGTCAGTGATGTCATATTCCCCCTGTTGGGATTTAACCACCAAAACTGAATTTAAACAATGTGCAAAAATAAGTGTTAAGACACAATGCACCATCTACTCACATTTGGTGACTAGGAGAGGTTCCTCTTGTATTCAAGGGACAGTCATTAATAGATCTCATGCAGGGATAGGCCCTGGGAATCCTGGATGAGTCTTTAAATATGATTGTCTTTACTTTGGCTGCCAGTTGTTTTGTCTTCTTTGATTGGGAAGACATTTCAAAATTGTTTTTTTCTTTTTTTCTTTCTTTCTTTCTTTTTTTTTTTTTTGTATGTTTGGTTTGGCAGACAGAATTTTTCATAGCATAGACCCTATGAGGAAATTATATCACAAATACATCCCTTTATCTTCAGCAGTTAAATTCGTTGGTTTGTATTTCCCTCGTGATAGTTCTTTAAATGGAAAGGAAACACACATGTTCAGTATGAATTTGGTCTCTTTCTAAATCAACCAACATGAATTAAATTCTTCTCTGTGCCCACTGCACTCCCAAATCTAGGTGAGAAATAAAAACATACAGAGACTTAAGGCTGATTCCAGCACATTGCTATAGAGATTTCATTCCTACTTTTTTCTTTAATTGGTTGCTAATATTAAAATCAGTACCTGGTACATAAATATCCAACTTCTGACTTCTTTTGAAAACATGGCCAACTTGCCTGCTTTCCAGTGTAAGAAAGGCTGCTCCCAATGCTGTGCTGGGAGGGTCCTGTGCTGCCCAGGGTCCAACATGGCAACCTAGTTCAAGTATCATTTCTCTTGCCCCCTGGGTCAATGAGTTTGTGAGAATTAGACTGCTGCTAAGTTGCTTCAGTCATGTCCGACTCTGTGCAACCCCATAGATGGCAGATCACCAGGCTCCACCGTCCTAGGGATTCTCCAGGCAAGTACACTGAAGTGGGTTGCCATTTCCTCCTCCAATGCAGGAAAGTGAAAAGTGAAAGTGAAGTCGCTCAATCATGTCTGACTCCACCCCATGGACTGCAGCCTACCAGGCTCCTCCATTTATGGGATTTTCCAGGTAAGAGTACTGGAGTGGGGTTCCATTGCCTTCTCCGAGACTGCTAGCTATCTTAAGATAAAGACTACTTTTGTCTTGATCAACTTTGACTTTGAAGCCTTTAACCCAGAACCCAGAACACATTACTTCCTTGTGGGTTTTCTGGATGATATAAAATATCTTGTGGATGCATATGACATTTCTTCCAATACTGAAAGCATGCAATTGATGTACTGCTCTGCCCTAAATCTTTGATGCAAACTGGCCTCATAGGTACCCATGATACCTGCCATTAGACCCAATACTTAAAGCCAGGTGTATGTCCCTGGGCTGTCCCTGAATTCTTCACTTTGCCATTTGACAACTCATCCTCCTAGCAATCTCCTCTCCAATGAAGACAGCAATGCATATCTCATGAAGTGGCTAGGAAAATGACATGAAACCACGAATGTCGAGCATGGCCCTTAGTATCCATTTTCATGATGTTTTTAGCAGGTTTTTTTTTTTTTTTTCCTCCAAGAAGGCATCTTCTTAGATGTCCATACAGATCAGTTTGATTTTCTAACCAAGCTTCAGGAAAGAGATTGCAGTTCAATTTTCTGTATTCTGAGAAGCTTCAAAGTCCACTCACCAAGGACACTGATGAAGGTAAACATTTTATCAAGAGCTTTGTTTTTTTTCAGACCTATTATTGGCCTAAAGGGCTAAACTAGGGCATATCAGAGCATATATAACTAGGGGCTCTAAGTCACCACTACATGCTAAGAACCTGAACTTCCCTGAGTACTCGGAGCCAGGAAAGAAGCATGAAGTGGCTTGTGCTCCTCGGGCTGATGGCCTTCTCAGATTGCAGAGTCATGTAAGTATGGAGACTCTAAGCCACATCATATTCATTTCTGTGATTTTTCTTTTCATTTGATTATTCTATTCATCCAGTTTAATCGGGAATGGAATATTCCCCTGAAAATCTTAAAGTTCAACACTTACTTATTGATAAGTACATTGCTATAGGAAATGTGGGTCCCAAGTAACTTAGTGTAGATTTGCATAGCTACACAACTCTTGGGTCCAGTCATGTCATGGCCTATTGAAAATTGAACTCCTTGCAATAATTCAGTGTGTAGTCAACGCAGATATAGGGGTAGTCCTGTGTAATAACACTTTTCTACATTTTATTTAACATGTTCTTTTTGTTCACTCTCTACTTCCATATGTATATGTCTATGTCTGCATCTCTGTATCACTATCATTTATCTCTCCATACCTTTGGAAGGCTTTGAATGTATTTCTCTCTCTGTTGTTTTCTTTTAATTTTTCATTTGACTCATCCTTCTTTCTAGAGCCTCTACATTTCCCTAACTTGTTCCCTATCTCCTGGATTCTTTATTCAACTATCTCTTCTCTTTAAACTTGGAGAACATTGGGAGAACTGCTTATACACTATTCTATATCTGAAAAGAAGTGTGACCAAAGCCAATTCACAAACCTCTTGCTTTTCAAATTCCTCCCCTGTAAAAGAGGAGAGAAATCCCCCTTCTACCTCCTTCCCTGACGTTCTATGAGAAAGATACAGTGGGGTGGCAACAGCAGTGCTAATGGCTGTCATTGTTGAGACTTCCTGTTTATCAGGTACCTTATATCCATCCCTTCACTTATCCCCAAGATATCCTATTTGGAGGGTTTGAATCATTACATTCACCATTTTACTGAGGGGACACTGAGACCCCACATGGTCATACGGCCTACCCAAAATTACATAACAGAATCTTTATTTAAATATACGTCTTTGCCATGGTATATGCATAAAATTATGATAATAAGGTGACTCATAAAAATGATTGGAAAATACACAGTGCCTTTGCAATAACAGCTATACCTTAACACTGACAGCTAATTGTAGCGTCTTCTTTGTTTTCTTCATCAAGCGGTCGATGAAAGAATACCTCTAACAAAACTGAAGACCATGAGATAAAGCCTCAGTGAAAAAGAAAAAACATGCTGAACAATTTTCTGAAGGAACATGATAACAGACTGTCCCAGATTTCTTCTCGTGGGTCAAATATAACTATTAACTCCCTAAGCAACATAATGAATGTGAGGTTTTGGGAGGATGGTGCTCCAAAGTGACCCTGGTGCTTTAGCCCAGCACTGGGGCTCATCTGGAGATGACAGGTGGGATGTTGGGGCTGGGGCTCCTGAAGGAGGCAGAAACTCTGGGTAAAAGTGTCTTCACCTAGAGGAGAAGGCACTATCATCCTCAACTCTTGATCTTGGTGACTGGGCCCAGAAATTACCAAGTGGCAGGTAAACGTCCATTTCTCTGTCAAAAATGTGTCAATAGTTTGATGGAGATTGTTCCTTCTGAGGAGAAGGCAATGGCGACGCACTTCAGTCCTCTTGCCTGGAAAAACCCAAGGATGGAGGAGCCTGGTAGACTGCAGTCTATGGGGTCGCGAAGAGTCGGACACAACTGAGCGATTTCACTTTAATTTTTCACTTTCCTGAACTGGAGAAGGAAATTGCAACCCACTCCAGGGTTCTTGCCTGGATAATCCCAGGGACTGGCGAGCTTGGTGGGCTCCTGTGTATGGGGTTGCACAGAACTGGAAATGACTGAAGTGACTTAGCAGCAGCAGCAGCAGATACTTCTCAACTAAGGGAGTCACTCAGTTACAGATGAAGAGTGAACCATCTCTGGTCAAAAGGTAGAACTAATTGCAAATCACCTGTGAATCCCCAGGCAGAGGAATTCAGTTTCCACAAATGCAAGAACCACAGCAGTAAAAATAATTGAACCCGTATTCCATGTAAGGCCATAAGAATCTAACAGAGTGCTTACAGTTTTTAGATTAGAAAATGGCTTATTTGTCTTCAAGAATGCCCATGCCAGCCTGAATGATAGGCAAAGAGTAAATACATGTCAAATGAAAGGGTCACCTGTGTGGTGTTGACTGGATGAGGTCTGAGTATGAAGGAAGCGGCTGGGGTTGATCAAGAACGACCTCCTGGAGAAGGGGATGCTAAGGCTGGGTGTGAAGAGACTATAGAGCTTCTCAAATGAAGGCACAGTACTTCCCTGGGTGTCCAGCAGTCTTGGAGGCCCAGTAGTTATGCCTCTGGGCATCCCAGGCAAGAGGCACCACTTCAACACCCAGTCATATAGTCAATATCCTGCATAGAATGTAGCATAGGAAAAAAACAATATGAAATGCAAAACCTCTATGATTAAAGATTGTGAGCTGCACAGTGGTTAGAAAGTGATCTCAAGAGATATGTGACACCCAGAGGGAGGCAACAGTGTGGGAATAGAGGGTAGCCAGTTCTGCCCTAACCCACTCACTCCTTCTCCCTGTAATTGTTTTATGTGGGTAACATCACCATTGGAACACCTCCTCAGGAATTCCAGGTTATCTTTGACACAGGTTCATCTGACTTGTAGGTTTCCTCCCTCTTTTCCTCAGTCAACCCTGTTGTGAGTACAGACACTCTGTTCCCGGACCATCTTTCACTTGTCCTGCCACCCTTTTTCCACCCTTGGCACCTGATGACACTCATTTCTTGTGTCTGCAGCTACACAAGTTGGTTCAGACATTACAAGTTTTCCACCTTCCGGCCTATCCTAAAGATCTTCAGCATCACCTATGGATCTGGGAGCATGATGGGATTTCTTGCTTATGACACCTTTTGGGTAATGTGTAAAGAGAAGCTGAGTCAGGACTGCCTATGGAGTGATCATTGCTTGCAAAACAGATGCAGACCATCTGGCAGGACACTTTCTACCCTAACTCCCATAGATATTGGCCATCTTAACCACAGGATCCTGTCCCTGGGGAGGCAGTGCCCATGATGACACATGAGCAAACAGATTAGCTAACCCAGAGAGTGGCTTGAGGTGGGGACTTGCAGCTGCTCTGCCCATGAGCAGTTCAAGGTTCATTTTGCTTGGAGCGAGAAGAGGGGAAAAAACCACCCACTTTTATATTCACAGACTGAGGCACCTTCAGGTAATAATTGGTTTAATCCTGCAACAACCCCACACAGCAGGTGGTCTGATTAGCTCATTTGATATATGAGGAAACTGAGGTACAGACAGCAAGGGCCTTGCTAAGGTCACACATGTGGTAAGTAATGGAGCTGGGCTGGCTTTTCAGGACTGCAGTTGCTGTAGTGTGTTTGGGACGGGATAAAACTGATCTGGGGACCCTCAGGGCAATCAGGGGCTTCAAGTATTCACAGTGGGAAACTAGAGGTCAGAGATGTCAGAGGGCCTGATAAATGAGTTCTCACTCTAGGGTACCTTTGAGAGTCTAATAAAACCTATGGCCTGCTTCTCCAAAGTACTTGAGTAGTTTCCCTCTCACTTTTCCTCTCTCATACACACTCACACAAATACACACATATCCCCATAAGTGAATTTCCCAGACAGTAATTTCATAGAATCTTGTAAGCTAGATTGTGTTTTCAGGTTCAGTCATCCTGAACAGTTGCAGAATCCACAGTATGTTACAGAGAATGCAGTCCATTCCTGTCATTAGGTCATGCCAAAGAGAAGGCTATCTTGCTCTCGATCGTTTTATCCACAAGGGTGCAACAGTGGGTTTCAGACTCTTGGTCATCCCACCTGTACAGAAGCCATAAGGTCAGTTTGACTCACTCAGTTGGCATTTTTCAGAGAGGCAAACATTTTAAAATTCACAGCCTGTCACAAATGGAACCCAAATTCACCTCCCAGCTTTGTCTAACCATCTGAGGTCCACCAAAGACACAGCCTAGGCTCAGTTCTTCTGTGACGGTCTAATGGCAATGCACCCCAGCCCAGTCCTAGCCCCACTTCACGTATCTGTAAGTGGGAACACTCTTCTCTCCCACAGATTTGGGACCTTGTAAGTACTGACCAGCCGTTCCGTCTAAACATGGCAGAATATGGGTTTGAGGGAATTCCTTTTGATGGCGTCTTGGGCTGGAACTACCCCAACATATCCATCTTTGGAGCCATCCCCATCTTTGACAAGCTGAAGAATCAAGGTGCCATGTCTGAGCCTGTTTTTGCCTTCTACTAGATCAAGTAAGTCTGAGATAGACAATCCCTTTCTCCAAATTAGCTGTAAGATGCTTTCAGTTGCACGAAAATTATACAACACTTGAGAAAGACGTGTCCTGAGAGATAATCTAACCCAGGATAACTAGGGACCTACCTTGCATCACCACTGGTTTTTATAAATAATGTTTTATTGGAACACATCCCTGCTCCTGGCCTCAAGACCAGTAACTTGTTCTAGAGGGGTGAGTGAGAAGGAAGACTAACGAAAGGCAACAGGAAACAAGTTGAAGGAAAAAGCAGTACGATTTGCTTATGAATTAGATAAGGAAGGAAGGAGAAGGAGGGTGGATATGTTTCCTTCCTGATTAGCATTCCATCTGGAGCCCAGGACCAGCTACCCAATTTGCAGGAGCCAGTGAAAAATAAAAGTGTGGAACACAAAACAAAATATGGGATCCCTTCTTCAAGAAATATTAGTCATTTTAAGACAGGGAGAGCAGAGGTGGGGTCCCTTCTGAGTTTGGGGGCCTTTGGACAGGAGAGGTCACAGACCAGCGGAGCCCACTCTGGGTGATTTGAACCCACATCCTTAGTGCTCCCAGGCTTTGATTTTCCTAAAAAATGACAAGCTGGACAAGGGGAAAGCAAAAACTCTTCAGCACTCTGTCATCTGAGGGTTTCTGAACACACAGGTAGCAGGAGGTCCTGGGCCTCTTCAGAAGACATAGTGGGTAGAGCCCAGCCATGTGACTCAGCTTCTAACATCCTCTGTGCCACTCATTAGCCAGTTACTGACCTCAGTATGATTCTGAATCACTCCTAGCCTTGATTTCTGCATCTGTAAATGGAGACATTATTAGGGCCTTAGTGGGTAGACACACAAACACAAGCTCTCCAACAGTGTTGTTGTTACTGTCCTCCACAAATCTCCCCTTCTTTTCTCTTTACAGATGCAGAGGAAGGGCAGTGTAGTGATGTTTGATGGGGTGGACAAAGCCTACTACCAGGGAGTGCTCAACTGGGTACCATTGATCAAAGCGGGAAACTGGAGTGTACACTTGGACCAGTAAGCCTCTCCCTCTGAGGGTCAGTCCAAGTGATGCTCCACATCTGTACACGGACACAGGCAGACACACACAAATGCATTCTCAGACACACAGTGACACAGACATATACACCACCCACAAGGACACAGACAGACACACAGGCACATGGAAACACACAAACAGACATATATAAACAGAAACACATATAAACATGCATAGCTAGTCAGAGACAAAAAAGCACAATTAGAGACACATACAAATACATACACAAACTCATAAACACATAGATACGCAAACAACCCATGGGTTCATAATCCCCAGACCTTCTGATCAGGACTCTGACCAAGGTCCTAAAAGGGTCCGGAGAGGTCTGTGCAGCTGGGAGAGGGCTGCACCCACTGCCCTGTGAGGCGTGGAGCTTGGTTAGAGGACTCTACAGTGTGCTGAACAGAGGATCAGGGAGGATTACACCAGCCTGAACACAATTATAAGATGACAAACTGTCCAGGGCTACATGGGACCAAGGAAGTTCTCAATACAGATAAATGTGTTTAAAAACAGGGAAAGTCCTGAGCAAGTGGGGAAAACTGATCTTCTTAGGGAGCAGCTACCCAGCAGTGGAGCGAGGTTGTCTGCAGTCTTATGACCTGAAAGCAACTAATAAAAATGACACCCCATGTAACTGGGCACACAGTGGCGCAGGGACTATAACAGAGAATCAGGAAGGTGGGATCCAGGTTTGACCTGAAGACAAGAGGCATAATTGATAGGATTCTGTGTCAAACCCTCAGACAAAAGCTGACCTGTCCTTTGGAGTTTCGGTGGGCTAGTCATATATTTCATGGCCAGGATCTCAGGGTCTGAGCTGGTTGTTGGAACAGTGCTGGAAGACACCCTCTCCCAGAGGAACCCCTCTCTCCTACCATTATGAGAATCTGCAGTCCCCACGAATCTCCATCTTTACTCTGTGGTTGACCCATTGTTTGTTCCCCAACAGATACAGCTCTCTGGATGTTTCTCATTAATTAGTTTCACAGTCTTCATTTCACTCACTAAACACACAAACATTGGGCATCCACTGTGTGCCAGGCACTTTAGGGAGACAATAAGAATAAAACTCACCCTCACATCTAAGAAGGCAGAAGCACAAGAAATGACACACACACATAGTGAATTTTGACTTTGGTACATTCTAGACATGAGAAACAGAGAAGGCAATGCCACCCCTACTCCAGTACTCTTTCCTGGAGAATCCCAGGGACAGGGGAGACGGGTTGCCTGCCATCTATGGGGTCGCACAGAGTTGGACATGATTGAAGCGACTTAGCAGCAGCACAGCAGCAGCAGACATAAGAAAGAGTTTACAGAAAGTGACCAAGACAGGACACTGATAAACATCAAGGGAAAGACTTCCCTGAATCAATGACAATTAAGTTGAAATTGGAACAATGAGAAGAAATTTGCTAGTCAAAGGGGAGGGGACTCTTCTAGGAAGGAAGACCAGCTTGTGTCAAGATACAAAGCATTATGGTGTATTGAAACACTGCTTTCAGGATGTCAAGGAAGGTGCCATATCAAGAGCAAAGAAAAGAGTCACCCCAAAAGATGAATGGGTGTTTAGGAGACAGTTGGGAAGGACGCAGCTGTGGGGAGATTCAGAGTGGCCTTGATGCCTGCTTTATCACACTTTCTCTCAGCATCTCCATGAAAAGAAAGGTTATTGCTTGTTCTGGAGGCTGTAAGGCTCTCATGGACTCTATGACATCACTGACCCTTGGCCCAAGAAGACTCATCAATAACATCTAGAAGCTCATCAGTGAGATGCCACGGGGTTCTGAGGTGAAGGGTCATGCCCCAGGGTCACTCTCAGTCTCCACACATAAGAAAGATCTCCAGGGCCAGCATTTCTCTCTAACAGCACTACGTTTCATATTTTGTGGTCAATACCCTTCCCTCTATTATCTTCACTATCAATGGAGTCAAATACCCAGTGCCAACTCGAGCCTACAACCTCAAGGTTAGTGGAGAACCCTGAGGGATTGTTCTCAAAAAGGATCTCGCAGGAACCCTTGGGCTGCTGCTGGAAGAAGGGCGCCCTCTGCAGGCCATCTAGCACTATTGCAGATGCTGATGAGCCCTGTTGCTTGGCAAGAGCCTGCAACAAAAACAACCACTTGAGAGTAAATGGCCGTCTGGGACACTGATCATCTTGAAAGAAATGTGGAGACGCCACACTATGCTGGCATGGTGGGAGTCACAAGGAGAGGGGAACACTTTGGTCCTCAGTCCTCAAAGAGCTTCACTTCAATCTGAAACCTCAAATGCATGAACACGAAAGTCAGCTCACTGAATAGGCCATGTGACAAGGAGAATGATTGCGGACACTCTCAGCGTGCTCTCCCACCATAAGGATTAACAGTCTCCCTTCCTTTCTTGCACTTTTCCTTGTTTTGATGATAAATTACATGGTCACCCTAGTTCTCAGATGCATCTTCTCCTTGCTCAGGCCGGGTGCCCCCTTTGTGAGTTGGGATACCTGACCCCTCTGGGCGATGCTGGTTGCTAATGTGAATAAAGGGTGCACAGTGACTACTCAGTCCCGGCACAGGGTGGAGGCTTCTTGTCAGCTCCATGTGGGAGTTCAGAGGCTGATGGGCTGAAAGAAGGCTTTGAGGAAGGGAGGGAATTTCAGGAATCCTAAAACTGTAAACTCATGGAGGCATGTGGAGGGGTGCTCAATTCTAGGCAAAACTGCACTGGATTCCATGCAAATGGCATCCCAAGTTGCTCTGCATTGGGGCATTCAGACTTACTCTGGGTGATGAGGGCTACGGACTGACTGGTGGGGATGGGGGACGAGAGTACGTTACCCAACCAATCCTGGAGTGGTCAAAGAGGGTGAGTGCGGGCTGAAGAAAGCTTCCCAGAGTTCCTGAGTTAAGTCTCCAAGAATGTGTGTGGGCACTGCTCTATTTAAGATGGATAACCAACAACGTGTTACTGTGTAGCACAGGGAACTCTGCTCAGTTATATGACAACTTGGTTGGGAGGGGTATCTTTGGGACCAGGATACCCAGATACATACAGCTGAGGCCCTTTACTATCCACCTGAAACTCAGAATATTGTTAATCAGCTATACTCCAATACGAAATAAAGTTTTTTTAAAATAAAGTTTGGATTGTGGGGATGCAGGTGGAGAACCGGCATTCTCTGCAGAGAAAACAAGGAGCAGGAGTCAGAAGGAAAGAAACAGGCAGTGAGGAGAACTATGGACACTCTTGTTCTTTTCTAAAAATTTTATTGAAGTATTGATCTTCAGTGTTGCTTTAAGTTCTTCTGCACAACAATGTGACTCAGTTACACACATAAAAACTATATATTCGGTTAAGAATGCATGTTCTTTTTCATGTGGATTATCACTTGATATTGAATATAGTTCCTTACGCTCTACAGTAGGACTCAGTTGTTGTTGTTGTTGTTGTTGTTGTTGTTGTTTTATCATTTTGCTGCATCCCCAACTCCCAGGCCTCCACTCCCACACACTTTTTCTCATGGCAACCTTTTCTCATGTCTTGTCCCACTTTGGCTTTGGATGAACTCCCACATCCCCTGCTGCTCATAAAACCCCTTGATACTTACCAAGAGAGGGAAATAAAACCAAGAATTTTGCTGGGTCTGAATATTGGTGGGAGTCACAGGTAACAGCTCAGGCTGACTGGTGTGTGTCTCTGACTCCCCCAGGATTCTAGAGGCCACTGCTATACCACATTTAAGAGAACACAGTGAGCATATCTACATACCTGGATCCTAGGTGACATTTTCCTGAGGAAGTACTTCTCAGTTTATGATTGAGGAAATGACAGGATTGGCCTGGCACAAGCAGTGGAAATGCTTGGTGTGGCTCAGGAATCAATAAGGCTGCTCTGAGCAAATGCTCACTCACACTTAGGGCACTCTTGCCCAGGATGGTGGCGAACTGTATTTGGTGGGCTGCAAACCCTACTCTTATTACAGAAAAAAGGGTTTCACTCGTAATGGTGCTGAAATAAATGGGTGTCTCTGTTTGAGTCTGGGAGGTGTACAAGGATTGGAAAGGATCTAGAACAAAGTCTGAATTAAAGTTGAGAGAAGCTCACCTCCAACTGACTTCAGGAAAGGGGAAACTCATTGAAATGATTCTGGGAATCCGGGACAGAAGAATCAGAGCAAATACAAAGATCTCAGTGACTAGACACAAGAAATCAGAAGTCATCAATTCTCTCTCAACCTCGCTCTTTCCCTTCCCTCTACTTTGATGGTCTTAGCCTGACAACTTTTTTTTCCTTAAGGCTTCTACACATAGTGAGGGAGTCCAAGCTACCTGCCCCAAGGTTTTATATCCTGAAGGCATCTCTTAATAAAGAAAGAAGCTCGGACCCATTAACCTTCAAGGGTGTTCTCTGAATGACCCAACTCAGTTCACATGTACAACCCTAGATCAGCTATCATGGCAGGGCCATGGGGTTCTATGATTGGCTTTACATGGTCATTGACTCTGACCCAGAAGCACACATGATTTTCAACTTCCTCCAGAACTACATGACTGAAGGTGGGGAGAGGCAACCCCAAGGATACCAACTGGGGGATGGTCTAGGCCATGCAAAAGTTTGTGATGACCCACCAACTCCACCACCTCCTCATTCAAAGGAATTATAAGGGGTAATGAAAGATTCTCTTCATTTCACCTCAGATGATCTTATCACTGGGCTTCTCCTCCAGGGGAGTTTGGGTGAGGTACTTCATGCAGAGCTGGTTCCCTTTTGTTCCCACACCCCAGTCACCAGCTCTCTGCCACATATGCCTGCTCTGTCCTTTCCAGTCTTACTTGGTAAGTGGTGGCCCCAGTGGATCCCTGAGCTATCCCGCTCTTTCAGGGCCCAGAATTCCCCTTCCTTGGCCTCCAATGCTGCTGGGGAGAATGCAACGCATGTATCGGGAGACCCAGGGTACACTGAACCTTCAGCCTTTCTGAGCTTCCTCCAGGGGTGGAGCTATAAACTATTTGCTTGGAGCTGCCATGGTTAGGCACTTTTGCAGTGGAAGCATCCGTTCTTTCCACCTGGAGACCCTCAGTAGATGCCTCAGCTGAGATAGCAGGGGTCAGAAGTTTATTTCCTTTCAGATTGACTTGTTTGATCTCCTTGTTGAAGAAGGACTCTCCAGAATCTTCTCAAGCACCGCAGTTCAAAAGCTCAATTCTTTGGCATTCACCATTTCAGATGGTCCAGATTTCACATCTGTACCTGCTTACTGGAAAAACCATAGCTGTGACACTACAGACCTCACTAGCATAGTGAGTCTCTGCTTTTTAATACTCTGTGCAGGTTTTTCACAGCCTTTCTTGCTTCCAAGGAGCAAGTGTGTTTTAATTTTGTGGCTGCAGTCAAGGTCCATAGTGATTTTGGAGCCCAAGAAAATAAAATCTGCCATTGTTTCCACTTTTCCCTCATCTATATGGCATGAAGTGGTGAGATGGGATGCCATGAATGTTGAGTGTATTTTTATGACTAGTTTTTGAATGTTGAGTTTTAAGCCAGCATTTCCATCTCATCTTCTTATCAACTGGTCTTTAGTTATTTGCTATCTGCTATTAGTGTGGTGTCATCTTCATATCTGTGGATGTTGATATTTCTCCCAGCAATCTTGATCCCAGCTTTGGATTTATGCAATCCAGCATATCGAATGATGTATCTACATACAAGTTCAATAACCAGAGTGACAATGCATACCTTGTCATGCTCCTTTCCCAATTTTAAATCTTTTAGTTTTTCCGTGTCTGATTCTAAATGCCACTTTTTGACCTACATACAGACTTTCAGGAGAGGGGTAAGGTGATCTGCTACTCCCATTCTCTTAAGAATATTCCACAGTTTGTTGTGGTCCACACAGTGAAAGGCTTTAGCATAATCAGTGAAGATATAGATGTTTTTTCTGGAATTCCCTTGCTTTCTCTATGATCCAATGAATGTTGACAATTTGATCTCTGGTTCCTCAAACCAGTTTGTACATGTGGAAGTTCTCAGTTCATGTATTGTGAAGCTTAGCTTGAAGGATTTTGAGTATTACCTTGCTAGCAAGTGAGATGAGCACAATGGCATGATAGGTTGAACATTCTTTGGAATTGCCTTTCTTTTGGATTGGAATGAATACTACCTTTCCCAGCACTGTGGCCACTGCTGTGTTTTCTAAATTTGGTGACATATTGAATGCAGCAGTTTTACAGTCACATTCTTTAACATGTTTAAAACAGCTCAGCTGGAATTCCATCAACTCCACTAGCTATGCTTGTAGTGATGCTTTCTAAGGCCCAGTTGACTTCATGCTCTAGTATATCTGTCTTTACATGAGTTACACCAACATCATCTCTATCTGGATCAGTATGAACATTTTTGTATAGTTCTTCTGTGCATTCTTGCTACCTCTTCTTAATCTCATCTGCTTTTGTTGTGTCTTTGACTTTTCTGTCCTTTATTGTGCCCATCTTTGCATGAAGTATTCCTGTTGTATCTCCAAGTTTCCTGAAGAGATCTATACTCTTTATAATGTATTATTTTCCTCTAATTCTTGCATGTTTCATTTACAAAGACTTTCTTACCTCTCCTTACTATTCTCTGGAAGTCTGCATTTCATTGAGTAATCTTTCCCTTTCTTGTTTGCTGTTCACTTCTCTTATTTTCTCAGCTGTTTTGAAGGCTTCCTCAGGCAATCCCTTTGCCTTCTTACAGTTGTTTTTGCTTGGGTATGGTTTGGTTACCACTTCCCATACAATGTTACAAACCTCCATCCATAGTTTTTCAGGCTACCAGGCCTAATCCCTTGAATCTGTTTTTCATCTCCATTGTATAATCATAATGGATTTGATTTACATCATAGCTTAATGGTCTAGTGCTTTTCCTTACTTTCTTCAATTGAAACCTGAATATTGCTTTCTTCTGCCTAAGCAATAGTGCCAGAATACCACCCACCACTCCCAGTGGGTATGGAGCAAAAAACACAATTTGAGAACTATACAGTGGAAGTGAGAAATAGATTTGGTGGACTAGATCTGATAGACAGAGTGTCTGATGACCTATGGATGGAGGTTCATGAAATTGTACAGAAGACAGGGATCAAGACCATCCCCATGGAAAAGAAAAGCTAAAAAAGCAAAATGGCTATCTGGGGAGGCCTTACAAATAGCTGTGAGAAGAAGAGAAGTGAAAAGCAAAGGATAAAGGAAAGATATCAGAGATGGCAATGGCATCCCACTCCAGTACTCTTGCCTGGAAAATCCAATGGACAGAGGAGCCTGGTGGGCTGCGGTCCACGGGGTCGTGAAGAGTCGGACACGACTGAGCAACTTCACTTCCATTTTCACTTTCATGCATTGGAGAAGGAAATGGCAACCCACTCCATTGTTCTTGCCAGGAGAATCCTAGGGACAGGGGAGCCTGGTGGGCTTCCATCTATGCGGTCTCACAGAGTCAGACATGACTGAAACGACTTAGCAGTAGCAGCATAGGCATCTGAATGCAGAGTTCCAAAGAATAGCAAGGAGAGACAAGAAAGCTTTCCTTAACTATCAATGCAAATAAAAGAGGAAAACAACAGAATGGGAAAGACTAGAGATCTCTTCAAGAAAATTAAAGATACCAAGGGAACATTTCATGCAAAGATGGGCTCAATAAAGGACAGAAATTGTATGGACCTAACAGAAGAAGAAGATATTAAGAAGAGGTGGCAAGAATACACAGAAGAACTGTCCAAAAAGAGCTTCACGACCCAGATAATCATGATGGTGTGATCAATCACCTAGAGCCAGACATCCCGAAATGTGAAGTCAAGTGGGCCTTAGAAAGTATCACTGTGAACAAAGCGAGTGGAAGTGATGGAATTCCAGTTGAGCTTCCAAATCCTGAAAGATGATGCTGTGAAAGTGCAGAACTCAATATGCCAGCAAATTTGGAAACTCAGCAGTGGCTACAGGATTGGAAAAAAATCAGTTTTCATTTTAATCCCAGAGAGACATCATGTCAAAGAATTCTCAAACTACTGCACAATTGCACTCATCTCACACACTAGTAAGGTAATACTCAAAATTCTCCAAGCCAGTCTTCAGCAGTATGTGAGCCATGAACTTCCAGATATTCAAGCTGGTTTTAGAAAAGGCAGAGGAACCAGAGATCAGATTGCTAACATCTGATGAATCATCAAAAAAGCAAGAGAGTTCCACAAAAGCATCTATGTCGAAGGAGGGAGGGAAAGATGGCGGAGGAATAGGACGGGAAGATCACGTTCTCCCTCACAAATTCCTCAAAAGAACATTTCAACGCCGAGCAAACTCCGCAAAACAACTTCTAGGCTGGCAGAGGACATCAGGCAACCAGAAAAGCAGACCATTGTCTTCAAAATCAGGTAGGAAAAAATATAAAAGACGAAAAAGGAGACAAAGGAGGTGGGGAGGGAGCTCCGTCCCGGGAAGGGAAGCCCGTCCCGGGAAGGGAAGCCCGTCCCGGGAAGGGAATTTTAAGAAGAGAGGTTTCCAAACACCAGGAAACACTCTCCCTGCCGAGTCTGTGGCGAGCCTTGGAAACACAGAGGGCAACATAACAGGAAGGAAAAATAGATAAATAATTAAAACCAAGAGACTACAAGCCCACCAGTAACTCCCCCAGCGGAAAAGCAGCACAGACGCCTGCATCCGCCATTGGGAAGTGGGGGCAGGGCAGGGACGCGCGGGAGGCGCGGGCTGCAGTGCTTTGCAAGAATCGGGCACGAACGCCCCACGCTCCACCAGAACGATCTAACTTGGGCTAGCAAACCAGACTGTGGGATAGCTACCACGCGAAAAGCTCGAACATAAGACACTGCCAGGATCCAGCACAGAACAAAGGACGGAACGGAAAAAGCCGGCTGCAGACCATTCCCCGCCGGGGACAGGCAGCCAGAGCCGTAAGGACTGGAAAGGGGCAATTGCAGACCCGGAGAGACTTTACTTACCTAACTGCAAGCAGGCTCCTTTGCTAAGACTTCTGGGGGTGCTGGACAGTCACAGTCTGCCTCACGGGGTGCGCCAGCGGTCCACCCAGAGAGCTGAGCGGCAGCGGTGGAAACGGTGACAAGCCGCGGCGATTGCGCTCGCCAAACTCCTGAGCTACTCGGACCTGGGAAGGGCACAAAGCGCAGTCCCAGCCGCATTTGTGCCTCTGAGGGCTGCCTGAGGGCCAAACCTGAGCAGCTTGGACCGGGGAAGTGCACGCAGCCTAGGGCCGGCCCCAGACGGTTCCCGGCTGAGCATCGTAGAGCCGGAGCGGTTTGTGCGCCGCGAGGAAGGACAGGTCAAGCGGGGCAGAGATACTGTGTACACACGACAGTGCTATTTGTTTGCAGCATCCCCCCTCCCCACAGCGCGACTGAACTAGTGAGCCTAAAAACCAGCAAACAGAAGAAGTTAAACAGAGGGAACCACCTTGGAAGTGAGCCCACACGGCCCATAACATCAGAGAAGAGCCAGATATATTTTTAATTTTTTAATATTTTTAAAATCATTCTTTTTTTTTTTTTGCCTTTTGCATTTTTTTCCTTTTTTTTCCGAGCTTCTTTTTTTTAATTGTTAAATCTTCTATTTCTCCTCTAATTTTTATTTCTATAACCTAGTATTACTATTTTTAAAAAAAAAAAAGACTTTTTTTTTTTTTTTTAAGGCAAACACCATATATACTCTTTGGATGGTTGTTGGTTTTTTTTGTTTGTTTGTTTGTTTTTTAATAATTCTTTTTTTTCTTTCTTCCTTTTCCTTCTGCTTTTCTTTAATATTGTATCTTTGAAAATCCAACCTCTACTCCAGATTTTTAATCTTTGTTGTCAATTTTGTACATTTAAAAACCCAAACTTCACTACCCAAGTTTACCTGTGAGCAAGATTACTGGCTTGTCCACTCTCTCCTCCTCTGGCCTCTCCTTTTTCTCCACCAGGTGGCCTCTGTCTCTTTTCTCCCCCATCTCTTCTCTATCCAACTCTGTGAATCTCTGTGTGTTCCAGACGGTAGAGAACACCTAAGGAACTGGTTACTGGCAGGATTTGTCTCTCTCCTACTCATTCCTCTCTCTTATCCTCCTGGTCACCTCTGTCTACTTCCTCCCTCTCCTCTTCCCCGTATAACTCTGTAAATACCTCTGAGCGGTCCAGACTATAGAGCGCACATAAGGAAGTGACTACTGGCTAGCTTGCTCTCTCCTCTCTTGATCTCACCACATCTCATTCCAGTTACCTCTAATTACCCCTCCATCTTCTCTTCTCCTTGTAACTCAGTGAACCTCTCTGAGTGTCCCTCAAGGTGGAGAAACTTTTCATCTTTAACCTAGATGTTTTATCATTGGTGCTGTATAGATGGAGAAGTCTAGAGGCTACTGTGAAAATAAAACTGAAAACCAGAAGCAGGAAGCTTAAACCCAAAGCCTGAAAACATTAGAGAACTCTTGAATTCAGGGAACATTAAGCAATAGGAGCTCATCAAAGCCTTCATACCTACACTGAAACCAAGCTCCACCCAAGGGCCAACAAGTTCCAAAACAAAACATACCACGCAAATTCTCCAGCAACACAGGAACACTCCCTGAGCCTCAATATACAGGCAGCTCAAAATTATCCCAATACCTTTGATGTCTCATAACCCATTACGGGTCACTCCACTGCACTCCAGAGAGAAGAAACCCAGCTCCACCCACCAAAACTCCAACACAAGCCTCCCTAACCAGGAAACCTTGACAAGCCACTGATAGAACCCCACCCAAAGTGAGGAAGCTCCATAATAAAGAGAACTCCACAAATTATCAGAATATAAAAGGCCACCCCAAACGCAGCAATATAACCAAGATGAAGAGACAGAGGAATACTCAGCAGGTAAAGGAACAGGAGAGTTGCCCACCAAATCAAACAAAAGAGGAAGAAGTAGGGAATCTACCGGAGAAGGAATTCCGAATATTGATAGTGAAAATGATCCAAAATCTTGAAATCAAAATGGAAACACAGATAAATAGCCTAGAGACAAGGATTGAGAAGATGCAAGAAAGGTTTAACAAGGACCTAGAAGAAATAAAAAGAGTCAAAATATAATGAATAACACAATAAATGAGATCAGAAACACTCTGGAGGCAACAAATAGCAGAATAACAGAGGCAGAAGATAGGATTAGTGAAATAGAAGATAGAATGGTAGAAATAAATGAATCAGAGAGGAAACAAGAAAAACGAATTAAAAGAAACGAGGACAATCTCAGAGACCTCCAGGACAATATGAAACGCTCCAACATTCGAATTATAGGAGTCCCAGAAGAAGAAGACAGAAAGAAAGATCATGAGAAAATCCTTGAGGAGATAATAGTTGAAAACTTCCCTAAAATGGGGAAGGAAATAATCACCCAAGTCCAAGAAACACAGAGAGTCCCAAATAGGATAAACCCAAGGCGAAACACCCCAAGACACATATTAATCAAATTAACAAAGATCAAACACAAAGAACAAATATTAAAAGCAGCAAGGGAAAAACAACAAATAACACACAAGGGGATTCCCATAAGGATAACAGCTGATCTGTCAATAGAAACTCTCCAGGCCAGGAGGGAATGGCAAGACATACTTAAAGTGATGAAAGACAATAACCTACAGCCCAGATTACTGTACCCAGCAAGGATCTCATTCAAATACGAAGGAGAAATCAAAAGCTTTACAGACAAGCAAAAGCTGAGAGAATTCAGCACCACCAAACCAGCTCTCCAACAAATTCTAAAGGATATCCTCTAGACAGGAAACACGAAAGGGTGTATAAACCCGAACCCAAAACAATAAAGTAAATGGCAACGGGATCATACTTATCAATAATTACCTTAAACGTAAATGGGTTGAACGCCCCAACCAAAAAGACAAAGACTGGCCGAATGGATACAAAAACAAGACCCCTCTATATGCTGCTTACAAGAGACCCACCTCAAAACAAGGGACACATACAGACTGAAAGTGAAGGGCTGGAAAAAGATATACCACGCGAATAGAGACCAAAAGAAAGCAGGAGTGGCAATACTCATATCCGATAAAATAGACTTTAAAACAAAGGCTGTGAAAAGAGACAAAGAAGGCCACTACATAATGATCAAAGGAACAATCCAAGAAGAAGATATAACAATTATAAATATATATGCACCCAATATAGGAGCACCACAATATGTAAGACAAATGCTAACAAGTATGAAAGGGGAAATCAACAATAACACAATAATAGTGGGAGACTTTAATACCCCACTCACACCTATGGACAGATCAACTAAACAGAAAATTAACAAAGAAACGCAAACTTTAAATGATACATTGGATCAGTTAGACCTAATTGATATCTATAGGACATTTCACCCCAAAACAACGAATTTCACCTTTTTTTCAAGTGCTCATGGAACCTTCTCCAGGATAGATCACATCCTGGGCCATAAATCTAAACTTGATAAATTCAAAAAATCGAAATCATTCCAAGCATCTTTTCTGACCATAATGCATTAAGATTAGATCTCAATTACAGGAGAAAAACTATTAAAAATTCCAACATATGGAGGTTGAACAACACACTTCTGAATAACCAACAAATCACAGAAGAAATCAAAAAGAAATCAAAATATGCATAGAAACTAATAAAAATGAAAACACAACAACCCAGAACCTGTGGGACACTATAAAAGCAGGGCTAAGAGGAAAGTTCATAGCAATACAGGCATACCTCAAGAAACAAGAAAAAGTCAAATAAATAACCTAACTCTACAACTAAAGCAACTAGAAAAGGAAGAGTTGGAGAACCCCAGAGTGAGTAGAAGGAAAGAAATCTTAAAAATTAGGGCAGAAATAAATGCAAAAGAAACAAAAGAGACCATAGCAAAAATCAACAAAGCCAAAAGCTGGTTCTTTGAAAGGATAAATAAAATTGACAAACCATTAGCCAGACTCATCAAGAAGCAAAGAGAGAAAAATCAAATCAATAAAATTAGAAATGAAAATGGAGAGATCACAACAGACAACACAGAAATACAAAGGATCATAAGAGACTACTATCAGCAGTTGTATGCCAATAAAATGGACAACGTGGAAGAAATGGACAAATTCTTAGAAAAGTACAATCTTCCAAAACTGAACCAGGAAGAAATCGAAAATCTTAACAGACCCATCACAAGCACGGAAATTGATACTGTAATCAGAAATCTTCCAGCAAACAAAAGCCCAGGTCCAGATGGCTTCACAGCTGAATTCTACCAAAAATTTCGAGAAGAGCTAACACCTATCCTACTCAAACTCTTCCAGAAAATTGCAGAGGAAGGTAAACTTCCAAACTCATTCTATGAGGCCACCATCACCCTAATACCAAAACCTGACAAAGATGTCACAAAAAAAGAAAACTACAGGCCAATATCTCTGATGAACATAGATGCAAAAATCCTCAACAAAATTCTAGCAATCAGAATCCAACAACACATTAAAAAGATCATACACCATAACCAAGTGGGCTTTATCCCAGGGATGCAAGGATTCTTCAATATCCGCAAATCAATCAATGTAATTCACCACATTAACAAATTGAAAAATAGAAACCATATGATTATCTCAATAGATGCAGAGAAGGCCTTTGACAAAATTCAACATCCATTTATGGTAAAAACTCTCCAGAAAGCAGGAATAGAAGGAACATACCTCAACATAATAAAAGCTATCTATGACAAACCCACAGCAAACATTATCCTCAATGGTGAAAAATTGAAAGCATTTCCCCTAAAGTCAGGAACAAGACAAGGGTGTCCACTTTCACCGCTACTATTCAACATAGTTCTGGAAGTTTTGGCCACAGCAATCAGAGCAGAAAAAGAAAAGGAATCCAAATTGGAAAAGAAGAAGTAAAACTCTCACTGTTTGCAGATGACATGATCCTCTACATGGAAAACCCTAAAGACTCCACCAGAAAATTACTAGAGCTCATCAATGAATATAGTAAAGTTGCAGGATATAAAATCAACACACAGAAATCCCTTGCATTCCTATACACGAATAATGAGAAAGTAGAAAAGAAATTAAGGAAACAATTCCATTCACCATTGCAACGAAAAGAATAAAATACTTAGGAATATATCTACCTAAAGAAACTAAAGACCTATATATAGAAAACTATAAAACACTGATGAAAGAAATCAAAGAGGACACTAATAGATGGAGAAATATACCATGTTCATGGATTGGAAGAATCAATATAGTGAAAATGAGTATACTACCCAAAGCAATTTACAAATTCAATGCAATCCCCTTCAAGCTACCAGCCACATTTTTCACAGAACTAGAACAAATAATTTCAAGATTTGTATGGAAATACAAAAAACCTCGAATAGCCAAAGCAATCTTGAGAAAGAAGAATGGAACTGGAGGAATCAACTTGCCTGACTTCAGGCTCTACTACAAAGCCACAGTCATCAAGACAGTATGGTACTGGCACAAAGACAGACATATAGATCAATGGAACAAAATAGAAAGCCCAGAGATAAATCCACACACATATGGACACCTTATCTTTGACAAAGGAGGCAAGAATATACAATGGAGGAAAGACAATCTCTTTAACAAGTGGTGCTGGGAAAACTGGTCAACCACTTGTAAAAGAATGAAACTAGATCACTTTGTAACACCGCACACAAAAATAAACTCAAAATGGATTAAAGATCTAAATGTAAGATCAGAAACTATAAAACTCCTAGAGGAGAACATAGGCAAAACACTCTCAGACATAAATCACAGCAGGATCCTCTATGATCCACCTCCCAGAATTCTGGAAATAAAAGCAAAAATAAACAAATGGGATCTAATTAAAATTAAAAGCTTCTGCACAACAAAGGAAAATATAAGCAAGGTGAAAAGACAGCCTTCTGAATGGGAGAAAATAATAGCAAATGAAGCAACTGACAAACAACTAATCTCAAAAATATACAAGCAACTTATGCAGCTCAACTCCAGAAAAATAAACGACCCAATCAAAAAATGGGCCAAAGAACTAAATAGACATTTCTCCAAAGAAGACATACGGATGGCTAACAAACACATGAAAAGATGCTCAACATCACTCATTATTAGAGAAATGCAAATCAAAACCACAATGAGGTACCACTTCACACCAGTCAGAATGGCTGCGATCCAAAAATCTGCAAGCAATCAATGCTGGAGAGGGTGTGGAGAAAGGGAACCCTCCTACACTGTTGGTGGGAATGCAAACTAGTACAGCCACTATGGAGAACAGTGTGGAGATTCCTTAAAAAATTGCAAATAGAACTACCTTATGACCCAGCAATCCCACTGCTGGGCATACACACCGAGGAAACCAGAATTGAAAGAGACACATGTACCCCAATGTTCATCGCAGCACTGTTTATAATAGCCAGGACATGGAAACAACCTAGATGTCCATCAGCAGATGAATGGATAAGAAAGCTGTGGTACATATACACAATGGAGTATTACTCAGCCGTTAAAAAGAATTCATTTGAATCAGTTCTGATGAGATGGATGAAACTGGAGCCGATTATACAGAGTGAAGTAAGCCAGAAAGAAAAACACCAATACAGTATACTAACACATATATATGGAATTTAGGAAGATGGCAATGACGACCCTGTATGCAAGACAGGGAAAGAGACACAGATGTGTATAACGGACTTTTGGACTCAGAGGGAGAGGGAGAGGGTGGGATGATTTGGGAGAATGACATTCTAACATGTATACTATCATGTGAATTGAATCGCCAGTCTATGTCTGACGCAGGATGCAGCATGCTTGGGGCTGGTGCATGGGGATGACCCAGAAAGATGTTATGGGGAGGGAGGTGGGAGGGGGTTCATGTTTGGGAATGCATGTAAGAATTAAAGATTTTAAAATTTAAAAAATAAAAAACTAAAAAAATAAAAAATAAAAAATAAAAGTCACTGAAAAAAAAAAAAAAAAAGCATCTATGTCTCCTCTATTGAATATGCCAAAGCCTTTGACTGTGTGGATCACGATAAACTGTGGAAAATGCTGAAAGAGATGGGAATACCAGACCACCTGACCTGCCTCTTGAGAAACCTGTATGCAGGTTAGGAAGCAACGGTTAGAACTGGACATAGAACAAGAATGGTTCCAAATAGGAAAAGGGATACGTCAAGGCTGTATATTGTCACCCTGCTTATTTAACTTCTATGCAGAGTACATCATGAGAAATGCTGGGCTGGAAGAAGCACAAGCTGTATTCAAGATTTATGAGAGAAATATCTATAGCCTCAGATATACAGATGACACCACCCTTAAAGCAGAAATTGAAGAGGAACTAAAAAGCCTCTTGATAAAAGTGAACGAGGAGAGTGAAAAAGTTGGCTTAAAGCTCAATATTCAGAAAACTAAGATCTAGTCCCTTCACTTCATGGGAAATAGATGGCAAATCAATGGAAACTGTCAAACTTTATTTGGGGGCTCCAAAATCACTGTAGGTGGTGACTGCAGCCATGAAATTAAAAGACACTTACTCCTTGGAAGGAAAGTTATGACCAACCAATATAGCATATTCAAAAGCAGAGAGATTACTTTGCCAACAAATGTCCATCTAGTCATGGTTATGGCTTTTCCAGTGGTCATGTATGGATGTGAGAGTTGGACTGTGAAGAAAGCTGAGTGCCAAAGAATTGATGCTTTTGAACTATGGTGTTGGAGAAGATTCTTGAGAGTTCCTTGGACTGCAAGGAGATCCAACCAATCTATCTTAAACGAGATCAGTTCTCAGTGTTCATTGGAAGCACCGAGGCTGAAGCTGAAACTCCAGTACTTTGGGCACCTCATGAGAAGTGTTGATTCATTGGAAAAGACCCTGATGCTGGGAGGGATTAGGGGCAGGAGGAGAAGGGACGACAGAGGATGAGACGGCTGGATGTCATCACCAACTCAATGGACATGAGCTTTAGTGAACTCTGGCAGTTGGTGACAGACTGGGAGGCCTGACATGCTGTGATTCATGAGGTCGCAAAGAGTCGGACACGACTGAGCGACTGAACTGAACTTACCCTAATTGTGTTCTGGTGTTTCACATACTTAGCTGTGTGACCTTGATCAAGTCCTTTAACCTCAGTTTTCTCATCTGGAAAATGGGCATCATCATGATACTTCAACCTTTTAGATTGCATATGTGCCTGAAAAGAGCAGGTGTCCCTCAGAGGGCTTTCTGGGTTCCTGAGTCTGGAACAAAAATGAATTATTCTGCCACCTGGGGAGAAGGAAATCTTCTCTTTAGAGGTATGTGTGCCATTCCAAAGGTTAAATACTGATTCAAGCCAAATGACATCTATTTCTGAACCATGATACAGAACTCTGACTGAGACGATGCTTCTGTTTTCTGGGGTCCCACAGGAGCTAATGATTACTGTCTCAGATATCTCCCTACCTTAGCCTTACCAGTCACCCTTTCCTTGCTAACTACTTCTACAGTGAAATCACACAGCAAAGAGCGTCGTAAGGCTCTTGCTCTCTTGTCAGTTTCTCACATCTCCAGCATAGCAACAAGTAGCCGCTATGGCTACTTGTCATAGCAACAACTATGGCAACCTGCACAGTCCAATCTGAGCCTGATAAAGTAAACTGTCCCCATATGACCCCTCATGGTTAAAATACCTACCTTGGCCTTAGAAACCTGCCTATGCCTGCTGTTTAATGAAATATGTGTGGACCTGATCTAGTTTGCTTTCCCAAGCATGATTCCAACCACGCATTGAAGGAACCAGACATTTAGTCATCTAATTATCCAGAGGAATTGACAAAGCAAACCAACCATCGTGCATTTCTCACTTACCTCAAAACAATATTGATGTGTTCTGCTGCAACAATCTGATACATTGGCATGTACACTGTAGACGGGACACTTTTCCTCTCGATTCATTTTCCACCTAGTGCAGAATGTCTACCACGAGCCTGGCCCTCCAGCATCTGGTCACCTGGTTTTTGCAGATTTAGCCCACTCCAGATCCCTTCCACATCTGTCAGTATAATCTAGAGAACAAACTCAGTCAAAGCTCTCACTTCTGCAGAAAACAGCTTTTGTTTTTTTAGAAAACAATGTATGGTAACACATTCAAAATCTTGTGCTACTTGCCTTGGATTCAAGGACTTGTACTAGACGATGGGAAGCTTCCCCTTCCACCTAAATCTTTCTCTAATCCCATCAGGGCCAGAGGCTTCACAGGACCCTGTGTCCTCATTGGTATTGTTCAGATGCTGTCATGTTTGACACTTTGTGATTACTTCTATGGCAGCAAAACAGGCTTCCTTGTCTTTTACTATTTTGTGGAGTTTCCTCAATCTCATGTCCATTAAGTCAATGATGCCGTCTCATCATCTCATCCTTTTGACACCTCTCCTTCTGCCAACAATCTTTCCAGCATCAGGGTCTCCTCCAATGAGCTGGCTCTTCAAATAAGGTGGCCTAAATGTTGGAGCTTCATCTTCAGAATCAGTCTTTGCATTCAATATTGTTCTACCACTTCCACAACAAAACTCATGTTTCTGATCACCTAACAATATTGAGCACTGATAAAGTTTAATAGAAGAGGGATGTAGTGCCCTGTGAAATCCCAGCACTGCCGCCCTGCCTTTCTCTTACCATTCTCTGAACCTGGCATAGAATTTCTTCCCTATAGCTTCTCTTGTTTGAAAAGGCCTACAAACCTATCATTGTCAGCTATCCAGGAACTGTTTCTTCCTCCTTCCCCAAAGACTTCTGCCTGCTCCCTGATTTTTCTCTGTACATCAGTTCAGAGGACGTGATATATCATGCTAACAATGTATATCATGGGGTGCAGCACACCAGACTTCCCTGTCCATCACCAACTTCCAGAGCTTGCTCAAACTCATGTTAATCAAGTTGGTGATGCCACCCAACAATTTTTCTTCTGCATTCCCCTTGGCCTCCTGCCTTTAATCTTCCCCAGCATCAGGGACTTTTCTAATAAGTCAGTTCTTCCCATCAGGTAGCCAAAGTATTGGAGGTTGAGCTTCAGCATTGGTTCTTCTCATGAATATTCAGGACTTATTTCCTTTAAGGTGGACTGGATAGATCTCCTTTCAGTCCAGGGGACTCTCAAGAGCCTTGTCCAACACCAGAATTTAAAAGCATCGATTCTTTGATGCTCAGCTTTCTTCATGGTCCAACTCTCACCTCCATTACAACTTCTGGCAAAACCATAGCTTTGACTATACAGACCTTTGCTGGTAAAGTGATATATTTGCTTTTTAGTATGCTGTCTAGGTTTTCATAGCTTTATCTTCCAAGGATCAATGTCTCTTTTTTCACAGCTGCAGTCAGTTTCTGCAGTGATTTTGTAGACCAGGGAAATAAAGCCTGTCACTGTTTTTATTGTTTCTCCATGTATTTGCCATGAAGTAATGGAATAAGATGCCATGATCCTGGTTTTTTGATCTGTACATACCATATCAAGACCATCCCTAAGAAAAAAATATCAAAAAGGTTGTCTGAGAAGGTCTTACAAATAACTTAGAAAAGAAGAGAAACAGGAGGCAAAGGAGAAAAGAAAGATATACCCATCTGAATGCAGAGTGCCAAAGATTAGCAAGGAGAGATTTTAAAAAAGCCTTCCTAAATTCTCAGTGCAAAGAAATAGAGGAAAACAACAAAATGACAAAGACCAGAAATCTCTTCCAAAAAAAATAGAGATAGGGAGGGAACTGTTCATGCAAAGGTGGGCACAATAAAGGACAGAAATGATATCGACCTAACAGAATCAGAAGATATTAAGAAGAGGTTGAAAGAATACATAGAACTGTACAAAAAATTTTAATGACCCAGATAATCATGATGGTGTGATCACTCACCTAGAGCTAGACATCCTAAGATGCACTTCAAGTGGGCCTTCAGAAGTATCACTAGGAGCAAAGCTAGTGGAGGTGATGGAATTGCAGTTGAGCTATATCAAATCATATAAGATGATGTTGTTAAACTGCTGCACTCAGTATGCTAGCAAATTTGGAAAACTCAGCAGTGGCCTCAGGACTGGAAAGATTTTTTTTTTCAATGCAAAACATTTTAATAAATGGTCAAATATACAGTTATTAGAATTACCTAAATATCACTTATATAAAAACTGGTATATCACATTAGATGACACTATAAAAACACAAATCACACATTGACAACAACCCCTGCAAGGACTGGAAAGATTGTATTCATTCCAATCCAAAAGAAAGGCAATTTCAAAGAATGTTCATCCCCCACACAGTTGCACTCATCTCACATGCTACCAAAGTAATTTATCTGAGCAAGTCTTCAACAGTACATGAATTGTGAAATTCCATATATTCAAGCTGGATTTAGAAAAGACAGAGGAACAAGAAATCTAATTGCCAATATCCACTGGATCATAGAAAAAGCAAGATAATTGCAGAGAAACACCCACCTCTGCTTCATCGACTTTGCAAAAGCCCTTGAATGTGTGGATCATAACAAACTGTGGAAAACTTACAGAGTATCAGACCATCTTGTCTACTTTCTGAGAAATCTGTATGAAGGTCAAGAAGCAAAAGCAAGAACTGAACATGGAACAAAAGGCTGGTTTCAAATCAGGAAAGGAGTATGTCAAGGGTGTATACTGTCACCCTGATTACTTAATTCATATGCAGAGTACATCATGAGAAATGCTCAACTAGAGGAAGCACAAACTGGAATCAAGATTTCCGGGAGAAATATCAATAAACTCAGATATGCAGGTGACATCATCCTCAGTGCAGAGAGTGAAGAGGAACTAAAGAGCCTCTGGATGAAAGTAAAAGAGGAGAATGAAACATTTGGCTTAAACTCCCCATTCAGAGAATGAAGATCATGGCATTTCCTCCCATCACTTCATGGCAAATAGATGGGGAAACAATGAAAACAGTGAGAGACTTTATTTTTAGGGCTCCAAAATCACTGCAGATGATGACTGCAGCTATGAAATTAAAAGATGCTTGCTCTTTTGAAGAAAAGCTATGACAAACCTAGACAGCATTTTTAAAACCAAAGACATTAGTTTGCTGAAAAAGTTCAGTATAATCAAAGCTGATTTTTCCAGTTGTCATTTATGGATGTGACAACTGCACCGTAAAGAGAGGTGAGCTATGAAGAATTGATGGTTTTGAACTGTGGTGTTGGATGAGACTCTTGAGAGTCCCTTGGACTGCAAGGAGCTCCAACCAGTCAATGCTAAAGAAAATAAATCCTGAATATTCATTGCAAGCACTGAATCTGAACCTGAAGCTCCAATACTTTGGCCAACTTATGTAAAGAACAGACTCATTAGGAAAGACCCTGTTGCTGGGAAAGATTGAAGGCAGGAGGAGAAGAGGATGACAGAGGATGATATTGTTGGATGGCATCACTGACTTGATGGACATGAGTTTGAGCAAGCTTCTGGAGTTGGTGAAGGACAGGGAGCCCTGGCATGCTGCAGTCCATGGGGTTGCAAAGAGTTGGACATGATTGAGTGGCTGAACTGAATTGAACATTCCTCAAGGCAATGGCACCCAACTCCAGTACTCTTTCCTGGAAAATCCCATGGACAGAGGAGTCTGGTGGGCTGCAGTCCATGGGGTCACGAAGAGTCGGACACGACTGAGCAACTTCACTTCCATTATCACTTTCATGCATTGGAGAAGGAAAAATGGCAACCCACTCCAGTGTTCTTCCCTGGAGAATCCCAGGGACAGGGGAGCCTGATGGGCTGCCATCTATGGGATCTCACAGAGTCGGACACAACTAAAGTGACTTAGCAGCAGCATAGCAAATACTATTTGTAATTGGCATGTTTCTCCAGAAAGACTAGGGCTCCCTAAGGCCCCAACACTTATCTCCAAACATGTCTCCACCCATGCACAGAAGCCAGTGCCTAGCATTCACAAGACATTCACTGAATTCTGATTGCAGGGGGACCTCCATTTTGGTAGACATAGAGGAGCAAAGGACACATTTATCCTCCTGTCTCAAACAACTCCAAAATAGACAAGATAAATGAAAGATTAGTTTTTTATATCAAATATCTGGTAGCAGAGAATGGATTCCTGCAGGGGTTGGGGAGCAAGCAGGTGAGTTCTACAATTGCCCCAACTCTGGAAAGAGTTTGCAACACATACATGGAGTGGGTATTTAGGCAGAGACCAACAGTCTCCCCAAGAAAAGAGATTTGAAACTCTAGATAGTTAAGAGTTCACAGGAGAAAACTACACAGATAGAACTGTGGCAAGGTACAGATTATACTGCTCCAGTTTTCAGTGAAGAGTTGATAGTACTGGTCAGAATTATGGGGAACAACCCTTGAGCCTCAAACTGAGCCAAGTCTAGTTGTGTCCTCACCCACGAGAGAGGAAATTATTCATAATTCCCATGACATCAGTAGGGCCTTGAAGACAATATTGTCTTGCTAGTGGGGAATAATAAACCTGGTCTAAAGGCTGGTCTCATCTCAGCTTAAAAACCTGAGCAGCAAGCATTCAAAATGTACAACTGTTTCCAAGAAATTAACAGTGTTTGAAAACAGTGCCAGGAATAATTTATAATAATTAAAAAAGATCCAGCATCCAAAAGGTAAAAATGACCACATTCAATATCCAATTTAAAATTTCCATATAAATTGTGAAAGTATTTGTCCTAGTTCCTTCACAATATTGTAAAGTAACTATCCTCGATTTAAATATAAATTTAAAAATAAAATTTCCAGATGTGCAAAGAAGCAAGAACATATCTAAAATGAGGGGAAAATCAATCAGTAAAAACACGCTCAATCACTACAAACAAATCCGGATGCTATTTGCCAAGTCTTTCACATACACCAGTGAAAAATTTTTTCCTCCTCTTTTGCACTTCTGGCTCTTTTCAACCAACCATGGCTCTTGTTCCAAGTCCTGGAATCTTGGTCCTCTGTCACTTGCAGTGATGTTCTAGTTCCATCAGTATACTGTAAAACAATTATCCTCAAATTACGATAAATAAATTTAAAAAGAAAATTCTGAATGTGCAAAGAAGCAAGAAAATATCCATAATGATGGAAAAATCAATTAGTAAAAACACAGTTAAAAATATACATTACATAATTAGCAGAGAAGGACATTAAAATGCTTACTACAACAACAATCCTTATATTCATGAAGCTGAAGTGTATTGAGTATGGAAAATAGGAATGGAAAGAATGTAGGAAAAAAATTAATTGTCCATCACAGAACTTAAAACAACTTTAAGCATACTAAAATATATGTAGATGGAATCCAACAGGATGTTAGAGACAGGAGAACAGAGAAAAAAACTTAATTACTGTCTGAAAATTTTCCAGATATGATAAAAGCTTTAAGCCTATAAACACAGAAACTCAATTAACTCAAGGATAAGAAGTATGACAACTATACAGAGCCACATCATAATTCATTGCTTAAAACAATCAACCAAAGAAATGTAACAAGAAGCAAAAACAGACACAGCAGAACAAAAAATTTGAATGACAGCAGATTAAGCATAAGAAACAATGTTAGCCAGAGGACATTGGCACCATACCTTAGAGTGCTGAGAGAAATATAATTAACTGAGAATTCTATACCCAAGAAAAATACATGTCAAAAACAAGATAAAATACTTTCTTAGACGTACAATGACTACTAGACTGCATCACCAACAACAGACCAACGTAATAAATGTTTTGTAAAAGGTCTCAAGTCAGAAGGCATTCAAAAGGGAGGGGAAATCTGGATCTACAGGGGAAGGAACAGTACCCCAAACGATAAACATGTAATATATATTAAAAGGTAAATATAACAACTTTCCCAGTGGTCCAGTGGTTAAGGCTCTGTTTTGCAATGCAGGGGATGCTGGTTTGTTTCTTTGCCAGAGAACTCTAATCCCACATGCCACTGAGCAACTAGGCCTGCATGTCTCAAATAGAGTTTACATGCTGCAAGTACTGAGCTAGCCCTCCTCAAATAGAGAGTCCCTACCACAAAGAAGATCCTGCATGCCACATGAAGACACAACACAGCCAAAGAAATGATAAATAAATATACAATTGAATAATTATTAATAATTATCATAATTCTTAATGAGAGACTGGAAAGTTAAAGATGCATACCATGGATCTTAAAACTACTTAAAAAAAAAGTTACAGTTAACAAAGTGACAAAGTCTATATAAGTGAATCATAAAAACTACTCAGTCAGAAAGAAGCCATGGATAAAAAGAGACATGGGAAGAAAGAACATGGGACAAACTGAAGATAAAGAGCAAGATGATAGAATTAAACACAACTAGAGTTAACCCCTCAGATGTGAACCCAGACTGAAGATATATCCCAGGCCACAGATGACAGCAGATCCCCATACACTGCACTCTGCAGCTGAAACAGAGCCTTCCAGGCTCCAGGGCCCCATGGGCCTGAGCACAGAAGAGCACCAAAAGTTTATATGGAATGGTAAATTAGAAGACTTCAATCATATGAAGCACATCCTCTGTTTATAAACAAATAGCATTAGAAAAAAAAAGTGTTCACTGGACAGAAGAAGAATAAGGTGCTATACAGTGTGGACATTCCCTCCTTTACTACTCTAATTCTTTCCAGGAAGGAGCAGATAAATTGACAAGAATGACACCTCTTCAATACTAGATATACTTGACCTGGGATACATGTTCGCTTTTCATGGTTCATTCTCCTCTCTTGGCTCATACTGAGCAATAGAGACTGCTCCTCTAAACCACAGCTGAATCACTGCAAACAAATCCAGATGATATTTGCTGAGTCTTTCACATAAACCAGTGAAAACTTGTTTCCTCCTGATTTGCACTCCTGGCTCTTTTCAACCAACCATGGCTCTTGTGCCATGTTATGGAATTCTGGTCCTCTGTCACTTGCAGTGATGTTCCCATACACTGGGCCTCAATTATGCACTATGGAATTCCTATTCAGAGTGGCTATAATATGTGCAAAAATGGAAAAAAACATGCAGCTCCTTATTTTTCTCTCCTGTTCATTCACAACATATATTCACTGAACACCTGTGTAGCAAGTCTGTTACAAACAAACCTTCAAGTTGAAAACTTTCAAACATGTAAAAGTGCCTTTTAATGTGCAATCACATTAGTTATTTCACGTATCTGACACACATTGTTGTGGGTGCATCCAAGAAGAGTGGGTGTGCTTTTGTGTACTTTACTGTACAGATATGTATGGAGTACAATAAGTGTTAGTCACTCATTCAGGCCTGACTCTTTGTGACACCATGGACTGCAGCCCACCAGGCTCCACTGTCCATGAGATTTTTCCAGCAAGGATACTGGAGTGTGTTGCCATTTCCTTTTCCAGGGGATCTTCCCAAACAAGGGATTGACCACGGGTCTCCTGCAGTGCAAGCAGATTCTTTACTGACTGGGAAGCTGATGGAGTACAAAGTGCAATATTTTTATTTTAAGCCTACGATGTCTGAAAGGAAGCATAAATGCAGTGGTAATATAGATGGTACTACTATTCTATTTTAAAAGTGTGCTCAGCTGTGTTCAACATTGGCAACATATAGCCTGTAGTTAGCCAGGCTTCTTGACATGGGTCTTCTCCAAACAAGAGTACCGGAGTGGGTTGCCATGCTCTATACAAGTACTGCAAGTTTAAAAATGTTTCTTTTATTGTTTGTGTTTGTTATGTATTATTTGCTTGAAAAGTAGCATAAAGCTATTAAACTAGAGTAATATATAGCCATTTGTCTTAGTTGACTAAGAAACTTTGCTGGACTTATGATGAAATTGGGATTTTTGAACACCCTTTTGAAATTTAACTTCTTCGTACAAAGGGGACTTACTGTCCTGCTAAGACCTGTGGATCCAAAAGTGAGTGCATTCCCTCCAGGTCCAAGGAAGTCACATTCTTGGCTGAGATTTTAGAGGAAATGTGAGATTTCCATAATTCTAGTCATATTAGTCCTTCAAAAGACCTTGATCAGGAGAAACTAATATTAAAGTAGAAATAGTCATTGTGTTTCTACACACATCTAGAAAGTGTTGCTAACTCCTCAGTACTGGATCTTGTAATGCTGGTGACTGGATGGTGAAGTGATGTGAACAGAAGTAAGGAAGGTGAGACAGGTAGGTCAGAATGTGAGGTAGCAAAGACAAGGTATTTAGAAGCTGAAGAATTGAAAAAGATTTGGGACCTGAGTTGGAAAAGCAGTTTTCAAACCAAATTGGTTCCTGTGGTATGTATAATCCTCTCTTCAGTTCTTAGACACTACTGACCAGTCCGTCTTTTTTTTTTTTTTTTCCCCTGGAGCACAGTTCAGATCCATCCAGCTGTCTGTCATTGCTGCTCCTTCTTCCTGGCGCCCACACTGTGCCCAGCTGTTCAAGTTAGTATATTCAGAAAAGATTTGTTCTTTAAGGCAGACACTGCTGACTGCCTACAAAACGATCTATTCTCTGCTTCTCCTTCAAAACTGAAAATAGTTTGCTATATAGCCATGAGCTCAGTAGCTACAGGACTACATGTCTTGCCCACCTGTGCTCTTGGTCATGACTGATGACTGAGATGCAAGCAGACCTGTAAGAGGGATTTCTTGGAAGACTGCTTTCAAGGAGCTGATTTAACTGAAAGGACAGTCTCTTCCCTTCCCTAACGTCTTCCTAACTGCTCCCTGGATTTTAGTTGTGATGGCTGGAAAGCCTGCAGTTTTATTTGACAGTCATGTAACCATGTAAATGGATATCATCCAAGCTCTCACTGGCCCACCTCCAGCTTTGTTTCAGTGGGAGAGAAAAATCAAGTTTATCTTGCTAAAGTTATGCTTGTTTTAGTTTTTTGCAATGTGCATCCAAACTAATCTTGATACTACTATGTGTTTAGTGTGATATAGCCTTATTTTTTTGTTAGGTTTAGTGAATATATACATATTTTACATTTCTCTTATTTTTTTATTTTATAAATTGATTCATCAATCACAGGTATACCTGAATTATACAATTGTAAAATTATAATTATAAGCATGCTTTCCTTTAGATTTTGCATTTTTATACTTTCTAGTCTTCTTTCGTTTCTTGTTTTCTCCATATATGTACAGCCTAGGCCATTTCCTCTATTGTAACCTCATCCACATCCATATCTGCAGGCCAAAACAGGCTGAAAGCTGTGTGGGGAGAACCAAAGAAGAATGAAGTACAGGGACATGAATGAAGGGTGGTGGCCCTTGTTACTCATCATGAATGTACTGTAGTAGGATCACATTCCCCTGCCCTTCTGTGGACCCACCACCCCAAGGTTTGCCATGACCATGGAAGATACTTCAGCCAGTGGAATTTGAGTAGAGGTGATATGTCACTTCCAATTGGAAGTGTTATTTTCTGTTCCACTAGCTGGAATGCAGATGTAATGGCAGGGGCTAGAACAGCCATATTAGACCAGAGGTAAGTAGCACAGGTGGAAGATGTGACAAGAAAAATGATCTCTTTCCATTTCTGTGGAGAGACCTGCACTAACAAGAGAGAAGGTCTCTTTCCACTTCTGTGGAGAGACCTGCACTAATATTATATGAAAGATAACTGAAATTGTATTATATTTAAGACAATTTATTTAAGTTTCGATTACAGTAGTTGAACCTATAAACTAACCCTCATAATAGAATAACTGATCTTTGTGTTAGCCTTGTCTTGACATTAAAGTCTGGTATAATGAGACAAGATCTACTGACATATACTTACAAGTGAGTCAAGTGACAGCCCTGCCCTCTGGAAGCTGTGGTGTAGTGTGGGTTTCAGAAACTCAAGCAATAACAAAGCGACATGGCAGGTAGAGCTTCAAGATGCTGTAGGAACACTTGGGAGGGGAACCTAAAACAGTCCTGGTCTCAGGAGGGTGCTTGAATTAGCGGACAATCCTCTATTGTTCTCCTTAAAAATAGTTCATGGAGCCAAGTTTCATGTAAAAGTAATGTGTTTCAAATTCCTTCCAGAGTGTTTTCCCTTTTGATCCAGTGCTTAAGATATGCGCTTGAAACCTGGCTTGGGAAGATTTCAAATGCCCCAGGGTAACAAAACTGGCGGGCCACAACTACTGAGACTGAGTTCCTTAGAGCCTGTGATCTGCATCAAGAGAAACACAGGATTGAAAACCCAGTGCACTGCCATTACAAAGAAGCCCAGTTCGCTGTGAATAGAAAAGTCCTGAGCAGCAATGAAGACCTAGTGCAGCCATTTTTTTTTCTTTTTTAATATGGGGAAATTAACAATAACACAAGAATTGTGAGATACTTTAATATCCCACTCACACCTATGGATAGATCAACTAAACAGGGAAATAACAAGGAAACGCAAACTTTAAATGATACAATAGACCAGTTAGACCTAATTGATATCTATAGGACATTTCACCACAAAACAACGAATTTCATCTTTTTTGTAGGTGCACACAGAACCTTCTCCAGGATAAATAACATCCTGGACCATAAATCTAGCCTTGTCAAATTCAAAATAAATTAAATAATTTGAAGCATCTTTTCTGGCCACAATGAAGTAAGATTAGATGTCAATTACAGGAGAAAAACCATGAAAAATTCCAACGTATGGAGGCTGAAAAACATGCTGCTGAATAACCAACAATTCACAGAAAAAATAAAAAAGGAAATAAAAAATATGCATAGAAATGAATAAAAATGAAAACACAACAACCCCAAAACTATGGGACACTGTAAAAGAAGAGTTAAGGGGAAGATTCATGGCAATACAGGCTTACCTCAAGAAGCAAGGAAAAAGTCAAATAAATAACCTAACTCGACACCTAAAGTGACTAGAAAAGGAAGAAATGAAGAACCCCAGGGTAAGGAGAAGGAAATAAAACTTAAAAATCAGGGGCCTAAATAAATGCAAAAGAAACAAAGGAGACCATAAGAAAAATCAACAAAGCCAAAAGCTGGTTCTTTGAGCAGATAAATAAAATTGACAAATCATTAGCCACACTCATCAAGAAACAAAGGGAGAAGAATCAAATCAACAAAATTAAAAATGAAAATGGAGAGATCACAACAGACAATACAGAAATACAAAGGATCATAAGAGACTACTCTCAGCAACGATACGCCAGTAAAATGGACAACTGGTAAGATGGATAAATTCTTAGAAAAGTATAACTTTCAACAACTGAACCAGGAAGAAGCAGAAAAGCTTAACAGACCCATCACAAGCACGGAAATTGAAATTGTAATCAGAAATCTTCCAGCAAACAGAAGCCCAGGACCAGATGGCTTCACAGCTGAATTCTATAAAAAATTTAGAGAAGAGCTAACACCTATCCTCCTCAAACTCTTCTAGTAATTTGCAGATGAAAACAAACGGCCAAACACATTCTATGAGGCCACCATCACCCTAATAACAAAACCAGACAAAGATGTCACATATGGGCCATAGGTGCAAAAATTCTAAACAAAATTCTAGCAAACAGAAACCAACAACATATTAAAAAGATCATACATCATGACCAAGTGGGCTTTATCCCAGGAATGCAAGGATTCTTCCTTATCCACAAATCAATCAATATAATACACCACGTTAAACAATTGAAAGATAAGAACCATATGATTGCTGGAGTCCAGCTCCAGCAGCTAGGGATTCAACCTGAAGGGGTGAGTGGTGTTAATGAGAAACTGAGGCAGCCTCTTGTTTTTCTTGGACTGCCGGTTTATTTCAAGCTTATGATTCTCTCTTATACTTTTACAAAAGCATTAGGTCAGAGGTTTGATATTTTTAGTTCCTGTTGATCCAGATTTGTTTTTCTCCGAAATCATTGTTGCCCCTCAAAAGGAGTTCCGTCCTCAGTGATTCTCTTATCTACTTTTTCTCATGTCCTGGTGAATACACTGTAACTCATTAATGTCTGGGATGCATACCACATTCCTCAGTTTAATTCTTATCTTTCTAAGTCCTATTTGCCCCTAGTATCATAAGCTCACTATTAGGGCTTCTAGCTAATAATATATCTAAAGTCCCTAATTTCTATAAGCTATAGTAGAATATGGAGCCACCCCATGTCCAAGGCCAGGGTTGGCGCCCGAGGCCAGGGTGGCAACCGGGAGGAGCAACCCCATGTCCAAGGAGTGGTGGCTGCTGGGGCGCAGGAGGGCCTAGAGGAGCCATCCCACATTGAAGGTCAGGAAGGGTGGCAGGAGGAGATACCCCTCATCCAAGGTAAGGAGCAGCGGCTGTGCTCTGCTGGAGCAGCCGTGAAGAGATACTCCACGCCCAAGGTAAGAGAAACCCAAGTAAGATGGGAGGTGTTGCAAGAGGGCAGCAGAGGGCAGACACACTGAAACCATACTCACAGAAATCTGGTCAATTTAATCACACTAGGACCACAGCCTTGTCTAACTCAATGAAACTAAGCCATGCCAGCGGGGCAACCTAAGACGGGCAGGTCATGGTGGAGAGATCTGACAGAATGTGGTCCACTGGAAAAGGGACTGGCAAACCACTTCAGAATTCTGCCTTGAGAACCCCATGAACAGTATGAAAAGGCAGAATGATAAGATACTGAAAGAGGTACTCCCCAGGTCAGTGAAGAAATAACTCCAGAAATAATGAAGAGATGGAGCCAAAGCAAAAACAATACCCAGTTGTGGACTTGACTGGTGAAAGAAGCAAGGTCCAATGCTGTAAAGAGCAACATTGCATAGGAACCTGGACTGTCAGGTCCATGAATCAAGGCAAATTGGAAGTGGTCAAACAGGAGATGACAAGAGTGAACATCGACATTCTAGGAATCAGCAAACTAAAATGGACTGGAATGGGTGAATTTAACTCAGACGACCATTATATCTACTACTGTGGGCAGGAAAACCTCAGAAGAAATGGAGTAGCCATCATGGTCAACAGAAGAGTCCGAAATGCAGTACTTGGATGCAATCTCAAAAATGACAGAATGATCTTTGTTCATTTCCAAGGCAAACCATTCAATAACACCGTAACTCAAGTCTATGCCTCAACCAGTAATGCTGAAGAAGCTGAAGTTGAATGGCTCTATGAAGACCTAGAAGACCTTCTAGAACTAACACCCACAAAAGATGTCCTTTTCATTATAGGGGACTGGAATGCAAAAGTAGGAAGTCAAGAAACACCTGGAGTAACAGGCAAATTTGGCCTTGGAATGAGGAATAAAGCAGGACAAAGACTAACAGAGTTTGGCCAAGAAAATGCACTGGTCATAGCAAACACCCTCTTCCAACAACACAAGAGAAGACTCTACACATGGATATGACCAGATGGTCAATACCAAAATCAGACTGATTGTATTGTCTGCAGCAAATGATGGAGACACTCTATAGAATTTAAAAACAACAACAACAACAACAACAAAAAAAAACAAGACCTGGAGCTGACTATGGCTCAGACCATGAACTCCCTATTACCAAATTCAGACTCAAGTTGAAGAAAGCAGGGAAAACCACTAGACCATTCAGGTATGACCGAAATCAAATCCCTTATGGTTATACCATGGAACTGAGAAATAGATTTAAGGGCCTAGATCTGATAGATAGAGGGCCTGATGAACTATGGAATGAAGTTCGTGAAACTGTACAGGAGACAGGGATCAAGACCATCCCCATGGAAAAGAAATGCAAGAAAGCAAAATGGCTATCTGGGGAAGCCTTACAAATAGCTATGAAAATAAGAGAAGCGAAAAGCCAAGGAGAAAAGGAAAGATATAAGCATCTGAATGCAGAGTTCCAAAGAATAGCAAGAAGAGGTAGGAAAGCCTTCTTCAGCGATCAGTGCAAAGAAATAGAGGAAAACAACAGAATGGGAAAGACTAGAGATCTCTTCAAGAAAATGAGAGATACCAAGGGAAAATTTCATGCAAAGATGGGCTCGATCAAGGACAGAAATGCTATGGACCTAACAGAAGCAGAAGATATTAAGAAGAGGTGGCAAGAATACACAGAAGAACTGTACAAAAAGGATCTTCATGACCTGGATAATCAGGATGGTGTGATCACTCATATAGAGCCAGACATGTTGGAATGTGAAGTCAAGTGTGCCTTAGAAAGCATCATTATGAACAAAGCTAGTGGAGGTGATGGAATTCCAGTGGAGCTATTTCAAATCCTGAAAGATGATGCTGTGAAAGTGCTGCACTTAATATGCCAGCAAATTTGGAAAACTCAGCAGTGGCCACAGGACTGGAAAAGGTCAGTTTTCATTCCAATCCCAAAGAAAGGCAATGCCAAAGAATGCTCAAACTACTGCACAATTGCACTCATCTCACATGCTAGTAAAGTAATGCTTAAAATTCTCCAAGCCAGGCTTAGCAATACGTGAACCGTGAAATTCCTGATGTTCAAGCTGGTTTTAGAAAAGGCAGAGGAACCAGAGATCAAATTGCCAACATCCCCTGGATCATGGAAAAACCAAGGGAGATCCAGAAAAACATCTATTTCTGCTTTGTTGACTATGCCAAAGTCTTTGACTGTGTGGATCACAATAAACTGTGGATAATTTTTAAAGAGATGGGAATACCAGACCACCTGACCTGCCTCTTGGGAAACCTATATGCAGGTCAGGAAGCAACAGTTAGAACTGGACATGGAACAACAGACTGGTTCCAAATAGGAAAAGGAGCACGTCAAGGCTGTATATTGCCACCCTGCTTATGTATCTTATATGCAGAGTACACCATGAAAAACGCTGGACTGGAAGAAACCCAAGCTGGAATCAAGTTTGCCGGGAGACATATCAATAACCTCAGATATGCAGATGACACCACCATATGGCAGAAAGTGAAGAAGAACTAAAAAGCCTCTTGATGAAAGTGAAAGAGTAGAGTGAAAAAGTTGGCTTAAAGCTCAACATTCAGAAAACGAAGATCATGGCATCTGGTCCCATCACTTCATGGTACATAGATGGGGAAACAGTGGAAACAGTGTCAGACTTTATTTTTTTGTTCTCCAAAATCACTGCAGATGGTGACTGCAGCCATAAAATTAAAAGACGCTTACTCCTTGGAAGAAAAGTTATGACTAACCTAGTTAGCATATTCAAAAGCCTTTACTGACTAAGGTCCGTCTAGTCAAGGCTATGGTTTTTCCAGTAGTCATGTTGGATGTGAGAGTTGGACTGTGAAGAAGGCTGAGCACCAAAGAATTGATGTGTTTGAACTGTGGTGTTGGAGTAGACTCTTGAGAGTCCCTTGGACTGCAAGGAGACCCAACCAGTCCTTTCTGAAGGAGATCGGCCCTGGGATTTCTTTGGAAGGAATGTTACTAAAGCTGAAACTCCAGTACTTTGGCCACCTCAGGCAAATAACTGACTCATTGGAAAGACTCTGACGCTGGGGGGGATCGGGGGCAGGAGGAGAAGGGAATGACCAAGGATGGGATGGCTGGATGGCATCACTGACACGGTGGACATGAGTCGGAGTGAACTCCGGGAGTTGGTGATGGACAGGGAGGCCTGGCGTGCTGTGATTCATGGGGTCCCAAAGAATCGGACACGACTGAGTGACTGAACTGAACTGAACTAATAGCATCTCTTAAATCTTTAGCTTTTAACTATTTTAATTTTTACTAAGCCCTAAATTCATCAACCTCTTATGCCATAAACACTTTTCTCACAAATGAGCTCCAGATAGCAATCCCTCCCATGGCCTCAAGCTGTGGCCTGCATGCCCACCCTGGGACAGTCTTCTGTAAAGGTCCTTGAACAAATGTTAATGATTAACTTTATCAATTTTTCTTTGACCACAGCTCCAGAAGGTTTTATGCCTGCTCATGCTTCTCTCAAAAACAATAAGCACCTTAATATTCTCTTCAGTCAACTCAGCCGAGTAAAGGAAAAAACAAGTCAGAATCACAAAGCCTAACTCCTTCATTCCAGGACTGTGCTTATGGAACAAAGGGAGGGAGTTTAGCGCCATGCCTCCATTACTGCCTCCGTCAGTAATGCCTAATGCGGCTCCCGACATCTCCCCCTTTTTTTATTTTTTTAGAGCATATGTATGAAACTCAGTAGATGGAGCAGAAACATTTTGGCTGAGTATTCTGAAAAGGCATGGGGCTATTACACAAATCAGATCTAACAGGCATAAGCACATGGCCACATTAATCATTATTGTAGAAAAGGATCCATGGGAAAGATACTCTTCCAGATTTTCAAAGAGGGAATTAGAAAGCCATTAGGAAGCCTGTACAGTGTATCTTTGTTCTTTTAAAGGTCTGAGTAAAATCACAGGTGCCATAGCAGCCAATGCTTTCCTTACCTCAGGCTGCATGGGACACATTCCACTGAAGCTCACTAAAGGAGGAACTCATGCACTAGCATGTCACCTAGTGATTATTAAAGGCATAAGAAGAAATGAATTATTCCATGTGGACCTATAAGTTTCTACATAAATCAAGCCCCATCATTCATTTGAAAGATAGGGGCATCCCCATTCGATCAGAAAATGTCTGGTGGCAACAATGGGAATAAGTGACCTTAGGGCATCAAGCATTGTTTCCAACGAGGAAAGCCAGAGTTCTGCTTATGCTTTCCCAGACTTGCAGTCCTTGTTCACCAGAGTCCAGAGTGGGGAGCGCACAGCTCAGATAATCCTTTAAATAAGGGGCTGCCTATTTTATGGCACCAAATAGTCTTTCTTGCACCCCCAGCATCAGCAGCTGTAAAGACCAAAGTCTTTCTTGCGATCTCTTCCCAAAGAATCAGTAAGCATGCCTTTCAAGGAAATGCTAATGCATTCATTCAAAACCGGAGATTATCCTTGTAAAGAGGAAGGTATGGCAAAGCAAATAGGTGGATAAGCGGACACGCCTGAAAAATTGAAGGAAGTACTGACCACTGTTTTAACATAATTAGGATAGATGGAAGCCCTGCCCAATAGAAGAATATCATTAACAAAAACATGAATGGGCTCATTCATCCAATCAACAGGCTGAAAAGAAGGTGGATTAGGCAAATAGACCCAATGAACATTTTCTGTGCTGGAGGGCCTTGGCTGAAAAGCCAAAACAGCAAGCATAGCCACAAACATTACTGTAGGAGTGGTTTCATATATCCCCCTTTCTATTAATTCTTCAGCCCACTGAAAGAGATGTTTTAGCTGGCCCCAAGTTAGTACTGTGTTGAAGGTAGTTGTTTGAGTATGATGACGGTGACAAGGTGGAGCAGAATATGGTTGAAGTCGATCAGCATGTCTCTCCTGAAGTGCCAGGTGCCTGAAGCAATGTACGAGTGGCGAAACCTCAGGTGAAGAGTCACTCGCCCTTTGGCTTTTCCTTGGCTCCTTCAGGCCTGGACTCAACAAGCTTTTGGTCTCCCCATCATTTTTTCACCATGGACTCCAGGGCCCCAGGGATTTCAGTGACCTTGGGGGTCTTTGTGATCCTGGAGGTCTCATGGGGCTGGACATGTCAAATCAGTCTGTCAGGAATCTGGACAGGAGAAGTGGAATCCTGTAGAAACACACAAGCATACCCTCTCCCACAAGTTAGCAACACATCTGACCCTTTTCACTCTCTGGTAAGGAGGTCTTTTCACTTGACAAGGGCCGAGTTGTAGCCCCTTCAGGAATCCAGTGTCTCATCATTGTAGTCTGCCCCTGTGTGTCTATGTTTAAATGATTAATTACAAAGCATGGTGTAAAACATTATATGGAGAGGAATACTTAAATTCGCTTTGCTTTAATTTAGCTATGTGATTTTTTTAAAGTTTGGTGTGCCCTTCCCACTATGGCTTGACCTTGGGGATTATAAGGTATTCTTGTTGAATGTACCATGGAAAATTGTTGCTAAAATCTCTTAAAAGCAACAGAAGTATAAGCTGGGGTGTTATCTGTTTTTATTTGTTTGGGAAGTCCTATTTGGGAAAAAAAAAAAAACATTGAAAAAAGTGCTAAATTACATCTCTTGCTGCTTCACCTGATCTAGTAGAGGCTATAACAACATGAGAAAATGTATCCATGGTAACATGCACAAAGGACAGTTTTCCAAAGGTCGGGATATGAGTTACGTCCATTTGCCAGAGAGCATTAGACCTAAGGCCTCGAGGATTAACTCCTAATGGTTAAATATTGGGCAATTTGGACATAACTTAACTATTTGTCTACCCTAGGGATATGAAATTCCCTAAATATTGGGCAATTTGGACATAACTTAACTATTTGTCTACCCTAGGGATATGAAATTCATACCTTAAACCAGCTGCATTTTGATGGTGAATTTTGTGAGAATTTTTGGCCTTGTCAATTTTCTCATGTAAGTTTAAAGCAATTACTTTAGTTAATGCAACTCCCAAAGCATTTCCTTCATGTAAAAGGCCAGGGAAGCCAGAATGGGCTCTAATATGTCCCACAAAATATTTCTTATCTCTGTGCATAACCTCTTTCTGTAAATCAAATAACAAGGAGAAGAAAATAGTTTTACTTTCTGGAATACTCAGTTCACTTCAGTCGCACAGTCGTGTCCGACTCTTTGCGACCCCATGAATCAGAGCACGCCAGGCCTCTGTCCATCACCAACTCCCAGAGTTCGCTCAGACTCACGCCTATTGAGTCAGTAATGCATTCCAGCCATCTTATCCTCTGAAGTCCCCTTCACTTCCTGCCCTCAATCCCTCCCAGAAATCAGAATCTTTTTCAGTGAGCCAACTCTTCTCATGAGGTGGCCAAAGTACTAGAGTTTCAGCTTTAGCATCATTCCTTCCAAAGAAATCCCTGGGCCGATCTCCTTTAGAATGGACTGGTTGGCTCTCCTTGCAGTCCTAGGGACTCTCAAGAGTCTTCCCCAACACCACAGTTCAAAAGCATCAATTCTTCAGCGCTCAGCCTTCTTCACAGTCCAACTCTCACATCCATACATGACCACAGGAAAAACCATAGCCTTGACTAGATGGACCTTAGTCGGCAAAGTAATATCTCGGCTTTTGAATATACTACCTAGGTTGTTCATAACTTTTCTTCCAAGGAGTAAGTGTCTTTTAATTTCATGGCTGCAATCACCATCTGCAGGGATTTTGGAGCCCTAAAAAATAAATTCTGACACTGTTTCCACTTTTTCCCCATCTATTTCCCATGAAGTGATGGGACCGGATGCAATGATCTTCATTTTCTGAATGTTGAGCTTTAAGCCAACTTTTTCAATCTCCTCTTTTATTTTCATCAAGAGGCTTTTAGTTCCTCTTCACTTTCTGCCAAAAGGGTGGTGTCATCTGAATATCTGAGGTTATTGATATGTCTCCCGGCAAACTTGATTCCAGCTTGTGTTTCTTCCAGTCCAGCGTTTCTCATGATGTACCCTGAATATAAGATAAATAAGCAGGGTGACAATATACAGCCTTTATGTACTCCTTTTCCTATTTGGAACCAGTCTGTTGTTCCATGTCCAGTTCTAACTGTTGCTTCCTGACCTGCATACAGATTTCTCAAGAGACAGGTTAGGTGGTTTGGTATTTCCATCCCTTTCAGAATTTTCCACAGTTTATTGTGATCCACACAGTCAAAGGCTTTGGCATAGTCAATAAAGAAGAACTAGATGTTTTTCTGAAAATCTCTTGCTTTTTCCATGATCCAGCAGATGTTGGCAATTTGATCTCTGGTTCCTCTGCCTTTTCTAAAATCAGCTTGAACATCAGGAAATTCACGGTTCACGTCTTGCTGAAGCCTGGCTTGGAGAATTTTGAGCATTAATTTACTAGCATGTGAGATGAGTGCAATTGTGCAGAAGTTTGAGCATTATTTAGCATTGCCTTTCTTTGGGATTGGAATGAAAACTGACCTTTTCCAGTCCTGTGGCCACTGCTGAGTTTTCCAGATTTGCTGGCATATTGAATGCAGCACTTTCACAGCACCATCTTTCAGGATTTGAAATAGCTCCACTGGAATTCCATCACCTCCACTAACTTTGTTCGTAGTGATGCTTTCTAAGGCCCACTTGACTTCACATTCCAACATGTCTGGCTCTAGATGAATGATCACACCATCATGATTATCTGGGTCGTGAAGATCCTTTTGTACAGTTTTTCTGTGTATTCTTGCCATCTCTCTTTAATATCTTCTGCTTCTGTTAGGTCCACACCATTTCTGTCCTTTATGGAGCCCATCTTTGCATGAAATGTTCCCTTGGTATCTCTAATTTTCTTGAAGAGATCTCTAGTCTTTCCCATTCTGTTGTTTTCCTCTATTGTTTTGCATTGATCGCTGAAGAAGGCTTTCTTATCTCTTCTTGCTATTCTTTGGAACTCTGCATTCAGATGCTTATAACTTTCCTTTTCTCCTTTGCTTTTCACCTCTCTTCTTTTCACAGCTATTTGTAAGGCCTCCCCAGACAGCCAATTTGCTTTTTTGTATTTCTTTTCCATGGGGATGTTCTTGATCCCTGTCTCCTGTACAATGTCACGAACTTCATTCCATAGTTCATCAAGCACTCTATCTATCAGATCTAGGCCCTTAACTCTATTTTTCACTTCCACTGTATAATCATAAGGGAATTGATTAAGGTCATACCTGAATGGTCTAGCAGTTTTCCTGGCTTTCTTCAATTTCAGTCTGGATTTGGTAATAAGGAGTTCATGGTCTGAGCCACAGTCAGCTCCTGGTCTTGTTTTTGATGACTGTATAGAGCTCCTCCATCTTTTGCTGCAGAGAATATAATCAATCTGATTTCAGTGTTGACCATCTGGTGATGTCCATGTGTAGAGTCTTCTCTTATGTTGTTGGAAGAGGGTGTTTGCTATGACCAGTGCATTTTCTTGGCAAAACTCTATTAGTCTTTGCCTTGCTTCATTCCACATTCCAAGGCCAAATTTGCCTGTTACTCAAGGTGTTTCTTGACTTCCTACTTTTGCATTCCAGTCCCCTATAATGAAAAGGATATCTTTTTGGCTGTTAGTTCTACAAAGTCTTGTAACTCTTCATAGAACCATTCAACTTCAGCTTCTTCGGTGTTACTGGTTGGGGCATAGACTTGGATTACTGTGATATTGAATGTTTTGCCTTGGAAACAAAGAGAGATCATTCTGTCGTTTTTGAGATTGCATCCAAGTACAGCATTTTGACTCTTCTTTTGACCATGATGTCTACTCCATTTCTTCTGAGGGATTCCTGCCTGCAGTAGTAGATATAATGGTTGTCTGAGTTAAATTCACCCATTCCAGTTCATTTTAGTTTGCTGATTCCTAGAATGTCGACGTTCACTCTTGCCATCTCCTGTTTGACCACTTCCAATTTGCCTTGACTCATGAACCTGACATTCCAGGTTCCTGTGCAATATTGCTCTTTACAGCATTGGACCTTACTTCTATCACCAGTCACATCCACAGCTGGGTATTGTTTTTTCTTTGGCTCCATCCCTTCATTCTTTCTTGAGTTATTTCTGCACTGACCTCCAGTAGCATATTGGGCACCTACTGACCTGGGGCGTACCTCTTTCAGTATCCTATCATTTTGCCTTTTTCATACTGTTCATGTGGTTCTCAAGGCAAGAATACAGAGGTGGTTTGCCATTCCTTTCTCCAGTGGACCACATTCTGTCAGACCTCTCCAGCATGGCACACACATCCTGGTTTGCCCCGAGGGCATGGCTTAGTATCATTGAGTTAGAAAAACCTGTGGTCCTAGTGTAATTAGAATGACTAGTTTTCTGTGAGTATGGTTTCAGTATGTCTGCCCTCTGATGCCCTCTTGCAACACCTACCATCTTTCTTGAGTTTCTCTTACCTTGGGCATGGAGTATCTCTTCATGGCTGCTCCAGCAGAGCACAGCCACTACTCCTTTTCTTGGACGAGGGGTATCTCCTCCCACCACCCTTCCTGATCTTCAGCGTGGTATGGCTCCTCTAGGCCCTCCTGCGCCCTCACAGCCACCACTCCTTGGGCATGGGATTGCTCCTCCTGGCCACTGCCCCTGGCCTCGGTTGCTGCCCCTGTCCTCGGACGTGGGGTGGCTCCTCCGGGCCGCCACCCTTGGCCTCGGACTCTGGATTGCTCTTCCCGGCTGCCGCCCCTGGCCTTGGATGCAGGGTAGCTCCTCTTGGCTACATCAATAATCCTTATATTCATGAAGCTGAAGAATATTGAGTATGTTAAACAGAGACATGTAAAATAGAAGTGAAAAGACTGTGGGAAAACTATTAATTGTGCATCAGAGAGCTTTGAAGTAACTTTAAAAGTGCTAAAACATATGTAAATGAAATCCCACAGAAAGTGAAAGACAGATTAGAGCAAATAACTTCATAATTACTGGCTGAAAATTTTCCAGGTATGATGAAAGCTTTAAACCCATTAGCACAGAAGCTCAATTAATTGAAGGATAAGAAATATGACAACTATATAAAGGCACATCATAATTCATGATTTAAGACAATCAACCAAAGAAATATTACCAGAAGGAAAAACAAACACAGTAGAACAAAAAATGGGGATGACAGCGTATTAGGTAAATGAAACAATGTTAGCCAGGGGACCCTGTCACTACATCTTAAATGCTGAGAGAAATATAATTGACTCAGAATATTACACCCAAGAAAAATACATATCAAAAACAAGATAAAATAGTTTCTCAGACATGCAACAACTACAAGACTGCATTACCACCAACAGACCAATGTAATAAAGTTTCTTAAAAGGTCTGAAGTTAGAAGAAATTTGAAACGAAGTGAAAATCTGGATCTACAGGGGGAATGAACAGTACCCAAAATGATAAACATGTAATATGCATTAAAAGGTAAGTGGGAATGAACAGTACCCAAAATGATAAACATGTAATATGCATTAAAAGGTAAGTATAGGGACTTCCTTGGTGGTCCAGTGGTTCCGGATCTGCTTTGCAATGTGAAGCATTTGCAAATGGCAAAGGTTTGTTCCTTTAGCAGAGAACTAAGATCCCACCTGCCACTGAGCAACTAAGTCTGCATGTCTCAAATAGAGTTTACACGCTGCAAGTACTGAGCTTGCCCTCCTCAAATAGAGAGTCCCTACCACAGGGAAGATCCTACATGCCACACTAAGACCCAGTACAGATAAAGAAATGATAAATGAAAAAATAATTTAATGTTTATCATAATTAATAATGATAGACTGGCAAGTTAAAGGTGCATACCATGGATCTTAACACTATTTTAAAAATAGTTATAGTTAATGAAGTGAAAGGATATAAAAGGGAATCAGAAAAACTACTCAGTCACAGAGAAGTCAGGGATAAAAAGAGACATGGGAAGAAAGAACATGGGGCAGACTGAAGATAAAGAGCAAGATGATCAAATTAAACCCAACTAGAGTTAACCCCTCATATGTGAACCCAGCCTGAAGATATAACCCAGGGCACAGGTGACAGCAGATCCCCATACACTGCATTGTGCAGCCAAAGCAGAGACTGCCAGGCCCCAAGGCCCCATGTGCTTGGGCACAGAACAGCACCAAAAGTTTATACAGAACAGTTAATTAGAAGACTTTAATCATACAAAGTACAACCTCTGTTTATAAAGAAATGGCATTAGAAATCAATGTTCACTGGACAGAAGAAGAATAAGGTGCTAGCATAGTCCGGACCTTCCCTCTTTTAAAACTCTAATTCTTTCCAGAAAGGAGCATATTAATTGACAGGACTTATATCTCTTCAATACTAGACATAAGTGACATACATCGGCAATACTAGACATTCATGTTTGATTTTCACGGTTCAGTCTCCTCTCTCTTCTCTCTTTCTCATCCTGGGCAACAGGGACTGCTCCTCTAAACCACAGCTCAATCACTACACACAAAGACAGATGACATTTGCCGAGTCTTTCACATAAACCGGTGAAAACTTGTTTCCTCCTATTTAGCACTCTTGGCTCTTTTCAACCAACCACAGCTCTTGTCCTACCTCCTGGGATCCTGGTCCTCTGTCACTTGCAACCATGTTCCCATACACTAGGCTTAAATTACAACCAATGAAATTCCTATTTAGAGTGGCCATAATACATGCAAAAAATGGAAAGAACAGGCAGCTCCTTACTCTCCTCTCTTGTTCCTTCACTACATACATTCACTGAAAACCTGTGTAGTAAGTTTGTTAGATAGAAACGTTCAAGTTGAAAACTTTCAAACATGTGAAAGGGCATTTGCATGTGCAATCACATCAGTTAGTTCACAGATCTGATGCACATTGTCTTGGGCAAATCCAAGACAAGTTGGTGTGCATTTGTGTACTTTTCTGTACAGAACTGTATGGAGTACAATAGTGCAGGACTTTTATTTCCAGCCTTTGTTTGAAAGGTCTGTCTAGTCAAGGCTATTGTTTTTCCAGTGGTCATGTATGGATGTGAGAGTTGGACTGTGAAGAAAACTGAGCATCGAAGAACTGATGCTTTTGATCCGTGCTGTTGGAGGAGAGTCTTGAGAGTCCCTTGGACTGCAAAAAGATCCAACCAGTCCATTCTGAAGATCAATCCTGGGATTTCTTTGGAGGGAATGATGCTGAAGCTGAAACACCAGTCCTTTGGCCATCTCGTGTGAAGAGTTGACTCATTGGAAAAGACTCTGATGCTGGGAGGGATTTAGGGAAGGAAGAAAAGGGAATGACGGAGGATGAGTTGGCTCGATGGCATCACTGACTCGATGGATATGAGTCTGAGTAAACTCCGGGAGTTGGTGATGGACAGGGAGGCCTGGCATGCTGTGATTCATGGGGTCTCAAAGAGTCGGACACATCTGAGCGACTGAACTGAACAGAACTATGCTGTCTGAAAGGAAGCATAAATACAGTGGTAATATAGATGGTGCTACTATTCTATTTTTAAAGGTGTGCTTAATTGTTCAGCTGTATCTGAATTTTCAACATATGGTCTGCAGTTTTCCAGGCTCCTCTTGCCATGGGGGTTCTCTAGACAAGAATACTGGAGTGGGTTGCCATGCCCTATCCAGGTACTGAAATATTTAAAATGTTTCTTTTATTGTTTGTGGGTTTTTTAATGTATTATTTGTGTGAAAAGTATAGAGCTATGAAACTACTGTAGCCAATTGTCTTAGTTGGCTACCTAAATAACTTTGCTGGAATTATGAGGAAATTGAGATTTTTGAAAACTCTTTTCAAATGTAACTTGTTGATATATAGTGGACTTACTGTTCTGCTAAGACCTGTGGATCCAAAAGTGAATACATCCCCTCCAGGCCCAAGGAAGTCACATTTTTGTTGGGATTTTGGAGGAAACGTGAGATCTCCATAATTCTAGCCATTCAGTCTTTTCAAAAGACCTTGATCAGGACAAACAAATACTAAAGTAGAAACAGTCACTGTGCTTCTACCCACTTCTAGAAAGTGTTGCTAAGTTCTCAATACTGGATCTTGTAATGCTGGTGGAATAGCTGGAGAAGTGCTATGAAAAGAAATAAGGAAGGTGAGACGGGCATGTCAGAGTGTGAGGTAACAAAGACAAGGTATTTAGAAGCTGAAGAATTGAGAGAGATTTGGGACCTGAGTTGGAAAAGCAGTTTTCAAAACAAAATTGAGTCATGTGGTATGTGTAATCCTCACTTCAGTCGTTAGAAGATCTCTACTGACCAGTCTACCTCTATTTTCTGGACCACAGTTCATATCTATCTAGCCGTTGCACATTGCTGCTTCTTCCTCCTGGCTCCCACACTGTGCCCAACCATTCAGTCTATTCCATTCATTTATTTTTTTCATTGTTGTTCTTTAAGGCATTCACTTCAGGCTACCTACAAAATGATCAATTCTCTGCTTCTCTTTCAAAACTGAAAATAGTTTGTTATATAGCCATGAGCACAGTAGTTACAGGACTGCACTTCCTACCCACCCATGCTCTTAGTCATGAAAGGTGACTTAGAGATGCAAAAAGATCTGTAAGAGGGATTTCTTGGAAGACTGCTTTCAAAGAGCTGATTTAGCTGAGACATGGGACTCTTCCTTTTCCTACTTTCTTCCTCACTGTTGTCTGGATTTTAGTTGTGATGGCTGGAACTCCTGAAGTTGTATTGGAAAATCACCTCACCCTGGAGATGGATACTACCCAAGCTCTGGCTGGCCCACCTCCAACTTTGTCTCAGAGGGAGAGAAAAATCAAGTTTATCTTGCTAAATTATAGTTGTTTTAGTTTTTTGCAATGTGCATCAAAACTTAATCATGATACTGCTGCTGCTGCTAAGTCACTTCAGTCATATCCGACTCTGTGCAACCCCACAGATGGCAGCCCATTGGGCTCCGCCATCCCTGGGATTCTCCAGGCAAGAACACTGGAGTGGGTTCCCATTTCCTTCTACAACGCATAAAAGTGAAAAGTGAAAGTGAAGTCACTCAGTCGTATCTGACTCAGTGACACCATGGACTTCAGCCTACCAGGCTCTTCCATCTATGGGAGTTTCCAGGCAAGAGTACTGGAGTGGGATGCCATTGCCTTCTCCGAATCATGATACTACTGTGTATTTAATATGATATAGCCTTATTATTTTGTTGGGTTTAGGGGATATATTTATAATTTACATTTCTCTAATTTTTATTTTATAAATTGATTCACCAAACATTATACATAAATTGTATAAATGCAAAATTATGATTATAAGCATGCTTTCCTTCAGATGTTGAATTTCTATATTTTCTTATCTTTTTCCATTCTTGTTTTCTACATATTTGTACAGCCTGGGCCATGTTCTCTCTTATAACCTCATCCATATCTATATCTGCAGGCTAAAACAGACTGAGAGCTGGGTGGGGAGAACCAAAGAAGAATGCATTACAGAGACATGAATGAAGGTTTGTGGCCCTTATTACTCATCGTGAATATTCTTCAATAGGATCACATTCCCCTGCCCTTCTGTGTGCCCACCACCCCCAGGTTTGCCATGACCATGGAAGATACTTTGGCCAGTGGAATTTGAGTAGAGGTGATATGTCACTTCCAAATGGGAGTATTATTTTCTGTCTCACTAGCTGGGATGCAGATATAATGACAGGAGCTGGAGTAGCCATGTTAGACTAGAGGTAAGTAGCACAGGTGAAAGATGTGACAAGAAAGAAGGTGGCCCTCATCTCTTTGGGGAGACCTGCACTAACATTCCATGAAAAAGAATTGAAATTGTATTGCATTTAAGACAATGTTATTCAGGTTTTGATTACAGTCGTTGAACCTGTAACCTAACACTCATAATAGAAAAACTCATCTTTATGTTAGCCTTGTCTTGACATTAGGGTCTAAATGAGACCCGACTGATGTATACTTACAAGTGAGTCAAGTGACAGCCATGCACTCTGGAAGCTGTGCTCTAACGTGGATTCAGAAACTGAAGTGAGAACAAAGCCACATGGCAGGAGAGCTTCAAGATCCTCTAGGAACCCTTGGGATGGGAACCTCAATCAGTACTGATCTCAGGAGGTTGCTTGAAGCAGGGACAATCCTCTATCAGTCTCCTCATAAATAGGCCATGATGCCATTTTTCATGTAAAAGTGATTCATTTCAAATTCCTTCCAGAGTGTTTGCCCTTTTGATCTAGTGCTTAAGATATGTGTTTGAGACCTGGTTTGGTAAGATTGCAAATGCCCCAGGGCAACTAACTGAGCCTGAGTGCCCTAGAGCCTGTGATCTACATCAAGAGAAGCTCAGGATTGAAAAGCCAGTGCACTGCAATTACAGGGTAGCCCCTGATCGCTGCAAATAGATAAGACCTGCTGCTGCTGCTAAGTCACTACAGTCGTGTCTGACTCTGTGCATACCCACAGACAGCAGCCCACCAGGCTCCACTGTCGCTGGGATTCTCTAAGCAAGAACAGTGGAGTGGGTTGCCATTTCCTCCTCCAATGAATGAAATTGAAGAGTGAAACTTAAGTCGTTCAGTCGTGTCTGACCCTCAGCGACCCCATGCATTGCAGCCTTCCAGGCTCCTCCATTCACAGGATTTTCCAGGCAAGAGTACTGGAATGGTGTGCCATTGCCTTCTCTGCAATGAAGACTAGTGCTGCAAAACAAACAAACAAACAAACAAAAAACAAAACTAAACAAAAAACGAACAAAACAAAAATTTCTCCCAGAGGAACCTGTGAGGTCTCAGGGGAAGCAGGACATGAAAAAGGATGAAACCAGTCTGGGTCTGGTATCATGCTCAGCATGGAGAGTGAAGCTACAACCTGTTTTCACAGGGAACTTGGGACATAAGTTGTGTCTTAAACGTGCCCCAACTCAAGGCTAGGGAGCAGGGATTTCACTCTCCCACTAGTGCCTCCCTCTCATCCTTCAACTAACACCCAGTTGGTGTCTCCAAGCCCTTGAATTAGATCCTCCAAAGACAAACCAAAGGTGACACTAGAAGCAAAAGATACCAAAGCTCAGGAAAATGTAGCCTCAGAGAATGTCTCGATTTCTGCACCCAGTCTGCCATCTCCAGCATCATGTCTGAAATCCTGTGAGTCTGAAGAACTCCATGGGTCTCTACATGTAAGCATTAGAAAAAAAAATCAGGTTTTAATTTATATAGGAGTGTAGTTGATTTACAGCATAGTATCAATATTAATTGCATGAGAAATTAATTTCCATATACAGACACATGTATCCATTATTTCTTAGATTTGTTTCCCATACAGGATATTACAGACTACTGAACAGAATTCCTGTGCTGTACAGGAGGTCTTTGTTGATTATCTATTAAATAAAGTAGCATACATATATACTCTCAATTTATCCCTCTCCCACCTTTCAATTTTGGTAACTATAATTATTGTTTTGATAGAAGGAATGGTCTAGGCACTTTTTTGGATGAGGATATGTGCTTGTGAGAGTGCAGTGGCCAGGGAAGGCAAGCCTGAGATAGACTCATTTGGGATGATGATAAATGTTGAGAAGGATCCGGCCATGCAAAAAGCTGGGAGAAAAACATTCTAGATTTGGAAAGTCGCCCCTGCTAAGGACCAAGGTAACCAAGTTTCATAAATGGCTATCCTTCCATTGCCAATCTTCCTTCCCTGCTTGGAACTTGGCCTACAGGTCAACCACCATGACCTCATCCCATGCTTCAGTTGTGAGTTAGCCACAATGAGGCATGTCAGCCTTCCCAAGGAGGGAGAACCTGGGGCTATCACAAGGCTGAATATGCTCTGGTCTCAGGGACTTGTCCACAAACTGGTTATCACCAGGAGCGTCTGGTGCCAGAGGCACCACCAGTGCTTCTATCTCCATGTACTTGTTCTCAGGAGTAGAAACACGAAGGAACAGATAGAGCAAAAAACAAGTAACGACTCTTTTTCATCTTGCCCCATGTGATTCCCATGGTCATTTAACCACACTGCTCTTTGCCCAAAACTCTTTCCACTTTTACTTCTTCAAAGGTGGCTTGTGAATAACATCAGTACCTGACTGGGAAGCCTGATGGCTGGAACTCAACTCACAGTCAGATGGGACCCAGAGATGTCCAGCCTTGTCCTGTGTTTCTGTCCTTTTTCTACAACCAGGTTCATAAAGGAAAGTCCCTGCAAAATATAAGGGCGATTATAATTCTCTCAAGGCCTTGGAATCTCCAAGGTCTCTTTGGAGCATCAAAGAGGGAACACATCCCCTGCATCCAGGCTAGTCTCAGACCATGAACTCACTCAGCCAGTGGTTCCCTGATGAAACTTAAGGCACACATCTAAGTTGCCAGAAGGCTGAGAAGAGAAAGCTTCTCACTGTGAATGTAGGTTTATCTTACCCAGTCAGCTAAAGGTCTGTCTTGTGTTAATGAGGAGCGGGAACTCTGGGATCTGAGTTGGGAATGAGTCAGTCACCACCTACATGACTTCCTCCTAGCGTCACTACAGCTAGGACACTCCCACTGTGCCTGATACCCAGAAGAAACTGCCCTGAATATTGCTTTCCTGCTGCTACATGGAGGTAGCTCTGCTGATAAAATCGGAACCAGACTTGAGGGACAAAAGGGAAGAAACTTCCACTCTGGTGCTTGAAGACATCTTAAAGCTACCCAGCAGTGGATGTAATTGATCTTTCTCTCAGCTTTCCCTTTTTGGAAGTCTCCTAGCCTGAGAACCAGAGTTCCTGGGTCCCAAGTTTTCATTTATTTACCTACAGCCTAAAGGTGAGTCATACACCCCAGCGTTCAGTTTCCTATGTCTTGGATGAGGAACACTGGACTTGCTCCAGAACCCTAGTTACTGAGGCTCAATGTCAGTCTGTGTACTAGTGGGTCAGAGGTGGGTGTTGCTGAGGACGCTGAGGTTGCCTCTGGAGGGCAGGGTGATGTAACTGTCTAGTGAAGTTCATGAGTCCAAGTCTCAGGACTGAGAGGGGTAAACCACTTAGCACAAAGATGCTGTGACACTGAGGACCTTAGAGGCCTTGCTCACTGGAACGTACCATCATTTGGGTTCTGTGGGATGAGATCAGGTAGTTATAAGTCAGAAGTTATAATGGGGAAGCTTGTAGATTCCTCAGCAGAGATTCAAATTAGGCTGATGAACCATCACTCAAAAAAACTCTTGGAACTAGATATGCCACACTCTTAGATAAATTTTGTAGTATTTTAAATACCATTTAAAGTAGGTCATCTTTTGGATGACCTACCATTGGCTCTCTGGCTTGGGATGATACCCACAGTTAGAGTGGAATCAAAGCTCCTCTGGGGGAGACTCTCTCTCTCCCCGTGAGTCAGCAATGAGTAAGGCTCTCTCCCCTCCACATCTGGAGCAGGAAATCCAGCAGGAATGACGTGATCTCTAAGTGTAATCAGAAGACTCAGGCAGTTCTGGCCCTCAGGTAGGCACTATCCTTTTCCCAGTGCGTCTGCCTTTTCTCCTGGAACATTTACAAGCTGCCCACCTACTGGTTACTGGGTTATGAATTCCTCCTCCCTTCCCTTGAAAATATCCATGCAGTCCCACTTGTGGCTTCCTCTCTACCCAGGCCCAATCCCTCAACGGCAGATGGCCCTAAAGAAGGGAAAACCAAGGAGGGGTCTGCCCAGTTTATTCTTTCTAAAAATATCCGCATTCCTTCTGCTTCCAGACCCTGTCCTGAATCATTAACTTCTCCAGCTAGATGACTCAGCTTAGCAAATCAGTAGAGATGCAGGTGGGGGAGGGGCAGTAAGTGTGTCAGGTGTGGGTGACAGTTTTCAGATGACAAGAGATGGGTTGGAGTAAGGAGCATGTGGTCCTCTGACCACTCATTCATTGGGGACCTGCCTGAATCTGTTATCTTGGGCTCCTCAGGATATCACTAAGACAGAAACTTCAAAATGGACTTTCTATAAACTTCTTACTTCAGAACAATTTCGAACATAACAAACATAAGAAAGAAGAGTGTCATGAACCCTATATTTCATCATTTGGCATGAATAACTACAAAGCTAACTTTAGTCCCATAGCTTGTCATAGACTGGAGACTACGCAACATCAAGGTGGTGGCCAATTGAGTTCCCAGAGAAGACATTCTTGACTTGCATCAGTCTTTCTCTTCTTGCTATGTTCTTACATGTGGTGGTTGAAGGAAAGGAAAAAGAGGGCAAATAAAAGAAAAAAAGTGGGAGAGGCTAATCCCATCATGAGGGACTACTATCAAAACCCCATGTTAACCTGGGTACCTCCAAAATGCCCTACTTCCTAATACCATCACATTGGAAGTCAAGGGTGGACACAACGCAATCCATAGCACCTATGCATAGCAAAGCAGTTATCTGTTTTTAAATCAAGACAGACCGTCGTTTCATTCTCTCCTTTACTCCTTATTCATTTTTCCTGAAGTATTTTACGGACAAGATGAATATTGCACCAAATGTACATACTGAGTATTTGTGATAGAATGAAAGGATATGAAAAAAAAAATGCTCTTTTGTTCCCCCCAAAATAAATAGTTTATATCCAGTCCATGTGCAAATTTATCTGATTCTCAAAAAGCAGATGTCTTTTCACAGCTAATTGAGGAATGTACTCATATGTTGCACTTGGTTGTTCTCTTTTAAGACGAAATAACTGTTCCTCTCCCAATTTTAATGCCATTTATTTGTTCATAAAAAGGGAGGAAGCAGGGTGGTTTGTTTTACAGAATGCCCAACTATTGCGTTTAGAGAAGGAGTCCACAATGCCAGCACGGTGGGTTAGAACCAGTACCAGTCCTTGGTCTATAAGGAACCAGACCTCCACAGCAGGAGGTAAGCTGCAGTCTAGCGAGTGAGGCTTCATCTGTATTATAGCTGCTCTCCATCACCTCCAGAAGGGAGTCTAGCTTGTTTTCCTGGAACTGTTTGTTGTTACATAACCTATGCTTAATAGAAACAAAAATAGTGTAAATATTGATGATTATTTCCCTTTCTCAGTGCTCAGAATGGTCAGTTGGTGCCCTAGCAGTCTATCACAGTGACAAATTAGATGTAGCCTATTAACATTTGGACACATTAGCCCAGCTTAAAATTAAATATTAAAAAACTAAGGTCGTGGGATCCAGCCCCATCCTTCCAGGCAAATAGAAGTAGAAAAGGTGGAAGCAGTGACAGATTTCTTCATCTTAGCCTCTAAAACAACAGTGGATGGTGCCTGCAGCCATGACATCAGAAGACATTTACTTCTTGGCATGAAAGCTATGAGAAACATAAACAGTGTGTTGAGAAGCAGAACCATCACTCTGCCCAACAGACTGGTAGATGTTTGGCCTTTTCATTTGGATTCCTAAACTTTCTGTCCAGGGTCTGTTGGTCTTTGAAGTCCCTCAGTTTTCTGGTCCTTCACAATTCCCAAGACTATTTTGTGCATTTCTTTACCCAGTCCTGAAATCAGCCATTTCTTTAAGATCGTCTGATGGGAAATGTATTTAGAAGCTACATCTTAGCCCTCAGAATAGTTACTGTTATCAACTTGTCACTGCTTCTAGGCTTTACAGTGGTTGGAGGAGGAAGAACAAATTTTCTTTAAAAATTAAAATAAAAAGGAATATAATTAGTTCATACAAACTTGTGGTTTCAGTTCAAGATTTAAGACAGCAGGGTTTGAATTAAGCTTCTATATGTTATGTTGGAACGTATTTTTCTAGCTACTGAAAGGCTTACTTCAAAACATTAATTTTAATTATTGCCTTACTTTTACCCGTTAACATACATACAATTCTGTCACAATAACAGAAACAATGTGAGGAACAATAAGTTGTTGAATTATGGCTCGCCACAGCTGTGATGGTGGTTCAGATGAATGGGAGTTACAACAGCAGCACAGAAGCATAGCAGAGAGGAACTAGCCTATGTCCAAATCAGGGGCGGCAGCTGAGAGGAGGTACCCTACTTCCAAGGTAAGGAGTAGGGGCTGCGCTTTGCTGGAGGAGCCGTGAAGAGATACCCCGTGTCCAAGGTAAGAGAAACACAAATATGATGGTAGGCACTGAGAGAGGGCATCAGAGGGCAGACAGACTACCTACATTCATAGACAACTAGCCCACCTGTCTCACGGACCAAAGCCTTGTCTAACTCAATGAAACTAAGCAATGCCATGTGGGGCCACCCAAGACGGACGGGTCATGGTGGAGAGGTCTGACAGTATGTGGTCCACTGGAGAAGGGAATGGCAAACTGCTTCAGTATTCTTGCCTTGAGAACTCCATGAACAGTATGATAAGACAAAGACAGGACACTGAAAGATGAACTTCCCAGGTTGGTAGGTTCCCAATATGCTACTGGAGATCAGAGGAGAAAGAACTCCAGAATGAATGAAGGGATAGAGCCAAAGCAAAGACAACACCCAGTTGAGGATGGGACTGGTGATAGAAGCAAGATTTGATGCTGTAGATAGCAATATTGCATAGGAACCTGGATTGTTAGGTCCATGAATCAAGGCAAATAGGAAGTGGTCAAACAGATGATGACAAGAGTGAATAGAGACATTCGAGGAATCAAAAAACTAAGACGGACTGCAATGGGTGAATTTAAGTCAGACAACCATTATATCTACTACTATGGGCAGGAATCCCTTAGAAGAAATGGAGAAGACATCATAGTCAACAAAAGAGTCTGAAATGCAGTACTTGGATGCAATCTCAAAATGACAGCATGATCTCTGTTTGTTTCCAAGGCAAACCATTCAATACCATGGAAATCCAAGTCTATGCCCTGATCAATAATGCTGAAGAAGCTGAAGTTGAACAGTTCTATGAAGATCTTAAAGACCTTCTGGAAATAACACTCAAAAAAGATGTCATTTTCATTATAGTGGACTGAAATGCAAAGGTAGGAGTCAAGAAACACCAGGAGTAGCACGCAAATTTGGTCTTGGAGTACAGAATGAAGCAGGGCAAAGGCTAATAGAGTTCTGCCAAGAAAAGGCACTGGTCATAGTAACACCCTCTTCCAACAACACAAGAGAAGACTCTGCACATGGATATCACCAATGGTTGGAACCAAAATCAGATTGATTATATTTTTGCAGCCAAAGATGGAGAAGCTCTATACAGTCAGCAAAAACAGGACTGGGATCTGAAGATGGTTCAGATCATGAACTGCTTATTGCCAAATTCAGACGGAAATGGAAGAAAGTGGAGAAAAGCACTAGACCATTCAGGTATAACCTAAATCAAATCCTTTTGGACTATACAGTGGAAGTTAGAAATAGATTTAAGGGACTAGATCTAATAGACAGAATGCCTGATGAACTATGGACGGAGGTTCATGACATTTTATAGAAGACAGGAATCATGACCATCCCAAAGAAAAAGAAACGCAAAGCAGCAAAATGGCTGTCTGAGGAGTGCTACAGATAGCTGTGAAAAGAATGGAAGCAAAAAGCAATGGAGAAAAGCAAAGATATACCCATTTGAATGCAGAGTTCCAAAAAAATAGCAAGGAGAGATAAGAAAGCCTTGCTCAGCAATCAATGCAAAGAAATAGAGGAAAACAACAGTGCAGGAAAGGCTAGAGATCTCTTCAAGAAAATTAGAGATATCAAGCGAATATTTCATGCAAAGATGAGCTCAATAAAGAACATAAATGATATGGGCCTAGTAGAAGCAGATAATATTAAGAAGACGTGGCAAGAATACACACAACTGTACAAAAAAGGTCTTCATGACCCAGATAATCATGACGGTATGATCAATCACCTAGAGCCAGATATCCCGGAATGTGAAGTCAAATTGGCCTTAGGAACCATCACTATGAACGAAGCTAGTGGAGGTGATGGAATTCCAGTTCAGCTATTTCAAATCCTGAAAGATGATGCTGTGAAAATGCTGTACTCAATATGCCAGCAAATTTGGAAAACTCAGCAGTGGCCACAGGACTGGAAAAGGTCAATTTTCATTCCAATCCCAAAGAAAGGCAGTGCCAAATAATGATCAAACTACAGCACAATTGCACTCATCTCACATGCTAGTAAAGTAATGCTCAAAATTCTCCAAGCCAGGCTTCAGCAATATGTGAACCATGAACTTCCAGATGATCAAGCTGATTTTAGAAAAGGCAGAGGAACCACAGATCATATTGCCCATACCTGATGAATTATCAAAAAAAGCAAGAAATTCCAGAAAAACACCTACTTCTTCTCTACTGAATATGCCAAAGCATTTGACTGTGTGGATCACAATAAAATGTGGAAAATTCTGAGAGATGGGAATACCAGACCACCTGACCTGCCTCTTGAGAAACCTGTATTTAGGTCAGGAAGCAACAGTTAGAACTGGACATGGAACAGCAGACTGGTTCCAAACAGGAAAAGAGTACGTTAAGGCTGTATATTGTCACCCTGCTTATTAAACTTATATGCTGTGTACATCATGAAGGCGCTGGGCTGGAGGAAGCAAAGGCTGGAATCAAGATTGCTGGGAGAAATATAAAAAACCTCAGATATGCAGATGACACCACCTTATTGCAGAAATTGAAGAGGAGTAAATAATCTCTTGATGAAGGTGAAAGTGCAGAGTTAAAATTTGGCTTAGAGCTCAACATTTAGAAAACTAATATCATGGCATCTGGTCCCATCATTTCATGGCCAATAGATGGGGAAACGGTGGAGACAGTGGTTGACTTCATTTTTCTGGGCTCCAGAATCACTGTAGACGGTGATTGCAGCCATGAAATTAAAAGATGCTTAAACCTCAGAAGGAAAGTTGAGACTAATCTAGACAGCATATTGAAAAGCAGAGACATTACTGTCAGGAGCCACGTTAGGCATTACTGACAAAATGGAGGCACGGCCTCAATGAAAGAGCTAGGTCTTGTGATTCTGACTTGGTTTTTTGTTGTTGTTGTTGTTCCTTTGCTGGCATGACTAAAAGAATATTAAGGTGCTTATTGTTCTCTAGAGGAGCATGAGAAGGCACAAAGCCTTCTGCAGTTGTGCTCAGAGAATAATACATAAAGTTAACCATTGACATTTGTTCAGGGATCTTTACAAAAGTGTGTTCCAGGATGAGCACCTAGGCCACAGCTTGAGGCCACGGGAGGGATTGTTATCTGAAAATTATTTGTGAAAGAAATGTTTATAGCAAAGGAGTTTGCTGAATTTAGGGCTTAAAATAATTAAAAATAGTTAGAAGCTAAACATTCAAGGAATGTTGTAATGTTAGCATATTTTACTACAGCTTATACAGAATAGGAATTTTAGAGATATTAATAGCTAGAAGCCTTTTTAAGAGATAGTGAGATCAGGACACTAGGGGCAAACAGGATTTAGAAAGAAAAGAAATAAACTGAGGTTGGTGGCAGTCTGCACACTAAGCGTAGCGAGAGCTACCCCACGTCCAAGGTCAGGGGCAACGGCCGGGAGAAGCCACCCCGAATCCGAGGCCAGGGGCAGTGCCCGAGGCAGGGGAGGGAGCCGGGAGGAGCTACTACATGCCAGAGGCCAGGGCTGTGGCTGGGAGGAAAAACCGCACTCCCAAGCCCAGAGGCAGCGGCCGGGAGGAGCAACCCCAAGTCCAAGGAGTGGTGGCCAAGCAGGCGCAGGAGGGCCTAGAGTAGCCATCCCACATTAAAGGTCAAGAAGGGCACGGGGAGGAGATACCCCTCATCAAAGGTAAGGAGCAGCAGCTGTGCTCTGCTGGAGCAGCCGTGAAGAGATACCCCACACCCAAGGTAGGAGAAACCAAGTAAGACGGTAGGTGTTGCAAGAGGGCATCAGAGGGCAGACACACTGAAACCATAGTCACAGAAAACTAGTCAATCTAATCACTCTACCATCACAGCCTTTTCTAACTCAATGAAACTAAGCCATGCCCACGGGGCAACCGATGATGAGAGGGTCATGCTGGAGAGGTCTGACAGAATGTGGTCCACTGGAGAAGGGAATGGCAAACCACTTCAGTATTCTTGCCTTGAGAACCACATGAACAGTATGAAAAGGCAAAATGATAGGATACTGAAAGAGGTACTCCCCAGGTCAGTAGGTGCCCAATATGCTACTGGAGGTCAGTGAAGAAATAACTCAAGAAAGAATGAAAGGATGGAGCCAAAGCATAAAAATACCCAGCTGTGGATGTTACTGGTGATAGAAGCAAAGTCTGATGCTATAAAGAGCAATATTGCACAGGAACCTGGAATGTCAGGTCCATGAATCAAGGCAAATTGGAAGTGGTCAAACAGGAGATGGCAAGAGTGAACATCGACATTCTAGGAATCAGCAAACTAAAATGGACTGGAATGGGTGAATTTAACTCAGACAACCATTATATCTACTACTGCGGGCAGGAATCCCTCAGAAGAAATGGAGTAGACATCATGGTCAACAAAAGAGTCCGAAATGCAGTACTTGGATGCAATCTCAAAAACGACAGAATGACCTCTGTTTGTTTCCAAGGCAAACCATTCAATATCATAGTAATCCAAGTCTATGCCCCAGCCAGTAACGCTGAAGAAGCTGGTTGAATGGTTCTATGAAGACCTATAAGACCTTTTAGAACTAACACCCAAAAAAGCTGTCCTTTTCATTATAGGGGACTGGAATGCAAAAGTAGGAAGTCAAAAAACACCTGGAGTAACAGGCAAATTTGGCCTTGGAATGCAGAACGAAGCAGGGCAAAGATTAATAGACTTTTGCCAAGAAAATGCACTGGTCATAGCCAACACCCTCTTCCAACAACACAAGAGAAGACTACACATGGACATCATCAGATGGTCAACAGCGAAATCAGATTGATAATATTCTCTGCAGCAAAACATGGAGAAGCTCTATAGAGTCAACATAAAAAAAAAAAAAAAAAAAAAAAAAAACAGGAGCTGACTGTGGCTCAGACCATGAACTCCTTATTACCAAATTCAGACTGAAATTGAAGAAAGCAGGGAAAACCGCTAGACCATTCAGGTATTACCTAATTCAAATCCCTTATGATAGGAAAAGGAGCACGTCAAGACTGTATATTGTCACCTTGCTTATTTAATTTATATGCAGAGTACATCATGAGAAATGCTGGACTGGAAGAAACACAAGCTGGAATTAAGATTTCCAGGAGAAATACAAATAACCTCAGATATGCAGATGACACCACCCTTATGGCAGAAAGTGAAGAGGAACTAAAAAGCCTCTTGATGAAAGTGAAAGAGGAGAGTGAAAAAGTTGGCTTAAAGCTCAGCATTCAGAAAATGAAGATCTTGGCATCCGGTCCCATCACTTCATGGGAAATAGATGGGGAAACAGTGGAAGCAGTGTCAAACGTTATTTTTTTGGGCTCCAAAATCACTGCAGATGGTGACTGCAGCCATGAAATTAGAAGACACTTACTCCTTGGAAGAAAATTTATGAGCAACCTAGATAGTTTATTCAAAAGCAGAGACATTACTTTGCTGACTAAGGTCCGTCTAGCCAAGGCTATGGCTTTTCCGGTGGTCATGTGTGTTGTGAGAGTTGGACTGTGAAGAAGGCTGAGCGCCGAAGAATAAATGCTTTTGAACTGTGGTTTGGAGAGGACTCTTGAGAGTTTCTTGGACTGCAAGGAGATGCAACCAGTCCATTCTGAAGGAGATCAACCCTTGGATTCTTTGGAAGGAATGATGCTAAAGCTGAACCTCCCACCTCATGAGAAGAACTGACTCATTGGAAAAGCCTCTGATGCTGGAAGGGATTGGTGGCAGGAGGAGAAGGGGACGACCGAGGATGAGATGGCTCGATGGCCTCACTGACTAGATGGATGTGAGTCTGAGTGAACTCTGGGAGATGGTGATGAACAGGGAGGCCTAGCATGCTGCGATTCATGGGGTCTCAAAGAGTTGGATACGACTGAGCAACTGAACTGAACTGACTGATGATTATACAGTGGAAGTGAGAAATAGATTTAAGGGCCTAGATTTGATAGATTAGAGTGCCTGATGAACTATGGAATGAAGTTCGTGAAACTGTACACGAGAAAGGGATGAAGACAATCCCCATGAAAAAGAAATGCAAAAAAGCAAGATGGCTGTCTGGAGAAGCCCTACAAATGGCTATGAAAAGAAGATAAGCAAAAAGCCAAAGAGAAAAGGAAAGATATACGCATCTGAATGCAGAGTTCCAAAGAATACCAAGAAGAGATAAGAAAGACTTCTTCTGCGATCAATGCAAAGAAATAGAGGAAAAGAACAGAATGGGAAAGGCTAGAGATCTCTTCAAGAAAATTAGAGATACCAAGGGAACATTTCATGCAAAGATGGGCTCCATCAAGGACAGAAATACTATGGACCTAACAGAAGCAGAAGATATTAAGAAGAGGTGGCAAGAATACACAGAAGAAGTGTACGAAAAGAAAATCTTCATGACCCAGATATTCACGATGATGTGATCACTCATCTAGAGCGAAACATCCTGGAAGGTGAAGTCAAGTGTGCCTTTGAAAGCATCACTATGAACAAAGCAAGTGGAAGTGATGGAATTCCAGTTGAGCTATTTCAAATCCTGAAAAATGATGCTGTGAAAGTGCTGCACTTAATATGCCAGCAAATTTGGAAAACTCAGCAGTGGCCACAGGACTGGAAAAGGTCAGTTTTCATTCCAATCCCAAAGAAAGGCAATGCCAAAGAATGCTCAAACTACTGCACAATTGCACTCATCTCACATGATAGTAAATTAATGCTCTAAATTCTTCATATCAGGCTTCATCAATACATGAACCGTGAACTTCCTGATGTTCAAGCTGATTTTAGAAAAGGCAGAGGAACCAGAGATCAAATTGCCAACATCCTCTGGATCATGGAAAAAGCAAGAGTTCCAGAAAATCATCTATTTCTGCTTTATTGAATATGCCAAAGCCTTTGACTGTGTGGATTACAATAAACTGTGGAAAATTCTGAAAGAGTTGGGAATTCCAGACCACCTAACCAGCCTCTTGAGAAATCTGTATGCAGGTCAGGAAGCAACACTTCGAACTGGACATGGAACAACAGACTGCTTCCAAATAGGAAAAGGAGTCCATCAAGGCTGTATATTGTCACCCTGCTAATTTAAGTTAAATGCAGAGTACATCATGAGAAATGCTGGACTGGAAGAAACACAAGCTGGAATCAAGATTTCCTGGAGAAATATCAATAACCTCAGATATGCAGATGACACCACCCTTATGGCATAAAGTGAAGAGGAACTAAAAAGCGTCGTGATGAAAGTGAAAGAAGAGAGTGAAAAAGTTGGCTTAAAGCTCAGCATTCAGAAAATGATGATCATGGCATCTGGTCCCATCACTTCATGGGAAATAGATGGGGAAACAGGGGAAATAGTATCAGACTTTATTTTGGGGGGTTCCAAAATCACTGTAGATGGTGATTGCAGCCATGAAATTAAAAGATGCTTACTCCTTGGAAGAAAATTTATGAGCAACCTAGATAGTTTATTCAAAAGCAGAGACATGACTTTGCCGACTAAGGTCCATCTAGTCAAGGCTATGGTTTTTCCTGTGGTCATGTATGGATGTGAGAGTTGGACTGTGAAGGAGGCTGAGCGCCAAAGAATTGATGCTTTTGAACTGTGCTGTTGGAGAAGACTCTTGAGGGTCCCTTGTTCTGCAAGGAGATCCAACCAGTCTATTCTGAATGAGATCAGCCCTGGGATTTCCTTGGAAGGAATGATGCTAAATTTTAAGCTCCAGTACTTTGGCCGCCTCATGCAAAGAGTTGACTCATTGAAAAAGACTTTGATGCTTGGAGGGATTGGGGGCCGGAGAAGAAGGGGACGACCGAGGATGAGATGGCTGGATGGCATCACTGACTTGATGGACATGAGTCTGAGTGAACTCCGGGAGATGGTGATGGACAGGGAGGCCTGGTGTGCTGCGATTCATGGGGTCTCAAAGAATCAGACATGACTGAGCGACTGAACTGAGCTAAACTTGTGGTATGCAGCCCTGATATAAGCACGAGTTACAATGTAATCACAAGTTAAATAAACACAGGAATGAGAGAACTGCTGAAGCAGAAACTCTCCTTGAAGGGCAACAGTGATTCATGGAGACAGTGAATCTGGGTGAGGGGCAATGGAAAATGTCAAACCTCTGACCTAATGCTTTTGTCAAAGTATAAAAGAGAACCTAAATCTTGAAATAAACCGCAACCCAAGAAAGCTGAATGAAAGACTGCATCGTGACTCGCCAACACGTCTCATCCCTTCAGGCTGATTTCCTGGCTGCTGGAGCTGAACTCCAGCAGGTGGCACCCAAATAGGGATATCAAACAGATCTGAAGGGTAAGTAACTTTGTGACTCTAATGCAGGGTGGTTAGGATTGTACCTGTGGGTGGCCGGGACCCCTCTGCAGTTTAGGCAGGGTGAGGAGGGTACAGAATTCATGAAGAATATTCTCTAGGAAAATGGGTCTCTCTGCATCCAAGAATAGATAAATGCTTATTGAATTATTACTTCACATGTTAGCCGATAGAGGCATTAAAGTAAGCAAAGGAAAGCTATCTAGGTTTCTAATTTTTGTCCAAGAGCAATGCCCATGGTTTCCTGAGGAAGGTACCATAAATCTAAAAACCTGGCCTAAGGTTGGAGATCAGTTACAGTTGTTTTATACTTTGCATGGGCCAGAAAAGGTTCCTGTAGATGCTTTTGGTCTGTGAAATATGATTAGGGACGTCCTGGACCCTCGGCATGAGGCTGTTAGACAGCCTATGGGAGAGGCTGCAGCGGTGAATGTTGGGTCTCCGCTTTCTGCACAGATCATGTTTCCTCCCACTGACGAAGAAAAGGATGGAGCGTGTGCTCGACCTCCTGAGGAAGGAGGGGGCTTGCAGGATGCTGCAGCCGGGGACCCTAGTGAGCCCCTTCCCCCTCTACGCAAACCTTTAAAAATTTATCCACCACTTTCTGATTTCAGGTGATCACCGCTGCCTCCGTTTGCACCTCCCAGGGCCCAGGAGTTCCCCACTTTGCCCCCAAAGCCTCCCAGAGCATTGCCTGAGGCTGAGGAGGATAAAGAATTTTCTGAAACAAAAGCCTTTGAGGCAGAAGCGTGGACAATATGCAGAGAGTGCTCTTTGGAGTAAACCCCCTCAGGGGGTCCTCACCTAGGCTAGAAGGGAGGCAGAAAAACAGGGAGGCTTGGAATTTTCAATGGCCTTTCCAGTAGCTTTTACCTAGATGGAAGGGGATGACACAGAAAAAGGAAAATGGGAACCAATCACATATAAGCTACTGAAAGAGCTTAAACAAGCCTGTCATGATTATGGTCTACCTCCCCTTATGCACTTACTCAGCTAGATGCCTTGGCTGCAAGGTGGATGACACCATATGATTGGAGAATGGTTGCAAAGGCTTGCCTTCCTGGAGGAGAGTTCATCCTGTGGTTGACAGAGTATCATAAGTTGGCTAAACTACAGTTAGCAGAAATCAAAACCTCTAATGATGCACAGCTCAGGACAGTGAGATCTGCAACATTAACAGGAGTTGGAGAATACGAATCTAACCTAGTCCAAGCAAGGTTGTCTAAAGAAGCACTTAATCAGATTATGACTATAGGTATCTTTGCATGGAAATCTTTGCCCCCTTCAGATGGAAAGTTGTCCACTTTGAGTAGTATCAAACAGGGACCCGATGAGAAATATGAAGACTTTGTGGCCAGATTGAAAACTGTTGTAGAAAGAACTATTAAGAGTACTGAGCCAGCAGGGATACTTCTTAAACAATTGGCTTGTGAGAATGCTAATTTTACCTATCAGGCTTTACTTAGACCTGTTAGAAGTAAGTCCGTTCCCACCAACAGTGTAGGAGGGTTCCCTTTTCTCCATACCCCATCCAGCATTTATTGCTTGCAGATTTTTGGATCGCAGCCATTCTGACTGGTGTGAAGTGGTACCTCATTGTGGTTTTTATTTGCATTTCTCTAATAATGAGTGATGTTGAGCATCTTTTCATGTGTTTGTTAGCCATCTGTATGTCTTCTTTGGAGAAATGTCTATTTAGTTCTTTGGCCCAGTTTTTGATTGGGTCGTTTATTTTTCTGGAATTGAGCTGCATAAGTTGCTTGTATATTTTTGAGATTAGTTGTTTGTCAGTTGCTTCATTTGCTATTATTTTCTCCCATTCCGAAGGCTGTCTTTTCACCTTGCTTATATTTTCCTTTGTTGTGCAGAAGCTTTTAATTTTAATTAGATCCCATTTGTTTATTTTTGCTTTGATTTCCAGAATTCTGGGAGGTGGATCATAGAGGATCCTGCTGTGATTTATGTCTGAGAGTGTTTTGCCTATGTTCTCCTCTAGGAGTTTTATAGTTTCTGATCTTACATTTAGATCTTTAATCCATTTTGAGTTTATTTTTGTGTGCGGTGTTAGAAAGTGATCTAGTTTCATTCTTTTACAAGTGGTTGACCAGTTTGGAAAAAAGACACAGATGTGTATAATGGACTTTTGGACTCAGAGGGAGAGGGAGAGGGTGGGATGATTTGGGAGAATGGGAATTCTAACATGTAGACTATCATGTAAGAATTGAATCGCCAGTCTATGTCTGACGTAGGGTGCAGCATGCTTGGGGCTGGTGCATGGGGATGACCCAGAGAGATGTTGTGGGGAGGGAGGTGGGGGGGTCATGTTTGGGAACACATGTAAGAATTAAAGATTTTAGAATTTAAAAAATAAAAAATAAATAAATTTGAAAAAAAAAAAAAAAAAAGAAGTAAGTCCAAAGGAAGTCTTTGGACTTACATACAGACCTGCCAGGAAGTAGGAACCTCCTTTATGCAGGGAGTTGCCTTAGCCACAGCCTTGAAGGGAGAAATAGCTGCCCGGGTTATTCAGGGAAAGACAAAAAAGATTAATTCTAACGGAAATGATTTTACAAATAAAAGGTGTTTCTCTTGTGGCCAAATGGGGCATTTTTGCTGTCCTGCCAAGCAGGGACAACAATACAGACTAATAACAACCCCCCATGGGCGGAGGAGCCTGGTAGGCTGCAGTCCATGGGGTCGCGAAGAGTCCGACAGGACTGAGCGACTTCACTTTCACTTTCATGCATTGGAGAAGGAAATGGCAACCCACTCCAGTGTTCTTGCCTGGACAATCCCAGGGATGGGCGAGCCTGGTGGGCTGCCATCTCTGGGGTCGCACAGAGTCGGACACAACTGATGCAACTTAGCAGCAGCAGCAGCAGCAGCAGCAGCAGCAGCAGCAGCAGCAGCAGCAGCAGCAGCAAATGTACCTTGCTCCCAATGCCAGAATGGGTATCATTGGGCAAAAGTCTTTGGGTTTAAATTCCATAAGGATGGGACTACGCTCAGCCCCCAAGTACAGGCAAGTAATTTTTCCCAGTTTCAAGGAAATGGGCAGCAAGGGCAGCCTGGGCCCCAGACAACAATAGTGGTAGCCACATTGAATCTCTTTATTCCCTTTGTCCCATCTCAGAACTCCTCAGAGCAACCCCAGTTAGCGCAGGACTGGACCTCAGTTCCACCACCACAACAATATTAACCCCTGATATACTGGTTACTCTGATTCCAACAGGAGTGGCTGGCCCCTTACCTGAGGTTATTGTAGGACTTGTGCAGGGGTGCAGCTCGTTCTCCCTTCAAGGAGTTTCAGTGGTGCCTGGTGTAGTAGGTTCTGACTATACTGAGTAAATTAGTTTTTATCTCACCACCTACCAAAACTGTACAAATTAATAAAGGTCAAAGAATAGCACAGCTTTTGTTTTTACCCTATCATCAGACAGGAAAAACCTTGACTTCTCAAGCTAGGGGCCCCAGAGGATTTGGATCTAGCGATCTAGCCTTTTAGGTACAGGAAATTACGGCTTCAAGGCCTTTGAAAGGTCTTTTAATTCAAGGAAATAAAATGTCAGGGCTGTTAGATACTGGAGCAGACGTCTCTTACATTGCTGGAAAAGATTGGCCTTCATCCTGGCCGACATGCTTGACCAGTGCTGGCTTGGCAGGAATAGAGTCAATGCCCTTGGCTGCTAAGAGCTCACAGATTTTGACATGGCCAGATGAGAAGAAGGCACAAGGAACTTTTTGTCCATATGTGATTCCTTCACTACCTTTTTCTTTATGGGGGAGAGATGTATTATCTCAGATGGGAATGCTTTTATATAGCCCAGGTGAAAAGGTTACTAATCAAATGCTGCAAATGTGGTATAATCCTGATATGGGTTTTGGCAAAGATCAACAGGGAGTTGTTTCTCTATTAGACGCGGTTCTTAACAAGAATAGAGAAGATCTGGGATATTCAAATTTATCCTAGAGGCTGTTGTTCTTGCTGCCAACCCCATTACCTGGAAATCTGTTGATCTGGTATGAGTGGAGCAATGGCCCTTAACAGCTGAAAAGCTGTAGGCAGCTGAGGATTTAGTTATGGTATAGCTGGCAGCCGGCCACATAGAGCCTTCTAATAGCCCCTGGAATACTCCTATTTTTGTTATTAAGAAGATACCTGGAAAATGGAGATTGTTACAAGATTTAAGAGCTATTAACACAACTATGGAAGACATGGGGGCCCTCCAGCTGGGACTCCCTTCCTTAGTGGCTGTGCCCTTTCAATATAATGTGATAGTTATAGATCTACAGGATTGTTTCTTTACCATCTCCCTGGCTGCTCAGGATTGTAAACGGTTTGCTTTCAGTCTCCCTTCAGCTAATTTTAAACAGCCCTATAGAAGGTTTGATTGGAAGGTTTTTCTTCAGGGAATGAAAAATACCCCACCTTGTGTCAGAATTTTGTGGATCAAGCTGTGCAAAATGTTAGAGGAAAGTATAAAGTTTTATATTTATACATTATATGGATGATATTTTGGCTGCTCATAAGGATAGAGCCTTATTGTAACAAATCTTATCTGAATTGATTGAGGCCTTGGAAAACTTGTGTTTAAAGATAGCTCCAGATAAGATACAAGTAAATCCTCCTTTTTCTTATTTAGGGAGGGTATTAAATACCCATACTGTGAGTCATGCCCCTTTGCAGCTGAAGAGAGATCATTTACTAACTTTAAATTATTTTCAGAAATTATTAGGGGATATTAATTGGATACACCCACATTTAAGACTGACTATGGCAGATTTAAAGCCTCTGTTTGAATGCTTAAAAGGCGATCCTGATCCCAGTTCTGAGAACTGACTAGTGAGGCAGAGTCAGCTCTTGTTAAAGTGGATGAGGCTTTAATTAGGATTAATATTACCAGAGGATGGGATTTAATTATTCTTGCCACAGAACGTAATCCTACAGGATGCTTGTGGCAAGAAGGCCCATTGGCTCCATCTATCAGTGACCCCAAGAAAAAATAGTTTTATTTTATCCCAGCTTTGTGGAACAATTAATTATAAAAGGTAGAAAAAGAAGTGTGGAACTTTTTGGAAAGGAAGTAGCAAATACAATGATTCCATTCAATAAGGATTAATTGCAATATCTTTTACAAAATAGTGATGATTTCCAAGTTACCCTGATAGATTTCAGGGGTCAAATTGTGTTTCATTTGCCCTCAAGCCCCCTTTTGCATTTTTTGAAGACACACTCTGTGATTTTTCAGAGGAAATTTTCTATTCAACCTCTGGAAGGGGCAACTTTAGTTTTCACAGATGGTTCCTCTAATGGTAAAGCAGTCATTATTATTAATGGAAAATCCCATGTTCAGAAAAATGAAAAGACATCTGCCCAGAGAGCCGAATTGAGAGCGTTATTTGAGTTTTTCAACATTTAGGAGACGGAACCTTCAATCTTTTGACTGACTCCCGGTATATTGTAGGGTTGTTTCCTCATATTGAGACTGCTAATATTCCAGAAAATAAAACTACCATCTTTTCCTTGTTATCTGATTTACAAGAGGAGATTAAACATAGAGATAAAAAATATTTTGTAGGCCATATGAGAGCTCATTCTGGCATGCCTGGCCCTTTGCATGAAGGAAATGCTTTGGCAGATGCATTAACTAAAGTAATTGCTTTAAATTTACATGAAAAGATTGACAAGACCAAAATTTCTCACAAAATTCACCATCAAAATGCACCTAGTTTAAGATATGAATTTCATATCCCTAGGGAGGCAGCTAGACAAATAGTCAAGTTCTATGCAAATTACCCAATGTTAAACTGAGCGCCAAAGAATTGATGCTTTTGAACTGTGGTGTTGGAAAAGACTCTTGAGAGTCCCTTGGACTGCAAGGAGATCCAACCAGTCCATTTTAAAGGAGATAAGCCTTGGGTATTCTTTGGAAGGACTGATGCTAAAGCTGAAACTCCAGTACTTTGGCCACCTTAGGCGAAGAGTTGACTCATTGGAAAAGACTCTGATGCTGGGAGGGATTGGGGGCAGGAGGAAAAGGGGAGGGCAGAGGATGAGATGGCTGGATGGCATCACCGACTCAATGGACATGAGTTTGAGTGAATTCTGGGAGATGGTGATGGACAGGGAGGCCTGGGGTGCTGCAATTCATGGGGTCACAAAGAGTCGGATATGACTGAGTGACTGAACTGACTGACTGACTGTTAGGAGTAAATCCCTGAAGCCTTATGCCTAATGCTGTCTGGTAAATGGATGTAACTCATACCCCAGCCTTTGGGAAAGTGTCTTTTGTGCATTTTAACCTGAATACCTCTTCCCATGCTATTGTAGCCTCTGCTAGATCAGGTGAAACAACACGAGATGTAATTCAACAATTGTTTCAATGCTTTTCCCAAATAGGATTCCCTGAACAGATAAACACAGATAATGCCTCAGCTTATACTTCTACTCGGACAAGGCAGTGGCACCCCACTCCAGTACTCTTGCCTGGAAAATCGCATGGATGGAGGAGCCTGGTAGGCTGCAATCCATGGGGTTGCTAGGAGTCTGACATGACTGAGTGACTTCATTTTCACTTTTCATTTTCATGAATTGAAGAAGGAAATGGCAACCCACTCCAGTGTTCTTGCCTGGAGAATCCCAGGGATGGTGGAGCCTGGTGGGCTGCCATCTATGGGGTCGCACAGAGTCGGACATGACTGAAGTGACTTAGCAACATATTTCTACTGCTTTTAAGAGATTTTGTCAATAATTTTCCATAGTATATTCAACAGGAATACCTTATAACCCCCAAGGCCAAGCCATAGTGGAAAGGGCACACCAGACTTTAAAAAGTCAGATAGCTAAATTAAGGCAGGGATAATTTAAGTATTCCTCACCATGTCATGTTCTACACCATGCTTTGTTTGTAATTAACCATTTAAACGTGGACACACAGGGGCAAACTGCAACGATGAGACACTGGACTCCTGAAGGGGCTATGACTCGGCCCCTGATAAAGTGAAAAGACCTCCTTACAGGAGAATGGAAAGGGCCAGATGTGTTGTTAATTTGCAGGAAAGGGTATGCTTGTGTGTTTCTACAAGATTCCCATTCTCCTGTTTGGATTCCTGACAGACTGATTCGACATGTTCTGTCCCATGAGCTCTCCGAAATCACAGAGACCCCCGAAGTCACTGGCATCCCTGGGGTCCTGGAGCCCTGGACTGAGGAAAGATGGGGAGACCAGAAGTTCATCAAGTTCAGACCTGAGGGAGCCAAGGAAAAGCCAAAGGGTGAGTGACCCTTCACCAGAGGCTTCACTGCTAGTACATCACTTCAAGAACCTGGCACTTTAGGAGAGACATGCTGATCGAGTCCAGCCATATTCTGCTCCATCTCATCGCCATCATCGTACTCACACAACTACCTCCAGCATGGTGCCAACTTGGGGCCAGCTAAAACATCTCACTCAGTGGGCTGAAGAATTAATAGAAGGGGAGAAACATGAGGCCACTCCTATGGTAATGTTTGTGGCTATACTTGCTGTATTGGCTTGTCAACCAAGGCCCTCCAGCGCAGAACAAGTTCACTGGGCCTATTTGCCTAATCCACCTTCCTTTCAGCCTGTCAATTCAATGAATGAGCCCATTAATGTTTTTGTTACTGATACTCATCTTATGGGCGAGTCTTCCATCTATCCTAGTAATGCTAAAACAGTGGTCAGTGTTCCCTTCAATTTTTCAGGCGTGTCAGTTTATCTACCTATTTGCTTTGCCATACCTTCTTCCTTACAAGGATAAGCTCCAGTTCTGAATGGATGTGTTAGCACTTCCTTGAAAGGCATGCTTACTGATTCTCTGAGAAACAATGGCAAGAGAGACTTTTGGTTCTTACAGCTGTTAATGCTGTGGGTGCAAAAAAGATTATATGATGCCATAAAACGGGCAGCTCTTCATTTAAAGGACTTTCTGAGCTGTGCACTGCCCCCTCTGGGTTCTGATGAACAAGGACTGCAGCCCTGGGAAAGCGTAAGCAGAAGTTCTGGCATTCCTCATTGGAAGGGATGTTTGTATGCCATAAGGTTATCTATTCCCATTGTTGCCATCAGACATTTTCTGACCGAATGGGGGTGCCCCTATCTTCCGAATAAACAATGGGACTTGATTTATTTAGAAGCTTATAGGTCCGCATGGAACAATGCATTTCTCCCTATGCCTTTACTAATTACTAGGTCGCATTTTAATGGATGCCTTCCTCCTTTAGTGAGCTTCAATGGAACAGGTCCCTTGCAGCCTGAATTATGGAGAGCATTGGCTGCTATGGCACCTGTGATTATACATAGATCTTTAAATGAACAAAGATATATTGTATGGGCCTGTGTACATTCTCCCTATGCCTTTTTGTTGGCCAGAAATCAGAGTGATTTGGAAATTTTTAAAAGAGAAACTGTTTAAAATGTTGTATGTGTGAATTGTTTTGTATAAAATTGTGTTGATGGGAATAATTATAATAATTATAAGGCTGTGATGATTGTAAAACAATCACCATACTTGATGATTGCTGTAAAATTAGAGGGTCAATGGTTTGATGATTATGCATTGAAAGTTTTATATGATTTTAATGGCTTAATTTCTCGACCTAAGAGATTTATTGCAGCTCTGATTGTGGGAATAACTGCCTTGATTGCCACAATTGCTTCAGTTACAGTTTCTGCTGTTTCCCTGTCCAAAGAAGTGCATATTGCCTTGTTTGTCAATCAGCTGTCCTAAAATGTCTCTGTAGCTCTTACTATGAAGGAAATTATAGATAAGAAAATAGAAAATAATGTCATTGTTTTAGAAGAAGCAGTCCTGCTGCTTATGGGACATGAAATTACAAATTTAAAAAATTAAGTTGTCTTTAAGGTGCCATGCTGAATTTAAATGTATGTTCGTTACCCCTCTACAAGTGAATGTGTCCATACATTCTTGGGAAAGCATTAGGAATCATATTTTAGGCGTCTTAAATCATTCAGATTTTAGTACTGATATTTCTAAGTTACATCAGGATATTCAGAATTTGAAGCAGGCAGAGCCTGACTTTTCTTCTCAATGGCTTTCTAATTCCCTTTTTAAAAATCTGGAGGGATATCTTACCCATGGATCCTTTTCTACAATAATGATTAATGTGGCCATGTGCTTTTGCCTGTTAGTTCTGATTTGTGTAATAGCCCCGTGCCTTTGCAGAGTACCCAACTGAAGTGTTTCTGCTCTATCTACTGAGTTTCATACTTATGCTCTAAAAAATAAAAAGGGAGGGATATCAGGAACCACATTAGGCATTACTAACAAAATGGAGGCACAGCCCCAAACCCCTCTTCTTGTCCCGCAGGCATAGACCTGGGATGAAGGAGCTAGGTCCTGTGATTCTGAATGTTTTTGCCTTTCCTTGGCTGGGTTGACTGAAAAGAATATTAAGGTGCTTATTGTTCTTCAGAGGAGTATGAAAAGGCACAGAGCCTTCTGAAGTTGTGCTCAGAGAATAATTCATAAAGTTAATCATTGACATTTGTTCAAAGATCTTTACAAAAGAGTGTTACAGGATAAGCATGTAGGCTGCAGCTTGAGGCCATGAGAGGGATTGTTATCTGAAACTTATTTGTGAAGGAAATCTTTATAGCAACGGAGTTTTCTGAATTTAGGGCTTAAGAATAATTAAAAATTGTTAGAAGCAAAAGATTTAAGGAATGTTGTAGTGTTAGCATATTTTACTGCAGCTTATACAGATTAGGAATTTTAGAGATATTAATAGCTAGAAGCCTTTTTAAGAGATAGTGAGACCAGGATACTAGGGGAAAACAGTACTTAGAAAGATAAGAAATAAACTGAGGTTTTTTTGTATGCAGTCCAGATATAAACACAAGTTACAATGTAATCACAAGCTAAAGTATCCATAATAATGAGAGAACCCCTGAAGCAGAAACTCTGCTTGAAGGGCAATAATGATTTATGAAGACAATGAATCTGGGTGAGGGGAAATTGAAAACTGTTAAATCTCTGACCTGCATCATTACTTGCTGACATCGCTCATCCCTTCAAGCTGATTTCCTGGTTACTGGAGCTGGTCTCCAGCACACTACTATGTCAACAAAAGTCTGTGTAGTCAAGGCTATGGTTTTTCCAGTGGTTGTGTGTGGATGTGAGAGTTGGACTGTAAAAAAAGCTGAGTCCCGAAGAATTGATGCTCTTGAACTGTGGTGTTGGAGAAGACTCTTGAGTGTCCCTTGGACGGCAAGGATATCCAACCAGTGCATCCTAAAGGAAATCAGTCCTGAATGTTCACTGGAAAGAATGATGCTGAAGCTGAAATACCAATATTTTGGCTACCTGATGCAAAGAGCTGACTCATTTGAAAAACCCTGATGTTGGGAAAATTTGAGGGCAGGAGGAGAAGGGGATGACAGAGGATGAGATGGTTGAATGGCATCACCCACTCAATGGACATGAATATGTGTGGACTCCGGGAGTTGGTGATGAACAAGGAGGCCTTGGAGGTTAACATTCTTGGGCTCACAAAGAGTTGAACACGACTGAAGAAGGAAGAGAGTTCCAGAAAAAAAAAACATTTATTTCTGCTTTATTGACTATGCCAAAGCCTTTGACTGTGTGGATCACAATAAACAGTGGAAAATTCTGAAAGAGATGAGAATACCAGACCTCCTGACCTGCATCTGGAGAAATCTGTATGCAGGTCAGGAAGCAGCAGTTAGAACTGGACATGGAACAACAGACTGGTTCCAAATAGAAAAAGAGTACATCAAGGCTGTATATTGTCACCCTGCTTATTTAACTTCTATGCAGAGTACATCATGAGAAACGCTGGGCTGGAAGAAGCACAAGCTGGAATCAAGACTGCTGGGAGACATATCAATAACCTCAGATATGCAGATGACACCACCCTTATGGCAGAAACTGAAGAGGATCTGAAAATTCTCTGGATGAAAGTTAAAGAGGAGAGTGAAAAAGTTGGCTTAAAGCTAAACATTCACAAAACGAAGATGATGGTATCTGGTCCCATCATTTCATGGGAAATAGATGGGAAAAGAGTGGAAACAGTGTCAGCTTTTATTTTGGGGTGGGGGGGCTCCAAAATTACTGCAGATAGTGTCTGCAACCAGGAAATTAAAAGACGGTTACTCCTTGGAAGAAAAGCTATGACCAACGTAGATAGCATATTCAAAAGCAGAGACATTATTTTGCCAACCAAGGTCCATCTAGTCAAGGCTATGGTTTTTCCAGTGCTCATGTATGGATGTGAGAGTTGTCCTGTGAAGAAAAGTGAGCACCAAAGAATTGATGCTTTTAAACTGTGATGTGGGAGAAGACTGTTGAGAGTCCTTTGGACTGCAAGGATATCCATCCAGTCCATCCTAAAGGAGATCAGTCCTGGGTGCTCATTGGCAGGACTGATGCTGAAGCTGAAACTCCAATACTTTGGACACCTAATGCGAAGAATTGACTCATTTTCAAGACTCTAATGCTGGGAGGGATTGGGGGCAGGAGGATAAGGAGACGACGAGGATGAGATGTTGGATGACATTACCAATTCGATGGACATAAGTCTGAGCTAACTACGGGAGTTTGTGATGGACAGGGAGGCCTGGCTTGCTGTGATTCATGGGGTCCCAAAGAGTCTGACACGACTGAGTGACTGTACTGAACTGACCCTAGGTTTGTTCTGGTGTTTCACATACTTAACTGTGTGACCTTAATCAAGTCCCTTAACCTCAGTTTTTTCTTCTGAAAAATAGGCTCCATGATACTTCAAAAGTTTAGATTGCATACATGCCTGCAAAGAGCAGGTGGCCCTGAGAGGGCTTTCTGGGTTCCTGACTTTGGAACAAATATGAATTATTCTGCCACCTGGGGAGAAGGAAATCTTCTCTTTAGAGGTAATGGCTGCCATCCCCAAGGCTAAATATTGATTCAAGCCAAATAACATCTATTTCTGAACCATGACACAGAACTCTGACTGAGCCAATGCTTCTGTTTTCTGGGGTCCCACAAGAGCTAATAATTACTGTCTCAGATTACTCCCTTCCTCAGCCTTACCAGTCAGCCTTTCCTTGCCTACTACTTGTAACCATTTCCCACATCTCCAGCATAGCAACAAGTAGCTGTTATGGCTGCTTCTCATAGCAACAACTATGGCAACCTGCACAGTCCAATTTCAGCCTGTTAAATTAAACTGTCGTATGGCCCATCATGGTTCAAATACCTACATTGGCCTTAGAAACATTTCTATGCCTGCTGTTTAATGAGGAAATATGTGTGGACCTGATCTAGTTTACGTTTCCAAGCATGATTCCAACCATGCATTGAGGGAACCAGACATTAGGCATCTAACTACCCACAGGATTTAACAAAGTAAACCACCCATCGTGCATTTCTCACTTACTTCAAAACAATATTGAAGTGATCTGCTGCAATGATCTGATACATTGGCATGTATACTCTAGATGGGACACTTTTCCTCTGGATTTGTTTTCCACCTAGTGAAGAATGTCTACCATGAACCTGGCCCTCCAGCATCTGGCCACCTGGTTTTCTCAGCCGACTCCAGGTCCCTTCCACATCTGTCAGTAAAATCTAGAGAACAAACTCAGTCAAAGCTCTCACTTCTGCACAAAACAGCTTTTGTTTTTTTTAGAAAACAATCTTTGGTAACACATTCAAAATCTTGTGCTCCTTGCCTTGGATTCAAGGACTTGTACCAGAGGATGGGAAGCTTCCCCTTCCACCTAAGTCTTTCTCTACTCCCACCAGGGCCAGAGGCTTCACAGGACCCTTTGTCCTCATTGATATTGTTCAGTTGCTAAGTCATGCCTGACACTTTGTGATTACATGTACGGCAGCAAAACACGCTTCCTTGTCTTTCACTATTTTGTGGAGTTTCCTCAAACTCATGTCCATTGAGTCACTGATGCCATCTCATCCTTTTGACAACTCTCTTTCTGCCAACAATCTTTCCCATCATCAGAGTCTCTTCCAATGACTCGGCTCTTCACATCAGGTGGCCTAAATGTTGGAGCTTCATCATCAGCATCAGTCATTGCATTGAATATTGCTCTACTACTTCCAAAAGAAAACTCATGTTTCCAATCACCTAACAATATTGACCATGGATAAAGTTTAATAGAACAGGGTTGTTGTGCCCTGGGAAATCCCAGAACTGCTGCCTTGTCTTTCTCTTACCATTCTCTGAACCTGACAGAAAATTGCATCCCTACAGCTACTCTTGCTTGAAAAGTCCTATCAACCTATCATTGTCAGCTATCTAGGAACTGTTCCTTCCTCCTTCCCCAAAGACTTCTGCCTGCTCCCTGATTGTCCTCTGTACATCAGTTCAGAGCACTTGCTATATCATGCAACTTCTTGCTATATCATGGGTGCAGCACGTCAGACTTCCCTGTCCATCAAAAACTTCTGGAGCTTGTTGCCACCCAAAAATTTCATCTTCTGTATTCCCCTTTGCCTCCTGGCTTTAATCTTTCCCAGCATTGGGGACTTTTCTACTAAGTCAGTTCTTCCCATCAGGTGGCCAGTGTATTGGAGGTTGAGCTTCAGCATCTGTCCTTCCAATGTATATTCAGAACTTATTTCCTTTAGTGTGGACTGGTTGGATATCCATGCAGTCGAATGGACTCTCAAGAGTCTTGTCAAACACCAGAATTTAAAAGCATCAATTATTTGGTGATCAGGTTTCTGTACGGTCCAACTCTCACATCCATCACAACTTCTGGCAAAACCATAGCTTTGACTATACAGGCATTTGCTGGTAAAGCAGTGTCTCTGCTTTTTAGTATGCTGTCTAGGTTTTTCATAGCTTTATCTTCCAAGGATCAGTGTCTCTTTTTTCACAGCTACAGTCACTACCTCCAGTGATTTTGGAGCCCAGGAAAATAAAGCCTGTCACTGTTTTCATTGTTTCTCCATGTATTTGCCATGAAGTAATGGAATGGGATGCCATGATCTACGTTTTTTGATTTGTACACACCATATCAAGTCCTTCCCTAAGAATAAATACAAAAATGTTGTCTGAGAAGGCCTTACAAATAACTTAGAAAGGAAGAGAAGCAGGAGGCAAAGGAGAAAAGAAAGACATACCCTGCTGAATGTAGAGTGCGAAAGAATACCAAGGAGAGATTTTTTTAAAAGCCTTCCTAAGTTCTCAGTGCAAAGAAATAGAAGGAAAACAACAGGAAAGACCGGAGATCTGCTCAAGAAAATTAGAGATAGGGAGGGAACATTTCATGAAAAGGTGGGCACAATAAAGGACAGAAATTATGTGGACCTAACAAAATCAGATGATATTAAGAAGATGTTGAAAGAATTCATAGAACTGTACAAAAAGATATTAATGATCCAGATAACCACGATGGTGTGATCACTGACCTAGAGCTAGACATCCTGAAATGCACATCAAGTGGGCCTTCAGAAGCATCACTAGGAGCAAAGCTATTGAAGATGATGGAATTGCAGTTGAGCTATTTCAAATCCTAAAAGGTGATGCTGTTTAACTGCTGTACTCAGTATGCTAGCAAATGTGGAAAACTCAGCAGTGGCCACAGGACTGGAAAGGTCGTACTCATTCCAATCGAAAAGAAAGGCAGTTTCAAAGAATGCTCAACTACCACACAGCTGCACTCATCTCACATGCTACCAAAGTAATTTCTCCAAGCAAGCCTTACACAGTACATGAACTGTGAAATTCCATATGTTCAAGTTAGATTTAGAAAAGGCAGAGGAACCAGAGATCAAATTCCCAGCATCCACAGGATCATAGAAAAAGCAAGAGAATTGCAGAAAGACACCTACCTCTGCTTCATTGAATTTGCAAAAGCCTTTGACTGTGTGGATCAAAACAAACTGTGGAAAACTGACAGAGACTGGAATATCAGACCATCTTATCTGCTTTCTGAGAAATCTGGATGCAGGTAGAGAAATAACAGCGAGAACTGAACATGGAACAACAGACTGGTTCCAAATCAGGAAAGGAGTATGTCAAGGCTCTATATTGTCACCATGATTACTTAACTTATATGCACCTCATGAGAAATTCCCAACTGGAAGAAGCACAAACTGGAATAAAATTTCCAGAAGAAACATCAATAACCTCAGATATGCAGATGACACTACCTTCATGGCAGAAAGTGAAGAGGAACTAACAGCCTCTTGATGAAAGTGAAAGAGGAGAGTGAAACATCTGGCTTAACCTCCCCATTCAGAAAATGAAGATCATGGCATTTGGTCCCATCACTTCATGGCAAATAGATGGGGGAACAATGGAAACAGTGAGAGACTTTGTCTTTAGGGGCTCCAAAATCACTGCAGATGATGACTGCAGTTATGAAATTAAAAGATGCTTGCTTGTTTGAAGAAAAGCTATGACAAACCTAGACCGCATTTTTAAATGCAGAGACATTGCTTTGCTAAAAATGTTCAGTATAATCAATGCTATGATTTTCCAGTTGGCATGTATGGATGTGACAGTTGCACCATAAAGAGTGGTGAGTGTTAAAGAATTGATGCCTTTGAACTGTGGTGTTGAATAAGACTCTTGAGAGTCCCTTGGACTGCAAGGAGCTCCAACCAGTCAATGGTAAAGGAAATCAATTCTGAATATTCATTGGAAGGACTGAATCTGAACCTGAAGCTCCAATACTTTGGCCAACTGGTGTAAAAAACAGAATCATTAGGAAAGACCTTGTTGCTGGGAAAGATTGAAGGCAGGAGGAGAAGAGTACAACAGAGAACGAGATGGTTGGATGGCATCACTGACTTGATGGACATGAGTTTGAGCAAGCTTTGGGATTTGGTGAAGGACAGGGAGGCATGGCATGCTATAGTCCATGGGGTTGGAAAGAGTTCGACATGACTGAGCGACTGAACTGAATTGGATATACCCCATGGCAAATACTATTTGTAATTGGTATGTTTATCCAGCAAGACTGGGGCTCCCTAAGGCCCCAACACTTATCCCCAGTCATGTTTCTACCCATGAACAGAAGTCATTGCCTAGCATTCACAAGGCATTCAGTGAGTGCTGATCGCAGTGGAACCTCCATTTTGGTAGACATAGAGGAGCAAAGGACACATTTATCCTCCTGTCTCAAATAACTCCAAAATAGACAAGATAAATGAAAGAGTAATTTTTTACATCAAACATCTGGCAGCAGAGAATGGATTTCTGGGGAGAGGAGGTGGGGAGCAAGCAAGGTGAGTTCTACAATTGCCCCAACTCTAGAAATAGTTTCCAACACATACATGGAGGGGATATCTAGGCTGAGACCAACAGTCTCCCCAAAAATAGATATTTGAGGCTCTAGATAGTTAAGAGTTCACAGGAGAAAGCTGTGATAGAATTGTGGGAAGGTACGGATGATACCCCTCCAGTATTCAGTGAAGAGTTGACAGTACTGTTCAGAATTGTAGGGAAAAAGCCTTGAGCCTCGAGTAGAGCCAAGTCTAATTGTGTCCTCACCCATCAGAGTGGAAATTATTCATAATTCTCATGACATCAGTAGGGCCTTGAAGACAATATTGCCTTGCTAGTGGGGAATAATAAACCTGGTCTAAAGGCTGGTCGCATTAGAACTGATTTGAATCAGTTCTAATGAGATGGATGAAACTGGAGACGATTATACAGAGTGAAGTAAGCCAGAAAGAAGGACACCAATACAGTATACTAACACATATATATGGAATTTAGAGAGATGGCAATGATGACCCTGTGTGCAAGACAGTGAAAGAGACACAGATGTGTAGGGTGGAATTTTGGACTCATAGGGAGAGGTAGAGGGTGGGATGATTTGGGAGAATGGCATTGAAACAAGTATACTATCATGTAAGAAATGAATCGCTAGTCTATGTCTGATGGGGGATGCAGGATGCTTGGGGCTGGTGCACGGGGATAACCCGGAGAGATGTTGTGGGGAGGGAGGTGGGAGGGGGGGGTTCATGTTTGGGAACGCATGTATACCCGTGGTGGATTCGTGTCAATGTATGGCAAAACCAATACAGTATTGTAAAGTAAAATAAAGTAAAAATAAAAATTAAAAAAAAATGCTGGTTGCACCTCAGCTTAAGAAACTGAACAGCAAGCCTGCAAAACATACAACTGTTTCCAAGAAATTCACAGTGTTTGCAAACAGTGCCAGGAATAATTTATAATAATTAAAAAAACGTCCAGCATCCAAAGGGTAAAAACTACCACATTCAACATTCAATTTAAAATTTCCATATAAATTGTGAAAGTATTTGTCCTAGTTTCTTCACAGTATTGCAAAGTAATTATCCTCAAATTAAGATATATAAATGTAAAAATAAAATTTCCAGATGTGCAAAGAAGCAAGAAAATATCCAAAATGAAGGGAAAATCAATCAGTAACAACACGCTCAATCACTACAAAAATATCCGGATGATATTTGCCTAGTCTTTCACATACACCAGTGAAAATTATTTTCCTCCTCCTTTGCACTTCTGGCTCTTTTCAGTCAACCATGGCCCTTGTGCCGGGTCCTGGAATCTTGGTCCTCTGTCACTTGCAGTGATGTCCTAGTTCCATCAGCATATTGTAAAGTAATTATCCTCAAATTAAGATAAATGAATGTAAAAAGAAAAAAATTCTGGATGTGCAAAGAAGAAGAAAATATCCATAATGATAGAAAAATCAATTAGTAAACACAGTTAAAAATATGCATTACATAATTAGCAGAGAATTATATTAAAATACTTACTACAACAATAATCCTTATATTCATGAAGGTGAAGAGTACTGAGTATGTTAAATAGAGACATGGAAAATAGTATGGGAAAGAATGTGGGAAAAAAAATTAATTGTCCATCACAGAACTTGAAACAACTTTAAGAATACTAAAATATATGTAGATGGAATCCAACAGGAAGTTAAAGACAGGAGAATAGAGAAAAGAACTTCATAATTACTGGCTGACATTTTTCCAGATATGATGAAAGCTTTAAACCCATAAACACGGAAGCTCAATTAATTCAAGGACAAGAAGTATGACAACTATACAAAGGCACATCATAATTCATTGCTTAAAACAATCAACCAAAGAAATGTAACCAGAAGGAAAAACAGACACAGCAGAACAAAAAAATGGAAATACAGCAGATTAGGCATATGAAACAATGTTAGCCAGAGGACACTGGCACCAAATCTTAGAGTGCTGAGAGAAATATAGACTCAGAGCTCTATACCCAAGAAAAATACATATCAAAAACAAGATAAATACTTTCTCAGACATACAACAACTACAAGATTGCATCACCACCAACAGACCAACGTAATAAATGTTTTATAAAAGGTCTCAAGTCAGAAGGAATTTGAATGGAAGGGGAAATCTGGATCTACAGGAGGTAGAAATGATATACAAGTAATATATATTAAAAGGCAAATATAACGACTTTAACAGTGGTCCAGTGGTTAAGGATTTGCTTTGCAATGGAGGGAATGCTGGTTTGTTTCTTTGCCAGATAACTCAAATTCCACATGCCACTGAGCAACTAGGCCTGCATGTCTCAAAGAGACTTTACATGAGTCAAGTAATGAGCTTGCCTTCCTCAAATAGAGAGTCTCTACCACAAGGAAAGATGCTGCATACCACACTAAGACCCAACACAGCCAAAGAAATTATAAATAAATATATAATTTAATAATTATCAATATTTATGATAATTAATAATGACAGACTGGCAAGTTAAAGATGCATTTAATAAAGTGACAAAGTCTATAAAAGGGAAACATAAAATCTTTTCACTTACAAAGAAGTCAGAGATATAAGGAGACATGGGAAGAAAGAACATGGGATAAACTGAAGATACAGAGCAAGATGATCAAATTAAACCCAACTAGAGTTAACCCCTCAGATGGGAACCCAGACTGAAGATATACTCCAGGCCCCTGATGAGAGCAGATCTCCATACACTGCACTCTGCAGCTGAAACAGAGCCTGCCAGGCTCCAGGGCCCCCATGTGCCTGGGCACAGAGCAGCACCAAAAGTTTTTATGGAACAGTAAATTAGAAGACTTCAGTCATATGAAGTGCATCCTGTTTGTAAAGAAATGGCATTATAAATCAATGTTCACTGGACAGAAGAAGGTGCTAGCATAGTGCGGACTTTCCCTCCTTCACTACTCTAATTCTATCCAGGAAGGAGCAGATAAATTGGCAGGACTTACATCTCTTCAATACTAGATATACTTGACCTGGGACACATGTTCGATTTTCATGGTTCATTCTATTTTCTTTGCTCACACTGAGCAACAGAGACTGCTCCTCTAAACCAAAACTCAATCACTACAAACAAATCCAGATGATATTTGCAGTCTTTCACATAAACCAGTGAAAACTTGTTTCTTCCTAATTTGAACTCCTGGGTCTTTTCAACCAACCATGGCTCTTGTGCCAAGTCCTGGAATCCTGGTCCTCTGTCACTTGCGGCAATGTTCCCTTACATCAGGCCTCAATTATGCTCAATGGAATTCCTATTCAGAGTGGTCATAATACATGCAAATATGGAAAGAACAGGGAGCTCCTTACACTCCTCTCTTGTTCATTCACTACATACATTCACTGAACACCTGTGTAGTAAGTCTGTTACAAACAAACCTCCAAGTTGAAAACTTTCAAACATGTAAAAGTACATTTGCATGTGCAATCACATCAGTTTGTTCACAGATCTCACATACATTGTCATGGGAACATCCCAGGCAAGTCGGTGTGCTTTTGTGTACTTTAATGTACAGAACTCTACGGAGTACAATAAGTGTTGGTCACTCAATCGGGCCTGACTCTTTGTGACTCCATGGACTACAGCCCACAAGGCTCCACTGTCCATAAGATTTTTCAAGCAAGGATACTGGAGTGTGTTCCCATTTCCTTCTCCAGGGGATCTCCCCAATCAAGGGACTAAACCTGGGTCTGCTGCACTGCAGGCAAATTCTTTACTTAATGAGCTACAAGGGAAAGTGATGGAGTAAAATAGTGCAGTATTTTTAGTTCAAGCCTACGATGTCTGAAAGGAAGCATAAATGCAGTGATAATATAGATGGTACTACTATTCTATTTTTTAAAGTGTGCTTATTTGCTCAGCTGTGTTCAACTTTGGCAACATATGGACTGTAGTCAGCCAGGCTCATCTTGCCATGGGGATTATCCAAACAAGAATACCGGAGTGTGTTGCCATGCACTATCCATGTACTGCAAGATTAAAAATGTTTATTTTATTGTGTTTGTTTTTTATGTATGATTTGCATGAAAAGTATCATAAAGCTATTAAACTAGAGCAATATATAGCCATTTGTCTTAGTTGGCTGTCTAAGAATCTTTGCTGGACTTACGAAGAAATTGGGATTTTTGAACACCCTTTTGAAATGTAACTTGTTCATACACAGGGGACTTACTGTCCTGCTAAGACATGTGGATCCAAACGTGAGCACATCCCCTCCAGGTCCATTCTTCGTTGTAACATTCTTGGTTAGGATTTTGGAGGAAGCGTGAGATCTCCATAATTCTAGCCATTTTAACCTCCATAATTAGCCATTCTAATCTCCATAATTCTAACCACATCTTGGTTGGGACTTTACAGGAAAAGTGAGATCTCCATAATTCTAGCCATTCTAACCTCCATAATTAATCATTCTAATCTCCATAATTCTAACCACATCTTGGTTGGGATTTTAGAGGAAACATGAGATCTCCATAATTCTAGCCATTCTAACCTCCATAATTAATCATTCTAATCTCCATAATTCTAACGATATCTTGGTTGTGATTTTAGAGGAAATGTGAGATCTCCATAATTCTAGCCATATCAGTCCTTCAAAAGACCTTGATCAAGAGAAACTAATATGAAAGTAGAAATAGTCATTGTGTTTCTACACACTTCTAGAAAGTGTTGCTAACTCCTCAGTACTGGATCTTGTAATGCTGGTGACAGGATGGTGAGGTGATGTGAACAGAAGTAAGGAAGGTGAGACAGGTATATCAGAATGTGAGGTAATAAAGACAAGGTATTTAGAAGCTGAAGAATTGAGAGGAATTTGGGACCAGATTTGGAAAAGCAGTTTTCAAAACAAATTGGGTCCTGTGGTATGTATCCTCATTTCAGTCCTTAGAAGATCTCTAGTGATCAGTCTGTCTTTTTTTTTTTTTTTTTCCTGGAACACAGTTCAGATCCATCCAGCTGTCTCATTGCTGCTCCTTCCGCCTGGCTCCCACACTGTGCCCAGCTGTTCAGCCTAATATATTCAGAAAAGGTTTGTTCTTTAAGGCAGACACCGCTGGCTGCCTGCAAAATGATCTATTCTCTGCTTCTCTTTCAAAACTGAAAATAGTTTGTTATATAGCCATGAGCCCAGTAGCTACAGGACTGCATGTCCCACCCACCTGTGCTCTTGGTCAAGACTGGTGACTGAGATGCAAGCAGACCTGTAAGAGGGATTTCTTGGAAGACTGCTTTCAAGGAGCTGATTTAGCTGAGAGAAAAGTATCTTCCTTTCCCCATCTTCTTCCTAGATGCTCCCTGGATTTTAGTTGTGATGGCTGGAACGCCTGCAGTCGTGTTGGACAATCATGTAACTTTGGAGATGGATAACACCCAAGCTCTCACTGGCCCACTTCCAGCTTTGTTTCAGTGGAAGACAAAAAATCAAATTTATCTTGCTAAAGTTTTGGTTGTTTTAGTTTTTTGCGATGTGCATCCAAACTAATCTTGATACTACTATGTGTTTAATGTGATATAGCCTTATTATTTTGTTGGGTGTAGTGCATATATTTATATTTTACATTTATCTTATTTTTAATTTATAAATTGATTCATCAACCACAGGTATATCTAAAGTATATAACTGCAAAATTATGATTATAAGCATACTGTCCTATAGATTTTTAATTTTCATACTTTCTAATCTTCTTTCCTGTCTTGTTTTCTTCATATTGGTACAGCCTGGGTCATTTCCTCTCTTACAACCTCATCCATATCCATATCTGCCAGCCAAAACAGGCTGAAAGCTGTGTGGGGAGAATCAAAGAAGAATGAATTACAGGGACACGAATGAAGGGTGGTGGCCCTTGTTACTCATCATGAATATTCTGTAGTAGGATTACATTCCCTTACCCTTCTGTGGATTCACACCTCTAAGTTTGCCATGACCATGGTAGATACTTTGGCCAGTGGAATTTGAGTAGAGATGATATTTCAGTTCCAAATGGAAGTATTATTTTCTGCTCCACTAGCTGGAATGCAGATGTAATGACAGGGGCTGGAGCAGCCATGTTAGACCAGAGGTAAGTAGCAAAGGTGGAGGATGTAACAAGAAAGAAGTGGGTCCCTATTTCTGTGGAGAGACTGCACTAATATTATCTGAAAGATAATTGAAATTATATTGTATTTAAGACAATGTTATTTAAGGTTTTATTACAGTAGTTGAACCTGTAACCTAACACTCATAATAGAATAACTGATCTTTGTGTTAGCCTTGTCTTGACTTTAGAGTGTGGTATAATGAGACAAGACCTACTGACGTATACTTACAAGTGAGTCAAGTGACAGCCCTGCCCTCTGGAAGCTGTAGTCTAGTGTGCATTTCAGAAATTCAAGCAAGAACAAAGCGACATGGTGGGGACAGCTTCAAGATGCTGTAGGAACACTTAGGAGGGGAACCTAAATCAGTCCTGGTCTCAGGAAGTTGCTTGAAGTAGTGGACAATCCTCTATTGGTCTCCTTAAAAATAGACCATGGTGCCAAATTTCATGTAAAAGTAATGTATTTCAAATTCCTTCCAGAGTGTTTTCCCTTTTGATCCAGTGCTTAAAATATGCATTGGAGATCTGGCTTGGGAAGATTTCAAATGCCCCAAGGCAACTAAACCCACGGGCCACAACGACTGAGCCTGACTGACCAAGAGCCTGTGATCTGCAACAAGAGAAGCACCGGATTGGAAAGCCAGTGCACTGCCATTACAGAGCAGCCCCAGCTCACTGCAAATAGAGAAGCAATGAAGCAGTGAAGAAGCAATGAAGAACTAGTGCAGCCTATATATATATATATGGGGGAAAAAACAATAGCAGAAGAATTGTGGGAGACTTTAATATCCCATTCACACCTATGGATAGATCAACTTAACAGGGAAATAGCAAGGAAACACAAACTTTAAATGATATAATAGACCAGTTAGACCTAATTGATATCTATAGGACATTTCAACCCAAGACAATGAGTTTTAACTTTTTCGCAGCTGCACATGGAACATTTTCCAGGATAGATCATGTCCTGGGACATAAATCTAGGCTTGGCAAATTCAAAATAATTGAAATAATTCCAAGCATCTTTTCTGACCACAATGCAGTAAGATTAGATCTCAATTACAGGAGAAACACTATTAAAAATTCCAACATATGGAGGCTGAACAACACGCTGTTGAATAACCAACAATTCACAGAATATATAAAAAAGAAATCAAAATATGCATAGAAATGAATAAAAATGAAAACACAACAACCCCCAAACTATGGGAAAATGTAAAAACAATGTAAAAACAATGTTAAAGGGAAGGTTCACAGCAATACATGCTTACCTCAAGAAACAAGTCAAATAAACAACCTAACTCTTCACCTAGAGAAACTAGAAAAGGAAGAAATGAAGAACCCCAGGGTTAGTAGAAAGAAAGAAAACTTAAAAATTAGGGCATAAATAAATGCAAAAGAAACAAAGGAAACCATAAGAAAAATCAACGAAGCCAAAAGCTGGTTCTTTGAAAGGATAAATAACATTGAAAAACCATTACCCAGACTCATCAAGAAACAAAGGGAGAAGAATCAAATCACAAAATTAGAAATGAAAATGGAGAGATAACAACAGATAACACAGAAATACAAAGGCTCATAAGACACTACTATCAGCAACTTCCGCCAATAAAATGGACAACTTGTAAGAAATGGATAAATTCTTAGAAAATAAACTTTCCAAAACTGAACCAGAAAGAAATAGAAAATCTTAAGAGACCCATCACAACCACAGAAATTGAAACTGTAATCAGAAATATTCCAGCAAACAAAAGCCCAGGACCAGATGGCTTCACAGCTGAATTCTACCAAAAATTTAGAGAAGCCTTAACACATATCCTACTCAAACACTTCCAGAAAATTGCAGACTAAGACAAACTGCCAAACTCATTCTATGAGGCCAACCATCACACTAATACCAAAACCAAACAAAGATGCCACATATAGGACAATATCACTGAGGAACATAGACGTAAATCTTTTAACATAATTCTAACAAACAGAATGCAACAACATATTAAAAAAGATCATATTACATGACCAAGTGGGATTTATCCCAGGGATGCAAGGATTTTCCACTATGCACAAATCAATCAACATTTTACACCGCATAAACAAATTGAAAGATAAGAACCATATGCTTATCTCAATAGATGCAGGGAAAACATTTGAAAAATTCAACATCCATTTATGGTAAAACCCTCCAGAAAGCAGCAATAGAAGGAACACACCTCAACATAATAAAAGCTATGTATGACAATACCACAGCAAACATTATCCTCAATGGTGAAAAATTGAAAGCATTTCCCCTAAAGCCAGGAATAAGACAAGGGTGTCCAGTTTCATCATTACTATTCAATATAGCTTTGGAAGTTTTGGCCACAGCAATCAGAGGGGGAAAAAAAAAAAAAAAAGATATGAAAGGAATCCAGACTGGAAAAGTAGAAGTAAAACTCTCACTGTGTGCAGATGACATGATCCTCTATATAGAAAACCTAAAAACTCCAGCAGAAAATGACTAGAGCTAATTAATGCAAATAGCAAAGTTGCAGGATATAAAATTAACAGACAGAAATCCCTTTCATTCCTATACACAAATAATAAGAAAATAAAAAAGAAATTAAGGAAACAATTCCATTCACCATTTCAATGGAAAGAATAAAATACATAGGAATATATTTACCTAAAGAAACAAAAGACATATATATAGAAAACTATAAAACACTAGTGAAAGAAATCAAAGAGAACACTAATAGATGGAGAAATATGCTGTGTTCATAGATCAGAAGAATCAATATAGTGGAAATGAGTATACTATCCAAAGCAATCTGTAGATTCGATGCAGTCCCTATCAAGCTACCAATGGTATTTTTCACAGAGCTAGAAAAAATAATTTCACAGTTTGTATGGAAACACAAAAAACCTGGAATAGCCAAAGCAATCTTGAGAAAGAAGAATGGAACTGGAGGAATCAACCTGCCTGACTTCAGGATCTACTGCAAAGTTACAGTCATGAAAACAGTATTGTACTGGCACAAAGACAGAAATATAGAACAGCGAAACAAAATAGAAAGCCCAGGGATAAACCCGTGCACCTATGGACACCTTATCTTTGACAAAGGAGGCAAGGATACACAGTGGAGAAAAGACAAAGTCTTTAACAAGTGTTGCTGGGAAAACTGGTCAACCATTTGTAAAAGAATGAGACTAGAATGCTTTCTAAAACCATACACAAAAATAAACTCTAAATTGATTAAGGACCTAAACTTACAACCAGAAACTATGAAACTTCTAGAGGAAAGCATAGGCAAAACACTCTGACATAAATCACAGTGGGATCCTCTAGGACCCAACTCCCACAGTTTTGGAAATGAAAGCCAAAGGAAACAAATGGGACCTAATTAAACTAAAAATCTTTTGCACAATGAAGGAAAGAATAGCAAGGTGAAAAGACAACCTTCAGAATGGTAGAAAATAATAACAAATGAAGCAACTGACAAATGATAAAACTCAAAAATATACAAGCAACTCCTTCAGCTCAATTCCAGAAAAATAAATGACCAAATTAAAAAATGGGCCAAAGAACTAAACAGATATTTCTCCAAAGGAGACATACATACAGATGACTAACAAACACATGAAAAGTTGCTCAACATCGCTCATTACCAGAGAAATGCAAATCAAACCAATGAGTTGCCATTTTACACCATTCAGAATGGCTGCTATCCAAAAGTCTACAAACAATAAATGCTGGAGAGGATGTGGAGAAAAGGGAACCCTCTTACACTACTGGTGGGAATGCACACTGGTACTACCACTCTGGAGAGCAGTGTGGAGATTCCTTAAAAAACTGGAACTAGAACTGCCTTATGACCCAGCAATCCCACTGCTGGGCACACACACTGAAGAAAGCAGAATTGAAAGAGACACGTGTACCCCAATGTTCATCACAGCACTGTTTATAATAACCCTGACATGGAAGCAACCTAGATGTCCATCAGCAGATGAATGGATGAGAAAGCCATGGTATATATATACAATGGAGTATTACTCAACCATTAAAAAAATACATTTGAATCAGTTCTAATGAGGTGGGTGTAACTGCAGCATATTATAAAGAGTGAAGTAGGCCAGAAAGAAAAACACCAATACAGTAAAAGTTGGCTTAAAGCTCAATATTCAGAAAATGAAGATCATGGCATCTGGTCCCATCTCTTCATGGGAAATAGATGGGGAAACAGTGGAAACAGTGTCAGACTTTATTTTTGGGGGCTCCAAAATCACTGCAGATGGTGACTACAGCCATGAAATTAAAAGACTCTTACTCCTTGGAAGAAAAGTTATGACCAACCTAGGTAGCATATTCAAAAGCAGAGACATTACTTTGCCAACTAAGGTCCATCTAGTCAAGGCTATGGTTTTTCCAGTGGTCATGTATAGATATGAGAGTTGGATGGTGAAGAAGGCTGAGCACCGAAGAATTGATGCCTTTGAACTGTGGTGTTGGAGAAGACTCTTGAGGGTCCCTTGGACTGCAAGGAGATCCAATCAATCCATTCTGAAGGAGATCAGCCCTGGGATTTCTTTGGAAGGAATGATTATAAAGCTGAAACTCCAGTACTTTGGCCACCTCATGTGAAGAGTTGACTCATTGGAAAAGACTCTGACGCTGGGAGGGATTGGGGACAGGAGGAGAAGGGGACAACACAGGATGAGATGGCTAGATGGCATCACTGACTCGATGGACGTGAGTCTGAGTGAACTCCGGGAGTTGGTGATGGACAGGAGGCCTGGCATGCTGCAATTCATGGGGTCGCAAAGAGTCGGATACGACTGAGTGACTAAACTGAACTGAACTGAACTGAACTGAATATATGGAATTTTGAAGATGGTAATGATAACACTATACGCAAGACAGCAAAAGAGACACAGATGTGTAGAACAGTCTTCTGGACTCTGTGGGAGACGGTGAGGGTGGGAGGATTTCAAAGAATGGCATTGTAACACGTATATTATCATATGTAAAATGGATGGTCAGTCTAGGTTTGATGAATGAGACAGGGTGCTTGGGAATGGTGTACTGGGATGACCTAGAGGGATGTGATGGTGAGAAGGGTGGGAGGGGGTTTAAGGATGGGGAACACATGTACACCTGTGGCAGATTCATGTCAATGTATGGCAAAACCACTACCAAACTGTAAAGTACCTAGCCTCCAATTAAAAGGTAAATCAATTTATATTAAAAAATATTCTCATAGAGAAATCAGTGAGGTCTCAGGGGAAGCAGGACATGGAAAAAGATGAAACAGTCTGGGTCTGATATTATGCAAGTCGTGGAGAGGGAAGCTATAGCCTGTTTTCATGGGAACTTGGGACAACGTGTCCCAACCCAAGGCTAGGGAGCTGAGATTTCACACTCCCACTAGCATCTCCCTCTCATCCTTCAACTAACACCAAACTGGTGTCTTGAAGCCTTTGTATTAGATCCTCCAAAGACAAATCAAAGGTGACACTAGAAGCAAAAAGACACCAAAGCTCAGGAAAATGCAACCTCAGATAATGTCTCAATTTCTGCACCCACTCTGGCATCTCCAGCATCATATCTGGAATCCTGTGAGTTTAAAGAACTCCATGAGTCTCTAGACATAAGTGTTTTTCAAAATTCAGCTTTTAATTTATATAGGTGTATAGTTAATTTACAGTATTGTATTAATATTAGTTTTATGGGAAATTAATTATTTATACATACACATGTATCCATTCTTTTTTAGGTTATTTTCCCATACAGGTTATTACAGACTACTGAGAAGAATTCCTGTGCTGTACAGTAGGTCTTTGTTGATTGTCTATTACATACATAAAGTAGTATACATATATTCATCTCAAACTCTCAATTTATCCCTCTCCCACCTTTCCACTTTGGAAACTATAATTATTGCTTTGATGGAGGAAAGTGTCTATAGGTACTTTTGGGATCAAGGGTCAGTGCTTGTGAGAGGGGAGGGGCCAAGGAAAGCAAGCCTGGAGAGACTCATTGAAGATGATGGTAAATGTTGAGAAGGGCCTGGCCATGTAAAAAGCTGGGAGAAAACTATGGTAGATGTAGGAAGTAGCCCCTGCTAAGGACCAAGGTAACCAAGCTTAATAAATGGCTACCCTTCCACTGCCAACCTTCCTTTCATGCTTGGAACTTGGCCTACAGGTCAACCACCATGACCTCATCCCATGCTTCAGTTGTGAGTTAGCCGCAATGAGGCATGTCAGCCTTCCCAAAAAGGGAGAACCTGAGGCTATCATGGGGCTGAATATGCTCTGGACTCAGGGATGTTTACCCAAACATTATCACCAGAAGCATCAGGTGCTGGGGAAGAACCAATGCCTCTGACTATCTCCATGTACTTGTTCTCATGAGTAGAAACACAAAGGAACTGATAGAGCAAAGAAACAAGTAATGACTCAGGTTTCATCTTGCCCACATGATTCCCATGACCCTTTGACCACATTGCTCATTGTCCAAAAACTCTTTCCTCTATTCCTTCTTGAAAGGTGGCTTGTGAATAACATCAGCACCTACCTCTGAAGCCTGGTGGATGGAACTCAACTCTCAGTCTGCTGGGACTCAGAGAAGTCCAGCCTTGTCCTGTGTTTCTGTCCTTTTTCTCCAACCGGATTCATAAAGCAAAGTCCTGAAAAAACATAAGTGTGATTGTAACCCTCTCAAGGCCTTTGAATTTCCAAGGTCTATTTTGAGCATCAAAGAGGGAACATTTCTGTTTCATCCAGGCTAGTCTCAGACCCCAGCCACGCTCAGCCATGGGTTCCCTGAGGAAACATAAGACATTTATCTAAGTTACTAGAAGGCTGAGAAAGGAATGCTTCCTGCTTGAATGCAGGTGCATGTTATCCATCACTCAAGGTCTCTGTTGTGTGAATGAGGAGCGGGAGCTCTGGGGATTCTGAGTTGGGAGTGAGTCAGGCACCATCTGCAGGACTGCCTCCTGGGGTCACTACAGCTGGGGCTCCCCCACTGTGCGTGGAACCCAAAAGAAACAGCCCTGAATATTGCTTTTCTGTTACTACATGGAGGCAGGTCTGCTGATAAAATGGGAACCAGACTTGAGGGGCAAAGGGAAATAAACTTCCACTCTGGTGTTTGCAGACATTTGAGAGCTACGCAGCAGTGGATACAATTGAGCTTTCTCTCATCTCTTCCTTCCTGGAAGTCTCCTAGCCTAGGATCCATAGTTCCTGTATCCCAAGTCTTTACTAACTTACCTGTAGCCTTAAGGTGAATCATAAAGCTCAGGGTTCAGTTTCCCATCTCTTGGATGAGGGGGACTGGACTTGCTCCAGAACACTTGTTCCAGACTGAAGCTCAGTGCCAACCAGTGGACAAGTGGCTCAGAGGTGGGTGTGGCTGAGGAAGCTGAGGCTGCCTCTGGTGGGCAGGGGGCTGTAACTGTCTGGTGATGTTCATTGGTCCTGGGCTCAGGATTGGGGGTGGTAGACTACTTGGCACATAGCTGCTGTGACACCGAGGACCTTAGAGGCCTTGCCCCCTGTAACTTACCATCATTTAGGTTCTGTAGGATGAGATCAGATAGTTAGAAGTTACCAATGGGGAAGCTTGTAGATTTCTTAGCAGAACCCAAATTAGGCTAACGAATCATCTCCCCTAAAAATCTCTGTGAACAAGATATGCCAGGACTCTTAGACTAATTTTGAGATATTTTAAATACTATTTAAATTAGGTCATCTTTTGAATGACCTGCCATTTGCTCTCTGGTTTGCGATGATACCCACATTTCGAGTGGAATCAAAGGGCTCCTGGGGGAGGTTGTCCCTCTCCCCGTGACTCACTAACAGTGAGTACAGCTCTACCCCCTCCACATCTGGAGCAGAAATTAAACCAGGAAGGACACAACCTCCAAGTTTAACAGGATCACTCAAGGTAGGTCTTGCCCTCAGGTAGGTGCTATTCTTTTTCCTTGCTTCTTCCATCCTGGGTCCTTGGCAAGCTGCCCAACTCCTGGTTATTGGGTTTTGAATTCCTCCTCCCTTCTCTGGCAAATATCCATGAAGTCCCACTTGTGGCTTCCTCTCTACCCAGGCCCAATCCCTCACATGCAGATGGCAGTAAAGAAGGGAAAACCAAGGACAGGTCTGCCCAGTTCATTTTTCTAAAACTGTCCGCATTCCTTCTGCTTCCAGACCCTGTGCTGCATCATTAACATCTCAGGCTAGGCTAGATGACTCAGCTTAGCAGGGTAATGGAGATGCAGATGGGGGAGCATTAAGGTTGTGAGGTGTGGGGGACGGTTTTCAGACCGCAAGAGATGAGTCTGAGTAAGGAGCATGTCGTCCTCCAAACACTCATTCATTGGGGACCTGCCTGAATCTGCTATCTTGTGTTCCTCAGGGAATCTCTAAGACAAAAATTCAAAATGGACTTGCTATAAACTTTTTACTACAAATGATTTCAAACATAAAAAATATAATGAGTGTCATAAACCCTATATTTCATCATTTGGTGTCAATAACTACAAAACTAGCCTCTTTGTCCCACAGGTTGTCATAGACTGGAGACTATGCAACATCAAGGTGGTGGCCAATTGAGTTCCCGGTAAAGACATTCATGACTGTCATCAGGTCTTTCTCTTCTTGCCATGTTCTCATTTGTGGTGGGGGAAGGGAAGGAAGAAGATGGAGAATGATAGAGAAAAAGAGGGAGAGGATAATCCCATCTAGAGGGACCACCATCAAAACCCCATTTCAACTTGCGTACCTCCCAAATGTCCTACTTCCTAATACCATCACATTGGGAATCAAGGGTGGACACAATTCAATCCTTAGCAGCTATGCAGATCTGTTTTTAAATCAAGACAGACCATCATTTCATTCTCTCTTTTAATCCTTATTCATTTTTTCCTGAAGTGTTTTAGGGACAAGATGAATATTTCACAAAATACGCATAATGAGTATTTGGGGTAAAATGATAGGATGTTTAAAAAATGCTCATTTGATCCCAATAAAATTAACATCTAATATCAAGTCCATGTACAAATTTCCCTGATTCTCAAAAAGCAGTTTTCACAGTTTGTTGAAAGAATGTAGTCATATTTTGCACTTGGTTGCCATTTATTTGTTCAGAAACTGGGCAGAAGCAGGGTGGTTTGTTTTACAGAATGTCCCACTCTTGGGTTTGGAGCAGGAGTCCACAATACCAGCACAATGGGTCAGGACCAGTCTTTGGTCTATTAGGAACCAGACCTCCACAGCAGGAGCTGAGTGAGGCTTCATCTGTGTTATAGCTGTTCTCCATCACTCTCTCATCACCCCCAGAAGGGACACTCTAGCTTGTTTTCCTGGAACTTTTGTAGTTACATGATCTATGCTTAATAGAAACAAAAATAGCTTAAATATTGATGATTATTTTCCTTTCTCAGTGCTCAGAATGTTGAGTTGGTGCCCTAGCAATCTATTACAGTGACAAATTAGATGTTGCTTATTGACATTTGGACACATTCGGCCAGCTTAAAATTAAATATTAAAAAACTAAAATCATGGGATCCAGCCCCATCCTTCATGGTGAATAGAAGGACAAAAGGTGGAAGCAGTGACAGATTTCTACATCTTAGCCTCTAAAACCACTGTGGATGCTGCCTGCATCCATGAAATCAGAGGACGTTTGCTTCTTGGAAGGAAAGCTATGACAAATATAAACAGTGTGATGAGAAATGGAAACATCATTCTGCCCAACAAACTGGTAGATGTTTGGCCTTTTCATTAGGATTCCTAAACTTTCTGTCCAGTCCCGATTGGTCTCCGAAGCCCCTTACATTTCTGGTCCTACATGATTCCCAAGTTTATTTTGTGCATTTCTTTACCCAGTCCTGAAATCAGCCATCAAGTTAAGAATCCACGCATCGTCTGATGGGAAATGTATTTAGAAGCTACATGTTAGACCTCAGAATAGTCACTGTCATCAAGTTGTCATTGCTTGTAGGCTTTACAGTGGTCAGAGTAGGAAGTATGCATTTTCCTTAAAAACATAAAATAAAAATGAATATATTTAGTTAGTACAAACTTATGCTTTCAATTCAAGATTTAAGACAGCACGGTTTTAATTAAACTTCTTTATGTTTCATGTGAACTTGTTTTTCTAGCCACTGAAAGGCTTACTTCAAAACATTAGTTTTAAGTATTGTCTTGCTTTTACCTGTTAACGTGCATATGATGCTGTTACAATAACAGAAGTTATGAGGAACAATAAGTTGTTGAATATAGTTTCAGATTTCTTTCCTATATATCTTTTCATTTTCTTCAGTTTTGTTTTGGATGGGCAGAATTTTTGTTTTTGCTTAGAAGATATTCCACTCTGAATGTAGTCATAATTTTGAATTGTAAAGCCACTTCAGTAATGTGTTTTTTATGGGAGGCTAGTCACCAACTCAATGCAATTAGATTTATCAGTCTCTTTGTTCTCAATTTTTTCAGTTCAGTTCAGGCCTTTCAGTCATGTCGGTCTCTTTGCAATGCCATCAACTGCAGCATGCCAGGCTTCCCTATCCATCACCAACTTCCAGAGCTTACCCAAGCTCATGTCCATCACTTGGTGATGCCATCCGACCATCTCGTCCTGTGTTCCCCTTCTCTTCCTGCCTTCAATCTTTCCTAACATCAGGGTCTTTTCTAATGAGTCAGTTCTTCCCATCAGGTGGGCAAATAATTGGAGTTTCAGCTTCAGCATCAGTCCTTCCAGTGAATATTCAGGACTGATTTACTTTAGGATGGACTGCTTTGATCTCCTTGCAGTCCAAGGGACTCTCAAGAGTCTTCTCCAATACCATATTTCAAAGGAATATATGTGTATCATTTGTTAGTGATGTAACATTCCTTCTGTTGGGATTTAACCACCAGAACTGAATTTAAATAACATGCAAAAATGAGGATTAAGTCACAGTGCCCCATTTAAACACACCTGGCAAAAGGAGAGGCTCCTGTTGTATTCAAGGGACAGGCATGGAAAGATCTCAAGCAGGAATAGGCCCTGGGAGTCCTGGATGAGTCAATAAACATGATTGTCTTTACTTTGGCTGCCACAGTTGTTTTGTCTTCTTGAATTGGGAAGACATTTCAGAATTGTTTTCTGCATGCTTGGTTTGGCAGACAAAATTTTTCATGACATAGACCCTATGGGGAAATTATATCAGAAATATATCCATTTATCTTCAGCAGTTAAATTTTATTGGCTTGCATGTCCCTGATGACCTTTCTTTATAAGTAGAAAGGAAACACACATGTTCAGTATTCATTCAGTCTCTTTGTAAATCAACCAACATGAATTAAATTTCTCTCGGTCACCACTGCACTCCCAAGTCTAGGCTAGAAACAAAAACAAACAAACAAACAAACAAACAAAAAAACTGCAGAGACTGAAGACTTATTCTAGCACATTGCTGGGGAGATTTTGTTCCCATTGTTTTTGGGAAAAAAAAATTAGTTGCTAATATTAAAATCAGTAGATTGTACATAAATATCCAAACTTCTGATTCTCTTGAAAGCATGGCCAACTGGCCCGCTTTCCAGCACGAGTGAAGTGGAGGAAATGCTGCTCCCAGTGGTGAAGCCTGTTCGCCCCAGTGTTCAACATGGCCACCTCGTCCTAGTATCATATCTCCTGCCTCCTGGGGCCATGAGTTTGTGAGAATTAGGCTGCTAGCTCTCTTAAGATAAAGACTAATTTTGTCTTCATCAACATTGACTTTGAAGCCTTTAACCCAGAACCTAGCACACAGTTCTTCCTTGTATGTTTGCTGGATGCTATACAATATCTTGTGGATGCATATGACATTTCTTCCAATACTGAAAGCATGCAGTTGAAGTACTGCTCTGTCCCAAATCTTTGATGCAAACTGGCATCATAGTGCCCCTGATGTCTGCCATTAGCCCCCCCCCCCAACTAAAGCCAATTGTATGTCCCTGGGCTGTCCCTGAAGTCTTCACTTTGCCATTTGACGACTTATCATCCTAGCAATCTCTTCTCCGATAAAGACAGCAATGCATATCTCATGAAGTCACTAGGAAGATGGCATGAAACCATGAATGTCGAGCATGGCCCTTAGTATCCATTTTTATGATGTTCTTAGCAGTTTTTTTTTTTTTCTCCAAGTAGTCAAGGTTTTCCATCTTCTTAGATGTCCATGCATATTAGTTTGATTTTCCAGCCAAACTTCAAGGAAGAGATTACAGTTCAATTCTCCGTATTCTGTGAAGCTTCAAAGTCCACTCACCAAGGACACTGATGAAGGTAAAGATTTTATCAAGACCTTTGTGTTTATTCAGACCTATTATTGGCCTAAAGGGCTAAACTAGGGCATGTCAGACCATATATAACTAGGGGCTCCAGGTCACCACTACATGCTAAGAATCTGAACTTCCCTCAGTACTTGGAGCCAGGAAAGAAGCATGATGTGGCTTGAGCTCCTCAGGCTGGTGGCCTTCTCAGATTGCAGAGTCATTTATGTATGGAGACTGTAAGCCACATCATCTTCCTTTCTGTGATTTTTCTTTTCATCTGATTATTCTTCTACTCATCGGGTTTAGAGGGAATGGAATATTTCCCTGACAGTCTTAAAGTTCAGCCCTTACTTATTGATAACTACCTTGCTATAGGAACTGTGGGACCCAAGGTTTTTGGTGTAGATTTTCATAGTTGCACAACGCTGGGGCCCAGTCATGTCATGAACGATTGAAATTGAACTCCTTGCAATTGCTCAGTGCAGAGTCAGTGCAGATGTAGGTGTGGTCCTCTGGAATAACACTTTTCTCCCTTTTATTTAGTATGTTCTCTTTGTTCCTTCTCTAATTCAGTGTTTATATGTCTACGTCTGTATCTCTGTATCACTATCATTTATCTCTCCATCTCTTTGAAAGTCTTTGTGAGTGTATTTCTGTGTTGTTTTCTTTTAATTTTTCAATTGACTCATCCTTCCTTCTCGAGCTTCTACATTTCCCTAACTTGTTCCCTATCTCCTGGATTCTTCATTCAACTATCTCTTCTCTTTCAAGTTGGAGAAAAATTGGGAGAGCTACTTATACACTGTTTTATATCTGACCAGCAATGTGACCACAACCAAATCACAAACCTCTTGCATTTCAAATTCCTCCCTTGTAAAAGAGGATAGGAATCCCCTTTCCACCTCCTTCCCTGAGCTTCAGTGAGAAGGATACAGTGGGGTGGCAACAGCAGTGATAGTGGCAGTCATTCTTGAAACTTCCTATTTATCAGGCACCTTATATCCATCACTTCACTATCCCCAAGATATCCTAATTTGGAGGGTTTGAATCATTATATTCACCATTTTACTGAAGGGGAGACTGAGACCCCACATGGTCATATGGCTTACCCAACATTACAGAACAGAATCTTTATTAAAACTTATGTCTTTCCAATGGAATATGCTGAAAATTCTTATAATAAGGTGACTCATGAAAATGATTAGAAAATACACAGTGCCATTACAATGACAGTTATAGGATAACACTGACAGGTAAACGTAGCATCTTCTTTGTTTTCTTTGTCAAATGTTCAGTGAAAGAATACCTTTAAGGAAATTGAAGACCATGAGAAATACACTCTGGAAAAAAAAATGCTGAACAATTTCCTCAAGGAACATGCTTACAGACTGTCTCAGATTTCTTCTCATGGGTCAAATATAACTATTCATGCCTTGTGGAACATGGATGTGAGTGTTTTGGGAGGATGGTGCTCCACAGCGCCCCCTGGTGTTCTAACCTAGCATGGGGCTCATCTGGAGATACCACGTGGGATGTTGGGGTGGGGTTCCTGCCAGAGGCAGAAACACTGGGCCAGAGGAGCCCCACACCCCTTTGGGAGAGGAGAAGGCACTATCATCCTCACCTCTTGTCTTGGTGACTGGGCCCAGAAATTACCAGGTGGCAGGTAAGCATCCATTTCTGTGTCAAAGATGTGTCATTAGTTTGAGGGAGAGTGTTCCTTCTGAGCAGAAGGTAATGACAACCCACTACAGTCCTCTTTCCTGGAAAAACCCGAGGGCGGAGCAGCCTGGTAGGCTGCAGTCCATGGGATCGCTAAGAGTCGGACATTATTGAGCGACTTTACTTTCACTTTTCACTTTTCTGAATTGGAGAAGCAAATTGCAAGCCACTCCAGTGTTCTTGCCTGGAGAATCTCAGGGACGGTGGAACCTGGTGGGCTGCTGTCTGTGGGGTTGCACAGAATCAGACACGACTGAAGTGACTTAACAGAAGCAGCAGGTGCAGCAGCAGCAGCAGCACATCCTTCTGAACTAAGGAATTGAACTAATTACAGATGAAGAGTGAACCGTCTCTGATCAGAAGTTAGAACCAACTGCAAAGCAATTGTGAATGACCAGGCAGAGGAATTTAGTTTCCACAGATGCAAGAACCACAGCAGTAAAAAGTTACTGAACCAGTATTCCGTGTAAGTCCATAAGAATCTAACACAGTGGTTACGGTTTTTCGATTAGCAAAAGGGCTTATTTTGTCTTCAAGAAAGTCCATGCCAGCCTGAGAGATAGGCAAAGAGTAAATAGATGAAAGGGTCACTTGTGTGGTATTGATTGGATGTGGTCTGAGTTTGGAGGGAGTGGCTGGGGTTGATCAAGAAAGACTTCCTGCAGAAAGGGATGCTAAGGATGGGTTTATAGAGACTACAGAGTTTCTCAAATGAAGGCACCAGGACATCCCTGGATATCCAACGGTCAGGAAGACCCAGTGGTTATGTCTTTGGGCTTCCCATGCAGGAGGTACCACTTCAATGCCTGGTCTTAGAATCAATATCCTACATACAGTACAGCATAGGAAAAAAATATCAAATACAAGCACCTGTGTAATCAAAGGCTGTGAGCTTCTCAGTGGTTGGAAAGTGATCTCAAGAGATATATAGCACCCAGAGGGAGACAGCAGTGTGGGAATAGAGGGTAGCCAGTTCTGCACTAACCCACTCCCTCTTCCCTGTAGATGAAATACATGGGTAACATCATCATTGGAAGACACCCTCAGGAATTCCAGGTTATCTATGACACAGGCTCATCTGACTGGTGGGTGCCTTCCCTCTTTTGCCCCAGTCCAGCCTGTTGCGAGTACAGACACCCCCTGCCCGGGCCATTTTTCACTTGCCCTGCCACCCTATTTCCACCTTTGGCACCGGATAACACTCATCCCTTGTGTCTGCAGCTACACAAGTTGGTTCAGACATTGCAAGTTTTCCACCTTCCGGCCTACACAAAAGACCTTCCTCATCGCCTATGGATCTGGGAGCATGATGGGATTTCTTGCTTATGACACCGTTCATGTAACGCGTAAAGAGAAGCTGGTGACCCCTGCTTGAAAAACAGATGCAGGACCATCTGGCAGGACCCTTCCTAGCCTAACTCCCATAGATATTGGCCATCTTATGCACAGCATCCTGTCCCTGGGGAGGCAGTGCCCGTGGTGACACACAAGCAAACAGATAGCTAACCCAGAGAGTGTCTTGAGGCGTGGACTTGCAGCTCCTCTGCCCATGAGAAGTTCAAGGTTCATTTTTCTGGGAGCAAGAAGAGGGAGGAAAAAGCACCCACTTTTATATTCACAGACTGTTCCAGGCACTTTCAGGTAATAATTGGTTTAATCCTGCAACAACCCCACACAGCAGGTAGTCTGATTTGCTCATGAGACATATGAGGAAACTAAAGTTCAGACAACAAGGGCCTTGCTGAGGTCATACATGTGGTAAATGGTGGAGCTGGGTTGGCTTTTCAGGATGGAAGTTGCTGTAAGGTGTTTAGGGACAGGATAAAACTGATCTGGGGACCCTAGGGGCAGTCAAGAGCTTCAGGTATCCATAGTGGGAAACTGGAGGCCAGAGATGTCAAGGGGCCTGATAAATGAGTTCTCACTCTAGAGTGCCTTTGAAAGTCTCATAGAACATATGGCCTGCCTTCCCAAAGCACTTGAGTAGTTCCCCTCTCTCTCTTTCTCATACACACTCACACTTATATCCCCCAAAGTGAATTTCCCAGGCAGTAGTTTCATAGATCCCTGCAAGCACGATTGTGTTTTCGGCTTCTGTCTTCCTGGGCAGATTCATAATCCACAATACCTTACAGAGAATTCAGTCCATTCCTGTCATTAGGTCATAGTGATCCCAGAGAAGGCTACCTTGCTCTCGACTCATTTTGGCCACAAGGGGGCAGCAATGATCCTGACCTGACTCTTGGTTGCCCCACCTGGACAGAAGCCACAAGGCCACTTTGACTGATGCAGGGGGTGGTTTTCAGAGGGGCAGATGTTTTAACATTCACAGCCTCTCACAGATGGAACCCGAATTCCCTCCCAGCTTGGTCTAACCATCTGAGGTCCACAAAAGACAGAGGCTAGCCTCAATTCTTCTCTGAGGATTTAATGGCAATGCAGTCCAGCCCAGTCCTAGCCCCCCTTCACATATCTGTAAGTGGGAACACTCTTCTCTCCCACTGATTGGGGACCTTGTAAGTACTGATCAGCTGTTTGGTCTAAGCATTGTGGAATACGGGTGTGAGGGTGCACCTTTTGATGGTGTCTTGGGCTTGAAGTACCCCAACATATCCATCTTTGGAGCTATCCCCATCTTTGACAACCTGAAGAATCAAGGTGCCATTTCTGAACCTGTTTTTGCCTTCTACTTGAGCAAATAAGTTTGAGATGGACAATCCCTTTCTCCAAATTAGCTTTAAGATGCTTTCAGTTGCACAAAAATTACAGAACACATGATAAAGAAGAATCCTGAGAGATAATCTAACTCAGGATAAATATAGTGCCAGGGCTATACCTGGCTTCACCACTGGCTTTTATAAATAACGTTTTATTGGAGTACAATGCTGCTCCTGGTCTCAAAACCCGTAACTTAGTCTAGAGGGGTGAGTGAGGAGGGAGACTAGTGGAAGAAAACAGAAAACAAGTTGGAGGAAAAAGCAATATGATTTGCTTATGAATTTGATAAGGAAGGGAGGAGAAAGATGGTGGATATCTTTCCTTCCTCATTAGCATACCACTGGGAGCTGATGACCAGCTACCCAATTTGCAGGAGCCAGGGAAAATGAAAGTGTGGGACACAAAACAAACATGTGGGACCCCTTGTTCAAGAAATATGAGACATTTCAAGACAGAAAGAGCAGAGGTGGGGTGCCTTCTGAGTGTGTGGCCCTTTGAACAGTAGAGGTCACAGGCCAGTGGAGCCAACTCTGGGTTTTCTGAACCCACACCCTGAGAACTCCCAGGCTTTGATTTTCCTGAAAAAATGACAAGCTGGACAAGAGGAAAGCAAAAACACTTCAGCACCCTGTCCTCTGAGTGTGTCTGAGCACTCAGGTCACAGGAGGTAGGGCATCTTCAGAAGCTATAGTGGGTGGAGCCCAGCCAGTTGACTCAGCTTCTAACCTCCTCTTTGTCACTCATTAGCCAGTAATGGACCTCGGTCTGGATCAATCTCTCCTAGACTCGATTTCTGCATCTGTACATGGGGACCTTATTAGGACCTTGATGAGTGTACCAGCACAGCTCTCAGACAGTGCCATTGTTACTCTCCTCCAAGGATCCCCCACTCTCTTGTCTCTACACATGCAAGGTGAAAGACAGTGTGGTGATATTTGGTGGGGTTGATAAATCCTACTACCAGGGAGTGCTCAACTGGGTACCATTGATCCACGCAGGTGACTGAAGTATACACATGGACTGGTAACCTCTCCTTCTGAGGGTCAGCCCAAGTGATGCTCCTGCTATTGTACATGAACACAGGCAGACACACACAAATAAATCCTCAGACACACAGTCACACAGACATATATACCACCCCCAACGACACAGAGAGACACACAGACACATGGAAACACATAAGCAGACACAAAAACATACACAGAGATAAATATAAACATGCATAGCTAGTCAGAGACACACAAGCACTCACAGAGACACATACAAACACATGTACAAACACATATACAAACTAAAACACAAGCAGATAGATATGTAAACAACCCATGGGTTCATAATCCCCAGGTATTCTGACCAGGGCTCTGACCTGGGTCCTAAAAGGGTCCGGAGAGGTCTGTGCAGCTAGGAGAGGATTGTACCCACTGCCCTGTGAGGTGTGGAGCATGGTTAGAGGACTCTACAGTGTGGTGAACAGAGGATCATGGAGAATTTCTCCATCCTGAAAAAGGTATAAAATGGCAAACTGTCCGGGGCTGCCTGGGACATAAGATGTTCTCAGTACAGATAAATATCTGTTTAAAAACAGGGAGAGTCCTGAGCAAATGGGGAGAACTGCTCTTCTAAGGGAGCAACTGCTGAATAGTGTAGAGAGATTTGCTGAAGTCATAAGACGTAAAAGCAACTAATAAAAAGAACCCCTGGTCATGGGCACACAGTGGGGTAGGGGTTATAACAAAGAATCAGGAAGGTGGGATCCAGGAGTGACCTGAGGACAAGAGGTATAATGATAGGATTCTGTGTGATACCCTCAGACAAAAGCTGACCCATCTTTTGGAGTTTCTGTGGGCTAGTCATGTATTTCCTGGCCAAGGTCTCAGGGTCTGAGCTGGTTGTAGGAGCAGTGCTGGCAGACAGCCTCTCCCAGAGGAGCCCCTCTCTCCCACGACTATGAGAACCTGCTGCCCCAGTGAATCTCTATCTTCACTCTGTGATTGACCTGTTATTTGTTCCCCACCAGGAACAGCTCTCTGGATGTTTCTCATTCATTGTTTTCACAGTCTTTTTTCACTCACTAAACAGACTAGCCTTGGGCATCCACTGTGTGCCAGCCACTTTAGGGAGGCAATGGAAATAAAACTTGCCCTCATGTCTAAGAAGGCAGATGCACAGGAAATGAGACACACACATAGTGAATTGTGACTTTGGCACATGCTAGACATGAGGAAGTGTCTACAGAGACTGTCAAGAAAGGAAACAATAAACACTGGGGGAAAGACTTCCCTGAAACCATGACAATTAACCTGAAATCTGGAAGATGAGAAGAAATTTGCTAGTCAAAGTGGAGGGGGTCCTCTAGGAAGGAAGACCAGCTTGTGTCAAGGTGCAAAAGAGCCTGGTGTATTCAAGTACAGCGTTCAAGAATGTCAAGGAAGGTGCCGTGTTGGGAGCAAAGGAAAAGAGGGCAAGAGACAAAGGCTGTTTAGAAGACAGTCTGCAAGGGGGCAAATCTGGGGAGACTCAGAGTGATCTTGATGGCTGCTTGGTCACAGTGTCTCTCAGCATCTCCATGAAAAGAAAGGTTATTGCTTGTTCTGGCGGCTGTGAGGCCCTTGTGGATGCTGGGACATCACTGACCATTGGCTCAAGACGACTGAGTCAATAACATGGCTCATCAGTGCCATGCCACGGAGTTCTGAGGTGAAGATCATGCCCCAGGGTCACTCCCAGTCTCCACACACAAGAAAGATCTTCAGGGCCAACCTCTCTCCCTCTCTCTCTAACAGCACTACTTTTTCATGTTTTTCAGTCAATAACCTGTCCTCTATTATCTTCAGCATCAATGGCATCAACTACCCAGGCCCAGCACAACCTACATCCTCAAGGTGAGGGGAGAACCATGAGGGGTGGTTCTCAAATAGGAACTTGAAGGAAACTTTGGGCTGCTGCTGGGAGGAGAGGGCCCTCTGCAGGCCATCTCTCACTATTGCAGATGCTGCTGATCCCTGGGGCTGGGCCAGAGCCTCCCACAGAACAAACCACTTGAGAGTAAACGGCCATCTGGGGCACTGATCATCCTAAAATAAATGTGGAGACACCATGCCATGCTGGCATGGCAGGAGTCACAAGGAGAGGGGAACACTCAGGTCCTCAGTCCTCAAAGAGCTTAAATTCAATCTGAATCTTCAGATGGATGAACACGGAAAGTCAGCTCTAGCAGTCCTTGAAATATGTCATGTGACAAGGAGAATGGCTGGGGACAGTCCCAATGTGCTGTCCCACCATAGGGATAAACAGTCTCCCTTCCCTTCTTGGCGTTTTCTAGGTTTGACTGATAAATTACATGGTCACCCTAGTTCTCAGATGTATCTTCCTCTAGTTCTTGCCGGGTGCCCCTTTTGTGAGTCAGGCTACTGTACCGTCTGTGGGGAGGATGGATGCTAATATGAATAAAGGGTGCACAGTGACTGCTCAGCCCCAGCACAGGGTGGAGGATTCATGTCAGCTCCCTAGTGGAGTTCAGAGCTGGCTGATGGGCTCAAAGAAGACTTTGAGGAAGGGAGAGAATTTCAGGAATTCTAAAACTGTAAACTCAAGTCGCCATATGGAGGGTGGCTTGGTTCTAGGCAAAACTGCCCTGAATCCATGCAAATGCCATCCTAAGGTGCTCTGCACTAGGGAATTGGGGACTTACTAGGGGTGATGAGGGCTACAGACTGAGCAGTGGAGATTGGGAACCAAAGTATGTTATGCAACCAAGCCTGGAGTGGCCAAAGAGGGTGATTGTGGGCCAATGGAGGCTTCCCAGAGACCCGTGTTAAGTCTTCAAGAACGTTTTGTGGGCACTGCTCTATTTAAGATGGATAACCAACAAGGGGTTACTGTGTAGCACGGGGAACTCCACTTAATTATGTGACAACCTGGATGGGAGGGGTATTTTGGGGACCAGGATTCATGGATACGTATGTTTGAGTCCATGTACTGTGCACCTGAAACTCAGAATATTGTTAATCAGCTATACTCCGATACAAAATAAAGTTTTTTAGTAAAGTATGGATTGTGGCGATGCAGGAGGAGAACTAGCATTCTCTGCAGAGAAAACAAGGAGCAGGAGTCAGAAGGAAAGAAACAGGGAGAGAGGAGAACTATGGACACTCTTTTTCTTTTCTAAAAATTATATTGAAGTGCGGTTAATCTTCAGTGTTGTGTTAAGTTCTGCTGCACTGCAATATGACTCAGTTATACACATAGAGAAATATATATTATTTTTCTTAGTATTTTTCCTGTGGTTTATGACTGGATAGTTAATATATTTCCTTATGCTCTTCAGTAGGACTTTGTTGTTTAGAATTCCTCAGTATCCCCAACACCCAGTCCACCCCTCCGCCACACCCTTCCTCATATCAACTTCATGTCTTGGCCCTTTTTGGTTGTGGATGAATTCTCATATCCCCTGCTATGAGAAAATCCCTTGATACTTACCAAAAGAGGGAAATAAAATCAAGAATTGTGCTGGGTCTGGATATTTGTGGGAGTCACAGGTAAGTGTTGAGGCTTTCAGGTGTGTGTCAGCCTCCCCCAGCATTCTAGAAGCCACTGCTTTACCACCTTTAAAGAGAACACAGTGAGGACATCTAGAGAGACCTGGATCCTGGGTGACATCTTCCTGAGGCTGTATTTCTGTCTTTGATCGAGGAAATGACAGGATTGGCCTGGCATAGGCAGTGTAAATGCTTGGAGTGATTGAAGAATCAGTAAGGCGCCGCTCCAAGCAAACACTAAATCACACTTAGGGTACCCCTGCCCAGTATGCTGGTGAACTGTATTTGGTGGTCTGCACACTCTGTTTTCAATAAAGAATAAAGGGTTTCACTCGTAATGGGGGTGAAAAAATCGGGTGCCTCTGTTTCTGTCTGGGAGATGTACAATGATTGAGAAGGATCTAGAACAAAGTCTGAATCACAGTTGAGAGGAGCCCACGTCCAGGTGGCTTCAAGGAAAGGGGAGATTCATTGAAATGATTCTGGGAATCCAGGACACAAGACTCAGAGCAAATACAAAGATCTCAGTGACAGGACACAAGAAATCAGAAGTCATCAGTTCTCTATTTCACATCCTGGCTCTTCCCTTCCCTCTTCTCTGATGGTCTTAGCCTGAAATCTTTCTTCCTTGAGGCATCTACACCTAGTGAGGGAGTCCAAGCTACCTGCCCTAGGGTTTTACATCCTGAAGGCATCTCCAATAATGAAAGAAAAGATTGAAGACATCAGAGTTAGAGGGTGTTCTCTGAATGACCCACCTCAGATCACATGTACAGTCTTAGATCAGCCATCCTGTCAGGGCGATGGGGTCCTATGATTGGCATTACATGGTCTTGTGGCCCTGACACAGCAGCACACAAATTGTCAATTTCCTCCAGAACTACATGACTGAAGCTGGGGAGAGGCAGCCCTAAAGATTATGCCTGGGCGGTGGTCTAGGCCATGGAAGAGTTTGTGATGACCCACCAACTCCGCCACCTCCTCATTCAGAGGAATTATAAGGGGTAATGAAATAGACTCTCTTCATCCCGTCTCATATGCACTTATCATTGGTCTTCTCCTCCAGGGGATGTTGGGTGACGTACTTCATGGAGAGCTGGTTCCCTTTTGTCCTACACCCAGTCAGCAGAAAACTGCCACGTATACCTGCTCTGTCCTTTCCAGTCCTATTGTTAAGTGATGGCCCCAGTGGATCCCTGGGCCATCGCCCTCCTGCAGGGCCCAGAATGCCCCTTCCTTGGCCTCCATACTGCTGGGAAGAATGCAACGCATGTATTGAGAGACCCAGGGTGCACAGAGCCTTCAGGCTTTCTGAGTTTCTCCATGGGTGGGGCTACAAACTATTTGCTTTGAGCTGCCATAGTTAGGCACTCTTGAAGTGGAGTTCTTTCCACCTGGAGGCCCTCAGTAGATGCCTCAGCTGAGACAGCAGGGATTAGAGGTTGATTTCCTTTCAGATTGACTGGTTTGATCTTGTTGTATAAGGGACTCTCAAGAATCTTCTCAAGCACCACAGTTCAAAAGCTCAGCTCTTTGGCATTCACCATTTTTATGGTCCAGATATCACATCTGTACCTGATTACCAGAAAAACCATATCTTTGACACTACAGACCTCTGTAGCAAAGTGAGTCTCTACTTTTTAATACACTGTGCAGGTTTTTCATAGCCTTTCTTCCTTCCAGTGAGCAAGTGTGTTTTAATTTTACCACTGCCGTCAAGGTCCATAGTGATTTTGGAGCCCAAGAAAGTAAAATCTGCAACTGTTTCCACTGTTCCCACCTTTATATGGCATGAAGTGGTGGGAATGGATGCCACGAATGTTGAGTGTCTTTCTGTGAATAGTTTCTTGAATGTTGAGTTTAAGCTAATTTTTTCATTTCCTCTCCTCATCGAGAGGCTATTTAGCTCTTTTTTGCTTTCTGCTGTTAGGGCAGGGTCATCTTCATATCTATGGATGTTGCTTGTCCCAGCAATCTTGATTCCAAGTTGGGATTTATTCAGACCAGCATATTGAATGATGTATTCTACATATAAGTTAAATAATCAAGTGACAATGTACACATTGAAATTCTCTTTTCCAGTTTTAAATCTTTCAGTTGTTCTATGACTGATTCTACCTACTGCTTTTTGACTATGTAAGAGACTTCTTAGGAGAAAGGTAAGGTGATCTGCAACTCCCATTTCTTTAAGAATTTTCTACAGTTTGTTGTGATCCACACAGTGAAAATCTTCAGGATAGTCAGTGAAGAAGTTGGAAATGTTTTTCTGGGATTCCCTTATTTCTCCATGATCCAGTGGATGTTGGCAATTTGATCTCTGGTTCCTCAAACCAGTTTGTATATCTGGAAGTTCTCAGTTCATGTATTGTTGAAACTTAGCTTGAAGGATTTTGAACATTACCTTGCTAGCAAGTGAGATGTGCACAATGGCATGATCAGCTCAGTTCAGTTCAGTTCAGTCACTCAGTCATGTCCAACTCTGTGAGACCCCATGAATCGCAGCACTCCAGGCCTCCCTGTCCATCACCAACTCCCTGAGTTCACTCAGACTCATGTCCATCGAGTCTGTGATGCCATCCAGCCATCTCACCCTTGGTCATCCCCTTCTCTTCCTGCTCCCAATCACTCCCAGTATCAGAGTCTCCAATGAGTCAACTCTTCGCATGAGGTGACCAAAGTACTGGAGATTCAACTTTAGCATCATTCCATCCAAAGAAATCCCAGGGTTGATCTCCTTCAGAATGGACTGGTTGGATCTCCTTGCAGTCCAAGTCACTCTCAAGAGTCTTCTCCAACACCACAGTTCAAAAGAATCAATTCTTCGGCGCTCAGCCTTCTTCACAGTCCAAATCTCACATCTATACATGACCACAGGAAAAACAATAGCCTTGACTAGACAGACCTTAGTCGACAAAGTAATGTCTCTGCTTTTGAATACACTGTCTAGGTTGGTCATAACTTTTCTTCCAAGGAGTAAGCGTCTTTTAATTTCATGCTGCAGTCACCATCTGCAGTGATTTTGGAGCCCAAAAAAATAAAGTCTGACACTATTACCCCTGTTTCCCCATTTATTTCCCATGAAGTGATGGGACCAGATGCCATGATGTTCGTTTTCTGAAAGTTGAGCTTTAAGCCAACTTTTTCAATCTCCTCTTTCACTTTCATCAAGAGGCTTTTTAGCTCCTCTTCATTTTCTGCCATAAGGGTGGTGTCAACTGCATATCTGAGGTTATTGATATTTCTCCCAGCAATCATGATTCCAGCTTGTGTTTCTTCCAGCCCAGCATTTCTCATGATGTACACTGCACATAAATTAAATAAGCAGGGTGAAAACATACAGCCTTGATATACTCCTTTTCCTATTTGGAACCAGTCTGTTGTTCCATGTCCAGTCCTAACTGTTGCTTCCTGACCTGCATACAGATTTCTCAAGAGGCAGGTCAGGTGGTCTGGTATTTCCATCCCTTTCAGAATTTTCCAGTTTATTGTGATCCACACAGTCAAAGGCTTTGGCATAGTCGATAAAGCAGAAATAGATGTTTTTCTGGAACTCTCTTGCTTTTTCCATGATCCAGCAGATGTTGGCAAGTTGATCTCTGGTTCCTCTGCCTTTTCTAAAACCAGCTTAAACACCAGGGAGTTCACGGTTCACGTATTACTGAAGCCTGGCTTGGAGAATTTTGAGCATTACTTTACTAGCATGTGAGATGAGTGCAAATGTGCAGTAGTTTGAGTATTCTTTTGCTTTGCCTTTCGTTGGAATTGGAATGAAAACTGACCTTTTCCTGTCCTATGGCCACTGCTGAGTTTTCCAAATTTGCTGGCATATTGAGTGCAGCACTTTCACAGCATCAACTTTCAGGATTTGAAACAGCTCAACTGGAATTCCATCACCTCCACTAGCTTTGTTCATAGTGATGCTTTTAAGGCCCACTTGACTTCACATTCCAAGATGTCTGGCTCTAGATTAGTGATCACCTCATCATGATTATCTGGGTCTTGAACTTTTTTGTACAGTTCTTCCGGGTATTCTTGCCACCTCTTCTTAATATCTTCTGCTTCTATTAGGTCCAGACCATTACTGTCCTTTATGGAGCCCATCTTTGCATAAAATGTTCCCTTGGTATCTCTTATTTTCTTGAAGATATCTCTAGGCTTTCCCATTCTGTTGTTTTCCTCTATTGTTTTGCATTGATCACTGAAGAACACTTTCTTATCTCCTCTTGCTATTCTTTGGAACTCTGCATTCAGATGCTTAAATCTTTCCTTTTCTCCTTTGCTTTTCACCTCTCTTCTTTTCACAGCTATTTGTAAGGCCTCTCCACACAGCCATTTTGCTTTTTTGCATTTCTTTTCCATGGGGATGGTCTTGATCCCTGTCTCCTGTACAATGTCACGAACCTCATTCCATAGTTCATCAGACACTCTAACTATCAGATCTAGGCCCTTAAATCTATTTTTCCCTTCCACTGTATAATCATAAGGGATTGGATTTGGGTCATACCTGAATGGTGTAGCGGTTTTCCCTGCTTTCTTCAATTTCAATCTGAATTTGACAATAAAGAGTTCATGATCTGAGCCACAGAAAGCTCCTGGTCTTGTTTTTGTTGACTATATAGAGCTTCTCCATCTTTGGCTGCAAAGAATATAAGCAATCTGATTTTGGTGTTGACCATCTGGTGATGTCCATGTGTAGAGTCTTCTCTTGTGTTGTTGGAAGAGGGTGTTTGCTATGACCAGTGCATTTTCTTGGCAAAACTCTATTAGTCTTTGCCCTGCTTCGTTCTGCATTCCAAGGCCAAATTTGCCTGTTACTCAAGGTGTTTCTTGACTTCCTACTTTTGCATTCCAGTCCCCTATAATGAAAAGGACAGCTTTTTTGGGTGTTAGTTCTAAAAGATCTTGTAGGTCTTCATAAAACCGTTCAACTTCAGCTTCTTCAGCGTTACTGGTTGGGGCATAGACTTGGATACCTATGATATTGAATGGTTTGCCTTTGAGATGAACAGAGATCATTCTGTCGTTTTTGAGACTGCATCCAAGTACTGCATTTCGGACTCTTTTGTTTACCATGATGGCTACTCCATTTCTTCTGAGGGATTCCTGCCCACAGTAGTAGATATAATGGTCATCTGAGTTAATTTCACCCATTCCAGTCCATTTTAGTTCGCTGATTCCTATGGTTTCGACATTCACCCTTGCCATCTCTTGTTGGACCACTTCCAATTTGCCTTTATTCATGGACCTGACATTCCAGGTTCCTATGCGATATTGCTTTTTACAGCATCGAACCTTGTTTCTATCATCAGTCACATCCACAGCTGGGTATTGTTTTTGCTTTGGCTCCATCCCTTCATTCTTTCTGGAGTTATTTCTCCACTGATTTCCAGTAGCATATTGGGCACCTAATGACCTGGGGAGTTCCTCTTTTGGTATCCTATCATTTTGCCTTTTCATACCATTCATAGGTTTCTCAAGGCAAGAATGCTGAAGTGTCTTGCCATTCCCTTCTCCAGTGGACCACATTCTGTCAGACCTCTCCACCATGACCTGACCATCTTGGGTTGCCCACAGGCATGGCTTGGTTTAATTGAGTTAGACAAGGCTGTGGTCCTAGTGTGATTAGATTGACTAGTTTTTTGTGAGTATGGTTTCAGTGTGTCTGCCCTCTGATGCCCTCTTGCAACACCTACCATCTTACTGGAGTTTTTCTTACCTTGGGCGTAGGGTATCTCCTCACGGCTGCTCCAGCAAAGCACAGCCGGTGCTTCTTACCTTGGACGAGGGGTATTTCCTTACTGCCACTGTTCCTGACTTTCAATGTGGGATAGCTCCTCTAGGCCCTCCTGTGCCTGCAAAGCCACCACTCCTCGGGTTGCTCCTCCGGGCCGCCGGGCCTGGCCTCGGGCGTGGGTGGCTCCTCCTTGCTTCCGCCCCTGGCCTCAGGCTCGTGGTGGCTCCTCAGGGTCACCGCCCCTGACCTGGGAGGCGGGGTAGCTCCTCTCGGCCACCACCCCTGACCTCGGACATGGGGTAGCTCCTCCTGGCCACCACTGAGCTTGGACACAGGGTAGCTCCTCTCTAGCCGCCACCCCTGACCTATGACGCAGGGTAGCTCCTCTTGGCTGTTCCTGTGCCGTCGCAACCTGGCAGTCTAGGCCACTGCCCCTGACCTCGGACGTGGGGTAGCTCCTCTCGGCAGTGCTTAGTGTGCCGGCTTGTAGCCGCCTGTGCAAATGACTATAAACAGAAAAAAAAAAAAATATATATATATATATATATATATATATATATATATATATATATATAACATTACTTGGAAATGCCTTTTGTTTGAATTGGAATGAAAACTGATCTTTTCCAGCACTGTGGCCACTGCTGAGTTTTCCAAATTTGGTGACATTGAATGCAACATACTTACAGCCTCTTTCTTTAGGAATTTTAAGCAGCTCAGCTGGAATTCCATCACCTTCCCTAGCTTTTCTTATAGTGATGCTTCCTAAAGCCCACTTCACTTTATACTCTGGTATATCTGGCTTTATGTGAGTGACCCCTGCATCATCCCTATCCTGGTCATTATGATGATTTTTGTATGGTTCTTCTGTGCTTTCTTGCCTCTTCTTAATCTCATCTGCTTCTGTTAGTTCTTTGACTTTTCTGTCCTTTATTGTGCCCATCTTTGCATGAAGTTTTCCTCTGGTATCTCCACTGTTTTTGAAGAGATCTATATTCTTTACAGTTCTATTGTTTTCCTCTAATTCTTTCATTATTCACTTATGACGACGTTCTTATTTCTCCTTGCTATTCGCTGGGAAGTCTGCATTCCATTGGATATATCTTTCCCTTTCTCCTTTGCCTTTCACTTCTCTTATTTTCTCAGCTATTTTTAAGGCCTCCTCAGGCAACCACCTTGCCTTGTCACCTTTGTTTCTCTTGAGGATGGTTTTGATGACCACCTCCCATACAATGTTACAAACCTCCATCCATAGTTGTCCAGTCTAACAGACCTACTCCCTTGAATCTATTTTTCACTCCACTATATAATCATAAGGGATTTGCTTTAGGTCATAGCTGAATGTTCTAGTGGTTTTCCTTACTTTCTTCATTTTAAACGTGAATATTGTTTGCTTCTGCCTAAGCATTGCTTCCAGATCACCACCCACCACTTCCAGTGGGTGTGGAGCAAAAACACACTATTTGAGGCCTGTTACCCTGGGTTTGTGCTTGGCTTTTCATATGTTTAGCTGTGTGAGCTTGATCGAGTTACTTGATTTAAGTCTTCACATCTGGAAAATGGGCACCATGATGATAATTCCACCTTCTGTATTGCATGTGTGCCTGCAAAGAGCCAGTGGCCCTGAGAGGGCTTTCTGGGTTCATGAGTCTGGAACAAGTATGAATTATTCTGCCACCTGGGAGAAGGAAATCTTCTGTTTAGAGGTTATGGCTGCCATCCCCAAGGCTAAATATTGAAGCCAATAGATGTTCAGACATCTATTTCTGAACCCTCACCCAGAACTCTGACTGAGTCAATGCTTCTCTTTTCTGGGCTCACAGAAGAACTAATGATTACTGTCTCAGATTACTCCCTTCTTAACCTTACAAGTCAGCCTTTCCTTTTCAACTACTTCTCCCCTGAAATCACACTGCAAGGAATGTCATAAAAGCTCTTGGTTTCTGGTGAGTTTCCCAAACCTCCAGCATAGCAACAAGTAGCTGTTATGGCTACTGTCATAGCAACAACTATGCAACCTGTATAGTCCAATCTTAGCCTGTTAAATGAATCTTTCCCCATTTGGCCCCTCATGTTTAAATTACCTATATTTGCTTTAATAACCTTCCTTCACTTGCTGTTTAATGACAAAATATGTGTGGATTTCATCTAGCTTTCTTTCCCAAGCATAATTCCAACCATGCAATGAAGTAACCAAACATTTAGTCATTTAACTACCCACAGGAACTGACAAAAGCAAATCACCCATCATGTATACTTGCTTGCCCCAAAACACCACTGAAGTGATCTGATGAAAAAAGGTAATGCATTGGCATGTACACTCCAGAAGGGACACTTTTTTCTCTGGATTTGTTTTCCATCTAATGCAGAATATCTACCATAAGCCTGGGCCTCCAGCAGTTGGTCACCTAATTTTTGCAGACTCAGCCCACTCCAGATCCCTTCCACATCCCTCAGTAAAATCTAGAGAACAGACTCAGTCAAAGTTCTCACTCCTGTAGAAAACAGGTTTGATTGTTTGTTTGTTTGTTTTAAGAAAATAATATTTGGTAATACATTCAAAATCTTGTGCTCCTTGCCTTGGATTCAAGGAGCAGCACCAGAGGATGGGAAGCCTCCCCTTCCACCTAAATCTTTCACCACTTCCACCAGGGCCACAGGCTTGACTGGACCCTAAGGACTTCTGCCTGCTCCCTGATATCCTCTGTACATCAGTTCAGTTCAGTCTCTCAGTCATGTCCCACTCTTTGCTATATCATGCGGTGCAGCATTCCAGGGTTCCCTGTCCATCATCAGCTCCTGGAGCTTGCTCAAACTCATGTTCATCAAATCGATGATGCTACCCAATAATTTCATCTCTGTCTTCCCCTTTGCCTTCTGCCTTTAATCTTTCCCTGCATCAGCCTGTTTCCTAATGAGCCAGTTCTTCCAATCAGGTGGCCAAAGTATTGGAGGTTCAGCTTCAGCATTGGGCCTTTCAATTAATATTCAGGACTTATTTCCTTTAGCATGGACTGGTTTTATCTCTTTGCAGTGCAAGGGACTCTCAAGAGTCTTGTCCAACACCACAGTTTAAAAGCATCAATTCTTTGGTACTCAGCTTTCTTTTGTAACAACTCACATCCCATCTTGATTTCTGATAAAACCATAGCTTTGACTATACAGAGCTTTGCTGATAAAGCAATGTCTCCGCTTTTTAGTATGCTGTCGGCTTTTTCATGGCTTTACTTCCAAGGAGCTAGCGACTTTTTTTCTTTTTTTCCACAACTGTGGTCACTATCTGCAGTGAATTTGGAGCCCAGGAAAATAAAGTCTGTCACTGTTTTCATTGTTTTTCCAGGTATTTGCCATGAAGTGGTGGAACTGGATGCCATGATCTTGGTTTTTTGATCTGTACATACCACATCAAGATCATCCCAAACAAAAAGTAATGCAAAAGGCAAAATGGTTGCCTGAGGAGGCTTTACAAATAACTTAGAAAAGAAGAGAAGCAAAATAAAAAGTTGAAAAGAAAGACATACCCATCTTAATGCAGAATTCCAAAGACTAGCAAGAAAAGATTTTTAAAAAGAAAAAGAAGAAGAAGAAGAAGAAGCCTTCCTAAGTGATCAGTGCAAAGAGTATAGAGGAAAACATTAGAATGGTAAAAACTAGAGATATTTTCAAGAAAATTAGAGATAGGGAGGGAATGTTTCAGTCAAAGATGGGCACAATAAAAGAGAGACATGTGATGAACTTAACAGAAGAAAAATATATTAAGAAGAGGTTGAAAGAATACATAGAAGAACTGCACAAAAAAGATATTAATGATCTGGATAACCATGGTAATGTGATCACTCACCTAGAGCTAGACAATCCTGAAATGTGGAGTCACATGGATCTTCAGAAGCATCACTAAGATCAAAGCTAGTGGAGGTGATGGCATTGCAGTCAAGCTATATCAGGTCCTTAAAGTTGATGCTGTTAAAGTGTTGCACTCAATATGCCAGCAAATGTGGAAAACTCAGCAGTGGCCACAGGACTGGAAAGGTCATTTTCCTTGCAGTCCCCCAAAAAAGGGATTTCAAAGAATGTTCAACCACCTCACAGTTCCACTCATCTCACATGCTACCTAAGTAATTTATCCAAGCAAGTCTTCAACAGTACATGAACTGTGAAATTCCGTATGTTCAAGCTGGATTTAGAAAAGGCAGAGGAACCAGAGATCAAATTGCCAACATTCGTTGGATGATAGAAAAAGCAAGAGGATTCTAGAAAAACACCTACTTTTGCTTTATTGACCATGCAAAGGCCTTTGACTGAGTGGACCACAACAAACTGTGGAAAACTTACAGAGATGGGAATACCAGTCCATTTTACCTGCCTTCTGAGAAATCTGTATGCAGGTTAAGAACCAACAGCTAGAACTGAATAAGGAAATACAGACTGGTTCCAAATCGGGAAAGGAGTACATAAAGGTTGTATATTGTCACCCTGCATATTTAACTTATATACAGAGTACACCATGTGAAATGCCCAACTGGATGAAGCAAAAGTTGGAATAAAGATTTCTGGGAGAAATATCAATAGCCTCAGCTATGCAGAAAACACCACCCTCACAGCAGAAATTGAAGAGGAACTAAAGAGCCTCTTGATGAAAGTGAAAGAAGACAGTGAAACACCTGGTTTAAACTTAACATTCAGAAAATGCAGATCATGGCATTTGGTCCCATCACTTCATGGTAAATAGATGGGGAAACAATAGAAATAGTTAGAGACTTTATTTTCAGGGCCTCCAAAATCACTGCAGATGATGACTGCAGCCATGAAATTGAAAGATGCTTGCACATTTGAAGAAAAACTATGACAAACCTATACATTTTTTTTTAAGTAGAGACATTACTTTGCTGAAAAAGATCAGTATAATCATATAATTTTTCCAGTTGTCATGTATGGATGTGACAGTTGCACCATAAAGAATGGTGAGTGATGAATAATTGACGGTTCTGAACTGTTGTGTTGGACAAGAATCTTGAGAGTCCCTTGCATTGCAAGGAGATCCACCCAGTCATGCTAAAGGAAATCAATCCTGAATATTCATTGGAAGGACAGATGCTGAGATTGAACCTCCAATACTTTGGCCAACTGATTTGAAATACTTACTCATAAAAAAGACCCTGTTACTGGGAAAGATTGAAGGCAGGATAAGAGGATGACAGATGATGAGATGGTTGGATGGAATGACCAACTCCATGGACATGAGTTTGCCCAAGCTCCAGGAGTTGGTGAATAACAGCAAGCCCTGGCATGATGCAGTCCATAGGGTTGCAAAGAGTCGGACATGACTGAGCGACTGAACTGAACTGAACATACCACATAGCAAATGCTGTTTGTAATTGGCATGTTTCTCCAGCAAGACTGGGGCTCCCTAAGGCCCCAATTCATATCCCCAATCAAGTTTGCACCCATGCACAGAGGTTAGTGCCTAGCATTCACAAGGCATTCAGTGAGTTCTGATTGCAGGGGGACCTTCATTTTGGTAGACATAGAGGAGCAAAAGATACATTTATCCTCCCATCTCAAATAATTCCAAAGTAGAAAAGACAAATGAAAGAGCATTGTTTTACGTCAAACATCTGGCAGCATAGAATGGGTTCCTGAGACGGGGAGCAAGCAAGGAGAGTTCTACAATTGGCTCAACTCTAGAAATAGTTTCCAACATATACATGGAAGGTGTAACTAGGCAGAGACAGTCTCCCAAAGAAGAGTGATTTATGACTCTATATAGTTAGAGTTCACAGGAGAGAGCTACCTACAGAGAACTGTAGGAAGGTACAGGAGATACCCTTCCAGTTTTCAGCAGAGAGTTGATATTACTGCTCTGAATTATAGGGAACGATCTTTGAGTCTCAAATTGCATGAAGTCTACTTTTGTCCCCACCCACCAGCGTGAAAATTACTCATTTTTTTAAAATATAAATTTATTTATTTTAATTGCAGGCTAATTACTTTACAATATTGTATTGATTTTGTCATACATTGACATGAATCCTCCATGGGCATACATGTGTTCCTCATCCTGAACATCCCTCCAACCTCCCTCCCTATACCATCCCTCTGGGTCATCCCAGTGTACCAGCACCAAGCATCCTGTATCATGCACTGAACTTGGACTGGAGATTCGTTTCACATATGATGATATACATGTTTAACTGCCATTCTCCCAAATCATCCCACCCTCTCCTTCCCCCACAGAGTGCAAAAGACTGTTCTATATATCTGTGTCTCTTTTGCTGTCTCACATACAGGGTTATCATTAATATCTTTTTAAATTCCATATATATGCATTAGTATACTGTATTGGTGTTTTTCTTTCTGGCTTACTTCACTCAGTATTTATTGCTTGTAGACTTTTGGACAGCATTGTGACTGGTGTGAAATCGTACCTCATTGTAGTTTTGATTTGCATTTCTCTGATATTTAGAGATGTTGAGCATCTTTTCATCTGTTTGTTAGCCATCTGTATGTCTTCTTTGGAGAAATGTCTGTTTAGTTCTTTAACCCATTTTTTTTGTGTGTGTGTGTGATTGGGCAGTTTATTTTTCTGGAATTGAGCTGTAGGAGTTGCTTGTATATTTTTGAGATTAATTATTTGCCAGTTGCTTCATTTGTTATTATTTTCTCCCATTCTGAAGGCTGTCTTTTCACCTTGCTTATAGTTTCCTTTGTTGTGCAGAAGCTTTCAGTTTAATTAGGTCCCATTTGTTTTCTTTTTGCTTTTATTTTCAATATTCTGGGAGAGGGATCATAGAGGACCTTGCTGTGATTTATGTCAGAGAGTGTTTTGCCTATGCTCTCCTTGAGGAGTTTTATAGTTTCTGGTTGTACGCTTAGATCTTTAATCCATTTTGAGTTTATTTTTGTGTATGGTGTTAGAAAATGTTTTAGTTTCATTTTTTTACAAGTGGTTGACCAATTTTCCCAGCATCAATTGCTAAAGTGAGTGTCTTTTCTCCATTGTATATTCTTGCCTCCTTTGTCAAAGATAAGGTGTCCATAGGTGTGTGGTTTTATCTTTGGGCTTTCTATTTTGTTCCATAGTTCTGTCTTTGTGCCAGTACCATACTGTCTTGATGACTGTAGCTTTGTAGTAGAGCCTGAAGTCAGAGAGGTTGATTCCTCCAGTTCCATTCTTCTTTCTCAAGATAGCTTAGGCCATTCAAGGTTTTTGTATTTCCTTACAAATTGTGAAATTATTTGTTTTAGTTCTGTGAAAAATACCATTGGTAGCTTGATAGGGACTGCATCAAATCTATAGATTGCTTTGGGTAGTGTACTCATTTTCACTATATTGATTCTTCTGATCCATGAGCACGGTAGATTTCTCCATCTATTAGTGTTCTCTTTGATTTCTTTCACCAGTGTTTTAAAGTTTTCTATATATAGGATTTTAGTTTATTTAGGTAAATATAGTCCTAAGTATTTTATTCTTTCGTTGCAATGGTGAATGGAATTTTCCTTTTAATTTCTCTTTCTATTTTCTCATTATTAGTGTATAGGAATACAAGTGATTTCTGTGTGTTGCTTTTATATCCTGCAACTTTACTAAACCTTAAAGCATTGATTAGCTCTAGTAATTTTCTGGTGGATCCTTAAGAGTTTTTTATATAGGATCATGCCATCTGAAAACAGTGAGAGTTTTATTTCTTCTTTTCCAATTTAGATTCCTTTTATTTCTTTTTCTGTTCTGATTGATGTGGCCAATACTTCAAAACTATGTTGAATAATACTGGTGAGAGTGAGCACCCTTGTCTTGTTCCTGACTTTAGGGGAAATTCTTTCAATATTCACCATTGAGAATAATGTTTGCTGTGGGTTTGTCATATATAGCTTTTATTTTGTTGAGTTATGTTCCTTCTATTTCTGCTTTCTTAAGAGTTTTTATCTCTGTATCTATAGAGATAATCACATGGCTTTTATTTTTCAATTTGTTAATGTGGTGTATTACATTGATTGATTTGTGGATATGAAGAATCCTTGCATCCCTGGGATAAAGCCCACTTGGTCATGATGTATGATCTTTTTAATGTGTTGTTGGATTCTGATTGCTAGAATTTTGTTAAGGATTTTTGCCTCTATGTTCATCAGTGATATTGGCCTGTAGTTTTCTATTTTTTGTGGCATCTTTGTCAGGTTTTGCTATTAGGATGATGGTAACCTCATAAAATGAGTTTGTAAGTGTACCTTCGTCTGCAATTTTCTGGAAGAGTTTGAGTAGGATAGGTGTTAGCTCTTCATTTTCATTCTTTTCTATGGATATTTTGATTTCTTCTGTGATTTGTTGGTTATTCATCAGATTGTTGTTCAGCCTCCATATGTTGGATTTTCTACAGTTTTCCTCCAGTAGTTGGGATCTAATCTTACTGCTTGTGGTCAGAAAAGATGCTTGGAATAATTTCAATTTTTTTGAATTTACCAAGGCTAGATTTATGGTCCAAGATGCGATCTATCTTAGAGAAGGTTTCGTGTGCACTTGAGAAAAGGTGAAATTCTTTATTTTGGGGTGAAATATCCTATAGATATAAATTAGGCCTAACAGATCTATTGTATCACTTAAAGTTTGTGTTTCCTTGCTAATTTTCTGTTTAGTTGATCTAGACATAGGTGTGAGTGGGGAATTACAGTCTCTCGCTATTACTATGTTATTGTTAATTTCCCCTTTCATACTTGTTAGCATGTGTCTTACTTATTGTGGTGCTCCTATGTTGGGTGCATTTATATTTATGATTTTTATGTCTTATTCTTGGATTGTTCCTTTTATCATTATGTAGGGTCCTTCTTTTCCTTTTTTCACAGCCTTTGTTTTAAAGTTTATTTTATCTGAAATGAGTATTGCTACTACTGCTTCCTTTTGGTCGCTGTTTGCGTGGAATATCTTTTTCCAGCCGTTCCCTTTCAGTCTGTATGTATCCTTTGTTTTGAGGTGGGTTTCTTGTAGACAACATATGTAGGGGTCTGCTTTTGCATCCATTCAGCCAGATTTTGTCTTTTGTTTGGGGAATTTAACCCATTTACATTTAAGATAATTATTGATAAGTATGATCCCATTGCCATTTATTTTATTGTTTTGGGTTTGAGATTACACACCCTTTCTGTGTTTCCTGTTTAGAGAAGATCCTTTAGCATTTGTTGCAGAGCCAGTTTGGTGGCGCTGAATTATCTCAGCTTTTGCTTGTCTGTAAAGCTTTTAATTTCTCCTTCAAACTTGAATGAGATCCTTGCTGAGTACAGTAATCTGGGCTGTAGGTTGTTTTGTTTTTTTTTTTTTTTTTTTTTTTTTTTTCCTTTCATCACTTGAAATATGTCCTCTGTTCCCTACTGGCCTGAAGAGTTTCTATTCAAAGATCAGCTGTTATGCTTATGGGAACCCCCTTGTGTGCTATTTGTTGCTTTTCCCTTGCTGCTTTTAATATTTGTTCTTTGTCTTTGATCTTTGTTAATTTGATTAACATGTGTCTTGGGATATTTCTCCTTGGGTTTATCCTTTTTGGGACTCTCTCGGTTTCTTGGACTTGTGTGGTTATTTCCTTCCCCAACTTTGGGAAATTTTCAGCTCTTATCTCAAGTAGTTTCTTATGGTCTTTCTTTTTGTCTTCTTCTTCTGGGACTCCTATGATTCAAATGTTGGGGCATTTAACATCATCCCAGAGGTCTCTGAGATTATGCTCATTTCTTTTCATTCATTTTTCTTTTTCCTAGATGTTTCATTGATTTCTATCATTCTATCTTCTACCTCACTTATTCTGTCTTCTGCCTCCATTACTCTACTCTTGGTTCTCTCCAGAGTGTTTTTTATCTTATTTATTGCATTATTCATTATATATTAACTCTTTTTTATTTCTTCTAGGTCTTTGTTAAACCTTTCTTGAATCTTCTCAATCCTTGTCTCCAGGCTATTTATATGTAATTCCTTTTGTTTTCAAGATTTTGGATCATTTTCACTATCATTATTTGGAATTCTTTATCAGGTAGATCCCATATATCTTCCTCTTTTGTTTGATTTGGTGGACATTTATTCTGTTCCTTTAACTGGTGGGTATTTATCTGTATCTTCTTCTTGTGTATATTGCTGTGTTTGAGTTTGCCTTTCCATATTCTGGAAGTTTGTGGAGTTATCTTTACTGTGGAGCTTCCTCTCTGTGGGTGGGTTGAACGGGTGGCTTATCAAGGTTTCCTGGTTAGGGAAGCCTGTGACGGTGTTCTGTTGGGTGGAGCTGGATTTCTTCATTCTGAAGTACGATGAAGTGTCCAGTAATGAGTTATGAGAAGTCAATGGGATTGGAGTGACTTTGGGCAGCCTGTATATTGGAGCTCAGGGCTATGTTCCTGTGTTGCTGGAGAATTTGCATGGTATGTCTTTCTCTGGAACTTGTTGGCCCTTGGGTGGTGCTTGGTTTCAGTGTAGGTATGGAGGTGTTTGATGAGCTCCTATCAATTAGTGTTCCCTGGAGTCAGAAGTCCTCTGGTGTTCTGAGGATTTGGACTTAAGCCTCCTGCCTCTGCTTTTCAGTCTCATTCTTACAATAGCATCAAGGCTTCTCCATCTATACAGCACCAGTGATGAAACATCTAGGTTAAAGATGAAAAGTTTTTCCACAGTGAGGGACGCCCAGAGAGGTTCACAGAGTTACATGGAGAAGAGAAGAGTGAGGAGGGAGATAGAGGTGACCAGAAGTAGAAGAGGGGGAATCAAAAGAGGAGAGAGCAAGCTAGCCACTAATCACTTCCTTATGTGCTCTCCACAGTCTGGATCCCTCAGAGATATTCACAGATTTTCACACAGAAGAGAAGAGGGAGGACGGAGATAGAGCTGACCAGGAGGAGAAGAGGGGGAATCAAAAGGGGAGAGAGGAAGCTAGCCAGTAATCACTTCACTATGTGCTCTCCACAGTCTGGATCCCTCAGAGATGTTCACAGAGTTAAACAGAGAAGAGAAGAGGGAGGAAGGAGAAACAGGTGGCCAGGGAGATAAAGGGGGGAATCAAAAGGAGAAAGACACTTCCAGCCAGTAATCAGTTCTCTAAGTGTTCTCCACAGTCCAGAACACACAAAGATATTCACAGAGTTTGGCAAAGAAGAGAAGGGGGAGGGAGGAGATAGAGGTGACCTGGTGGAGATAAAGGAGATCCAAAGGGGGAGAGAGCAATCAGGCCAGTGATCTTGTTCTGAAGTAAAAATGATTACTGAAGATTGGTTCTTAAAGGTACAAAATTGATAACAAATACCAAAAATGAAAGATTAAAAATCTAGAGTAAAGTTTGGATTCTCAAAAATGCAATATATATATATATATATATATATATATATATATATATATATATGAAGTATACTTTAAGAAATAGGGTCTTTTTTTTTCAAAGTTATATTAGTTTATAAAAATTAAATTTAATGGAGTAGCAGAGGACTTAAAATAAAATAAAATAAATTTAAATGATGAAAATGGTAAAATAAATCTAGGACTTTCTCTGGTGTTCTTGTGGACAGTTTGGGGTCAGTTCACTTTCAGATAGTTCCTTGATCCAGCTTATACTTCTCAAGATGGATAGACCCTTCCTATGTAATTGGTGCTAACTGCAGGGTTTTAATCTATTGCACCTGTCACTTCCAGGGCAGTTCCCTCTGTTTTACCTTCTTCTGTTTGCTGGTCTCTTCAGTGTTTAATTTCTACCTTGACCCAAGGAGGGGGTGGTAGACAGTTTTTTAGGTTCACTTGTTCAGTTGTGTTGTGAGGAAGGAGGAACACTGCAAACAAATATCACTGGCATGTTTGGGGAGTGCTCCCAGTGCCTCGGGCACACTGGGTTTGCCCCTGCTCATGGCGTGTGTGTTTTCCCAGTCTACACGGCTCAGGCTCTAGGTTGCTCTGTGGGGAACTCTCTGAGGCAGGCCCTGAGTTGCATGCACTTCCCAGGTCTAAGCCGCTCAGGCTCAGGTACTCGGGTACTCCTCAAAGGCACAGACTCTGTTGGGCCTGCGTTTTGTGCCCTTCTCAGGTCTGAGCCACTCGGGTGACCAGGTGGTTTGGTGAGCACAGTTGCTGTGACTTATCGCTTCTCCCACCCCTGCCACTCGGTTTTCGGGGTGTATAACCGGCACACCTTCTCAGGCAGATGTTGACAGTCCAGAATCCCAAGAAGTCTTGGTTAGCAACGAAGCCTGCTTGCAGTTTGGTAGGTAGATGATGCCTCTCTGGGGCCGCGATTACTCTCTTCCGGCTCTGGCTGGCCTCCATCCCCTGTCCCTGGCAGGGTATGGGCCAGTCCGCAGCCGGCTACCTCTGGTTGCTCCTTTGTTCAGTGAGCAGGCCTGGTGGTGTCTTAGTTTAGGGCTTTGCAATGGGGTAGCTATCACAGGGTCTGGTTTGCTATCTCAAGTTAGTTCCCTCAGATTGTCCTATGGGGCATTCAAGCCCAGTCCTTCATTACTCTAAGCAATGCAGCCTGCACCTCCCTGCCCAGCCCCCTCTTGCTAGTGTCGGATGCAGGCGTCTGTGCTGCTTCTCTGCTGGGAGTTATCCTTGGGCATGTAATCTGTGGGTTTAAATTATTTATTTATTTTTCCTCTAAGTTATGTTGCCCTCTGAGGTTCCAAGGCTCATCACAGAATCGCCAGTGAGAATGTTTCCTGGTGTTTGGAAACTTCTCTTTTTTAAGACTCCCTTCCTGGGTTGGATCTCCATCCCTACCTCCATTGTCCCTTATTTTATCTTTTACATTTTTTCCTACCTCCTTTCAAAGACAATGGGCTGTTTTCTGGGTACCTGACATCCTCTGCCTGCATTCAGAAGTTTATTTGTGGCATTTACTCAGTGTTCAAATGTTCTTTTGATGAGTTTGTTGAGGGAGAAATTGGTCCCCCTGTCCTATTCTTCAGCCATCATAGGACTGCCCCTGAAATTAGTCATAATTCCCATGAGATCAATAGGGCCCTGAAGACAATATTGCCTTGCTAGTGGCGAATAGTAAACCTGGTCTAAGGTTGGCTCCATCTCAGCTTACAAAACTTTACAGCAAGCCTTCAAAAAAATGCAATTGTTTCGAAGAAATTTATGGTGTTTGCAAACAGTGAAAGCAATAATTTATAAAAAATTAAAAAATATCCAGTATCCAAAGGTCAAGTGAGCACATTCACAATCCAATTTAAAATTTCCATATAAATTGTGAAAATATTTGTCCTAGTTTCATCTCAATATTATAAGGTAATTATCCTCTGATTAAGATAAATAAATAAATTTAAAAAGAAAAAAATCCAGATGTGTATAGAGCAAGAAAATATCCATAACGAGGGAAAAATCAATTAGCAAAAACACAAGTAAAATATGTATTACATAATTAGCAGGGAAGGACATTAAGGTGCCTCTACATCAATAATCCCTACATTCATGAAACTGAAGAATATTGAGTATGTTAAATAGACATGTAAAATAGAAATGCAAAGACTGTGGGAAAAAATTAATTGTGCATCAGAGACCTTTGAAGTAACTTTAAGAGTGCTAAAACATATATAAGTGGAATCCCACAGGAAGTGAATGACAGGAGAATAGAGCAAAGAACTTCATAATTACTGGTTGAAAAATTTCCAGGTATGATGAAAGCTTAAACTTATTAACACAGAAACTCAATTAATTCAAGGACAAGAATTATGACAACTATATAAGGCACATCATAATTCATGGTTTAAGACAATCAACCAAAGAAATGTAATCAGAAGGCAAAACAGACACAGTAGAAGAAAAAATGGGGATGACAGCAGATTAGGCAAATGAAACAATGTTAGCTGGAGGACACTGGCGCCACATCTTAAATGCTGAGAGAAAAAGATCTCAAGTAAGAAGGAATTTAAAACCAAATGAAAACTGAATCTACAGGGGGAATGAACAGTACCCAAGATGATAAACATATACTATGTATTAAAAGGTAAATATAGGGACTTCATTGGTAGTCCAGTGGTTAAGGATCTGCTTTGCAATGCAAAGCACTTGCAAGTATCAAAGTATCAAGTCCCTTTGCCAGAGAACTAAGGTCCTACATGCCACTGACCCACTAAGCCTGCATGTCTCAAACAGAGTTTACATGCTACAAATACTGAGCGTGTCCTCCTCATATAGAGATTCCCTACCACAAGGAAGATCCTGCATCCCACACTAAGACACAGTACAAATAAAGAAATGATAAATGAATAAATAATTTAATAATGATCATATTTAATAATGATAGACTGGCAAATAAAAGAGTATAACATGGATCTTAAAACTACTTATAAAATAGTTACAGTTAATAAGTGACAAAGTCTATAAAAGGGAATTATAAAAACTACTCAGTCGCAAAGAAGTCAGGGATAAAAAGAGACATGGAAAAAGGAACATGGGAAAAACCGAAGATAAAGAGCAAGATGATTGAATTAAACCCAGCTAGAGTTAATCCCTCGGAGGTGAACCCGGACATCCCCATACACTGCACTGTGCAGCTGAAACAGAGCCTGCCAGGTGCCAGGGCCCCATGTGCCTGGGCACAGAACAACACCAAAATTTTATATGGAACAGTAAATTAGAAGACTTCAATCATATAAAGTACATCCTCTGTTCATAAAGAAATGGCATTAGAAATGAATGTTCACTGGACAGAAGAAGAAGGTGCTAGCATAGTGCAGACCTTCTCTCTTTTACAACTCTAATTCTTCTCAGGAGGGAGCAGATAAATTGACAGGACTTATATCTTATCAACACTAGACATACTTGACATACACAGACAATACTGGATATTCATGTTTGATTTTCACGGTTCAGTCTCCTCTCTCTTCTCCTCTCTTGCTCATCCTGGGCAACAGGGACTGCTCCTCTAAACCACAGCTCAATCACTACACACAAAGACAGATGACATTTGCATGTCTTTCACATAAACCAGTGAAAACTTGTTTTCTCCTATTTTGCACACTTGGCTCTTTTCAACCAACCACGGCTCTTGTCCTACCTCCTGGGATGCTGGTTCTCTGTCAATTGCAGCCATGTTCCCATACAACAGGTCTCAGTCTCACCCAATGAAATTCCTATTCAGAGTGGCCATAATACACGCAAAAAGGAAAGAACAGGCAGCTCCTTACTCTCCACTCTTGTTCCTTCACTACATACATTCACTGAAAACCTGTTTAGCAAGTTTGTTACATAGAAACGTTCAAGTTGAAAACTTTCAAACATGTAAAAGTGTATTTTCATGTGCAATCACATCAGTTAGTTCACAGATCTGACTCACTTTGTCGTGGGCACATCCAAGACAAGTTGGTGTGCATTTGTGTACTTTGCTGTACAGAACTGTATGGTGTAAAGAGTGAAGGACTTTATGTCAAGCCTACGCTTTCTGAAAAGAAGCATAAATGCGGTGGTAATGTAGATGGTACTACTAGTCTATTTTTAAAGTTGTGCTTAGTTGCTCAGCTGTGTCTGAATTTTCAACATATGGACCTCAGTCTGCCAGGCTCCTCTTGCTATGCGGATTCTCCAGACAAGAATACTGGAGTGGGTTGCCATGCCCTATCCAGGTACTGCAAGATGAAAAATGTTTCTTTTATTGTTTGTGTTTGTTTCTTATGTAATATTTGTGTGAAAAATATCATAAAGCTAATAAACTACAGTAATACATAGCCATTTGTCTTAGTTGGCTACCTAAGTAACTTTGCTGGATTTATGAAGAAATTGGGATTTTGAATACCCTTTTGAAATGTAACTCATTCATATACAGGGGACTTACTGTTCTTCTAAGACCTGTGGATACAAAAGTGAACACATCCCCTCCAGGTCAAAGGAAATAACATTCTTGGTTGGGATTTTAGAGGAAACGTGAGATCTCCATAATTCTTGCGATTTCAGTATTTTCAAAAGACCTTGATCGGGACAAACAAATGCTAAAGTAGGAATAGTCATTGTGTTTCGATCCACTCCTAGAAAGTGTTGCTAAGTTCTCAATACTGGATCTTGTAATGCCGGTGGATTACATGGAGAAGTGATGTGAACAGAAATAAGAAGGTGAGACAGGTAGGTCAGAATGTGAGGTAACAAAAAGAAGGTATTTAGAAGCTGAAGAATTGAGAGAGATTTAGGACCTGGGTTGAAAAAGCACTTTTCAAGACAAATAGGGTCATGTGGTATGTATAATCCTCACTTCAGTCCTTAGAAGATCACTACTGACCAGTTTGCCTCTATTTTCTGGAGCACAGTTCAGATCCATCTAGCTGTTTCTCATTGCTGCTCCTTTCTCCTGGCTCCCACACTGTGCCCAGCCATTCAGCCTATTTCATTCTTTTTTTGTTGTTGTTGTTTTATTTTGTTCTTTAAGGCAGGCACTAGGGTCTACCTACAAAATGATCTATTCTCTGCTTCTATTTCAAAACTGAAAATAGTATGTTATATAACAATGAGTCCAGTAGCTACAGGACTGCACTTCCTACCCACCTGTGCTTAGTCATGACTGGCGACTTAGAAATTCAAGCAGATCTATAAGAGAAATTTCTTGGAAGACTGGTTTTAAGGAGCTGATTTAGCTGAGAGATGGGACTCTTCCCTTCCCTACTTTCTTCCTAACTGCAACTTGAATTTTAATGGTGATGGCTGGAACTCCTGCAGTTGTATTGGACAATCATGTAACCTAGGAGATGGATACCACCCAAGCTCTGGTTGGCCCACCTCCAGATTTGTTTCAGTGAGAGAGAAAAATCAAGTTGATCTTGCTAAAGTAATTGTTGTTTTAATTTTTTGTAATGTGCATTCAAACTTAATCCTGCTACTACTATATGTTTAATATGATATAACTTTATTATTTGGTTTGTTTTAGTGAATATTTTTATATTTTACATTTCGCTAATTTTTTATTTTATAAATTGATTCATCAACCATTATGCCTATATTGTATAAAGCAAAAGTATGATTATAAGCATGCTTTCCTTTGGATTTTGAATTTTTATACTTTTATATATTCTTTCCTTTCTTGTTTTCTCCATATTTGTACAGCCTGAGCCATGTCCTTTATTATAACGTCATCCATATCCATATCTGCAGGCCAAAACAGGCTGAGATCTGTGTGGTGAGAACCAAAGAAGAATGAATTACAGAGACTTGAATGAAAGATGGTGGTCCTTGTTACTCATCATGAATGTTCTGAAGTAGGATCACATTCCCTTGCCCTTCTGTGTGCCCACCACCCCCAGGTTTGTCATGACCATGGAAGATACTTCGGCCAGTGGAATTTGAGTAGAGGTGATATGTCAATTCCAAATGGAAGTATTATTTTCTGTCCCACTAGCTGGAAGGCAGATGTAATGACAGGAGCTGGAGCAGCCATGTTAGACCAGAGGTAAGTAGCACAGGTGGAAGATGTGACAAGAAAGAAGTTGGGCCCTCATCTCTGTGGAGAAACTTGCACTAACATTATATGACAGAGAATTCAAATTGTATTGTATTTAAAACAATGGTTTTTTTTTGGTTTTTTGTTTTTTTTGTTTTTTTTTTTTTTTAGGATTTGATTACAGTCGTTGAACCTGTAACCTAACACTCATAATAGAATAACTGAACTTTGTGTTAGCATTGTCTTGACATTAGGGTCTGAATGAGACAATATCTACTGATTTTTACTTAGAATTGAGTCAAGTGACAGCCCTGTTCTCTGGAAGCTGTGCTCTAGTGTGAGATTCAGAAACTGAAGCAAGAACAAAACCTCATGGCAAGACAGCTTCAAGATCCTGTAGGAACTCTTAGGAGGGGAACATGAATCAGTCCTGATCTCAGGAGGTTACCTGAAGCAGGGACAATCCTGCATCAGTCTCCTCATAAATAGGCCATGGTGCCAAGTTTCATGTAAAAGTGATTTATTTCGATTTTTCCCCAGAGTGTTTTCCCTTTTGACCCAGTGCTTAAGATATGCGTTTGAGACCTGGTTTGTGAAGATTGCAAATGCCCCAGGGGAACTAAGCCAGTTGGGCCACAACTACTGGGCCTGAGTGCCTTAGAGGCTGTAATTTACATCAAGAGAAGCACAGGAATGAAAAGCCAGTGTACTGCAATTACAGAATAGACTATGCTCGCTGAAAATTGATAAGTCCCAAGCAGCAGTGAAGACCTGATGTTGCTGCTAAGTCACTTTGGTCGTGTCTGACTCTGAGCATCCCCGTAGACGACAACCCACCAGGCTCTGCCGTCCCTGGGATTCTCCAGGCAAGAACAGTGGAGTGGGTTGCCATTTCCTTCTCCAATGCATGAAAGTGAAAAGTGATAGTGAAGTCACTCAGTCGTGTCTGACCCTCAGCGACCCCCTGCACCCTTCCAGGCTACTCCGTTCATGGGATTTTCCAGGCAAGAGTATTGAAGTGGGGTGCCATTGCCTTCTCCGCAATGAAGACATAGTGTTCAAAAAAAAAAAAAATCTCCCAGGGAAGTCAGTGAGGTCTCATGGAATGTAGGACATGAAAAAGGATGAAACCAGTCTGGGTCTGATATCATGCAAGTCATGGAGAGGGAAGGTACAGCCTGTTTTCACAGGAACTTGGGACGTAAGTTGTGCCTCAAACGTGCCCCAACCCAAGTCTAGGGAGCTGGGATTTCACTCTCCAACTAGAGCCTTCCTCTCATCCTTCAACTAACACCTAACTGGTGTCTCCAAGCCCTTGTATTAGAATCTCCAAAGACAAATCAAAGGTGACACTAGAAGCAAAAGACACCAAAGCTCAGGAAAATGCAACCTCAGATAATGTCTAGATTTTTGCAACCGGTCTGCCGTTTCTTGCATCATGTCTGAAATCCTGCGAGTTTAAAGAACCCCATTGGTCTCTACATGTAAGCATTGTTAAAAAGAAAATTCAGGTTTTATTTTATATAGGAGGAGAGTTGATTTAAAACATTTCATTAATATTAGTTGTATGGGAATTTAAATCCCTTGTACATACACATGTATCCATTGTTTCTTAGATTCTTTTCCCATACAGGATATTGCAGACTATTGAGCAGAATTCCTGTACTGTACAGTAGGTTTTTGTTGATTGTGTATTAAATAAAGTAGTATACATATATTAATCTCAAACTCTCAATTTATCCCTCTCCCACCTTTCCACTTTGGTAAGTATAATTATTGTTTAGATGGAGGGAAGGGTTTAGGTACTTTTTGGGTGAGGGTCTGCACTTGTGAGAGTGCAGTGGCCAGGGAAAGCAAGCCGAGAGAGACCCATTTGAGATGATGGTAAATGTTGAGAAGGACCTGGCCATGCAAAACCTGGGAGAAAAACATTGTAGATGTGGTAAGTAGCCCCTGCTAAGGTCCAAGGCAACCAAGTTTAATAAATGGCTACCCTCCATGACCTCATCCCATGCTTCAGTTATGAGTTAGCAGCAATGAGGCAAGTCAGCCTTCTCAAGAAGGGAGAACCTGGGGCTATCATGAGGCTGAATATGCTCTAGACTCAGGGATGTGTCCATAAACTGGTTATCCCCAGGAGCATCACCTGCCAGGGGCACCACCAATGCCTCTGACTATCTCCATATACTTGGTCTCAGGAGTGAAAACGCCAAGGAACTGATAGCAAAGAAACAAGTAATGACTTTTGTTTAATCTTGCCCCATGTGATTCCCATGGCCCTTTGACCACACTGGTCTCTGCCCAAAACTCTTTCCTCTTTTGCGTCTTCAAAGGTGGCTTGTGCATAACATCAGCACCTGGCTCAGAAGCCTGGTGTCTGGAATTCAATTCACAGTCAGCTGGGACCCAAAGATGTCCAGCTTTGTCCTATGTTTTTGTCCTTTTCCTCCAACTAGATTTGTAAAGCAAAGTCCCTACAAAATATAAGGGTGATTGTAATTCTCTCAAGGCCTTTGAATCTCCAAGGTGTATTTGGAACATCAAAGAGACAACACATCACCTGCATCAGGCTAGTCTTAGACTCCAACCTCCCTCAGTCAGTGGTTCCCTGAGAAAACATAAGGCACATATCTAAGTTACCAGAAGGCTAAGAGAAAATTTCTCGCTGTGAATGCAGGTTCATGTTACCCAATCAACCAAGGTTCTGTGTTGTGTGAATGAGGAGCTGGAGCTCTGGGGATCTGAGTTGGGAATGAGTCAGTCACCACCTGCAGGACTGCCTCTTAGAGTCACTACAGCTGGGGCTCTCCCACTGTGCCTGGAACCAAGAAGAAACAGCCTTGAATATTGCTTTCCTGCTCCAATACGGAGGCAGGTCTGCTGCTAAAATCAGAACCAGATTTGAAGGGCAATGGGAAAGAAGCTTCCACTCTGGTGCTTGCAGACATCTTAGAGCTACCCAGCAGTGGATGCAATTGAGATTTCTGTCATCTTTCCCTTCCTGGAAGTCTCCTAGCATGGGAACCAGAGTTCTTGGGTCCCAAGTCTTCACTAACTTACCTGCAGCCTTAATGTGAGTCGTACAACGCAGGGTTCAGTTTCCCATCTCTTGGATGAGGGAGACTGGACTTGCTCCAGAACACTTATTCCAGATTGAGGCTCAATGCCAATCACTGGACAAGTGGCTCAGAGGTAGCTGTTGCTGAGGATGATGGTCGGCAGGGAGATGTAACTGTCTGGTGATGTTCATGGGTCCTGGGCTCAGGGCTGAGAGTGGTAGACTACTTGGCACACAACTGCTTTGACACGAGGTCTTAGAGGCCTTGCCCCCTGGAACTTACCATCATTTGGGTTCTGTGGGATGAGATCAGGTAGTTATAAGTCAAAAGTTACCAATGGGGAAGCTTGTAGATTCCTCAGCAGAAACCCAAATTAGGCTGATGAATCATCTCTCCAAACAAACTCTGGGAACTAGATATTCCAGGACTCTAAGACAAATTTTGTACTATTTTAAATATCATTAAAGTAGGTCATCTTTTGGATGATCTGCCATTTGCTCTCTGGCTTCGGATAATGCCCACTCTTAAAGTGGAATCAAAGGGCCTCTTGGGGAGACTTTCCTTCTCCCTATGACTCATCAGTGAGTACACCTCTCTCCCCTCCACATATGGAGCAGGAATTTGAGCAGGAATTACATGACCTCCAAGTTTAACCAGAAGACTCAAGAAGGTCTGTCCCTCAGGTAGGTGCTATTCTTTTCCCAGTGCTTCTTCCGTCCCTCCTGTGTCGTGTGCACGCTGCCCACCTCCTGGTTACTGGGTTCTGAATTCCTCCTGCCTTCACTTGAGGATATCTTGGCAGTCCCACTTGTGGCTCCCTCCCTACCCAAGCCCAATCCTTCACCTGCAGTTGGCACTAAGGAAGCGAAATCCAAGACGGGTGTTCCCAGTTCATTCTTTCTAAAAATGTATGTATTCCTTCTGCTTCCAGACCCTGTCCTGAATCATCAACATCTCCTGCTAGATGATTCAGCTTAATAGAGGAATGGAGATGCAGGTGGGAGAGGGGAGTGGTAAAGGTGTCAGGTGTGAGGGACAGTTTTCAGATGACAAGACATGAGTTGGAATAAGGAACATGTGATCTTCCAACAACTCATTCATTGGGAACCTGCCTGAATCTGTTATCTTGGGCTCCTCGGGCTATCACTAAGACAGAAACTTCAAAATGGACTTTCTGTAAACTTCTTACTGCAAAACGATATTTCAAACATAAGAAATATAATAAAGAAGAGTATCATGAACTCTGTATTTCATTATTTGGCATCAATAACCACAAATCTAACCTCTTAGTCCCACTGGTTGTCATAGACTGGAGACTATGTAACATCCAGGTGGTGGCCAATTGAGTTCCTGGTGAAGACATTCTTGACTTGCATCAGTCTTTCTCTTGTTAGTATATTCTCACATGTGGTGGTTGAAGGGAAGGAGGAAGAGGGAGAATAAGAGAAAAAGAGGGAGAGGCTATTCCCATCATGAGGGACAAGCATCAAAACCCCATGTCAACCTGGATATGTCCCAAAGGCCCTACTTCCTAATACCATCACATTGGCAGTCAAGGGTGGACACAATTCAATCCATAGCAGCTAGGCATAGCATAGCAGCTATCTGTTTTTAAATCAAGACAGACCGTCATTTCATTCTCTCTTTTAACCCTTCTTCATTTTTCCTGAAGGATTTTAGGGACAAGATGAACATTTCACCAAATGTACATAATGAGTATTTGTGGTAGAATGATAGGATATGAAAAAAAAATGATATTTTGTCCCCAAGAAAATGAACATTTTATATCCAATCCATGTGCAAATTTCCCTGATTCTCAAAAAGCAGATGTCTTTTCACAGTTTATTGAAATAATGTAGTCATATGTTGTACTTGGTTCATATCAATGGCTCAGATCATGAACTCCTTATTATCAAATAAAGACTGAAATTGAAGAAAGTGGAGAAAAGCACTAGACCATTCAGTTATGAGCTAAAACAAATCTCTTAGGACTATACTGTGGAAGTGAGAAATATATTTAAGGGACTAGATCTAATAGAGAGTGCCTGAATAACTATGGACAGAAGGTTCATGACATTGTACAGGAGACAGGAATCAAGACCATCCCCAAGAAAAAGCAATCTAAAAAAGCAAAATGGCTGTCTGAGGAGGCCTTACAGATAGCTGTGAAAAGAAGGGAAGCAAAAAGCAAAGGAGAAAAGCAAAGACATACCCATTTGAATGCAGAGTTCCAAAGAATAGCAAGGAGAGATAAGAAAGCCTTCCTCAGTGATCAATGCAAAGAAATATAGGGAAACGATAGAAGGGAAAGACTAGAGATGTCTTCAAGAAAATTAGAGATACCAAGGGAATATTTCATGCAAAGATGAGCTCAATAGAGGACAGAAATGGTATGGACCCATCAGAATCAAAAGATATTAAGAAGAGGTGGCAAGAATACACATAGGAACTGTACAAAAAAGATCTTCACGACCTAGATAATCACAATGGTGTGATCACTCACCTAGAGCCAGAAATCCTGGAATGTGAAGTCAAATGGACCTTAGGAACCCTAACTGCGAACAGAGCTAGTGGAGGTGATGGAATTCCATTTGAGCTATTTCAAATATTGCAAGATGATGCTATGGAAAGTGCTGTACTCAATACGCCAGCAAATTTGGAAAACACAGCAATGACCACAGGACTGGAAAAGGTCAGTTTTCATTGCAATCCCAAAGACAGGCAGTGCCAAATAATACTCAAACTACAGAACAATTGCACTCATCTCACACGCTAGTAAAGTAATGCTTAAAATTATCCAAGCCAGGCTTCAGCAATAAGTGAACCATGAACATCCAGATGATCAAGCTGGTTTTGTAAAAGGCAGAGGAACCACAGATCGTATTGCCCACATCTGATGGATTATCAAAAAAGCAAGAAATTCCAGAAAAATACACCTACTTCTGCTTTACTGACTATGCCAGCCTTTGACTGTGTGGATCACAATAAAATGTGGAAAATTGTGAAAGAGATGGGAATACCAGACCACCTGACCTGCCTCTTGAAAAACCTGTATGCAGCAACAGTTACAACTGTACATGGAAAAACAGACTGGTTCCTAATTGGAAAGAAGTACGTTAAGGCTGTATATTGTCACCCTCTTTTTTAACTCATATGCAGAGTACATCATGAAAACGCTGGGCTGGAAGAAGCACAGGTTGGAATCAAGATTGCGGGGAGAAATATCAATAGCCTCAGATATGCAGATGACACCATCCTATTGCAGAAAGTAAACAAGAATAAAGAACCTCTTGATGAAGGTGAAAGAAGAGAGTGAAAAAGTTGGCTTAAAGCTCAACATTTAGAAAACTAAGACCATGGCATCCTGTCCCATCACATCATGGCCAATAGATGGCAAAACAGTGGAGACAGTGGTTTACTTCATTTTTCTGGGCTCCAAAATCACAGCAGATGGTGATTGCAGCCATGAAATTATAAAATGCTTACACATTGGAAGGAAAGTTAAGACTAAGCTAGACAGCATATTGCAAAGCAGACATTGCTATGTCAATAAATGTCCGTGTAGTCAAGGCTATGGTTTTTCCAGTGGTGATGTATGTATGTGAGAGTTGGACTATAAAGAAAGCTGAGTCCCGAAGAATTGATGCTTTTGAAATTTGGTGTTGCAGAAGACTCTTGAGTGTCCCTGGGACTGCAAGGAGATGCAACCAGTCCATCCTAAAGGAAATCAGTCATGAATGTTTACTGGAAGGACCAATGCTGAAGCTGAAACTCCAATACTTTGGCCACATGATGCAAAGAGCTGACTCATTTGAAAAACCCTGATGTTGGGAAAGATTGAGGGCAGGAGGAGAAGGAGATAACAGAGAATGAGATGGTTGGATGGCATCACCAACTCAATGAACATGAATATGTGTAGACTCCAGGAGTTGGTGATGGACAAGGAGGCCTTGCGTGCTGCCATTCATGGGCTCACAAAGTGTTGAACACTACTGAGCAACTGAACTGAACTGAAGTTGTTGAACATAGTGTCAGATTTCTTTCCTCTTTTTCTTTTCGTTTTCTTCGGTTTTGTTTTTGATGGGCAGGATTTTTGTTTTTCCTTAGAAGATATTCCACTCTGAATGTAGTCATAAGTCTGAATTTTAAAACCTCTTAAGTAATGTGTTGTTATAGGTAGCTAGTCAACAACTTGATGCAATTAGATTTATTAGTTTTTGTTCTCAATTTGTTCAGTTCAGTTCAGTCCTTCAGTTGTGTCTGTTTCTTTGAAGTGCCATAGACTGCAGCATGCCAGGCTTCTCTATGCATCACCAACTCTTGGAACTTACTCAGGCTCATCTCCATCAACTTGGTGATGCTATCCAATCATATCATCCTCTGTCTTTTGCTACTTTTCTTGCCTTCATCCTTCCTAATATCAGGGTCTTTTCCAATGAGTCAGCATGTTTAGTATGCATTCAGTCTAGCCTGCTTTCCAGCATGGGTGAAGTGGAGGAAAGGCTGCTAACAGAGATAAGGCCTGTGCTGCCCAGATTCCAACATGGCCACCTAGTCCTAGTATCATATTTCCTGCCTCCAGAGGCTATGAGTTTATCAGAACGAGACATCTAGCTCTCTGAAGATAAAGACGACTTTTGTCTTGGTCAACTTTGACTTTGAAGCCTTTAACCCAGAGCCTAGCACACAGTTCTTCCTTGTACATTTGTTGGATGATATAAAATATCTTGTGGATGCGGATGACATTTCTTCCAATACTGAAACCATACAACTGAAGTACTGTTCTGCCCTAAATCTATGATATAGACTGGCATCATAGGTTTCCCTGATGTCTGCCATTAGACCCACTACTTAAAGCCAGTTGTATGTCCCTGGGCTGTCCCTGAAGTCTTCACTTTGCCATTTGAGAAGTTATCCTCCTAGCAATCTCTTCTCCAATGAAGACAGCATGAAGACAGCATGAAGACAGCAATGAAGACAGCATGAAGTGGCTAGGAAGACGACATGAAACCATAAGTGTTGAGCATGGCCCCTAGTATCCATTTTCATGATGTATTTAGCAGTTTTTTCTCCAAGCAGGCAAGGTTCTCCGTCTTCTTAGATGTCCATGAAGATCAGTTTGATTTTCCAGCCAAGGATCAAGGAAGAGATGACAGTTCAATTCTCTGTATTCTAAAAAGCTTCAAAGTCCACTCACCAAGGACACTGATGAAGGTAAAGATTTTATCACGAGTTTTGTTTTGTTTCTTCCTTTTTTTTTTTTCCAGATGTTTTAGTGGCCTAAAGGGGAAAACTAGGGTAGATCAGAGCACATATAACTAGGGGCTCCCAGTCAGCACTATATGCAAAGAACCTAAACTTCCCTGAATACTTGGATCCAGGAAAGAAGCATGAAGTGGCTTGTACTCCTCGGGCTGGTGGCCTTCTCAGAGTGCATAGTCAAGTAAGTACAGCAACTGTATGTCACATGATATTCCTTTCTTGGATTTTTCTTTTTATATGATTATTCTTCCACACATCAGGTTTAGAAGGGAATGAAATATTTCCCTAAGAGTCTTAAAGTTCAACTCTTACTTATTGATAAGTAACTTGCTAGAGGAACTGTGGATCCCAAGGTCTTGGTGTAGTATTGGGTTGAACAAAATTGGGATCCACTCATGTCATGACTTGAAAATACAACTCCTTGCAACTGTTCAGTGCACAGTCTATGCAGATGTAAATGTGTTCCTTTGGAATAGCACTTTTCTAGATTTTATTCAACATGTTCTCTTTTTTCCCTGTCTACTTCAGTGTGTATATGCCTATGTCTGCATCTCTGTATCACTGTTATTTATCTCTCCATCTCTTTGGAAGTCACTGGGAGTCTATTTCTTTTAGTGTTGTTTTCTTTTAATTTTTCATTTTACTTGTACTTCCTTCTCAAGCCTCTGAATTTCCCTTCCTTCTTCCCTATATCTTGGATTCTTCTTTAAACTTTCTCTTCTCTTTCAACTTGGAGAAAGATACGCTCGCTATTTTATATACACTGTTTTGTGCCTGACAAGCAGTGTGACCAGAGCAAACTCAGAAACCTTTTGCATTTCAAATTGCTCCCTTGTAAAAGAGAATATGAGTTCCCCTTCTACCTCCTTCCTTGAGGTTCTATGAGAAGGGATATGTGGGATGGCAACAGCAATGCTAATAGCTGTCATTGTTGAGACTTCCTATTAATCAGGTACCTTGTATCCATCGCTTCACTTATCCCCAAGATATTCTATTTGGGGGGGTTTGTATTGTTATATTCCACCATTTACCAAAGGAGAGACTGAGACACCACATGGTCCTATGGCTTACCCAAGATTGGAGAAAAGAACCTGCATTCAAATCTATGTCTTCGCCATGGTATATGCATAAAATTATAATAACAATGTGCCTCATAAAAATGATTAGAAAACACACAGGGCCATTACAATGATAGTTATACCTTAACACTGACAGCTAATTGTAGCATCTTCTTTGTTTTCTTTGTCAAATGCTTGGTAAAAGAATACCTCTAAGGAGAGTGAAGACCATGAGAAACACCCTCAGTGGAAAAAACATGCTGAATAATTTCTTGAAGAAGCACGCTTACAGACAGTCCCAGATTTCTTTTCGTGGCTCAAATCTAACTATTCACCCACTGAGAAACATCTATGATGTGAGTATTTTGGGAGGACGGTGCCTCACAAAAACTCCTGGTGCTCTAGCCTAGCATAGGGCTCATCTGGAGGTGCCAGGTGGGATGCTGGGGTTAGGGTTCCTGCAGAAGGCAGAGACACTGGAAAACAGGGACCCTAACCAGAGGAGAAGGCAGTCTCATCCTCAACTGTTGGTCTTTGTGACTGGGCCTGACAATTAACAGGTGGCTGGTAAATATCCATTTCTTTGTCAAATATGTGTCATTAGTTTGAGGGTGATTTTTCCTTCTGAAGTAAGTGAGCTACTCAGTTACAGATGAAGAGTGAACCATCACTTAACAAAAGGTAGAAACAATTACAAAGTAATTGTGAATTGCCAGGTAGAGGAATTCAGTTTCCACAGATGCAAGAAAAACAGCAGTAAAAAGTTACTGAGCCTGTATTCTGTTTATGGCCATAAGAATCTAACATAGTTCTTACAGTTTTTAGATTAGAAAAAGGCTTATTTGTCTTCAGGAATGCCCATGCCAGCCTGAGAGATAGGCAAAGAGTAAATACATGTCAAATGAAATGATCACTTATGTGGTGTTGATTGGATGTGGTCTGAATTTAGAGGGAGTATCTGGGGTTGATCAAGAAGGACCTCCTGGAGAAGGGGGTGCTAAGGCTGGGTTTGAAGGGACAACAGAGCTTGTCAAATGAAGGAACCAGGACTTCCCTGGGTGTTCCGTGGTCATGGAGGCCCAGTTGTTACGCCTCTGGGCTTCCCATGCAGGAGGTACCACTTCAAAGCCTGGTCATAGAGTCAATATCCTGCATACAATGTAGCACAGGTAAATATATATCAAATACAAACACCTGTGTAACCAAAGTCTGTGAGCTGCACTGTGGTTAGAAAGTGATTTCAAGAGATATGTGACACCCAGAGGGAGGCATCAGTGTGGGAATAGAGGGTAGACGGTTCTGCACTAACCCATTTCCTCCTTCACCCTGTAGTTGGTCTACATGGGTAACATCACCATTGGAACACCCCCACAGGAATTCCAGGTTGTCTTTGACACAGGCTCAGCTGACTTTTGGGTGCATTCCCTCTTTTGCACCAGTCCAGCCTGTGGTGAGTACAGACACCCCATACCCAGACCATCCTTCACTTGCCCTGCCACCCTATTTCCACCGTGGCACATGATGACATTCATCTCTTGTGTCTACAGCTACACGTGTTAGGTTCAGACAACATCAGTCTTCCACCTTCCGGTCTACCCGAAAGACCTTCAGCATCAACTATGGATCTGGGACAATGAGAGGAGTTATTGTTCATGACACAGTTCAGGTAACAGTGTAACAAACGCTGAGTCAGGACTGGCTATGAAGCTGCCACTGCTTGGCAAACAGATTCAGGACCATCTGGCAGGACCCTTCCTAGTCTAACTCCCATAGATATTGGCCATTTATCCACAGGATCATGTCTTTGGGGAGGCAGTGCCATGGTGACACACGAACAAGCAAATTAGCTAACCCAGAGAGTGGCTTATGCTGTGGACTTGCAGCTCCTCTGCCCATGAACAGTTCAAAGTTCATTTTGCTGGGAGCAAGAAGTGATAAAAGCACCCACATTTATATTCACAGACTCAGGCACTTTCAGGTGATAACCGGTTTAATCCTGCAACAACCCGACACAGCAGGTACTCTGGTTAGCTCATGAGACATATGAGGAAACTGAGGTGCAGACAGCAAGGGCCTTGCTGAGGGCACACATGTGGTAAACGATGGAGTTAGGCTGGCTCTTCAGGGCTGAAGTTGCTGTGCAGTGTTTGCGGACAGGATAAAACTGATCTGGGAACCCTGGGGGCAGACAAGGCTTCAGGTATCCAGAGTTGGAAATTGGAGGCCTGAGAAGTCAAGGGGCCTGATAAATGAATTCTCACTCTAGAGGACCCTTGAGAGTCTAATAAACCTATGGCCTGCCTCCCTCAAAATACTTGAGTAATTCCTCTCTCTCTGTTTCTCTCGCATACACACTCACAGAAATATACACATATCCCCAAGAGTGAAATCCCCAGGCAGTAATTGCATAGACGCCTGCAAAAAAGATTGTGTTTTCGGCTTCTGTCTTCCAAGACAGATGCAGAATCCACAGTACATTACAGAAAATGAAGTCCATTCCTGTCATTAGGTCACAGAGAAGCCAAAGAGAAGGCTCTCTTGCTCTTGATTGTTTTGTCCATAAGGAGGCACCAATGGGACCTGGCCTGACTCTTGGTTGACCCACCTGCAGAGAAGCCAGGAGGCAATTTTGACTCACTCAGGTGGTGTTTTTCAGAAGGGCAGATTTTTAAATTCACAGCCTCTCTCAAAAGGAACCCAAATTACCCTCCCAGCTTAGTCTAACCATCTATGGGGCACTTAAGACAGAGCACAGCCTCAATTCTTCTCTGAGGATCTAATGAAAATGCACTCCAGCCCAGTCCTAGCCCTACTTCACGTATCTGTAAGTGGTAACACTCTTCTCTCCCACAGATTGGGGACCTTGTAAGTACTGACCAGCCGTTTGGTCTAAGCATGGCAGAATCCGGGTTTGAGGGCACAGTTTTTGACGGCATCTTGGGCTTGAACTACCCCAACTTATCCCGCTCAGGGGCCATCCCCATCTTTGACAAGCTGAAGAATGAAGGTGCCATTTCTGAGCCTGTTTTTGCCTTCTACTTCAGCAAGTAAGTCTGAGGTGGACAATCACTTTATCCAAATTAGCTGTAAGATGCTTTCAGTTATATGAAAATTAGAACACTTGATAGAAGAGTATCCTAAGAGATAATCTAACCCAGGATAACTATGGCCCCAAGGCCCTACCTGGATTCACCACTAGCTTTTATAAATAAAATTTTATTTGAATACAACCTTACTCCTGGGCTCAAGACCAGTAACTTGGTCTAGGGGGATGAGTGAGGAAGAAGGCGAATGGAAGGCAACAGGAAACAAGTTGAAGGAAAGGCATTAGGATTTGCTTATGAATTTGATAAGGATGGAAGGAAAAGGTGGATATGGAAAATTGTGGATATTTTTGCTTCCTCATTTGCATTTCACTGGGAGCCCAGGACCAGCTACCCAATTTATGGAGCTAGTGAGAAATGAAAGTTTGGGGCACAAAAGTGTGGGACCCTTTGTAAAAGAAATATTAGGAATTTAAAGACAGGGAGAGAAGAGGTGGGGCCCTTTCTGAGGGTGGGCCCTTTGGACATTAGAGGTCACAGGCCAGCAGAGCCAACTCTGGGTGACCTGAACCCACACCCTTAGAACTCTCATTCTTTGATTTTCCTGAAAAATGACAAGCTGGACAAGGAGAAAACCAAAACACTTCAGCACCCTCTCCTCTAAGAGTGTCTCAGCATTCAGGTCGCTGGAGGTCCAGGGCATCTTCAGAAGACACACTGGGTGGAGTCCAGCCAAGTGATTCAGCTTCTAACCTCCTCTGTGGCACTCATTAGTCAGTAACAGACAGTCTGGATCTCAATGTCTCTTAGAAGCTATTTCTGCATCTGTACATGAAGACCTTATTAGGGCCTTGATGGGTGGACAAGTGCAGCTCTCAGACAGTGCTGTTGTTACTGTCCTCCAAGGATCACCTCCTCACTTCTCTCTACAGAGACGAGCGGGAGGGCAGTGTGGTGATGTTTGGTGGAGTGGACCACCGCTACTACAAGGGAGAGCTCAACTGGATACCACTGTTTGAAGAGGGCGACTGGAGTGTTTACATGGACCGGTAAGCACATGTGTACGGGAGTGTCCACATGACCCTCCCTCTGAGGGTCAGCCCAAGTGATGCTCCCACTACCGTAAATGGACACAGGCAGACACACACAAATGCATTTTCAGACACACGGTCACACAGACATATACACCACACACAATGACAGACAGACACACAGACACATGGAAACACACAAGCAGACACACATAAACATACACAGAGACACATAAAACATGCATAGCTAGTCAGAGACACACAAGCACACACAGTGACACATACAAACACACATACAAACAAACACAAAAGCCCATAAATACACAAACAACCCATGAGTTCATAATCCCCAGGCTCTCTGACCAGGGCTCTGACAAGGGTCCTATAAGGGTCCAGAGAGGTCTGTGCAGCTGGGAGAGGGCTGCACCCATTGCACTTTGAGGTGGGGAGCATGGTTAGAGGACTCTACAATGTGGTGAACAGAGGATCGGAGAGAATTTCACAAGTATGAACAAAGCTATGACAAGATGACCGACTTTCAGGGCACCTTGGACATAGAAAGTTCTCAGTACAGATAAATGTCATTTTAAAAACAAGGACATTCCTGAGAATATGGGGAAAACTGGCCTTCCTAGGGAGCAACTACCCAGCAGTGAAAAGTGCTTGGCTGCAGTCTTAAGATGTGAAGGCAACTAATGAAAATGATATCCCACGTTCTTGGGCACACAGTGGGACAGGGTCTATAACAGAGATTCAGGAAGGTGGGATCCAGGAGTGACCTGAGGACAAGAGGCATAATTGGTAGGATTCTGTGTGATACCCTCAGACAAAAGCTGACCTATCCTTTGGCTTTTCTGTGGGCTAGTCATGTATTTCTTGACCAGGATCTCAGGGTCTGAGCTGGATGTAGGAGCAGTGTTGGGAGACACCCTCTCCCAAAGGATCCCCTCTCTCCCCTTACTATGAGAATCTGCTGCCCCTGTGAATCTCCATCCTCACTCTGTGTGCAATCCGTTATTTGTTCCCCACCAGATACAGCTCTCTGGAGGTTTCTTATTGTTTTCTAAGTTTTCATTCACTCATTGAACAGACAAGCATTGGGCATCCACTGTGTGCCAGGCACTTTAGTGAGGCAAGGAGAATAAAACTCCCCCTCACATCTAAGAAGGCAGATGTACATGAAGTGACTTGCTCACATAGTGAATTTTGACTTTGGTACATGCTAGACATGAGGAGGAGAAGGTAATGGCAACCCACTCCAGTACTTTGCCTGGAAAATCCCAGGGATGGTGGAGCCTGGTAGGATGCCCTCTGTAAGGTCGCACAGAGTCGGACATGACTGAAGTGAGTTAGCAGCAGCAGCAGCAGACATGAGGGAGGGTCTACAGAGACTGACCAAGACAGGGGGCTGATAAACACTGGGGGAAAGACTTCCCAAAAACTGTACAATTAAACTGGGATCTGGAAGTTTAGAAGTTTGTTTTTTTTTTTTTTTTTGTTTTTTTTTTTTTTTTTTTTTTTTTTTTTTTTTTTTTGTCAAAGTGGAGTGGAGTATTCTAGGAATGAAGACCAGCTTGTGTCAAGGTACAAAATATCCTGGTGTATTCAAGTACTGCATTCGAGGATGTCAAGAAAGATGCTGTGTCGAGAGGAAAGGAAAAGAGGGCCAGAGAGGAAGGGCTGTTTAGGAGACAGTCGGGAAGGGGACAACTCTGGGGAGACTCAGAGTGACCTTAATGCCAGCTTTCTTCCTTTGTCTCTCAGCATCACCATGAAAAGAAAGGTTGTTGCTTGTTCTAGTGGCTGCGAGGCCATTGTTGACACCGGGACATCACTGATCCGAGGCCCAAGAAAACTGGTCAATAACATACAGAATCTCATCGGCGCCAGGCCACGGGGTTCCAAGGTAAAGGGTCATACCCCAGGGTCACTCCCAGTCTCCATACACAACAAGGATCTCCAGAGCCAACCTCTTGCCCTCTCTCTCTAACAGCACTACGTTTATTGTTCTGTGGTCAATACCCTGCCCTCTATCATCTTCACCATCAATGGCATCAACTACCCAGTGCCAGGTCGAGCCTACATCCTCAAGGTGAGGGGACAACACTGAGGGTTCGTTCTCAAACTGCAGCCTGTAGGAACCCTTTTGGCTATGCTGGGAGGAGGGCGCCCTCTGGAGGCCATGTCACAGCATTGCAGATGCTGCTGAGCCCTGTGGCTGGGCCAGGGCCTCCCACAAATACAATCACTTGAGAGAAAAGGGCTGTGTGGGACACTGATCTTCCTGAAATAAATGTGGAGATGCCACACCATATGGCATGGTGGGAGTCAGGGAGAGGGGATCACTAAGGTCCTCAGTTCTCAAAGAGCTTCAGTTCTGAACATGTACGTGCATCAACATGAAATTCAGCTCTCACAGTCCCGGAAATAGGCCATGTTACAAGGAGAATGGCTGGGGACAGTCCCAGTGTGATGTCCCAGCATAAGTTAACAGTCTCTGTTCCCTTCTTGAAGTTTTCTTGGTTTGAAGATAAATTACATGCTCAGCCTAGTTTTCGGCTTCCTCTTCCCCTTGCTCCGGCCAGGTGCCTCCTCTGTGAGTCGGGGTACCTGGCCCCTCTGTGGGGAGGTTGGATCCTAAGAAGAATGAAGGGTGCACAGGGACTGCTCAGCCCCGGCACAGGGTGGAGGCTTCACGTAAGCTCCCTGAGAGAGTTCAGAGCAGGCTGATGGGCTCAAAGACTTTGAGGAAGAGAGGGAATTTCAGGAATTCTAAAACCACAAACTCATTGAGCCATATGGAGGGTTGCTTGGTTCTAGGCAAAACTGCAGTGGATTCCATGCAAATAGCATCTCAAGGTTGTCTGCACTGGGGCACTGGGAACTTACTAGGGGTGATGAGGGCTATGGACTGACCTGTGGGAATGGGGAACGAGAGTACATTATCCAACCAAGCCTGGAGGGGCCAAAGAGGGCGAGTATGAGCTGAGCCAAAGAATGCTTCTCAGATTTCCTGAGTTAAGTCTGCAAGAACATGTTGTGGGCACTGCTCTGTTTAAGATGGATAACCAACAAGTTACTTTGTAGCACAGGGAACTCTGCTCAGTTTTATGACAGCCTGGATGGGAGGGCTATCTTTGGAACCAGGATACTCATATATGTACAGTTGAGCCCCTTTACTGTCCACCTGAAATTCATAATATTGTTAATCAGCTATACTCCAATACAAAATAATATTTTTCAATAAAGTATGGATTGTGGCTTGCAGGAGGAGGATCAGCTTTCTCTGCACAGAAAACAAGGAGCAGGAATCAGAAGGAAAGAAACAGAGAGTGAGGGGAACTAGGGACACATTTGTTCTTATCTAAAAAATTATATTGAAGTGTGGCATATCTTCAGTGTTGCATTAAGTTCTCCTGCACAACAATGTGACTCAGTTATACACACACACACACACACACACACACACACACACATATATATATATGTTTTTCATATGGTTTATCACTGAATATTGAATATATTTCCTTACGCTCTACAGTAGGACTTTGTTGTTTTTCCTTCCTCTGTTTCCCCAACTCCTAGTCCTCCACTCACCACACCCTTCCACAAGACAACCTCATGTCTTTGACCTCTTTGGTTTTGGATGAACTCTCATATTTCCTGCTGCTGAGAAAACCCCTTGATACTTACCAAAAGAGGGAAATAAAACAAAGAATTGTGCTTGGTCTGGATATTGGGGGGAGTCACCGGTAAGGGCTCATGCTGACTGATGTGTGTCTCCAACTCCCCCAGGATTCTAGAGGCCACTGCTATACCACCTTTCAAGAGAACCCTTTGAGTCAATCTACAGAGAGCTGGATCCTGGGAGAAGTCTTCCTGAGGGTGTATTTCTCAGTCTTTGATCGAGGAAATGACAGGATTGGCCTAGCACAGGCAGTATAAATGCTTGGTGTGGTTCAGGAATCAGTAAGGGTGCTCCAAGCAAACACTAAATCACACTTAGGGTACTCCTGCCCAGGATGCTGTGAACTGTATTTGTTGGTCTTCACACCCTATTCTCAGTAAAGAATAAAGCGTTTCACTCGTAATGGTGCTGAAGAAAATGGTTACCTCTGTTTGTGTCTGGGAGTGAAGGATCTAGAACCAAGTCTGAATCAAAATTGAGAGAAACCCTACTCCAAATGGCTTTAAGGAAAAGGGAGACTTATTGAAATGATTCTGGGAATCCAAGATACAAGAATCAGCGCAAATACAAAGATCTCAGTGATTGGACCCAAGAAATCAGAAGTCATCAATTCTCTCTCACTCTCACTCTTTCCCTTCACACTTCTTTGATGGTCTTAGCCTGGCAGCTTTCTTCCTTAAGGCTTCTACACCTAGTGAGGGAGTCCAAGCTACCTGCCCTAGGGTTTTAAATTACAAAGGCATCACCTAGTAATGAAAGAAGCTTGCAGACATCAGAGTTCAAGGGTGTTCTCTGAATGACCCACCTCAGATCACATGTGCAGCCCCAGATCAGCCACCTGGTAGGAAGATGGGGTCTTATCACTGGTTTTACATGGTCTTAGGCCCTGACCAGGCAGCACACATGATTGTCAATTTCCTCCAGAACTACATAACTGAAGCTGGGGAGAGGCAGCCCCAAGGACAGCGACTGGCAGATGGTCTAGGCCCTGGAAGAGTTTGTGATGACCCACCAACTCCACCACCTCTTCATTCAGAGGAAGTAAAAGGGGCAATGAAATAGTCTCTCTTTGTCCCATCTCAGATGATCTTATCACCGGGCTTCTCCTCCAGGGGACTTTGGGTGAGGTACTTCATGCAGAGAAGATTCCCTCTTGTCCCCACACCCCAATCACCAGCTCTCTGCCACATATGCCTTCTCTGTCCTTTCCAGTCCTAGTTGGTAAGTGGTGGCCCCAGTGGATCCCTGAGCCATACCCCTCCTCCAGGACACAGAATGCCCCTTCCTTGGCTTTCAATGCTGCTGGGGAAAATGCAACACATGTATCGGGGGACCCAGAGTATACAGAGCCTTCAGCCTTTCTGAGCTTCTCCATGGGTGGGGCTACAAACTATTTGCTTGGAGCTGCCATGGTTAGGCACTTTTGCAGAGGAAGCATCGATTCTTTCCATCTGGAGGCCCTCAGTAGATGCCTCAGCCGAGTCAGCAGGGGTCACAGGTTGATTTCTTTTCAGATTGAATGGTTTGATCTCCTTGTTGTGTAAGAGACTCTCAAGAATCTTCACAAGCACCACCATTCAAAAGCTTAATTCTTTGCTATTCACCATTTCTTATGGCCCAGATCGCACATCTGTACATGATTAGTGAAAAAATCATAGATTTGACACTAGAGACTTCTGTATCAAAGTGAGTCTCTGCTTTTTTAATACACTGTGCATGTTTTTCATAGCCTTTCTTCCTTCCAAGGAGTAAGTGTCTTTTAATTTTGTAGCTGCACTCAAGGTCCTTAGTGTTTTTGAAGACCAGGAAAATAAAATCTGTCACTGTTTCCACTTTTCCCTCATCTATATGCCATGATGTGGTGGGACTGCATGCCATGAATATTGAGTATATTTTTGTGAATAGTTTTTTGAATGTTGAGTTTTAAGCCAGTTTTTGCATCTCCTCTCCTCATCAAGAGGCTCTTTAATTCTTTGCTTTCTGCCATTAGGGCAGTGTCATCTTCATATCTGTGGATGTCAATATTTCTCCCAGCAATCTTTATTCCAGCTTGAGATTTATGCAGTCCAGCATATCGAATGATGTATCCTGTATAGAAGTTAAATAACTCGAGTGAGAATGTACACCTTGTCATGCTTCTTTCCCAGTTTTAAATTTTTCAGTTATTCTGTGTCTAATTCGAACTGCCGCTTCTTTACCTACATACAGACTTTTCAGGAGACTTGTAAGGTGATCTGCTACTAGCATTTCCTTAAAAATGTTCCACAGTTTGTTGTGGTCCACACACTGAAAAGTTTCAGCATAGTCAATGAAGCAGACAGAAATGTTTTCTGGGATTCCCTTGCTTTCTTTATGATCCAATGGATGTTGGTAATTTGATCTCTGGTTCCTCAAACCAATTTGTACATCTGGAAGTTCTCAGTGCTTGTAGTGTTGAAGCTTAACTTGAAGGGTTTTGAGCATTACCTTCCTAGCAAGTGAGGTGAGTACAATTGCATGATAGGTCGAACATCTTTGGAATTGCCTTTCTTTTGGATTGTATTGAACACTGACCTTTTCCAGCACTGTGGCCACTGCTGTGTCTTCCATATTTGCTGACATAGTGCATGCAGTACTTTTACAGCCTCATTCTTTAGGATTTTCAAATAGCTCAGCTGGAATTCCATCACCTCTGCTATCATTGTTTGTAGTGATGATTCCTAAGGCCTGCTTGACTTCATACTCCAGTATATCTGGCTTCACATGAGTGACGCAAGCATCATCCCTATCCTGGTCTTTATGACCATGTTTGTGCAGTTCTTCTGTGCATTCTTGCCACCTCTTCTTGGTCTCATCTGCTTCTGTTATGTCTTTGACTTTTCTGCCCTTTATTGTGCCCATCTTTGCATAAAATGTTCCTCTGGTAGCTCCAATTTTCCTGAAGCAATCTATACTCTTTACAATTCTATTATTTTCCTCTAATTCTTGCAGTGTTCACTTATGAAGACTTTCTTATATCCCCTTGCTATTCTCTGGAAGTCTTTATTCCATTGAGTATATCTTTCCCTTTCCCTTTTGCCATTCACTTCTCTTATTTCCTCAGCTGTTTTTAAGGCCTCCTCAGGCAACCCCTTTTCCTTCTCCTATTTGTCTTTCTTGGCGATGGTTTTGGTCACCACCTCCCATACAATGTTATGAACCTCCATCCATAGTTCTTCAGGCTAACAGATGTAATCCATTGAATCTATTTTTCATCTTTGCTCTAAAATCATAAGGGATTTGATTTAGGTCATAGCTGAATGTTCTACTGGTTTCCCTTATTGACTTTAATTTAAGCCTGAATACTGCTTGCTTCTGCCTAAGCATTGTTGCCAGATCACCACCCACCACTCCCAGTCAGTGTGTACTGAGGTCCAGCCCCCGCAAGATCCAGGGGAACCTGAAGGAAAAATGGCATCAGCACATGATTTAGAGAGAGATAAGGAAAGAATATTGTAGATAATAAAATAGAGGAGAGAAAGAGGCTGATATTCCTTGATTTACATAGAAAGCCAATAAAACTCCAAGACAAGGAGTTTGCCCAGTTCATGGAGGCCACAGGTGCCCTCCCAGTCTCCCGAAGGTGTGAAGATGCAAAACGTCTTCCCATTCTGGTCTTAGAAACCCGGGCAGATAAGTGAACGCAGGGAGCCTCTATGCTCCAAGGGATCAGCGTGAGAAAGAGAGTAAGAAAGAGAAAGAAAAAAAAAAAAATAAAATAAAGAGAGAGAGAGAGAGAGACTGGGTGACCAAGCTTCTTTGAGCGAGGCCCATTATTTTTATTTTCAAAGGGGCCTTTTATACCTTTGCTTGTACATAGAGGGAAATGAAAGTTGCAAAATCATACAGAGTCAGCCCAAATATTACATCTGTTTTGTCTTTATCGAAACCAGGGTTTTTTTTCTGCATACCTTTCCCATAAACAATATTGTGTACATTATCTTCTGGCCTTGGAGACCTGTGAACATTTTATGGCCCTCTTTTGATAAAGGCTGCTCAACCAGAAAACTTATTTTCCCTTGAAATGCTTTTACTTTATATTTCTAATCTATGTCAGCCTCAGAAAAAGTTAAACAGAGTTATATTTCTCATGGAGCAAAGGTGCAGTGAGTTACAAGAAAGAACCAATTAGCTCAAAGATCTGATGTGGTTAATTTCAAGGCTACACTTGTTTTTCTTACATTCCAACTATGTTAACTTATGCACTCCCAGGTGCACAGTGGATAAGAGATACGGGAACTTAGCAACAAGCATTGGCCCAATAATGAAATCCTATACCAGCACTACTCTAATAACTTTTAACTCTTTGAAAGGCTCTATGTTTTAGGCTTCCCATGCCTCTCACAGTTGGGAGGCTGTAAAAAAACACATGCAGAGCTGTAAGAGTTTGGATAAACCCACCAAGCAAGCTAGAATACTAACAGAGGGGGTTTGATTTGAAATATTTTTCTCATGTCCAGGAGACTTATTAGCTAGAACCCTAAATTGATTTTCTCCAAAGAAAGGTGGTCGGAGATAGCCCCCTGTATGTCAGGAAAGTTGGTGAAAGACACAAGATAGTGAAACAGACAGATTCTGGTCTTGGGATAGATGCTTGAACAGGCCCGGGGAGACCCTTGAGTCCTGAAGCCTTGCTTAACAGTTCTCTTCCACATAACCTTGTCATGGGTGGGATCTCCCATGCTGGCTCCCAGCAGGTGTGGAGCAAAATCACACAATTTGAGAACTGTTATCCTGGATTTTGGCTTGGCTTTTCATGTGATTAGCTGTGTGAACTTGATCAAGTCCCTTAACCTCAGTTTTCTCATCTGGACAATGGGCACCATGATGATAATTTCACCTCTAGATGCATGTGTGCCTGCTAAGAACAATTGGCCCTGAGAGAGTTTTCTGGGTTCCTGAGTCTGGAACAAATATGAATTATTCTGTCACCTGGGGAGAAGGAAATCTTCTGTTTAGAAGTTATGGCTTCCATCCCCAAGGCTAACTATTGATTCAAGCCAAATGACATCTATTTCTGAACCTTGACCCAGAACTCTGACTGAGCTGATGCTTCTATTTTCCGGGCCCCAACAAGAGCTAATGATTACTGGCTCAGATTGCTCTGTTCCCAGCCTTACCAGTCAGCTTCTCCTTGTCAGCTACTTCTAGACTGAAATCACTCTGCAAGGAGAGTTGTAACACTTCTGGTCTCTTTTCCATTTCCCACATCTCCAGTGTAGCAAGAAGTAGCTGTTATGGCTACTTGTCATAGCAACAGCTCTGGTAACCTGTACAGTCCAATCTCAGCCTGTTAAATGAAACTGTCCCCATTTGGCCCCTCATGTTTAAATTACCTACAGTTGCCTTAGAACTCTTCCTATGCTTGCTGTTTAATGACCAAATATATGTGGCTATGATCTAGTTTTCTTTCCCAAGCATGATTCCAAAAAAGCAATGAAGTAACCAGACATTTAGTCATCTAACTACCCACAGGAATTGACAAAAGCAAACCACCCATCCTACATTTCAAGCTTGCCCCAAAACAACATTGAACTGATCTACTGAAAAAATATGATACATTGGCATGCACACTCCACAAAGGTCACTTTTTCTGGATTCGTTTTCCACCTAATGCAGAATGTGTATCACAAGCCTCGTCCTCCAGCAACTGGTCACCTGGTTTTTGCAGACTCAGCCCACTCCAGATCCCTTTAAAATCCCTCAGTAACATCTAGAGCACAACTCAGTCAAAGCTCTCTCTCCTTGAGAAAACAGGTTTTTTTTTGTTGTTTATTTGTTTGATTTGTTTTGTTTTGTTGTGTTGTGTTTTTTAGAAAACAATGTTTGGTAACACATTCAAAATCTTGTGCTCCTTGCCTTGGATACAAGGACCTGCACCAGAGGATGGGAAGCCTCCCCTTCCAACAAAATATTTCTCCACTCCATCCAGGACCAAAGCCTTCACTGGACCCTGTGTTCTCATTGGTATCATTCAGTTGCTAAGTCATATCTGTCTCTTTGTGCTTACATGTTCGGCAACAAAACAGGCTTCCCTGTCTTTCACTATTTCGTGTAGTTTCCTCAACTCATGTCCTTTGAGTAGGCGATGCTATCTAAGAGTCTCATCCTTTTATTCCCTCTCCTTCTGTCAACGATCTTTCCCAGCATCAGGGTCTCTTCCAATGAGCTGAGTCTTCACATCATTGGCTTAAGTGTTGGAGCTTCATCTTCATCATCAGTCCTTACATTCAATATTGCTCTACCACTTCCAAAACAAAACTCATGTTTCCAATCACCTGACAATAATGAACATTGATAAAGTTTAATAGAAGAGGGATCTAGTCCTCTGGGAAATCCCAGCATTGCCACCCGGCCTTTCTCTTACCATTCTCTCCACCTGGCATAGAATTGCTTCCCTACAGCTTTTCCAGCTTGAAGTGGCCTGCTGACCCCAAATTGTCACCTGTCCAGGAATTGTTCTTTCCAGCTTCCTTAAAGACTTCTGCCTGCTCCCTGATTGTACTCTGTACATCAATTCAGTTCAATCTCTCAGTCATGTTCAACTCTGCTATATCATGGGGTGCAGCATGCCAGGTTTCCCTGTCCATCACCAACTCCCAAAGCTTGGTCAAACTCATATTCATCAAGTTGATGATGCCACCCAACAATTTCATCTTCTGTCTTCACCTTTGCCTCCTGCCTTTAATCTTTCCCAGCATCGGGTCCTTTTATAATGAGTCAGTTTTACCCATCAATTGGCCAAAGTAATGGAGGTTCAGCTTCAGCATTGGTCCAGTGAACATTCAGAACTGATTTCCTTTAGGGTGGACTGGTTGGATCTCTTTGCAATCCAAAGGACTCTCAAAAGTTGTCCAACACCACAGTTCAAATGCATCAATTATTTGGTGCTCAGCTTTCTTTATGGTCCAACTCTGACATCTGCTCACGACTTGTGGAAAAACCATAGCTTTGGCTATACAGACCTTTCCTGGTAAAGTAATGTCTCTCATTTTTAGTATGCTGTCAAGGTTTTTCATAGCTTTTCTTCCAAGTACCAACTGTCTTTTTTTTTTTTTTTTTCAAAGCTGCAGTCACTATTGAGAGGGTAACAGGTAGGAAGGCCAGGGGTCTCCAAACGGAGGAAATAGCCTGAAAGTGTCAGAAACTTTTATCTCTCTTAAGCGGCAAGAGAAAACAAACGCGACATTTTTTCCTTCTCTATACAAATTGAAAAGGAGTTTCTCTTAAAATTCTGTGTTCCCATAATGACACCTAGTTTTACTTGAAGTTAACCGTTGTCTTTTTCTTACGAAAATGTTTATCTTAAGCTATGCTAGTGTACTATGCATTTACCCCAAACTCTGTCTTCAAGTCAGTTCCGACATTTGGGCTCAGAACCTACTTGATAAACCAGCATGTTATACTCCGATATTATTCCTCTAATCTATGTAAATATAACTATTTGTTTGGTGCTCTGCCTTTCTTCAAGATTCAATTTAATCATTTTATGGCCCAAGATAAACCATTTGGAGCCAAGATTATCCCAAAATACACCTTATGGGTGAGGGGCCTGGTTCCATTCTGAGTTTTGAGACATTCCTTTATTTCATTGAAAGGCTGCTTGTGACTATATAACATCCAGCTAAAGACTAGCAGGTGGGTACTCTTTCTGCCCCCTTCTGATGCCTATGTCAGAAGCTTTCTCTATCTTCTTTATACTCTCAGTTCAGTTTAGCTCAGTTCAGTCGCTCAGTCATGTCCGATTCTTTGCGACCCCATGAATTGCAGCACGCCAGGCCTCCCTGTCCATTATCAACTCCCAGAGTTCACTCAGACTCATGTCCATCGTGTCCGTGATGCCATCCAGCCATCTCATCCCCAGTCATCCCATTCTCCTCCTGCTCCCAATCTCTCCCAGCATCAGAGTCTTTTCCAATGAGTCAACTCTTCGCATGAGGTGGCCAACGTATTGGAGCTTCAGCTTTAGCATCATTCCTTCCAAAGAAATCCCAGGGTTGATCTTCAGAATGGACTGGTTGGATCTCCCTGCAGTCCAAGGGACTCTCAAGAGTCTTCTCCAACACCACAGTTTAAACGCATCAATTCTTTGGTGCTCAGCCTTCTTCACAGTTCAACTCTAACATCCATACATAACCACAGGGAAAACCATAGGCTTGACTAGATGGACTTTAGTCTGCAAAGTAATGTCTCTGCTTTTGAATATACTATCTAGGTTGGTCATAACTTTTCTTCCAAGGAGTAAGCATCTTTTATTTCATGGCTGCAGTCACCATCTGCAGTGATTTTGGAGCCCAAAAAATAAAGTCTGATACTGTTTCCCCTGTTTCCCCATCTATTTCCCATGAAGTGATGGGACCAGATGCCATGATCTTCGTTTTCTGAATGCTGAGCTTTAAGCCAACTTTTTCGCTCTCCTCTTTCACTTTCATCAAGAGGCTTTTTAGCTCCTTTTCACTTTCTGCCATAAGGGTGGTGTCATCTGCATCTCTGAGGTTATTAATACTTAATAAAACTTTATTACACAAAAGCTCTGAGCGATCAAGCCTCATCTTTGGCCCGGATTGAATTCTTCTCCTCCGGGATCAAGAATCGTGGCGTTGTAATTTAACATCAACCTTTCACTATCTGCAGTGATATTGTAACCCAGAGAAATAAAGTCTGTCACTGCTTTCATTGTTTCTCCATGTATTTGTCATGAAATAATGGAACTGGATGCAGTGATCTTCATTTTTGGATATGTATGTACCTCATCGAGACCATCCCCAAAAAAGTAAATGCAAAAAAGCAAAATGGTTATCTGAGGACACCTTAGAAATAACTTAGAAAAGAAGAGAAGCAAAAAGCAGAAGAGAAAAGAAGCACATACCAATGTGAATGCAGAGTTCCAAAGATAGCAAGAAGAGATTTTTAAAAAGCCTTCTTCCCCGTGCACCAGCCCCAAGCATGCTGTATCCTGCATCGGACATAGACTGGCAATTCGATTCTTACATGATAGTATACATGTTTCAATGCCATTCTCCCAAGTCATCCCACCCTCTCCCTCTTCCTCTGAGTCCAAAAGTCTGCTATACACATGGAGGAGGGAGGGGGGTTCATGTTTGGGAACGCATATACACCCGTGGTGGATTCATGTCAATGTATGGCAAAACCAGTACAGCACTGTAAAGTAAAATAAGTAAAAATAAAAATTAAAAATAAATAAATAAATAAAATCCAAGAAAGCTTGGGGAAAAATAAATAAACAAAAAAATAAAAATAAAAAAGCCTTCTTAAGTTATCATTGCAAAGACATAGAGGAAAACAATAGAATGGGAAAGACCAGAGATCTGCTCAAAAAAATTAGGTAGGGAAGGACCATTTCATGCAAAGATGGGCCAAATAAAAGAAAGAAATGACATGGACCTAAGAGAAGCTGAATATATTAAGAAGAGGTTGAAAGAATATACTAAAGAACTATACAATAAAGCACATTAATGACCCAGATAAACACAATGGTGTGATCACTCACCTAGAGCTAGACATCCTGAAATGTGAAGTCAAGAGGGCCTTAAGAAGCATCACTATGAGTAAAGCTAGTGGAGGTGATGGAACTGCAGTTGTGCTATTTCAAACCCTAAAAGATGATGCTGTCAAAGTGCTGCACTTAACATTAGCAAATGTGGAAAGCTCAGCAGTAGCCACAGGATTGGAAAAGTCGTTTTCACTGCAATTCCAAAGAAAGGCGATTTCAAAGAATGTTCAACTACCTCACACTTGCACTCATCTCACATGCTACCAAAGTAATTTCTCCAAGCAAGTGTTCAACAGTACATGAACTGTGAAATTCCATATGTTCAAGCTGGATTTAGAAAAGGCAGAGGAACAAGAGATCAAATTGTCATCATTCGTTGGATCAGAGAAAAAGCAAGAGAATCCCAGAAATATACCTACTTCTACTTTATTGACCATGCAAATGTCTTTGACAATGTGCATCACAACCGACTGTGGAAAACTTCCAGAGATGAGAATACCAGACCACCTTACCTGCCTTCGGAGAAATCTGTCTGCAGGTCAAGAAGCAACAGTTAGAACTGAACTTGGAACAGCAGACTGGTTCCAAATCAGGAAAGGAGTATATAAGGCTGTATATGGTCACCCTGCTTATTTAAATTATATGCTGAGTACATCACGTAAAATGCCTAACTGGATGAAGCACAATTTGGAATCACAGTTTCTGGGAGAAATATCAATAACCACAAATATGCAGATGACACTACCCTCATGAAAGAAAAGGAAGAGGAACTAAAGAGACTCTTGATGAAAGTGAAAGAGGAGAGTAAAACATTTTGTTTAAACTCCACATTCAGAAAATGAAGATCATGGCATTTCATCCCATCACTTCATGGCAAATAGATGGGGAAACAATGGAAATGGAGAGAGACTTTTTTTTTTGGGGGGGGGGGGTCCAAAATCACTGCAGATGATGACTGCAGCCATGAATTAAAAGATGCTTGCTTGTTTGGAGTAAAGCTATTTCAAGCCTAGCAGAATTTTTTAAAACAGAGATTTTAATTTGCTGAAAAAATTCAGTATAATCAAAGCTATGATTTTTCCAGTTGTCATGTATGGATGTGACAGTTGGAGCATAAAGAATGGTGAGTAATGAAGAATTGAAAGTTTTGAACCGTCGTGTTGGACAAGTCTCTTGAGAGTCCCTTGGACTACAAGGAGATCCAACAAGTTAATGCTAAAAGAAAAATCCTGAATATTCATTAGAAGGACAGATGCTGAAGCTGAAACTCCAATACTTTGCCCAACTGATGTGAACAACTTACTCAGAATAGCCCCTATTACTGGGAAAGATTGAAGGCAGGAAGAGAAGAGGATGACAGAGGATGAGACAGTTGGATGGCATCACTGACTCGATGACATGAGTTTGAGCACGATCCAGGAGTTGGTGAAGGACTGAGAAGCCTGGCGTGCTGCAGGCTATGGGGTTGCAAAGAGTAAGAGTGACTGAACTGAACTGAACATACCCTACAACATGTGCTATTTGTACTTGTCATGTTTCTCCAGCAAGACAGGGCTCCCCAAAGCCACAACACATATCCCTAGTTAGTCTGCACCCATGCACAGAAGTCACCACCTAGCACTAACAAGGCATCCAGTGAGTTCTCTTGGCAGCGGAACCTCCATTTTAGTAGACATAGAGGAACCAAAGACCCATTCATCCTCCTGTCTCAAACAACTTGAAAGTAGAGGAGATAAATGAAAAAGCAGCTTTTTACATCAAATGTCAGGCAGCAGAGAATGGATTCCTGAGGCGGGGAGCAAGCAAGGTGAGTTCTACAACTGCCCCAACTCTAGAAATGGTTTCCAACACATACATGGAAGGGCTATCTAGGCAGAGACAAATGGTATCCCCAGGAAGACAGATTTGAGACTCTAGATAGTTAAAGTTCATAGGAGAGAGCTACACACAGAGAACTGTATGAGTGTACAGGTGATACCCTTCTAGTTGTCAGCAGAGTGTTGATAGTACTGGTCAGAATTATAGGGAACAACCCTTGAGTTTCAAATTGCGCCAGGTCCAGTGATGTCCCCACCCACCTGCATGGAAATTACTAATTATTCCCATGACATCATTATGGCCCTGAAGACAATGTTGCCTTACTAGTGGGGAATAGTAAACCTGGTCTAAAGGCTGGGCTTATATCAGCTAAAAAATCCTGAACAGCAAGCCTTCAAAAAATACAGCAATGAGGCATGTCAGCCTCCTGGGTCTACAGCTGGGGCTCCCCCACTGTTCCTGGAACTCAGAAGAAGCAGCCTGAAATATTGCTTTCCTGCTGCTACAAGAAGGCAGGTCTGCTGATAAAATCAGAAGCAGACTTGAGGGGCAACAGGAAAGGAACTTCCACCCTGGTCCGTGCAGATAACTGAGAGCTTCCCCTCAGTGGATGCAATTGAGTTTCTCTCATCTTTCCCTTCCTGAAATTCTTCTGGTGTGAGAACCAGAGTTCCTGGGTCCCAAGTCTTCACTAACTTACTTGCAGCTTTAGAGTGAGTCATACAACCCAAGGTCAATTTCCCACCTCTTGGATGAGGGAGACTGGACTTGCTCCAGAGCACTTGTTCTCGACTGAAGCTCAGTGCCAGTCAGTGGACATGAGGCTCATTTTGCTGAGGATGCTGTGATTGCCTCTGGTGGGCACGGGCCTGTAACTATCAGGTGATGTTCATGGGTCCTGGGATCAGAATTGGGAGTGGTAGACTATTTGGCACACAGCTGCTGTGACATCGAGGACCTTAGAAGCCTTGACCAGTGGAACTTACCATCATTTTTTAAAATGTATTTATACTTTATTTTACTTTACAATACTTTATTGGTTTTGCCATACATTGACATGAATCCACCACGGTTTTGTGGGATGAGATCAGGTACTTAAAAGTCAGAAGTTCCCATGGGGAAGTCTGTAGATTCCTCAGCAGAAACTCAAATTAGGCTGATGAATCATCTCTGGTAAAAAACTCGGGGGACTAGATATGCCAGGAATCTTAGACAAATTTTGTAGTATTTTAAATACTATTTAAAGTAGGTCATTTTTTTTCTTTTTATTTAATTATTATTATTATTTACTTTACAATATTGTATTGGTTTTGCCATACATGACCTGCCATTGCTCTCTGCTTGTGATGATACCCACAGTTATAGTGGAATCAAAGGGCTCTGGGGGAGGCTGTCTCTCTCTCCGTGATTCAGTAGGAGTGAGAACAGCTCTCTCCCCTCCACTTCTCTAGCAGGAATTTCACCAGGAAGGACATAACCTTCAAGTTTAACCAGAAGACTCAGGTAGGTCTGGCCCTCATGTAAGCACTATTCTTTTCCAAGCGCTTCTTCCTTCCCGCCTGGGTCCTGTACAACCTGCCCACCTTCTGGTTCCTGGGTTCTGAATTCCTCCTTCCTTCTCTTGCAAATATCCATGCAGTCCAACTTGTGGCTTCCTCTCTACCCAGGCCCAATCCCTCACATGCAAATGGCAATAAAGAAGGGAAAACCAGGGACAGGTCTGCCCAGTTCATTCTTTCTAAATCTTTTTTTTTTTTTTATTTTGTTTTTTTTTTTTAATTTTAGTTTTTTATTTTTTAAATTTTAAAATCTTTAATTCTTACATGCATTCCCAAACTTGAACCCCCCTCCCACCTCCCTCCCCATAACAACTTTCTGGGTCATCCCCATGCACCAGCCCCAAGCATGCTGCATCCTGCGTCAGACATAGACTGGCGATTCAATTCACATGATAGTATACATGTTAGAATGTCATTCTCCCAAATCATCCCACCCTCTCCCTCTCCCTCTGAGTCCAAAAGTCCGTTATACACATCTGTGTCTCTTTCCCTGTCTTGCATACAGGGTCGTCATTGCCATCTTCCTAAATTCCATATATATGTGTTAGTATACTGTATTGGTGTTTTTCTTTCTGGCTTACTTCACTCTGTATAATCGGCTCCAGTTTCATCCATCTCATCAGGACTGATTCAAATGAATTCTTTTTAACGGCTGAGTAATACTCCATTGTGTATATGTACCACAGCTTTCTTATCCATTCATCTGCTGATGGACATCTAGGTTGTTTCCATGTCCTGGCTATTATAAACAGTGCTGCGATGAACATTGGGGTACATGTGTCTCTTTCAATTCTGGTTCCTCGGTGTGTATGCCCAGAAGTGGGATTGCTGGGTCATAAGGTAGTTCTATTTGCAATTTTTAAGGAATCTCCACACTGTTCTCCATAGTGGCTGTACTAGTTTGCATTCCCACCAACAGTGTAGGAGGGTTCCCTTTTCTCCACACCCTCGCCAGCATTTATTGCTTGCAGATTTTTGGATCGCAGCCATTCTGACTGGTGTGAAGTGGTACCTCATTGTGGTTTTGATTTGCATTTCTCTAATAATGAGTGATGTTGAGCATCTTTTCATGTGTTTGTTAGCCATCCGTATGTCTTCTTTGGAGAAATGTCTATTTAGTTCTTTGGCCCATTTTTGATTGGGTCGTTTATTTTTCTGGAATTGAGCTGCATAAGTTGCTTGTATATTTTTGAGATTAGTTGTTTGTCAGTTGCTTCATTTGCTATTATTTTCTCCCATTCAGAAGGCTGTCTTTTCACCTTGCTTATAGTTTCCTTTGTTGTGCAGAAGCTTTTAATTTTAATTAGATCCCATTTGTTTATTTTTGCTTTTATTTCCAGAATTCTGGGAGGTGGATCATAGAGGATCCTGCTGTGATTTATGTCTGAGAGTGTTTTGCCTATGTTCTCCTCTAGGAGTTTTATAGTTTCTGATCTTACATTTAGATCTTTAATCCATTTTGAGTTTATTTTTGTGTGCGGTGTTAGAAAGTGATCTAGTTTCATTCTTTTACAAGTGGTTGACCAGTTTTCCCAGCACCACTTGTTAAAGAGATTGTCTTTACTCCATTGTATATTCTTGCCTCCTTTGTCAAAGATAAGGTGTCCATATGTGTGTGGATTTATCTCTGGGCTTTCTATTTTGTTCCATTGATCTATATGTCTGTCTTTGTGCCAGTACCATACTGTCTTGATGACTGTGGCTTTGTAGTAGAGCCTGAAGTCAGGCAAGTTGATTCCTCCAGTTCCATTCTTCTTTCTCAAGATTGCTTTGGCTATTCGAGGTTTTTTGTATTTCCATTCAAATCTTGAAATTATTTGTTCTAGTTCTGTGAAAATGTGGCTGGTAGCTTGATAGGGATTGCATTGAATTTGTAAATTGCTTTGGGTAGTATACTCATTTTCACTATATTGATTCTTCCAATCCATGAGCATGGTATATTTCTCCATCTATTAGTGTCCTCTTTGATTTCTTTCATCAGTGTTTTATAGTTTTCTATATACAGGTCTTTAGTTTCTTTAGGTAGATATATTCCTAAGTATTTTATTCTTTTCGTTGCAATGGTGAATGGAATTGTTTCCTTAATTTCTTTTTCTACTTTCTCATTATTCGTGTATAGGAATGCAAGGGATTTCTGTGTGTTGATTTTATATCCTGCAACTTTACTATATTCATTGATTAGCTCTAGTAATTTTCTGGTGGAGTCTTTAGGGTTTTCCATGTAGAGGATCATGTCATCTGCAAACAGTGAGAGTTTTACTTCTTCTTTTCCAATTTGGATTCCTTTTATTTCTTTTTCTGCTCTGATTGCTGTGGCCAAAACTTCCAGAACTATGTTGAATAGTAGTGGTGAAAGTGGACACCCTTGTCTTGTTCCTGACTTTAGGGGAAATGCTTTCAATTTTTCACCATTGAGGATAATGTTTGCTGTGGGTTTGTCATAGATAGCTTTTATTATGTTGAGGTATGTTCCTTCTATTCCTGCTTTCTGGAGAGTTTTTATCATAAATGGATGTTGAATTTTGTCAAAGGCCTTCTCTGCATCTATTGAGATAATCATATGGTTTTTATTTTCAATTTGTTAATGTGGTGAATTACATTGATTGATTTGCGGATATTGAAGAATCCTTGCATCCCTGGGATAAAGCCCACTTGGTCATGGTGTATGATCTTTTTAATGTGTTGTTGGATTCTGATTGCTAGAATTTTGTTGAGGATTTTTGCATCTATGTTCATCAGAGATATTGGCCTGTAGTTTTCTTTTTTTGTGACATCTTTGTCAGGTTTTGGTATTAGGGTGATGGTGGCCTCATAGAATGAGTTTGGAAGTTTACCTTCCTCTGCAATTTCTGGAAGAGTTTGAGGAGGATAGGTGTTAGCTCTTCTCGAAATTTTTTGTAGAATTCAGCTGTGAAGCCATCTGGACCTGGGCTTTTGTTTGCTGGAAGATTTCTGATTACAGTATCAATTTCCGTGCTTGTGATGGGTCTGTTAAGATTTTCGATTTCTTCCTGGTTCAGTTTTGGAAAATTCATTCCTTCTGCTTCGAGACCCTGTGCTGTATCATTAACATCTCTAGCTAGATGACTCAGCCTAGCAGGATAATGGAGACGCAGATGTGGCGGGGGGGGGGGGGGGCGGGCAGTAAGGTTGTGAGGTGTAGGGGACGGTTTTCAGACAACAAGAGATGAGTTGGAGTAAGGAGCATGTTGTCCTCCAACCACTCATTCATTGAGCACCTGCCTGAATCTGCTATCTTGGGCTTCTCAGGGTATCTCTAAGACAGAAATTTCAAAATGGACTTGCTATAAACTTTTTAATACAAATGATTTCAAACATAAAAATATAATAAAGAAGAACGTATAAACCAAATATTTTACTATTTATCGTTGATAAATACAAAACTAACCTCTTAGTCCCACAGGTTGTCATACACTGGTGGCTATGCAACATCAAGGTGATGGCCAATTGAGTTCCAGGTGAAGACATTCTTGACTTGCATCAGTCTTTCTCTTCTTGCTGTCTTCTCCCATGTGGTGATTGAAGGGAAGGAATAAGAGGGAGAATAAGAGAGGAAAAAAGGGAGAGGATAGTCCCATCATGAGGGACTACCATCAAAACTCCATGTTAACCTGGGTACCTCCCAAAAGCCCTACTTCCTAATACTATCATATTGGGAGTAAAGGTGGACACAATTCAATCTATAGCAGCTATGCAGATCTGTTTTTAAATCAAGACAAGCACTCATTTCATTCTTTTTTACTTCTTATTCATTTTTTCCTGAAGTATTTTAGGGATGAGATGAACAAGTCACAAAAATGTACATAATGAGTATGTGGGGTAAAATAATGAGATGTTTAAAAATTGCTCTTTATTCCCAATAAAATGAGCATTTACTATCCACTCCATGTGCAAATTGCCCTGATTCTCAAAAAGCAGATGTCTTTTCACAGTTTATTGAAAGAATGCATTCATGTATTTCACTTGGTTGTTCCCCTTTAAGATGAAATAACAGTTCCTCTCACAATTTTAATGTCATTCATTTGTTCAGAAACTGTGATGAAGCAGAGTGGTTTGCTTACAGAATGTCCCACTCTTGGGTTCTGAGCAGGAGTCCAGAATACCAGCACAGTGGGTCAGGACCAGTACCAGTACTTGGTCTATTAAGAACCAGACCTCCACAGCAAGAGCTGAGCTGCAGGCCAGTGAGTGAGGCTTCATCTGTATTTTAGCTGCTCCCCAACACTCTTTCATCACCCCCAGAAGAGACAGTCTAGCTTGTTTTCCTGGAACTGTTTGTAGTTACGTAACCTATTCTTAATAGAAACAAAAATAGCTTAAATATTGATGATTATTTTCCTTTCTCAGTGCTCAGAATTGTGAGTTGGTGCCCTAGAAATCTATCATAGTGAGAAACAAGATGTTGCTTATTAACGTTTGGACACATCTGGCCAGCTTAAAATTAAACATTAGAAAACTAAGATCATGGGATCCAGCCCCATCCTTCATGGCAAATAGAAGGAGAAAAGGTGGAAGCAGTGACAGATTTCTTCATCTTAGCCTCTAAATCCACTGTGGATGGTGCCTGCAGCCATGAAATCAGAGGACGTTTGCTTCTTGGAAGGAAAGTTACGACAAACATAAACAATGTGTTGAGAAGCAGAAACATCATTCTGCCTAACAAACTGGTAGATGTTTGGCCTTTTCATTTGGATTGCTAAACTTACTGTCCAGTCCCCATTGGTCTTTGAAGTCCCTTAGCTTTCTGGTCCTTCACGATTCCCAAGATTATTTTGTGCATTTCTTCACTCAGTCCTGAAATCAGCCATCTCTTTAAGAATCCATGCACCGTCTGGTGGGAAATATATTTAGAAGCTACATGTTAGACCTCAGAATAGTCATTGTTATCAAGTTGTCGTTGCTTGTAGGCTTTACTTTGGTCAGATTAGGAAAAAAAACATTTTCCTTAAAAAACAAATTAAAAAGGAATATAATTAATTGGTACAAACTTATGCTTTCAGTTCAATATTTAAAACAGTAAGGTTTGAATTAAACTTCTTTATGTTATGCGTGAACCCCTTTTTCTAGCCACTGAAAGGCTTACTTCAGAGCATTAGTTGTAATTATTGCCTTGCTTTTATCTCAACATATATATGATTCTGTCATGATAATGGAAGCAATATGAGGAACAATAAGTCGTTGAATATAGTTTCAGATTTCTTTCCTGTATATGTTTTGATTTTCTTTGGTTTTGTTTTGGATGGGCAGTATTTTTGTTTTTCCTTAGAAGATATTCCACTCTGAATGCAGTCATAATTCTGAAATTTAAAGCCACTTAAGTAATGTGTGGTTGTGGGCAGCTAGTCACCAACTTGATGCAATTAGATTTATCAGTCTTCATTCTCAATTCGTTCAGTTCAGCTCAGTCCTTCAATCGTGTTGGTCTCTTTGCAATGCCATTGACTGCAGCATGCCAGGCTTCCCTATCCATCACCAACTCTTAGAGCTTACTCAAGCTCATGTCCATCAACTTGGTGATGCCACCCAACCATCTCATCCTGTCTTCCCCTTCTCTTCCTGCCTTCAATCTTTCCTAACATCAGGGTCTTTTCTAATGAGTCAGTTCTTCCCATGAGGTGGGCAAACAATTGGAGCTTCAGCTTCAGCATCAATCCTTCCAGTAAATATTCAGGACTGATTTATTTTAGGATGGACAGTTTTGATCTCCTTGCACTCCAAGGGACTCTCAGGAGTCTTCTCCAATACCACAGTTCAAAAGGCATATATGTGTGTCATTTGTCAGTGACATCCTATTCCTCCTGTTTGTATTTAACCACCAGAACTGAATTTAAACAATGTGAAAAAATAACTGTTAAGACACAGTGCCCCATCTACACACATCTGGTGACTAGGAGAGGCTCCTGTTGTATTCAAGGGACAGTCATTGGTAGATCTCATGCAGAAATATTCCCTGGGCCTCCTGGATGAGTCATTATACACGATTGCATTTACTTTGGCTGCCACAGTAGTTTTGTCTTCTTTGATTGGGAAGACATTTCAAAATTTATTTTTTGGAGGTTTGGTTTGTCACACAAAATTTTTCATGGCATAGACCCTATGAGGAAATTATATCGGAAATATATCCATTTATCTTCAGCAGTTAAATTCATTGGTTTTTATGTCCTTGGTGATATTTACTTATAAATAGAAAAGAAACACACATGTTCAGTATGCATTCAGTCTCTTTGTAAATCAACCAACGTGAATTAAATTCCTCTCTGTCCCCACTGCACTCCCAGCTCTAAGCGAGAAATAAAAACCTGTAAAGACTGAAGGCTGATTACAGTATATTGCTGTGGAGATTTCATTCCCACTGTAATCTTTTTGGGAAAAAAAAATTTGTAGCTAGCATTAAAATCAGTAGATTGTACATAAATATCCAAACCTTTGACTTCTCTTGAAAACATGGCCAACTGGCCTGCTTTCCAGCATGGGTGAAGTGGAGGAAAGGCTGCTCCCAGTGGTAAGGCCTGTGCTGCCCAAGGTCCAACATGGCAACCTAGTCCTAGTAATGTTTCTCTTGCCTCCTGGGGCCATGAGTTTGTGAGAACTAGACTGCTAGCTATCTTAAGATAAAGACTACTTTTGATTTGATCAACTTTGACTTTGAAGCCTTTAACCCAGAACCCAAAACACACTTCTTCCTTGTCTGTTTGTTGGATGATATAAAATACCTTGTAGATGCATATGACATTTCTTCCAATACTGAAACCATGCAATTGAAGTACTACTCTGCCCTAAATCTTTGATGCAGAGTGGCATCATAGGTGCCCCTGACATCTACCATTAGACCCACTACCTAAAGCCAGTTGTATGGCCCTGGGCTGTCCCTGAAGTCTTCACTTTGCCACTTGACAACTTATCTTTCTAGCAATCTCCTCTCCAATGAAGACAGCAAAGCATTTCTCATGAAGTGGCTAGGAAGATGATATGAAACCAAAAATGTTGAGCATGGCCCTTAGTGTTAATTTTCATGATGTTCTGAGCAGTTTTTTTCTCCAAGTATGCAAGGTTCTCCATCTTCTTGGATGTCCATACAGATCAGTTTGATTTTCCAACCAAGCTTCAAGGAAGAGATTGCAGTTCAATTCTCTGTATTCTGAGAAGCTTCAAAGTCCACTCTCCAAGGACACTGATGAAAGTAAACACTTTATCAAGACCTTTTTTTTCATGTTTGTTTGTTTTTTCAGACCTATTATTGGCCTAAAGGGCTAAACTAGGGCATGTCAGAGCATATATAACTAGGGGATCCCAGTCACCACTATATGCTAAGAACCTGAACTTCCCTGCGTCCTTGGAGACAGGAAAGAAGCATGAAGTGGCTTGTGCTCCTCGGGCTGGTGGCCTTCTCAGAGTGCATAGTTGAGTAAGTATATGGGGACTGTAAGTCTCATCTTATTCCTTTCTCAGATTTTTCTTTTCATCTGATTATTCTTCCACCCATCAGGTTTAGAAGTGAATGGAATACTTCCCAGACAATCTTAAGTTTCAACCCTTACTCATTGATAAGTATGTTGCTATAGGAACTGTGGGTCCCAAGGGACTTGGTGTAGATTTGCATAGCTCTACAACTCTTTGGGTCCAGTCATGTCATGGGCTATTGAAATTGGAACTCCTTGCAATTGTTCAGAGCACAGTCAATGCAGATGTAGGTGTAGTCCTGTGGAATAGTACTTTTCTACATTTTATTTAGCATGTTCTCTTTGTTCCCTCTCTACTTCAGTGTGTATATGTCAATGTCTGCATCTCTGTATCACTGTTATTTATCTCTCCATCTCTTTGGAAGGCTTTGAGTGTATTTCTCTGTGTGCTGTTTTCTTTTAATTTTTCATTTGACTCATCCTTCCTTCTTGAACCTCTATATTTCCCTAACTTTTCCCTATCTCCTGGATTCTTTTTTCAGCTCTCTCTTCTCTTTCAAATTGTAGAAAGATTGGGAGAGCTACTTATACACTGTTTTATATCTGACAAGCAGTGTGACCACAGACAATTCACAAGCCTCTTGCATTTCTAATTCCTCCCTTGTAAAAAAGGACAGGAATCCCCCTTCTACCTCTTTCCCTGAGCTTCTATGAGAAGGCTACAATGGGGTGGCAACGGCAATGCTAGTGGCTGTCATGTTGAGACTTCCTATTTATCAGGCACCTTATATCCATCACCTCACTATCCCCAGGATATCCTATTTGGAGGCTTTGAATCGTTACATTCCACCATTTTACCAAAGGGGTCACTGAGACCCCACATGGTCATATGGCTTACCCAACATTACAGAACAGAATCTTTATTCAAACCTATGTCTTTCCCATAGAATATGCATAAAATTCTTATAATAAGGTGACTCATACAAATGATTATCAAATACACAGTGTAATTACAATGATAGTTATACCTTAACACTGACAGCTAATGTTAGCATCTTCATTGTTTTCTTTGTCAAATGTTCAGTGAAAGAATACCTCTAAAGAAAGTGAAGACAATGAGAAATACCCTCAGTGATAAAAACATGCTGAGCAATTTCCTGAAGGAACATGTTTACAGACTGTCTCAGATTTCTTCTTTTGGCTCAGATATCACTATTCACCCCCTGAGGAACATCATGGATGTGAGTGTTTTGGGACGATGATGCTCCACAAAGCCCCCTGGTGCTCTAACCTAGCACTGGGGCTCATCTGGAGGTGCCACGCGGGATGTTGGGGTTGTTGCTCCTGCAGGAGGCAGACATACTGCACTAAAGGTGACCCACGCAGAGGAGAAGGTAAATTACCAGGTGGCAGGTAAACATCCATTTCTGTGTCAAAGATGTGCCATTAGTTTGAGGGAGATCATTTCTTCTGAGCAGAAGGCAATGACGACCCACTACAGTCCTCTTGCCTGGCAAAACCCAAGGAAGGAGAGGACTGGTAGGCTGCAGTCCATGGGGTGGCTAAGAGTCAGACACGACTGAATGAATTGACTTTCATTTTTCACTTTCCTGAATTGGAGAAGGAAATGGCAAGCCATTCCAGTGTTCTTGCCTGGAGAATCCCAGTGACGGGGGAGCCTGGTGGGCTCCTCTCTATCGGGTTGTGCAGAATCAGACATGACTGAAGCGACTTAGCAGCAGCAGCAGCAGATCCTTCTGAAATAAGGGAGTCACTCAGTTATGGATGAAGAGTGAACCATCTCTGATCAAAAAGTAGATCCAACTGCAAAGTAATTGTGAATCCCCCGGCATAGGAATTCAGTTTCTACAGATGCAAGAACCACAGCAGTAAAAAGTTACTGAACCCGTATCAGAATACGGGTAAGGCTATAAGACTGTAACACAGTGCTTACTGTTTTTAGATTAGAAAAGGGCTTATTTTGTCTTCAAAAGTGGCCATGCCAGCCTGAGAGATATGCAAAGATTGAATGCATGTCAAATAAAAGGGTCACCTGTGTGGTGTTGATTGGATGTGGTCTGAGTTTGGAGGGAAGTGGCTGGGGTTGGTCAAGAAGGACTTACTGGTGAAAGGGATTCTAAGGCTAGGTTTGAAGAGACTGCAGAGCTTCTCCAGTGAAGGCACCAAGACTTCCCTGGGTGTCCAGCTGTTCTGGAAGCCCAGTGGTTATGCCTCTGGGCTTTTCATGCAGGAGGTTCCACTTAAAAGTCTGGTCATAGAATCAATATCCTGCATACAATGTAGCACAGGGAAAAAATAAATGCAAGCACCTCAGTGATCAAATACTGTAAGCTACACAGTGGTTAGAAAGTAATCTCAAGAGATATGTGACACCCAATGGGAGGTAGTAGTGTGGGAATAGAGGGTAGCCAGTTCTGCACTAACCCACTCCCTCCTTCTCTCTGTAGATGCTCCACATCGGTAACATCACCATTGGAACACCCTCTCAGGAATTCCAGGTTGTCTTTGATACAGGCTTATCTGACTTGTAGGTGCCCTCCCTCTTTTGCCCCTGTCCTGCCCTGCAGATGGTGACTGAAGTCATGAAATTAAAAGATGCTTACTCCTTTGAAGGAAAATTATGACCAACCTAGATAGCATATTGAAAAGCAGAGACATTACTTTGCCAACAAAGGTCCATCTACTCAGGGCTATGGTTTTTCCACTGGTCACGTATGGATGTGAGAGTTGGACTGTGAAGAAAGCTGAGTGCTGAAGAATTGATGTTTTTGAACTGTGGTGTTGGAGAAGACTCTTGAGAGTCCCTTGGACTGCAAGGAGATCCAAACAGTCCATTCTAAAGGAGATTGGTCTTGGGTGTTCTTTGGAAGGAATGATGCTAAAGCTGAAACTCCAGTACTCCGGTCACCTCATGTGAAGAGCTGACTCATTGGAAAAGACTCTGATGATGGGAAGTATTGGAGGCAGGAGGAAAAGAGGATGACAGAGGATGAGATGGCTGGATGGCATCACCGACTCGATAGACGTGAGTTTGAGTGAACTCCAGGAGTTGATGATGGACAGGGAGGCCTGGCCCTCTGCCATTCATGGGGTCACAAAGAGTCGGACACGACTGAGACCCTGAACTGAACTGAACTGAACTGAGCCTGTTGTGAGTACAGACACCCTGTACCTGGATTATCTTTCACTTGCTATGCCACCCTGTTCCCACCACTGGCACCTGATGACACTCATCTCTTGTGTATGCAGCTACACAAGTTAAGTTCAGACATTAAAATTCTTCCACCTTCTGGCCTACACAAAAGACCTTCAGGGTTGCTTATGGATCTGGGAACATGATGGGATCTCTTGCCTATGACACTGTTTGGGCAACATGTAAACAGAAGCTGAGACAGGATTGGCTATGGAGTGACCACTGCTTGCAAGACAGATGCAAGACCATCTGACAGGACCCTCCCCAACCTAACTCCCATAGATATTGGCCATCTTACCCACAGGATCATGTCTCTGTGGAGGCAGTACCCCTGGTGACACAGGAACAAATGAATTAGCTAACGCAGAGAATGGCTTTAAGTGTGGACTTGCAGCTCCTCTGCCCATGAGCAGTTCAAGGTTCATTTTCTGGGAGTGAGAAGAGGGGGGAAAAGCACCCACTTTTATATTCACAGACTCTTCCAGGCACTTTCAGTTGATAACTGGTTTAATCCTGCAACAACCCCACACAGCAGTTACTCTGATTAGCTCATGAGACATATGAGGAAACTGAGGTGCAGACAGCAAGGGCCTTGCTGAGGGTACACATGTGGTAAAAGATGGAATTAGGCTGGCTTTTTAGGCCTGAAGTTGCTGTGGGGTGTTTGGGGACAAGAGTTATAAGATGACCAACTGTCCAGTGATACTTGAGACCAAGGAATTTCTCAGTACAGATAAATATCAGTTTAAAAACAGGGCACATCCTGAGCAAATGGGGAAAACTGGTCTCCTTAGGGAGCAGCTACCCAGCAGTGGAGAGAGGTTGCCTGCAGTCTTAACATTTGAAAGCAACTAATAAAAAATAAACTACACGTACCTGGGCACACAGAGGGGCAGGGACTATAACAGATAATCAGCAAGGTGGGATTCAGGAGTGACCTGAGGACAAGAGGCATAATTGATAGGATTCTATGTGGTACCCCCAGAAAAAAACTGACCTGTCATTTGGAGTTTCTGTGGGTTTGTCATGCATTTCCTGGCCAGGGTCTAAGGGTCTGAGCTGGTTGTAGGAGCAGTGCTGGGAGACATCCTCTCCCAGAGGAGCTCCTCTCTCTCTGCATTTTGAGGATCTACTGTCCCTATGAATCTCCATTTTCACTCTGTGGTTGACCCATTATTTGTTCCCCATCAGATACAGCCCTCTGGATGTTTCTCATTCATTATTTTCACAGTCTTCATTCACTCACCAAACAGATAAGCATTGGGCATCCACTGTGTGCCAGGCACTTTAGGGAGGCAATGAGAATAAAACTCTCCCTCACATCTAAGAAGGCAGATGCAGAAGAATTGACACACACAGACTATGTGTGTGTGTCATGAGCATGTTCCAAGGTCACAATTCACTATGTGTGTGTGTGTGTGTTATTTCTTGTGCATCTGCCTTCTTAGACGTAAGGGTAACATTGTGAATTGTGACTCTGGTACATGCTAGACATGAGAGGCACCCTACTCCAGTACTCTTGCCTGGATAATCCCATGGACAGAGTAGCCTCATAGGCTGCAGTCCATGGGGTCACGAAGAGTCAGACATGACTGAGTGACTACACTTTCACCCCATGGAAAAGAAATGCAAAAAAGCAAAATGGCTGTCTGGGGAGGCCTTACAAATAGCTGTGAAAAGAAGAGAGGTGAAAAGCAAAGGAGAAAAGGAAAGATATAAGCATCTGTATGCAGACTTCTAAAGAATAGCAAGAAGAGATAAGAAAGCCTTCTTCAGCGATCAATGCAAAGAAATAGAAGAAAACAACAGCATGGGAAAGACTAAAGATCTCTTCAAGAAAATTAGAGATACCAAGGGAACATTTCATGAAAAGATGCGTTCCATAGAGGACAGAAATGGTATGGACCTAACAGAAGCAGAAGATATTAAGAAGAGGTGGCAAGAACACACAGAACTGTACAAAAAAGATCTTCATGACCCAGATAATCATGATGATGTGATCACTAATCTAGAGCCAGACATCTTGGAATGTGAAGTCAAGTGGGCCTTAGAAAGCATCACTAAGAACAAAGCTAGTGGAAGTGATGGAATTCCAGTTGAGCTGTTTCAAATCCTGAAAGATGATGCTGTGAAAATGCTGCGCTCAATATGCCAGCAAATTTGGAAAACTCAGCAGTGCCCGCGGGACTGGAAAAGGTCAGTTTTCATTCCAATTCCAAAGAAAGGCAATGCCAAAGAACGCTCAAACTACTGCACAATTTCACTGATCTCACATGCTAGTAAAGTAATGCAAAAAATTCTTCAAGCCAGGCTTCAGCAATATGTGAACCATGAACTCCCTGAAGTTCAAGCTGGTTTTAGAAAAGGCAGAGGAACCAGAGGTCAAATTTCCAACATCTGCTGGATAATGGAAAAACCAAGAGAGTTCCAGAAAATATATATATTTCTGCTTATTGACTATGCCAAAGCCTTTGACTGTGTGGATCACAATAAACTGTGGAAAATTCTAAAAGGGATGGGAATACCAGACCACCTAACCTGCATCTTGAGAAATCGGTATGCAGATCAGGAAGCAACAGTTAGAACTGGACATGGAACAACAGACTGGTTCCAAATAGGAAAAGGAGTATGTCAAGGCTGCATATTGTCACCCTGCCTTTTTAACTTATATGCGGAGTACATCATGAGAAATGCTGGGCTGGAAGAAACACAAGCTGGAATCAAGATTGCCGGGAGAAATATCAATAACCTCAGATATGCAGATGACACCACCCTTATGGCAGAAAGTGAAGAGGAACTAAAAAGCCTCCTGATGAAAGTGAAAGAGGAGGGTGAAAAAGTTGGCTTAAAGCTCAACATTCAGAAAACGAGCATCATGGCATCTGGTCCCATCACTTCAGGGAAAATAGATGGGGAAACAGTGGAAACAGTGTCAGATTTTAATTTTTTGCACTCCAAAATCACTGTAGATGGTGACTGCAGCCATGAAATTAAAAGACACTTACTCCTTGGCAGAAAAGTTATGACCAATCTAGATAGCATATTCAAAAGCAGAGACATTACTTTGCCGACTAAGGTCCGTCTAGTCAAGGCTATGGTTTTTTCCTGTGGTCATGTATGGATGTGAGAGTTGGACTGTGAAGAAGGCTGAGCACCAAAGAACAGATGCTTTTGAACTGTGGTGTTGAAGAAGACTCTTGAAAGTCCCTTAGACTGCAAGGAGATCCAACCAGTCCATTCTGAAGGAGTTCAACGCTGGGATTTCTTTGGAAGGAATGATGCTAAAGCTGAAACTCCAGTATTTTGGCCATTTAATGCAAAGAGTTGACTCATTGGAAAAGACTCTGATGCTGGGAGTGATTGAGGGCATGAGGAGAAGAGGACTACAGAGGATGAGATGGCTAGATGGCATCCCTGACTCGATGGACTTGAGTCTGAGTGAACTCCGGGAGATGGTGATGGACAGGTAGGCCTGGGGTTCTGTGATTCATATGATCGCAGAGTCAAACACGACTGAGCGACTGAACTGAACTGAACTGAACTTTCAGTTTCATACATTGGAGAAGGAAATGGCAACCCACTGCAGTGTTCTTGCCTGGAGAATCCAAGGGATGGTGGAGCCTGGTGGGATGCTGTCTACGGCATTGCACAGAGTCGGACACATCTGAAGTGATTTAGCAGCAGCAGTATATATGAGAAAGGGTCTACAGAAATTGACCAAGACAGGAGACTGATAAACACCAAGGGAAATTCTTCCCTGAATCAATGACAATTAAGGTGGAATCTGAGAAGTTAAGAAGAAATTTGCTAGTCAAAGAGGAGGGGACACTTCTAGGAAGGAAGACTAGCTTGTGTCAAGATACAAAATATCCTGGTGTATTCAAGTACTACATTCAAGGATGTCAAGGAAGGTGCCATGTGGATAACAAAGGAAAGAGTCAGTGCAAAAGATGGAGGGCTGTTTAAGAGACAGTAGGGAAGGGGGTAGCTCTGGGGAGACTCAGAGTGGCCTTAATGCCTGCTTCGTCACACTGTCTCTCAGCATCTCCATGAAAAGAAAGGTTATTGCTTCTTTTGGCGGCTGCGAGGGCCTTGTGGACATTAGGACATCACTGATCCTTGGCCCAAGAAGACTGGTCAATAATATCCAGAAGCTCATTGGCGCCACACTGCGGGCTTCTGTGGTGAAGGGTCATGCCCCAGGGTCACTCCCAGTCTCCACACACAAGAAGGATCTCCAGGGCCAACCTCTCTCCCTCTCTCTATAACAACATTACGTTTCATGTTTTGGGGTCAATACCCTGCCCTCTATTATCTTCACTGTAAACGGTATCAAATACCCAGTGCTAGCTCGAGCCTACATCCTTAAGGTGAGGGGAGAACCCTAAGGGGTGGTTCTCAAATAGGAACTTTCAGGAACCCTTGGGCTGCTGCTGGAAGGAGGGCACCCTCTGCAGGCCATCTTGCACTATTGCAGATGCAGCTGAGCCCTGTTGCTGGGCCAGAGCCTCCCACAAGAAGACCACTTGAGTGTAAAGGCCATCTGGAACACTGATCATCCTGAAATAAATGTGGAGATGCTACAACATGCTGGCATGGTGGGAGTCAAAAGGAGAGGGGAACACTATGGTCTTCAGTCCTCAAAGAGCTTCAATTCAATCTGAAACCTCAGATGTGTGAACATGAAAGTCAGCGCTAGTGGTCACTGAAATAGGCCATGTGACAAGGAGAATGGCTGGGGATATTCACAGTGTGCTGTCCCACAATAGGGATTAATGGTCTCCCATCCCTTCTTGCAGTTTTCCCAGTTTGGATGATAAATTACATGGTCACCCTAGTTCTCTGATGCATCTTCCCCTTGCTTTGGCCGGGTGCCCCCTTTGTGAGTTGGGATAGGTGACCCCTCTGTGGGGAGGCTGAATGTTAATGTGAATAAAGGTGCACAGTGACTGCTCAGCCCTGGCACAGGGGGGAGATTTCATGTCAGTTCCCTGTGGGAGTTCAGAACTGGCTGATGGACTCAAAAAAGGTTTGAGGAAGGGAAGGAATTTCAGGAATTCTAAAACTGTGAAGTCATGGAGCCATGTGGAGGGTTGTTTCATTCTAGGCAAAACTGCACTGGATTCCATGCAAATGGCATCCCAAGGTGCTCTGCACTGGGGCACTGGGGACTTACTAGGGGTGATGAGGGCTATGGACTGAACAGTGGGGATGGGGAAGCAGAGTATGTTACCCAACCAAGCCCGGAGTGGCCAAAGAGGGTGAGTGTGGGCCAAAGGAACCTTCCCAGAGTTCCTGAGTTAAGTCTTCAAGAACATATTGTGGGCACTGCTCTATTTAAGATGGATAACCAACAACATGTTACTGTGTAGCACAGGGGACTCCACTCAGTTATACAACAACCTGGATGGGAGGGGTATCTTTTGGACCAGGATACACTGACACATACAGTTGAGTCCCTTTACTGTCCACATGAAACTCAGAATATTGTTAATCAGCTATACTCCAATGCAAAATCAAGGTTTTTGTTTTTTGTTTTTTGTTTGTTTGTTTGTATGTTTAAATAAAGTACAGATTGTGGTGACGCAGGAGGAGAACCGGCATTATCTGCAGAGAAAACAACAGGCAGGAATCAGAAGGAAAAAAACAGGGAGTGAGGAAAACTACGGACACAATTGTTCTTTTCTAAAAATTTTATTGAAGTTAGGGTGATCTTCAGTGTTGCATTAAGTTCTGCTGACAGCAATGTGACTCAGTTACACAGTTAAGAAATATACATTCGTTTAGGGGTATTCACTGGATATTGAATATGGTTCTTATGCTCTACAGTAGGACTTTGTTTCTTATCATTTTGCTGTATCCCCAGCTCCCAGTCCCTCCCCTCCCTGACACCCTCCTTCATGACAATCACATGGTCTTGTTCTGTTTTGATTTTGGATGAACTCTCACATCCCCTGCTGCTCATAAAACCCCTTGATACTTACCAAAAGAGGGAAATAAAACCAAGAATTGAGCTGGGTCTGAATATTGGCGGGAGTCACAGGTAAGAGCTCAGGCTGACTGAGGTGTCTGTCTTGGACTCCTCCAGGATTCTAGAGGCCACTGCTATACCACCTTTAAAGAGAACCTTGTGAATATATCTACAGAGACCTGGATCTTGGGTGATGTCTTCCTGAGGCAGTACTTCTCGGTTTATGAATGAAGAAATGACAGAAGATTGGCCTGGCACAGGCAGTGTAAATCCTTAGTATGGCTCAGGAATCAGTAAGGCTCCTCCAAGAAATCACTCACACTTAGAGCACTCTTGCCCCGATGCTGGTGAACTGTATTTGGCAGGTTGCAAACCCTATTCTCATTAAAGAATAAACGGTTTCACTCGTAATGCTGCTGAAATAAATTGGTGTCTCTGTTTGAGTCTGGGAGGTGTATAATGATTGGGAAAGATTTAGAACAAATTCTGAATCACAGTTGAGAGGAGCCCATGTCCAGCTGGCTTCAAGGAAAGGGGAGACTCATTGAAATGATTCTGGGAATTCAGGACACAAAATCAGAGCAAATACAAAGATCTCAGTGACTGGACCCAAGAAATCAGAAGTCATCAATTCTCTCTCACCCTGGCTCTTTCCCTTCCCTCTTCTTTGATGGTCTTAACCTGAAAAGTTTCTTGCTTAAGGCTTCTACACATAGTGAGGAAGTCCAAGCTATCTGCCCTAGGGCTTTATATGCCAAGGCATCTCCTAGTAAGGAAAGAAGCTTGGAGCCATTAGAGTTCAAGGGTGTTCTCTGAATGACCCACCTCAGTTCACATGTACAGCCCTTGATCAGCCATCCTGGCAGGGCCATGTGGTCCTATGATTGGCTTTACTTGGTCATTGGCCCTGATTCAGCAGCACACATGATTGTCAGTTTTCTCCAGAACTACATGACTGAAGCGGGGGAGAGACAGCCCCAAGGATAACGCCTGGGGGATGGTCTAGGCCATGGAAGACTTTGTGATGACCCACCAACTCTACCACCTCCTTATTCAGAGGAATTATAAGGGGTAGTGAAATAGACTATTTTCATCCCATCTCAGATGATCTTATCGCCAGACTTCTCCTCCAGGGGAGTTTGGGTGAGGTACTTCATGCAAAGCTGGTTCCCTTTTGTTCCCACACCCTAGTCACCAGCACTCTGCCGCATGCTTTCTCTGTCCTTTTCAGTCCTACTTGGTAAGTGGTGGCCCCAGTGGATCCCTGAACCATCCCCTTCCTCCAGGACACAGGATGACCCTTCCTTGGCCTCCAATGCTGCTGGGAAGAATGAAACACAGGTATCAGGAGACCCAGGGTACACAGAGCCTTCAGCCTTTCTTAACTTCCTCCAAGGGTGGAGCTACAACCATTTACTTGGGGTTGTCATGGTGAGGCACTTTTGCAGTGAAAGCATCCATTCTTTTCACCTGGAGACCCTCAGTAGATGCCTCAGCTAAGACAGCAGTGGTCAGAGGTTAATTTCCTTTCAGATTGGCTGGTTTGATCTCCTTGTTGTATAAAGGACTCTCAAGAATCTTCTCAAGCACTGCAGTTCAAAAGCTCAGTTCTTTGGCATTCATCCTTTCTTATGGTCCGGATCTCACATCTGCACACGATTACTGGAAAAATCATAGCTTTGACACTACAAACCTCTGTACCAAATTGGGTCTCTGGTTTTCAGTACACTGTCCAGGTTTTTCCAAGACTTTCTTCCTTCCAAGGAGCAAGTGTCTTTTCATTTTGTGGCTGCAGTAAAGGTCCATAGTGATTTTGGAGCCCAAGAAAATAAAATCTGCCACTGTTTCCACCTCTCCCTCATCTATATGCCATGAAGTGATGGGACTGTATGACGTGAATGTTGAGTATTTTTTTGGTAATAGTTTTTTGAATGTTGAGTTTTAAACCTGCTTTTTTCACCTTCTCTCTTTATCAATTAGTCTTTAGTTCTTTGCTTTCTGCTATTAGTGTAGTGTCATCTTCATATCTGTGAATGTTGACATTTCTCCCAGCAATCTATATTCCATATTGGAATTTATGCAGTCCAGCTTATCGAATGATCTTTCCAACATAGAAGTTCAGTAACCAGAGTGACAATGTATACCTTGTCTTGCTCCTTTCCCAATTTTAAATCATTTAGTTTTTCTGTGTCTGATTCTAACTTCCACTTTTTGACCTACATACAGACTTTCAGGAGACAGGTAAGGTGATCTGGTACTTCCATTCTCTTAAGAATTTTCCAGTTTGTTGTGGTCCACACAGTGAAACGCTTTAGTATAGTTAGTGAAGCAGATGTAGATGTTTTTCTGGAATTCACTTGATTTCCCTATGGTCCATTGGATGTTAGCAATTTTATATCTGGTTCTTCAAACCAGTTTGTACATCTGGAAGTTCTCAATTCATGTGTTGTGAAGCTTAGCTTGAAGGATTTTGAGCATTACCTTGCTAGCAAGTGAGATGAGCGCAATTGCATGATAGGTTGAACATTCTTTGGAATTGCCTTTCTTTTGGATTGGAATGAAAACTGACCTTTTCCAGCACTGTGGCCACTGCTGAGTTTTCCAAATTTGCTGTAATATTGAATGCAACACTTTTACAGTCTCGTGCTTTAGGATGTTTTAAATAGCTCAGCTGGAATTCCATCACCTCCACTAGCTTTGCTTGTAGTGATGCTTCCTGAGGCCCACTTGGCTTCATGCTCTAGTATATCTGGCTTTACATGAGTGAACTCAACATCATCACTATCTGGGTCATTACGACCAACTTTGTATAGTTCTGTGCATTTTTTCTACCTCTTATTAATCTCATCTGTTCATCTGTTAGGTCTTTGACTTTTCTGTACTTTTTTGTGCCCATCTCCGCATGAAGTATTCCTATGGTATCTCCAACTTTCCTGAAGAGATGTATACGCTTTACAATTTATTATTTTGCTCTAATTCTTGCACTTTTCACTTACAAAGACTTTCTTTTCTCTCCATGCTATTCTCTGGAAGTCTGCATTTCATTGGGTATATCTTTTCCTTTCTTGTTTGCTGTTCACTTTTCTTATTTTCAGCTCTTTTGACCGCCTCCTCAGGCAACCACTTTGCCTGCTCACCTTTGTTTTTCTTAGGGATGGTTTTGGTCACCACTCTGTATACAATGTTACAAACCTCCATCCATAGTTTTTCAGACTACCAGACCTAATCCCTTGAATCTATTTTTCATCTCCATTGTATAATCATAAGGGATTTGATTTAAGTCATAGCTTAATGGCCTAGTGATTTTCCTTACTTTCTTCAAATGAAGCCTGAATATTCCTTGCTTCTGCCTAAGTAATAGTGCCAGATTACCACCCACCACTCCCAGTCAGTATGGAGCAAAAAGCACAATTTGAGGACTATACAGTGGAAGTGAGAAATAGATTTAAGAGACTAGATCTGATAGACAGTGTGCCTGATGAACTATGGATGAAGGTTCGTGACATTGTACAGGAGACAGGGATCAAGATCATCCCCATGGAAAAGAAATGCAAAAAAAGCAAAATGGCTGTCTGAGGAGAACTTTCAAATTCCTGTGAAAAGAAGAGAAGCAGAAAAAAAAAGGAGAAAAAGAAAAATATAAGCATCTGAATGCAGAGTTCCAAAAGAATAGCAAGGAGAGATAAGAAAGCCTTCCTCAGCGATCAATGCAAATAATAGAGGAAAAGAACAGAATGGGAAAGACTAGAGACGTCTTCAAGAAAATTAGAGATACCAAGGGAATATTTCATGCAAAGATGGGCTCAATAAAGGACAGAATTGTATGGACTTAACAGAAACAGAAGATATTAAGAAGAAGGGGCAAGAATACACAGAGGAACTGTACAAAAATAGCTTCACAACCCAGATAATCACGATGGTGTGATCACTCACCTAGAGTGAGACATCTTGGAATGTGAAATCAAGTGGTCCTTATAAAGTAACACTACGGACAAAGCTAATCGAGGTAATGAAATTCCAGTTGAGCTATTTCAAATCCTGAAAGACAATACAGTGAAAGTGCAGAACACAGTATTCCAGCAAATTTGGAAACTCAGCAGTGGCCACAGGACTGGAAAAGGTCAGTTTTCATTGCAATCTGAGAGAAAAGTAATGTCAAAGAATGCTCAAATACGGAACAATTGTCCTCATATCACATGCTAGTAAAGTAATGCTCAAAATTCTCCAAGCCAGGCTTCAGCAATACGTGAACCATGAACTCCCTGATGTTCAAGCTGGTTTTAGAAAAGGCAGAGGAACCAGAGGATCAAATTGCCAACATCTGCTGGATCATTGAAAAAGCAAGAGTGTTCCAGAAAAACATCTATTTCTGCTTTATTGACTATGCCAAAGCCTTTGACTGTGCGGATAACAATAAACTATGGAAAATCCTGAAAGAGATGAGAGTACCAAACCACCTGACCTGCCTCTTGAGAAACCTATATACAGGTCACAAAGCAAAAGTTAGAACAAGACATGGAACAACAGACTAGTTCTTAATAGGAAAAGGAGTACATTAAGGCTGTATATTGTCACCCTGCTTATTTAACTTTCATTCAGAGTACATCATGAGAAATGCTGGAGTGGAAAAAGCACAAGGTGGAATCAAGACAGCCAGGAGAAATATCAATAACCTCAGATATGCAGATGACACCACCCTTATGGCAGAAAGTGAAGAGGAACTAAAAAGCCTGTTGATGAAAGTGAAAGAGGAGAGTGAAAAAGTTGACATAAAGCCCAACATTCAGAAAACGAAGATCATGGCATCTGGTCCCATCACTTCATGGGAAATAGATGGGGAAAAAGTGGAAACAGTGTTCAGACTATTTTTTTGGCTCCAAAATCACTGCAGATGTTGACTTCAGCCATGAAATTAAAAGACGCTTACTTCTTGGAAGGAAAGTTATGACCAACCTAGATAGCATATTGAAAAGCAGAGACATTACTTTGTCAACAAAGTTCCATCTGATCAAGGCTATGGTTTTCCCAGTGGTCATGTATGGATGTGAGTGTTGGACTGTGAAGAAAGCTGAGCACCAAAGAATTGATGCTTATGAACTCTGGTGTTGGAGAAGACTCTTGAGAGTCCCTTGGACTGCAAGGAGATTCAACAAGTCCATCCTAAGGAGATCAGTCCTGGGTATTCATTGGAAGAACTGATGCTGAAGCTGAAACTCCAATACTTTGGCCACCTGATGTGAAGATTTGAATCACTGGAAAAGACCCTGATGCTGGGAGGGATTGGGGACGGGAAGAGAAGGGGACGACCGAGGATGAGATGGCTGGATGGCATCACGGACTCGATGGACGTGAGTTTGAGTGAACTCTGGGGGTTGGTGATGGACAGGGAGGCCTGGCGTGCTGCGATTCATGGGGTCTCAAAGAGACGGACACGACTGAGCGACTGAACTGACTGAAATGAACACCCTTTTGAAATGTAACTTGTTCATACACAGGAGACTTACAGTCCTGCTAAGACCTGTGGATACAAAATGAGCGCATCCCCTCCAGATCGAAGGAAGTCACACTCTTGATTAGGATTTTAGAGGAAACGTGAGCTCTTCATAATTCTAGCCATATAAGTCCCTCAAAAGACCTTGATCAGAAGAAACTAATATTAAACTAGAAATAGTCATTGTATTTCTACACACTTCTAGAAAGTGTCACTAACTTCGCAGTACTGGATCTTGTAATCCTGGTGGCTGGATGGTCAAGTGATGTGAACAGAAGTAAGGAAGGTGAGACAGGTAGATCAGAATGTGATGTAGCAAAGACAAGGTATTTAGAAGATGAAGAATTGAGAGAGATTTGGGACCTGAGTTGAAAAAGCAGTTTTCAAAACAAATTGGGTCCTGTGGTATGTGTAATCCTCACTTTAGTCCTTAGAAGATCTCTATCGATCAGACTGTCTTTTTTTTTTTTTTTTTTTTCTGGAGCACAGTTCAGATCCATCCAGCTGTCTCTCATTGCTGATTCTTCCTCCTGGCTCTCACACTGTGCCCAGCTATTCAGGCTAATATATTCAGAAAAGATTTTTTCTTTAAAGCAGACACTGCTGGCTGCCTACAAAATGATCTATTCTTTGTTTCTCTTTCAAAACTGAACATAGCTGCTTATATAGCCATGAGTCCAGTAGCTATAGGACTGCATTTCCTACCCACCTGTGATCTGCATCAAGAGAAACACAGGCTCGAAAAGCCAGTGTACTGAAATTACAGAGTAGCCCCAGCTCTCTGCAAATAGAGAACTCCTGAGCAGCAATGAAGACCGTGCAGCCAAATTTGTTTCCAAATAAATATCGGGAAATTAACTATAACCCAAGAATTGTGGGAGACAGTAATATCCCACTCACACCTATGGATAGATCAACTAAACAGAGAAATAACAATGAAACACATACTTTAAATGATACCTTAGACCAGTTAGACCTAATTGATATCTATAGGACATTTCACAACAAAACAATTAATTTCACTTTTTTCAGAGCTTCACATAGAACCTTCTCCTAGATAGAGCACATCCTGGGCCATAAATCTAGCCTTGGCAAATTCAAAATAATTGAAATAATTTCACGCATCTTTTCTGGCCACAATGCAGTAAGGTTAAATGTCAATTACAGGAGAAAACCTATTAAAATTCCAACATATGGAGGCTAAACAAGATGCTGCTGAATATCCAACAATTCACAGAAGAAATAAAAAAGGAAATCAAAACATGCATTCAGTTCAGTTCAGTTCAGTTCAGTTCAGTCACTCAGTCGTGTCTGACTTTTTGTGACCTCATGAATCACAGCACTCCAAGCCTCCCTGTCCATCACTATCTCCTGGAGTTCAATCAAATGCACATCCATTGATTTGGTGATGCCATCCAGCCATCTCATCCTCTGTAGTCTCCTTTTCCTCCTGCCCCCCAGTGCCTCCCAGCATCAGAGTCAGCTCTTCACGTGAGGTGGCCAAAGTTCTGGAGTTTCAGCTTTAGGATCATTCCTTCCAAAGAACACCAGGAACGAATAAAAATGAAAACACAACAACCCCAAAACTATGGGACACTGTAAAAGCAGTGTTAAGGGGAAGGCTCATAGCAATACAGGCTTACCTCAAGAAACAAGAAAAAAGTCAAATAAATAACACAACTTTGCATATAACACAACAACAAAAGGAAGAAATGAAGAACCCCAGTGTTAGTAGACGGAAAGAAAACTTAAAAATTAGGGCATAAATAAATGCAAAAGAACTAAAGGAGACCATAAGAAAAATCAACAAAGGCAAAAGCTGGTTCTTTGAGAGAATAAATAAAACTGAAAAACCATTAGCCAGACTCATCAAGAAACAAAGGGAGAAGAATCAAATCAACAAAATTAGAAATGAAAATGGAAAGATCACAACAGATAATAGAGAAATACAAAGAATCATAAGAGAACACTATCAGCAACTATATGCCAATAAAATTGACAACATGGAAGAAATGGACAAGTTCTTAGAAAAATAAACTTTCCAAAACTGAACCAGGAAGAAATAGAAAATCTTAACAGACCCACCACAAGCACGGAAATTGAAAGTGTGATCAGAAATCTTCCAGCAAACGAAAGCCCAGGACCAGACGGCTTCACAGCTGAATTCTACCAAAAATTTAAAGAAGATGTAACACCTATCCTACTCAAACTCTTCCAGAAAATTGCATAAGACAAACTGCAAAACTCATTCTATGAGGCCAGCATCACCCTAATACCAAAACTAGACAAAGATGCCACCTATAGGCCAATATCACTGATAAACATGGATGCAAAAACCTTAAGAAAATTCTAGCAAAGAGAATCCAACAACATATTAAAAAGATCATGCATCATGACCAAGTGTCCTTTATCCCAGGGATACAAGGAATCTTCAATATCTGCAAATTAATCCGCATAATACATCACATTAATAAATTGAAAAATAAGAGCCATATGATTATCTCAAAAGATGCAGAGAAAGTCTTTAAAAAAATTCAACATCCGTTTATGATCAAACCCTCCAGAAAGCAGGGATAAAAGGAACGTACCTCGACATAATAAAAGCTATATATGACAAACCCATAGCAAACATTATCCTCAATGGTGAAATATAAAAAGCATTTCCACTAAAATTAGAAATAAGACAAGGGTGCCCACTCTCATCATTACTATTCAACATAGTTTTGGAAGTTTTGGCTACAGAAATCTGGGAACACATGTAAGAATTAAAGATTTTAAAATTTAAAAAATTAAAAAATTAAAAAATTAAAAAAATTAAAAAAATAAAAAAAAACAAAATACAGCTTGCTAAGACCCAGAAAAAATAAATAAATAAATAAAAGAAATCCAGGCTGGAAGAGAAGAAGTAAAACTCTCACTGTTTGGAGATGACATGATCCTCTACATAGAAAACCCTAAAGACTCCACCAGAAAATTACTAGAGCTAATTAATGCATATAGTAAAGTTGGAGGATATAAATCAACTTACAGAAATCCCTTGCGTTCCTATACATTAATAATGAGAAAATAGAAAAGAAATTAAGAAAACAATTCCATTCACCATGGCAATGAAAAGAATAAAATACATAGGAATATATCTACCTAAAGAATCAGTGTGGTCCACTGGAGAAGAGAATGACAAACCACTTCAGTATTCTTGCCTTGAGAACACTATAAACAGTATGAAAGGCAAAATGACGGCATGCTGAAAGAGGAACTCCCAAGGTCAGTCGGTGCCCAATACTGCTACTGGAGATCAGTGGAGAAATAACTCCAGAAAGAATGAAGGGATGGAGCCAAAGCAAAAACAATACCCAGCTGTGGATGTGACTGGTCATAGAAGCAAGGCCCAATGCTGTAAACAGCGATATCGCATAGGAACCTGGAATGTCAGGTCCATGAATCAAGGCAAATTGGAAGTGGTCAAACAGGAGATGGCAAGAGTGAACGTCGACATTCTAGGAATCAGCAAACTAAAATGGACTGGGATGGGTGAATTTAAATCAGATGACCATAATATCTACTACTGCGGGCAGGAATCCCATAGAAGAAATGGAATAGCCATCATGGTCAACAAAAGAGTCTGAAATGCAGTACTTGGCTGCAATCTCAAAAACAATAGAATGATCTCTGTTCGTTTCCAAGGCAAACAGTTCAATATCATGGTAATTCAAGTCTATGCCCCAAACACTAATGCTGAAGAAGCTGAAGTTGAATGGTTCTATGAAGACTTACAAGACCTTTTAGAACTAACACCCAAAAAAGATGGCCTTTTCATTATAGGGGACAAGAATGCAAAAGTAGGAAGTCAAGAAACACCTGGAGTAATAGGCAAATTTGGCCTTAGAATATGGAATGAAGCAGGCAAAGACTAATAGAGTTTTGCCATGAATATGCACTGGTCATAGCAACACACTCTTTCAACAATACAAGAGAAGACTCTACACATGGACATCACCAGATGGTCAACACCGAAATCAGATTGATTATATTCTTTGCAGCCAAAGTTGGAGAAGCTCTATACAGTCAACAAAAACAAGACCAGGAGTTGACTGTGGTTCAAATCATGAACTTCTTATTACCAAATTCAGACTGAAATTGAAGGAAGTAGGGAAAACCACTAGACCATTCAGGTATGATCTAAATCAAATCCCTTATGATATACAGTGGAAGTGAGAAATAGATTTAAGGGACTAGATCTGATAGATAGAGTGCCTGATGAACTATGGGCGGAGGTTCATGACATTGTACAGGAGACAGGTATCAAGACCATCCCCATGGAAAAGAAATGCAAAAAAGCAAACTGGCTGTCTGAGGAGGCCTTACAAATAGCTGTGAAAAGAAGAGAAGTGAAAAGCAAAGGAGAAAAGGAAAGATATAAGCATCTGAATGCAGAGTTCCAAAGAATAGCAAGAAGAGATAAGAAAGCTTTCCTCAGCAATTAATGCAAAGAAATCGAGGAAAATAACAGAATGGGAAAGACTAGAGGTCTCTTCAAGAAAATTAGAGACACCAAGGGAACATTCCATGGAAAGATAGGCTTGATAAAGAACAGAAATGGTATAGACCTAACAGAAGAAGGAGATATTGAGAAGACGTGGCAAAAATACACAGAAGAACTATGCAAAAAAAGATCTTCATGACCAATATAATCAAGATGGTATGATCACTCAGCTAGAGCCAGAAATGGAATTTCACTTGAGCTATTTCAAATCCTGAAAGATGATGCTGTGAAAGTGCTGCACTCAATATGCCAGCAAATTTGGAAAACTCAGCAGTGGCCACAGGATTGGAAAAGGTCCATTTTCATTCCAATCCCAAAGAAAGGCAATGCCAAAGAATGCTCAAACTACTGCACAATTGCACTCATCTTACATGCTAGTAAAGTAATGCTCAAAATTCTCCAAGCCAGGCTTCAGTAATACATGAACCATGAAATTCCAGATGTTCAAGCTGGTTTTAGAAAAGGCAGAGGAACCAGAGATCAAAATGCCAACATCCCCTGGATCATGGAAAAAGCAAGAGAGTTCCAGAAAAACATCTATTTCTGCTCTATTGACAATGCCAAAGCCTTTGACTGTGGATCACAAGAAACTGTGGAAAATTCTGAGAGAGATGAGAATACCAAACCACCTGACCTGCCTCTTGAGAAATCTGTATGCAGGTCAGGAAGCAACAGTTAGAATTGGACATGGAACAACAGACTGGTTCCAAATAGGAAAAGGAGTACATCAAGGCTGTATATCGTCACCCTGCTTATTCAACTTATATGCAGAGTACATCATGAGAAACGCTGGGCTGGAAGAAGCACAAGATGGAATCAAGATTGCTGGGAGAAATATCAATAACCTCAGCTATGCAGATGACACCACCCTTATGGCAGAAAGTGAAGAGGAACTCAAAAGCCTCCTGATGAAAGTGAAAGTGGAGAGTGAAAAAGTTGGCTTAAAGCTCAAAACTCAGAACACGAAGACCATGGCATCTGGTCCCATCACTTCATGGGAAATAGATGAGGAAACAGTGGAAACAGTGTCAGACTTTATTTTCGGGGGCTCCAAAATCACTGCAGATGGTGACTGCAGACATGAAATTAAAAGACGCTTACTCCTTCGAAGAAAAATTGTGACCTACCTCAATAGCATATTCAAAAGCAGAGACATTACTTTGCCAACAAAGGTCCGTCTAGTCAAGGCTATGGTTTTTCTTGTGGTCATGTATGGATGTGAGAGTTGGACTGTGAAGAAGGCTGAGCGCTGAAGAATTGATGCTTTTGAACTGTGGTGTTGGAGAATACTCTTGAGAGTCCCTTGGACTGCAGGGAGATCCAACCAGTCCATTCTGAAGATCAGCCCTGAGACTTCTTTGGAGGGAATGATGCTGAAGCTAAAACTCCAGTACTTTGGCCACCTCATGCGAAGAGTTCACTCATTGGAAAAGACTCTGATGCTGGGAGGGATTAGGGGAGGGAGGAGAAGGGGACAACCGAGGATGAGATGGCTGTATGGCATCACTGATTTGATGGACGCTAGTCTGGCTGAACTCTGGGAGTTGGTGATGGACAGGGAGGCCTGGTATGCTGCAGTTCATGTGGTCACAAAGAGTCAGACACGACTGAGTGACTGAACTAAACTGAACTGAAAGAAACAAAAGACATTTATATATATAGAAAACTATAATACACTGGTGAAAGAAATCAAAGAGAACACTAATAGATGGAGAATTATACCATGTTCATGGATCAGAAGCATCAATATCGTGGAAATGAGTACACTATGCAAAGCAAACTATAGATTCAATGCAATCCCTATCAAGCTACCAATGGCATTTTTCACAGAACTAGAACAAATAATTTCACAACTTATATGGAAATACAAAAAACCTCGAATAGCCAAAGCAATCTTGAGAAAGAAGAATGGAACTGGAGGAATCAACCTGCCTGACTTCAGGCTCTACTACAAAGCTAAGGACCAAGGTAACCAAGTTTAATAAATGGCTACCCTTCCACTGCCAACCCAGAAGAAAAAGCCCTAAATATTGCTTTCTTGCTGCTACATGGAGGCAGATATGCTGATAAAATCTGAATGAGACTTGAAGGGCAAAGGGAAAGGAACTTCCAATCTGGTGCTTGCAGACATCTGAGAGCTACCCAACATTGGATGCAAGTGCACGTTCTCTCATCTTTCCCTTCCTGGAAGTCTCATAGCCTAGGAACCAGAGTTCCTGTGTCCCAAGTCTTCACTAAGTTATCTGGAGCCTTAAGGTGAGTTATACACCCCAGGGTTCAGTTTCCCATCTCTTGGATGAGGGAGACTGGACTTGCTCCAGAGCACTTGTTCCACAGTGAAGCTCAGTGCCAATGAATGGACAAGTGGCTCAGAGGTGGGTGTTGCTGAGGATGTTGAGGCTGCCTCTGGTGGGCAGGGGGCTGTAACTGTCTGGTGATATTCATGGGTCCTGGGCTTAGGACTGCAAGTGGTAGACCACTTCGCACACAGCTGCTGTGACACTGAGGATGTTAGAGGCCTTGCCCCCTGGAGCTTACCATCATTTAGGTTCTGTGTGATGAGATCAGATATTTATAAGTCAAAAGATACCAATGGGGAATCTTGTAGAATCCACAGCAGAACCCAAATTAGGCCAATGAATCATCTCTCCTAAAAAACGCTGGGAACAAGATATGCCAGGACTCTTAGACAAATATTGTAATATTTTAAATACTACTTAAAGTAGGTCATCTTTTGAATGACCTGCCATTTGCTCCCTGCCTTGAGATGACACCCACAGTTAGAGTGGAATCTAAGGGCTCCTTGGGAAGGCTGTCCCTCTCCCCATGGCTCATTAGCAGTGAGTACAGCTCTATCCCCTCCACATCTGCAGCAGAAATTAAAGCAGGAAGGACGTGACCTCCAAGTTTAACCAGAAGACTCATGTAGGTCTGGCCCTCAGGTAGGCACTATTCTATTCCCAGTGCTTCTTCCTTCCCTCCTGGGTCCTGTGCAAGCTGCCCACCTCCTGGTTATTGGGTTGTGAATTCCTCCTCCCTTCTCTTGCAAATATCCATGCAGTCTCACTTGTGGCTTCCTCTTTAGCCAGACTCTATCCCTCACCTGCAGATGGCAATAAAGAAGAGAAAACCAAGCTGGGATCTGCCCAGATCATTCTTTCTAAAAATGTATGCGTTCTTTCTCCTTTCAGACCCTGTCCTGAATCATCAAGCTCTCCAACTAGATGACTCAGTAGCTTAGCAGGGAAGTGGCGACACAGATAGGGTTGGAGGTAAGGTTGTCAGGTATGGGGGGAATGGTTTTCAGATGACAAGAGAAGAGTTGGAGGAAGGAGCATGTGATCCTCCAACCATTCACTCATCGGGAAACTGCCTGAATCTGCTATCTTGGGCCCTCAGGGTATCACTAAGACAGAAACTTCATTCTATAAACTTCTTAGTGCAAAACAATTTCAAACATAACTAATATAAGAAAGAAGAGGGCCATGAACCTTATATTTCATCATTTAGCATCAACAACTACAAAACTAACCTCTTAGTCCCATAGGTTGCCATAGACCAGAGACTATGCAACATCAAGGTGGTGAAAAATTGAGTTGCATCAGGTTTTGACTGGCATCAGGCCTTTTTCTTCTTGCTATGTTCTCATTTGTGGTGAGGGAAGGGAAGGAGGAAGAGGGAGAATAAGAGAGAAAAAGAGGGAGAGGATAATCCCACCATGAGGGACCACCATCAAAACCCCATGTCAACTTGCATACCTCCCAAAGGCCCTACTGCTTAATACCATTACATTGGGAGTCAAGGGTGGACAGAATTCAATCCATAGCAGCTATGCAGATCTGTTTTTAAATCAAGACAGACCCTCATTTCATTCTATCTTTTACTCCTTATTCATTTTTCCTGATGTGATTTATGGACGAGATGAACAATTCACAAAATATACATAATGAGTATTCGGGGTAAAATGATAGGATGTGGAAAAAAATGCTCTTTTGTTCCCAATAAAATTAACATCTAATATCCAGTCCATATACAAATTTCCCTGATTCTCAAAAAGCAGATATCTTTTCACATTTTATTGAGAGAATGTAGTCATATGTTGCATTTGGTTGTTCTCCTTTAAGACTAACTCACTGTTCCTCTTCAAATTTTAATGCCATTCATTTGTACAGAAACTGGGCAAAGGCACAGTGGTTTCTCTTACAGAATGTCCCACTATTGGATTTAGAGAAGGAGTCCAAAATACAAGCACAGTGGGTCAGGACCAGTACCAGTCCTTGGTCTATTAGGAACCTGACCTCCACAACAGGAGATGAGCTGCAGGCCAGTGAGTGAGGCTTCATCTGTATTATAGCTGCTCCCCATTACTCTCTTCTCATCCCCAGAAGGGACGGTCTAGCTTGTTTTCCAGGAACTGTTTGTAGTTACATAACTTATGCATAATAGAAACAAAAGTAGTATAAATATGGATGATTATTTTCCTTTCTCAGTGCTCAGAATGGTGAGTTGGTGCCCTAGCAGTCTATCACAGTAACAAATTAGAAGTTTCCTATTAACATTTAGATGCATTGAACCAGCTTAAAATTACATATTAAAAAACTAAGATCATGAGATCCAACCCCATCCTTCATGGCAAATATAAGGATAATTTTTCAGAGGGGCAGATGTTTTAAAATTCACAGCCTCTCTCAAATGGAACCCAAATTCCCCTCCCAGCTTGGTCTAATGCTCTGTGGGCCACTGAAAATAGAGCCCAGCCTCAATTCTTCTCTGAGGATCTTAAGGCAGTGCACCCCAGCCCAGTCCTAGCCACACTTCACATATCTATAAGTGGGAAACTTTTCTCTCCCGCACATTGCAGACCTTGTAAGTACTTACCAGCTGTTCCGTCTAACTTTCATGGAATTCTGGTTTGAGACGCCTTTTGCTGGCATCTTGGGCTTGAACTACCCCAACATATCCTTCACTGGAGCCATCCCCATCTTTGACACCCTGAAGAATCAAGGTGCCATTTCTGAGCCTGTTTTTGCCTTCTACTTGAGTAAGTAAGTCTGAGATGGACAATCTCTGTCTCCAAATTAGCTATAAGATGCTTTCAGTCACAAGAAAATTATAGACAACTTGATAAAGAAGTATCCTGAGAGATAATCTAACCCACAAAAACTATGGCCCCAGGGCCCTACCTGACATCACCCCCTGGCTTTTATAAATAAAATTTTCTTGGAACACAACTAGATCCTGGGCTCAAGACCAGTAACTTGGTCTAGGGGGATGAATGATGAGGAAGGCTAGTGGAGGGCAACAGGAAACAAGTTGAAGGACAAGGCATTAGGATTTGCTTAGGAATTTGATAAGGAAGGAAGGAGAAGGATGGTGGATATCTTTCCTTCTTCATTATCATTCCACTTGGAGCCCAGGTCCAGCTACCCAATTTGTAGGAATCAGTGAAAAATGAAAGTGTGGGACCCCCTGTTAAAGAAATATTAGGCATTCAAGACAGGGAAAGCAGATGTGGGTTTCCTTCTGAGTGTGGGGCCCTTTGGACAGTAGAGGTCACAGGCCAGTGGAGCCAATTCTGGGTAACCGGAATCCACACCCTTATAACTTGCAGGCTTTATTTTCCTGAAAAATGACAAGGCGGACAAGGAGAAAGCCAATATGCTTCAGCACCATGTCCTCTGAATGTGTGTGAGCATTCAGGTCACAAGAGGTTGGGCATCTTCAGAAGATATAGTAGGTGGATCCCAACCAGGTGACTCAGCTTCTAACCTCCTCTGTGCCACTCATTAGTCAGTAACCAACCTCGGTCTGGATCTCAATTGCACTTGCCTCAATTTCTGCATCTGTATATGGGGACCTTATTAGGGCCTTGATGGATGGACTAACACAGCTCTCAGTCAGTGGTGTTGTTACTGTCCTCCAAGGATGCCCCCCCCCTCCTCTCTACACAGGCAGGACGAAACGCAGTGTGGTGATGTTTCATGGGGTGGATAAATCCTACTACCAGGGAGTGCTCAACTGGGTACTATTGATCCACACGGGTGACTGGAGTGTACACATGGACCCGTAAGCCTCTCCCTCTGAGGGTCAGCCCAAGTGATGCTCCCGCTACTGTACATGGACACAGGCAGACACACACAAATACATTATCAGACACACAGTCACACAGACATACACCACCCACAATGACACAGACACAGACACATGCAAACACACAAGCAGACACAAAAACATACACAGAGACACATATAAACATGCATAGCTAGTCAGTGACACACAAGCACTTACAGAGACACAAACAAGCACACATACAAACAAACACACAAGCAGATAGATATGCAAACAGCCCGTGGGTTCATAATCCCCAGGACTTCTGACCAGGGTACTAAAAGGGTCCGGAGAGGTCTGTGCAGCTGGGAGAGGATTGCACCCTCTGCCCTGTGAGGCATGGAGTATGGTTAGAGGACTCTACAGTGTGGTGAACAGAGGTATAAGATGACCAATTGTTCAGGGCTACCTGGGACATAGGAAGTTCTCAGTACAGATAAATGTCAGTTTAAAAACAGGGAAAGTCCTGAGCAAATGGGGAGACTGGTTTCCTAAGGGAGCAACTACTGAGTAGGGTAGAGAGATTTGCTGAAGTCTTAAGATGTGAAAGCAACTAATAAAAAAGACACCCCACGTTCATGGGCACACAGTGGAGCAGGGTCTGTAACAGAGAATCAGGAAGGTGGGATCCAGGAGTGATCTGAGGACAAGAGGCATAACTGATAGGATTCTGTGTGATACCCCCAGACAAAAGCTGACCTGTTCTTTGGAGTGTCTGTGGGCTTGTCATATATTCTCTGGCCAGGGACTGAGGGTCTGAGCTAGTTGTAGAAGCAGTGCTGGCCAACACCCTCTCCCAGAAGAGCCCCTCTCTCCCACCACTATGAGAATCTACTGCCCTCGTGAATCTCCGTCTTCACTCTGCGATGGACCCATTATTTGTTCCCCACCAGATACAGCTCTCTGGGTATTTCTCATTTGTTATTCTCACAGTCTTCATTCACTCACCAAACAGACAAGCCTTGGGAGTCCACTGTGTGCCAGGCACTTTAGGGAGGCAATGAGAATAAAACTTGCCCTCACATCTAAGAAGGCAGATGCACAGGAAATGAGACACACACCTACTTAATTGTGACTTTTGTACATGCCAGACATGAGGAAGTGTCTACGGAGATTGTCAAGGAAGGAGACTGATCAACACAAGGGGAAAGACTTCCCTGAAACCATGACAATTCAGCTGGAATCTGGAAGATGAGAAGAAATTTGCTAGTCAAAGTGTAGGGGGCTCCTCTAGGAAGGAAGACGAGCTTGTGTTAAGGTGCAAAAGAGCCTGGTGTATTCAAGTACTGCATTCAAGAATGCCAAGGAAAGTTCCATTTCAGAAGCAAAGGAAAAGAGGGCAAGAGACAAAGGGCTGTTTAGGAGACAGTCAGGAAGGGGGCACCTCTGGGGAGACTCAGGGTGACCTTGATCCCTGCTTTGTCACACTGTCTCTCAGCATCTCCATGGAAAGAAAGGTTATTGCTCATTCTGGCGGCTGTGAAGCAGTTGTAGATACTGTGATATCACTGATCCTTGCCCCAAGAAGACTGGTCAAAAACAAACAGAAGCTCATCGGTGCCACACCACTAGGCTCCGTGGTGGAGGGTCATGCCGCAGGGTCACTCCCAGTCTCCATGCGCAAAAAGGGCCAACCTCTCTCCCCAGGGCCAACCTCTCTCCCTCTGTCTCTAACAGCACTACATTTCATGTTTTCCAGTCAATACCCTGTCCTCTGTTATCCTCATCATCAATGGTATCAACTACCCAGTCCCAGCTTAAGCCTACATCCGCAAGGTGAGGGGAGAAGCCTGAGGGGTGGTACTAGAAGAGGAACTTGAAATAACGCTTGACCTGCTGCTGGGAGAAGGGCGCCCTCTTCAGGCCATCTAGCACTATTGCAGATGCTGCTGAGCCCTGGGGCAGAGCCAGAGCCTCCCACAACATGAACCATTTGAGAGTAAAGGGCCGTCTGGGACACTGATCATCCTGAAATAAATGTGGAGACACCATGCCATGTTGGCATGGTGGGAGTCACAAGGAGAGAGGAACGCTCAGGTCCTCAGTGTTCAAAGAGCTTCAGTTCAATCTGAACCCTCAGATGGATGAACATGGAAAGTCAGCTCTAACATTCCCTGAATAAGTCATGTGACAAGGAGAATGGCTGGGGACAGTCCTAGTGTGCTGTCCCACCATAGAGATTAGCAGTCTCCCTTCCCTACCCGCAGTTTTCCTGGTTTGGATGATAAATTATGTGGTCACCCTAGTTCTCAGATGCATCTTCCCATAGCTCTGGCCGGGTGCCCCCTTTGTGAGCCAGGCTAAGGGACCCCTCTGTGGAGAGGCTGGATGCTAATGTGAATAAAGGGTGCACAGTGACTGCTCAGACCCAGCACAGGGTGGAGGCTTCATGTCAGCTCCCTAGGGGCATTCAGAGCTGGCTGATGGGCTCAAAGAAGGCTTTGAGGAAGGGAGGGAATTTCAGGAATCCTAAAACTGTAAACTCATGGATCCATATGGCGGGTTTCTTGGTTTTAGGCAAAACTGCACTGGATTCCATGCAAATGGCATCCCAAAGTGCTCTGCACTGGGGCACTGGGGACTTACTCGGGGTGATGAGGGCTATAGACTGACTGGTGGGTTTGGGGAACCAGAATACATTACCCACCGAAGTCTGGAGTGACCAAAGAGAGTGAGAGCAGATCAAAGGAGGATTCCCAGAGTTCCTAATTTAAATCTTCAAGAACGTGTTGTGGGCACTGCTCTATATAAGATGGATAACCAACAACGAGTTACTGTGTAGCACAGGGAACTCTGCTTAATTATATGACAACCTGGATGGGAGGGGTATTTTGGGGACCAGGATACATGGATACATATGGTTGAGTCCATTTACTGTCCACCAGAAAATCAGAATATTGTTAATCAGCTATACTCCAATACAAAATAAAAATGTTTAATAAAGTATGGATTGTGCAGATGCAGGAGGAAAACCAGCATTCTCTGAAGAGAAAACAAGAAGCAGGAGTCAGAAGGAAAGAAACAGGGATAGAGGAGAACTATGGGCACTCCTTTTCTTTTCTAAAATTTTATTGAAGTGTGGCTAATCTTCAGTGTTGCGTTAATCTTCAGTTCTTCTGCACAGCAATGTGACTCAGTTATACACATACAGAAATATGTATTCTTTTTCATGTGGTTTATGACTGGATAGTTAATCTATTTCCTTATGTGCTACAGTAGGATTTTGTTGTTTATCATTCCTCTGTATCCCCAACTCCCAGTCCTTTCCTCCCCCACACTCTTCTTCATGGCAACCTCATGTCTTGGCCCTTTTTGGTTGTGGATGAACTCTCATATCCCCTGCTAAGGAGAAACTCCCTTTATACTTACCAAAAGAGGGAAATAAAATCAAGAATTGTGCTAGGACTAGATATTTGTGGGAGTCACATATAAGGGCTCAGGCTGATTGGTGTGTGTCTCTGACACCCCCAAGATTCTAGAGGCCACCTTTAAAGAGAACACAGTATTACTCAGACATTAAAAAGAATACATTTGAATCAGTTCTAATGAGGTGGATGAAACTGGAGCTGATTATACAGAGTGAAGTAAGCCAGAAAGAAAAACACCAATACAGTTTACTAACACATATATATGGAATTTAAAAGATGGTAATAATAACCCTGTATGCAAGACAGCAAAAGAGACACAGATGTATAGAACAGACTTTTGGATTCTGGGAGAGGGAGAGGGTGGGATGATTTGGGAGAATGGCATTGAAACATGTATAATATTATGTTAGAAACAAATCGCCAGTCTAGGTTTAATGCAGGATACAGGTTGCTTGGGGCTGGTTCACTGGGATGACCCAGAGAGATGGTATGGGGAAGGAGGTGAGAGGGGGGCTCAGGATTGGGAAATCATGTACACCCGTGGTGGATTCATGTTGATGTATGGCAAAACCAATACAGTATTATAAAGTAAAATAAAATAAAAAATAAATAAATAAAAATGAGAACACACGCACACAAAAGAGAACACAGTGAGGACACCTAGAGAGACCTGGATCCTGAGTGAATCTTTCTAAGGCTGTATTTCTCAGTCTTTGATCAAGAAAATGACAGGACTGGCCTGGCACAGGCAGTATAAATGCTTGGTGTGGTTCAGGAATCAGAAAGGCTGGTCCGAGCAAACACTAAATCACATTTAGGATACACCTGCCCAGGATGCTGGTGAAATGTATTTGTTGGTCTGCATACCCTATTGTCAGTAAAGAATAAAGGGTTTCACTCATAATGGTGCTGAAACAAACAGGTGCCTCTGTTTGTGTCTGGGAGGTATAAAGTGATTGGGAAGGATCTAGAACAAAGTCTGAATCACAGTTGAGAGGAGCCCACCTCCAACTAGCTTAAAGGAAAGGGGAGATTCCCTGAAATGATTCTGGGAATCCAGGACACAAGACTCAGAGCAAGCACAAAGATCTCTGTGACTGGACCCAAGAAATCAGAAGTCATCAGTCCTCTATTTCACACCCTCACTCTTTCATTCCCACTTCTTTGATGGTCTGAGCCTGACAACTTTCTTCCTTAAGGCTTCTACACCTAGTGAGGGGGTCCAGGCTACCTGCCCTGGGCATTTATATCCTGAAGGCATCTCCAATAAGGAAAGAAAAGATTAGAGACATCAGAGTTCAAGGGTGTTCTCTGAATGACCCACCTCAGATCACATGTGGAGTCCTAGATCAGCCATCCTGGCAGGGACATGGGGTCCTATAACTGGCTTTACATGCTCTTGGGGTCTGACCCAGAAGCACACATGATTGTCAATCCCCTCCAGAACTACATGACTGAAGCTGGGGAGAGGCAACGCCAAGGAAAGCAACTGGGAGATAGTCTAGGCCATGGAAGAGTTTGTGATGACCCACCAACTCCTCATCTCCTCATACAGGGAATTATAAGGGGTAATGAATTAGACTCTCTTCATCCCATCACAGATGAACTTATCACTGGGCTTCATCTCCTGGGGAGTTTGGGTGAGGTACTTCATGGAGAGAAGGTTCCCTTTTGTCCCATACCCAGTCACCAGCTCTCTGCCACATATGCCTGCTCTGTCCTTTCCAGTTGTATTTGGTAGTGATGGCCCCAGTGGATCCCTGGGCCATCCCCCCCCACCCCTCTCCAGGGCCCAGAATGCCCCTTCCTTGGCCTCCAGTGTTACTGGGGATAATGCAACGCATGTATCGGGAGATCCAGGGAACACAGAGCCTTCAGCCTTTCTGAGCTTCTCCATGGGTGGGGCTATAAAGTGTTTCCTTGGAGCTGCCATGGTTAGGCACTTTTGCAGTGGAAGCATCCGTTCTTTCCACCTGGAGGCCCTCAGTAGATGCCTCAGCTGAGACAGCGGGGGTCAGAGGTTGATTTCCTTTCAGATTGACTGGTTTGATCTCCTTGTTGTATAAGGGACTCTCAACTATCTTCTGAAGCACCAAAGTTCAAACTCTCAATTCTTTAGCATTCTCCCTTCCTTATGCTCCAGATCACACATCTGTACATGATTACTGGAAAAACTATAGCTTTGATACAATAGACCTCTGTAGCAAAGTGAGTCTCTGCTTTTTAACACACTGGGCAGGTTTTTCATAGCCTTTCTTCCTTCCAAGGAGGAAGTATGTTTTAATTTTGTGGCTGCAGTCAAGGTGCATAGTGATTTTGGAGCCCAAGAAAATAAAATCTGCCAATGTTTCCACTTTTCCATCATCTATATGCCATGAAGTGGTGGGACTCGATGCCTTGAATATTGAGTATCTTTTTGTGAATAGTTTTTTGAATATTGAGTTTAAGCTAGTTTTTTCATCTCTCCTCATCACGAGGCCCTTTAGTTTTTCTTTGCTTTCTGCTATTAGGGTAGTGTCATCTTCATATCTGTGGATGTTGATACTTCTCCCAGAAATCTTGATTCCAGCTTGGGATTTATCCAGACTAGCATATTGAATAATGTATCTTATATATAGGTTAAACAATCAGAGTGACAATGTACACCTTTTCATGTTCCTGTCCCAATTTTAAATCTTTCAGTTGTTCCGTGTCTGATTCTAACTGCTGCTTTTTGACCTACATGCAGACTTGTTAGGGGAAAGGTAAAGTGATCTGGTACTCCCATTTCCTTAAGAATTGTCCACAGTTTGTTGTGGTCCACGCAGTGAAAGGCTTTAGCATAGTCAGTGAAGCAGATGGAAATGTTATTTCTGGGATTCCCTTGCTTTCTCTACGATCCAATGAATGTTGGCAATTTGATCTCTGGGTGTTCAAACCAGTTTGTATATCTAGAATTTCTCATTTCATGTACTGTTGAAACTTAGCTTGAAGGACATTGAGCATTACCTTGCTAGCAAATGAGATGAGTGCAATTTCATGATAGATTAAACATTCTTTGGAATTGCATTTCTTTTGGATTGGAATGAAAACTGACCTATCCCAGCACTGTGGTCGCTGATGAGCTTTCCAAATTTGCTGACATATTGAATGCAGCACATTTACACCCTCATTCTTTAGGAATTTTAAACAGCTCAGCTGGAATTTGATCACCTTCCCTAGCATTTCTTGTAGTGATGCTTCCTAAAGCCCACTTGGCTTCATACTCAAGTATCTGGCTTTATATGAGAGACCCCAGCAACATCCCTATCCCAGTCATTATGACCATTGTTGTGTAGTTCTTCTGTGCATTCTTGCCACCTCTTCTTAATCTCATCTGCTTCTGTTAGGTCTTTGACTTTTCTGTCCTTTATTGTGTCCATCTTTACATGAAGTGTTCCTCTGATATCTCCACTTACTTGAAAAATCTATATTCTTTACAATTCTCTTGTTTTCCTCTAATTCTTGCACTATTCACTTATGAAAACTTTCTTATCTCTCCTTGCTATTCTCTGAAAACCTGAATTCCATTGGGTATATCTTTCCCTTTCTACTTTGCCTTTCACTTCTCTTATTTTCTCAGCTATTTTTAAGGCCTCCTCTGGAAACCACTTTGCCTTCTCACATTTGTTTTTCTTCAGGATGGTTTTCATGACCACCTCCTGCACAATGTTACAAACCTCCATCCGTAGTTATTCAGGCTACCAGACCTAATCCCTTGAATCTATTTTTCATCCCCACTATATAATCATAAGGGATTTGATTTAGGTCATAGCTGAATGTTCTAGTGGTTTTCCTTACTTTCTTCAAATTAAATGTGAATATTGTTTGTTTCTGCCTAAGCATTGCTTCCAGATCACCACCCACCACTCCCAGTGGGTGTGGAGCAAAAACACACAATTTGAGGACTGTTACCCTGGGTTTGTGCTTGGCTTTTCACATGCTTAGTTCTGTGAGCTTGGTCAAGTCTCTTAACCTCAGTTTTCTCTTCTGGAAAATGGGCACCATGATGATAATTCCACCTTCTACATTGCATGTGTGCCTACAAACAGCAAGTGGCCTTGAGAGGGCTTTCTGGATTCCTGAGTCTGGAATAAATATAAATTATTCTGCGACCTGGGGAAAAGGAAATTTTCTGTTTAGAGGTTATGGCTGCCATCCAAAAGGCTAAATATTGATCTGTTTTTGAACCCGGACCCAGAACTCTGACTGAGCCTATGCTTCTGTTTTCTGGGCTCACATGAGAGATAATGATTATTGTCTCAGATTACTCACTTCCTCAGCCTTACCAGTCAGTGTTTCCTTGTCAACTGCTTCTCCCTTGAAATCACACTGCAAGGAAAGTTGTAAAAGTTCTTGCTCTCTTTTCGGTTTCCCACATCTCCAGCGTAGCAACAAGTAGCTGTTATGGCTACTTTTCATAGCAACAACTATGGCAACCTGTACAGTCCAATCTCAGCCTGTTATGTGAATCTTTCCCCATTTGGCCCCTCATGTTTAAATTACCTATAGTTGCCTTAGTAATCATCCTATACCTGCTGTTTAATGGTGAAATATGTGTGGACCTGATGGAGTTTTCTTTCCCAAGCATAATTCCAATCATGCAATTAAGTAACCAAACAGTAAGTCATCTAACTACCCACAGGAATTGACAGAAGCAAACCACCCATCATGCATTTCTTGCTTGCCCCAAAACACCATTGAACTGATCTATTGAAACAATGTGATACATTGGCGCGTACACTCCATAAGGGACACTTTTTCTCTGGATTTGTTTTCAACCTAGTGCAGAATGTTTACCATAAGCCTGGCCTTCCAGCAGCTGGTCACCTAATTTTTCAGACTCAGCCCACTCCAGATCCTTCCACGTCCCTCAGTAAAATCTAAAGAAAAGACTCAGTCAAAGTTCACACTCCTGCAGAAAGCAGTTTTTTTGTTGTTTTTTTTTTTTTAGAAAACAATATTTGGTAACACATTCAAACTCTTGTGCTCCTTGCCTTGGATTCAAGCACCTGCACCAGAGGATGGGAAGCCTCCCCTTCCACCTAAATCTTTCACCACTCCCACCAGGGCCCCAGGCTTGACTGGACCCCAAAGAATTCTGCCTGCTCCCTGATGTCCTCTGTACATTAGTTCAGTTCAGTCCCTCAGTCATGTCCAACTCTTTTCTATATCATGGGTTGCAGTATGCCAGGTTTCCCTGTCCATCACCAACTCCCGCAGCTTGCTCAGACTCATGTTCATCAAGTCGGTGATGCCATCAAACAATTTCATCTTCTGTCTTCCCCTTTGTCTCCTGCCTTTAATCTTTCCCTACATCAGGGTCTTTTCTAATGAGTCAGTTCTTCCCATCAGGTGGCCAAAATATTGGAGGTTCAGCTTCAGCATCGGTCCTTCCAGTGAATATTCAGGACTAATTTTCTTTAGCGTGGACTGGTTGAAACTCCTTGCAGTCCACGGGACTCTCAAGAGTCTTATCCAACACTACAGTTTAAAAGCATCAATTCTTTGGTACTCAGCTTTCTTTATGGTCCAACTCTCACATCCACTCACGATTTCTGGCAAAACCATAGCTTTGACCATAAAATCATTTGCTGGTAAAGTAATGTCTCTTCTTTTTAGTATGCTGTTGGGTTTTCTATGGCTTTTTTTCCAATGAGCTAACGTCTTCTTTTTTTTTTTTTTTTTCACAACTGTGGGCACTATCTACAGTGATTTTGGAGCCCAGGAAAATAAAGCCTGACTGTTTTCATTGTTTTTCCAGGTATTTGCCATGAAGTGATGGAACTGGATGCCATGATCTTCATTTATTGATCTGTACATACTACATCAAGAACATCCCAAAGGAAAATAACTGCAAAAAGGCAAAATGGTTGCCTGAGGAGGCCTTACAAATAACTTAGAAAAGAAGAGAAGCAAAAGGCAAAGGAGAAAAGAAAGACATACTCATATGAATGCAGAGTTCCAAAGAATAGCAAGAAGAGATTTTAAAAAGCCTTCCTAAGTGATCAATACAAAGAAATAGAGGAAAACATTAGAATGGTAAAAACCAGAGATCTCTTCAAGAAAATTAGAGATAGGGAGATAATCTTTCAGGCAAAGATGGGCACAATAAGAGAGAGACATGGGATGGACCTAACAGAAGCAGAATATATTAAGAAGAGGTTGAAAGAATACACAGAAGAACTGCACAAAAAGATATTAATGACCAAGATAAACACGATGGTGTGATCACTCACCTAGAGCTAGATAATCCTGAAATGTGAAGTCAAATGTGTCTTCAGAAGCATCACTAAGAGCAAATCTGGTGGGTGTGATGGCATTGCAGTAGAGCTATATCAGATCCTAAAAAAATGATGCTGTTGAAGTGCTGCACTCAATATGCCAGCTAATTTGGAAAACTCAGCAGTGGCCGCAGCACTGGAAAGGTCATTTTCCTTGCAATATTCATAAAAGGTGATTTTAAAGAATGTTCAACTACCACACACTTGCACTCATCTCACATGCTACCAAAGTAATTTCTCCAAGCAAGTCTTCAATGATACACGAACTGTGAAATACCATATGTTCAAGCTGGATTTAGAAAAGACAGAGGAACCAGAGATCAAATTACCAACATTTGTTGGATGATATAAAAAGCAAGAGGATTCTAGAAAAACACCTACTTCTGCTTTATTGACCATGCAAAAACCTTTGACTGCGTGGATTACAACAAACTGTAGAAAACGTAAAGAGATGACAATAGCAGACTACCTTACCTGCCTTCTGAGAAATCTGTATGCAGGTCAAGAAGCAACAGTCAGAACTGAACATGGAACAACAGACTGGTTCCAATTCAGGAAAGGAGTATGTAAAGGCTGTATATTGTCACCTTGCTTATATAACTTATATGCAGAGTACATCATGGGAAATGCCTAACTGAATGAAGCACAAGCTGGAATCAAGATTTCTGGGAGAAATATCAGGAACTTCAGATATGCAGAAGACACCACCCATATGGCAGAAATTGAAGAGAAACTAAATAACCTCTTGATGAAAGTGAAATAGGAGAGTGAAACATCTGGCTCAAACTCCCCATTCAGAAGATGAAGATCATGGCATTTGGTCCCATCACTTCATGGCAAATAGATGGAGAAACAATGGAAACAGTGAGAAACGTTATTTTCTGGGCTCCAAAATCACTGGAGAAGATGACTACAGTCATGAAATTAAAAGATGCTTGCTCACTTGAAGAAAAACTATCACAAAATTATACATTTTTTTAAAAGTAGAGACATTACTTTATTGAAAAAGTTCAGTATAATCAAAGCTATGATTTTTCCTATTGTCATGTATGGAAGTGATACTGGCTCCATAAAGAACGGTAAGCGATGAAGAATTGATGATTTTGAACTGTGGTGTTGCACAAGACTCTTGAGAGTCCCTTGGACTGCAAGGAAATCCACCCAGTCATCCTAAAGGAAATTAATCCTGAATATTCATTGGAAGGACCGATGCTGAAATTGAACCTCTAATACTTTGGCCAACCGATGTGAAGAACTGACATATTAGAAAAGACCCTGTTACTGGGCAAGATTGAAGGCAGGAGGAGAGAGGATGACAGAGGGTGAGATGGTTGGATGGAATCACCAACTCGATGGACATGAGCTTGCCCAAGCTCCAGTAGTTGGTGATGAACAGAGAGCCCTGGCGTGCTACAGTCCATAGGTTTGCAGAGACTCAGACATGACTGAGCGACTGAACTGAACAGAACATACCACATAGCAAATACTATTTGTAACGAGCATGTTTCTCCAGCAAGAATGAGGCTCCCTATGGCCTCAATATCCCCAATCAAGTTTTCACCCATGCGCAGAAGTCAGTGTCTAGCATTCACAAGGCATTCAGTGAGTTCTAATTGCAGGGGGACCTCCATTTCAGTCGACATAAAGGATTAAAGGACACATTTATCCTCCTGTCTCTAATAACTCCGAAGTAGGAAAGACAAATGAAGGAGCATTGTTTTACATCGAACATCTATCAGCAGAAAATGGATTCCTGAGGTGGGGAGCAAGCAAGGGGAGTTCTACAATTGCCCCAACTCTAGAAATAGTTTCCAACACATACATGGAAGTTGTACCTAGAGAGAGACAGTTTCCCCAAGAAGAGAGATTTATGACTCTATATAACTAGAGTTCACAGGAGAGAGCTACATACAGAGAACTGTAGAAAGTACAGGTGATACCCTTCCAGTTTTCTGCCGAGAGTTGAAAGTACTGGTCTGAATTATAGGGAACAATCCTTGGTCTCAAATTGCACCAAGTCTAATTGTGTCTCCACCCAGCAGCATGTAATTTACTCATTTTAAATGTATATTTATTTATTTTATTTGGAGGCTAATTAGTTTACAATATTGTATTGTTTGCCATACATTGACATGAATCCACCACGGGTGTGCACGTGTTTCTCATCCTAAACCCCCCTTCCCCCTCCCTCCCTATACAATCACTCTGGATCATCCCAGTGCACCAGCCCCAAGCATCCTGTATCATGCATCGAACCTGGACTGGTGATTCATTTCACATATGATAATATACAAGGTTCAATGCCATTCTCTAAAATCATCCCACCCTTGCCCTCTCCCACAGCTTCCAAAAGACTATTTTATACATCTGTGTCTCTTTTGCTGTCTCGCATACAGGGTTATTGTTACCATCTTTATAAATTCCATATATGTGTGTTAGTATACTGTATTGGTGTTTTTCTTTCTGGCTTACTTCACTCTGTATAATTGGCTCCAGTTTCATCCATCTCATCAGAACTGATTCAAATGAATTCTTTTTTACAGCTGAGTAATACTCCATTGTGTATATGTACCACAGCTTTCTTATCCATTCATCTGCTGATGGACATCTAGGTTGTTTCCATGTCCTGGCTATTATAAACAGTGGTGCGGTGAACATTGGGGCACACATGTGTCTTCAATTCTGGTTTCCTCAGTGCGTATGCCCAGTAGCAGGATTGCTGGGTCATAAGGCAGTTCTATTTCCAGTTTTTTAAGAAATCTCCTCACTGCTCTCTATAGTGGCTGTACTAGATTGCATTCCCACTATCAGTGTAAGAGATTCCCCTTTTCTCCACACCCTCTTCCGCTTTTATTGCTTGTAGACATTTGGATAGCAGCTATTCTGACTGGCGTGAAATGGTACCTCATTGTGGTTTTGATTTGCATTTCTCTGATAACGAGTGATGTTTAGCATTTTTTCATGTGTTTGTCAGATTCAATGCAATCCCTTTCAAGCTACCAATGGTATTTTTCACAGAGCAAGAACAAATAATTTCACAATTTGTATGGAAAGTAAAAAAAACAAAAAAAAAACAAAACAAACAAAAAAAAAAAAACAAAAAACAACTTGAATATCCAAAGCAATCTTGACAAAGAAGAATGGAACTGGAGGAATCAACCTGCCTGACTTCAGATTATACTACAAAGCCACAGTCATCAAGACACTATGGTACTAGCACAAAGACAGAAATATAGCTCAACAGAAAGAAATAGAAAGCCCAGAGATAGATCTACGCACCTATGGACACCTTCTCTTTGACAAAGGAGGCAAGAATATACAATGGAGAAAAGACAATCTCTTTAACAAGTAGTGCTGAGAAAACTGGCCCTTGACTTGTAAAACAATGAAACTAGAACACTTTCTAACACCATACACAAAAATAAACTCAAAATGGATTAAAGATCTAAATGTACAACCAGTAACTATGAAACTCCTAGGGGAAACATAGGCAAAACACACTCTAACATAAATCACAGCAGGATCCTCCATGACCCACCTCCCATAATGTTGGAAATAAAAGCAAAGTAAACAAATGGGACCTAGTTACAATGAAAATCTTCTGCACAACAACATAAACCATAAGTAAGTTGAAAAGACAGCCTACAGAATGGGAGAAAATAATAGCAAATGAAACAACTGAAAAGAACTAATCTCAAAAATATACAAGCAACTCCTGCACCTCAATTCCAGATAAATAAATGACCCAATCAAAAAATGGGCCAAAGAACTAAACAGACATTTCTCCCAAGAAGACATACAGATGGCTAACAAACAACTGTGTCTTTCAATTCTAGTTTCCTTGGTGTGTATGCTCAGCAGTGGGATGACTGGGTCGTATGGCAGTTCAATTACCAGTTTTTTAAGGAATCTCCACACTGTTCTCCAGAGTGGCTGTACCTGTGTGCATTACCACCAACAGCATAAGAGGGTTCCTTTTTCTTCACACCCTCTCCAGCATTTACTGTTTGTAGACTTTTGGATAGCAGCCGTTCTGACTGGCGCGAAATGGTACCTCATTGTAGTTTTGATTTGCATTTCTCTGATAATGAGTGATGTTGAGCACCTTTTCATGTGTTTGTTAGCCATCTGTATGTGTTCTTGGAGAAATGTCTGTTTAGTTCTTTGGCCCATTTTTTTAAAGTGTCGTTTATTTTTCTGGAGTTGAGCTGCAGGAGTTGCTTGTATATTTTTGAGATTAATTCTTTGTTAGTTGCTTCATTTCTTAATATTTTCTCCCATTCTGAAGGCAGTCTTTTCACCTTGCTTATAGTTTCCTTTGTTGTGCAGAAGCTGTCAATTTTATTTAGGTCCCATTTGTTTTCTTTTTGCTTTTGTTTCCAGTATTCTGGGAGGTGGGTCATAGAGGATCCTGTTGTGATTTATGTTGGAGAGTGTTTTGCCTATGTTTTCCCTAGGAGTTTCATAGTTTCTGGTTGTACGTTTAGATCTTTATTCCATTTTGAGTTTATTTTTGTGTATGGTGTTAGAAAGTGTTCTAGTTTCATTGTTTTACAAGTCATTTGCCAGTTTTCTCAGCACCACTTGTTAAAGAGATTGTCCTTTCTCCATTGTATATTCTTGCCTCCTTTGTCAAAGAGAAGGTGTCCATAGGTGCGTGGATTTATCTCTGGGCTTTCTATTTCGTTCCGTTGATCTATATTTCTGTCTTTGTGCCAGTACCATAGTGTCTTGATGACTGTGGCTTTGTAGTAGAGCCTGAAGTCAGGCAGGTTGATTCCTCCAGTTCCATTCTTCTTTCTCAAGATTGCTTTGGATATTCGAGGTTTTTTGTATTCCCATACAAATTGTGAAATTATTCATTCTAGCTCTGTGAAAAATATCATTGGTGGCTTGGTAGGATTTCTGTGTGTTGATTTTATATCCTGAAACTTTACTATATTCATTGTTGAACTTCAGTAATTTTCTGGTGGAGTCTTTAGGGTTTTCGATGTAGAGGATCATATCCTCTGCAAACAGTGAGAGTTTTACTTCTTCTTTTCCAATTTGGATTCCTTTCATTTCTTTTTCTGTTCTGATTGCTGTGGCCAATACTTCCCAAACTATGTTCAATAGTATTGGTGAGAGTGAGCACCCTTGTCTTGTTCTTGACTTTAGGGGAAATGCTTTCAATTTTTCACCATTGAGGAAAATGTTTATGGTAGGTTTGTCATATATAGCTTTTTATGTTGAGGTAAGTTCCTTCTAGTGCTGCTTTCTGGAGAGTTTTTATCAAAAATGGATTTTGAATTTTGTCAAAGGTTTTCTCTGCATCTATTGAGATAATCATATGGCTTTAATTTTTCAATTTGTTAATATGGTGTATTGCCGGGAGCCAACATGAGGAACTCTGCCCATGGCAAAGGTCATGAGGAAGGAGGCGCGGCATATGCAAAGGTGGGATCGAGCCTCAGAAGCCCCCTATTCCTGAGCATCTACCCCCAAAACCAGAATCTGCCTACTATACTGCTTTATGCTCTCACCTATAACTCTGACTTTATGGGGGACTGTCCCCCACCACCTCTCTCTGAGGAGGAGTTAACTTAGAGCTCCAGTGAATAAATTCTTGGGCATGACAAGAGTGTTTCAGTTCACAAACTCCTGTGAAAGTTCTCTAGCCTTCCTGACAGGCTCGTCCGGCCACATGTGATTTTTCACAGCCTCCCAACCGTGAGAGGCATGAGATGCTTTAAACTTTCTAAATACAGATTCTTTTTAGAATTTAGAAAAATTATTAGTATAGTATTAGTGGGTTGGTTAGAAATTATACTGGTGAAGGGCTTTTTTTTTTTTTTTCATTTATTGGGCCAATGTTTGCTGTTAAATCCCCTGCCCTTATACAAATATATAACTAGCATATAGGAGAAATAAACATTAACCTTTAAGATTAATCATATTAAACCTTAGGCTAAGTAAATTCCTTTCTTAATTGTAATCCATTATGCCCTCACCCTATAGGAATGCAACTTTATCTGGTACCTTCAGAGGGTGGTGCCTGATTTAAGAAAAATCACCCCTGGAAAAAAGTAAAATAAATTTTCTGGTTGACTAACCGCTATCAGAAAAAAAGGGGTCATAAAATGTCAGCAGGCCTCATGGCCAGAAGATTATGTAAATCCATTAAAACTTTTGTATACATCTGTATAAAGCACCTGATTTTGATAAGGGTCAGGTCTGCTGACCCTCGTGTGACTTTGTATTCTATCTCTATGTATAACAAAAAGTATATAAGCAAACCTGAAAAATAAAGAAAATGGGTCAGTTCCTGGAAAGACTGATTCCCCCATGTGGTCTCTTCTCATTCTCTTTTCTGGCTGAATTCCCATCTGGAGTGTGGATGCCTGCCAAGCCTGCTAATTTTGCCTGGGCTACTAAGATCTGACTGGGGAGGCCTAAGTGTTTCCTCTCGTTCAGGAGAATGGAAAGAGGCTTGTGGTCTACGTAGGTGGTGCAAACCTCTTGTCTCGAGGTTTTATTGGTATTCCATGTAAATCAAGTTATTCAGCCCCTTTTCTCCACTAATTTTCCTACTACACTATTCTTTCCTAATCTCTCTTTATATTTCTAATTAAATAGCTCTTTCCTAGGACGCTGACTCCATCTCCCCTTCCAATTACCCTGGGTCCACCTGGGCTGGACTCCGGCAGTGTATTACATTGATTGGTTTGTGAATATTGAAGAATCCTTGCATCCCTGGGATAAAGCCCACTTGGTCATGATGTATGATCTTTTTTAATGTGTTGTTGGATTCTGATTGTTAGAATTTTGTTAAGGATTTTCACATCGGTTTTCATTAGTGATATTGGCCTGTAGTTTTCTTTTTTGTGGCATCTTTGTCAGGGGTTGGTATTAAGGTAATTTTGGTCTCATAGAATGAGTTTGCAAGTTTACCGTTGTCGGAAATTTTCTGGAGGAGTTTGAGTAAGATAGGTGTTAGCTCTTCTCTAAATTTTTGGTAGAATTCAGCTATGAAGCCATCTGGTCTGGAGCTTTTGTTTGCTGGAAGATTCTGATTACAGTTTCAGTTTCCATGCTTGCAATGGGTCTGTTAAGATTTTCTATTTCTTCCTGGTTCAGTTTTGGACAGTTGTACTTTTCTAAGAATTTGTCCATTTCTTCCACGTTGTCCATTTTATTGGCATATAATTGCTGATAGTAGTCTTTTCTGATCCTTTCTATTTCTGTGTTGTCTGTTGTGATTTTTCCATTTTCGTTTCTAATTTTATTGATTTGATTTTTCTCCCTTTGTTTCTCAATGAGTCTAGCTAATGGTTTGTCAATTTTATTTATCCTCTCAAAGAATCAGCTTTTGCCTTTGTTGATTTTTGCTATGGTCTCTTCTGTTTCTTTTCCATTTATTTCTGCCTGAATTTTGAAGTTTTCTTTCCTTCTACTACCACTGGGGTTCTTCATTTCTTCCTTTTCTAGTTGCTTTAGATGTAGAATTGGGTTATTTATTTGACTTTTTTATTGTTTCTTGAGGTATGCCTGTATTGCTATGAACCTTCCCCTTAGCACTGCTTTTACAGTGTCCCACAGGGTTTGGGTTGTTCTGTTTTCATTTTCATTCGTTTCTATGCATATTCTGATTTTGTTTTTTATTTCTTCTGTGACTTGTTGGTTATTCATCACCGTTTTGGTTAGCTTCCATATGTTGGAATTTTTAATAGTTTTCTCCCTGTAATTGAGTTTGAATCTTACTATATTGTGGGCGAAGCTTGGAATGATTTCTTTTTCTTTTTTTTTTAATTTTCTTTCTTTCTTTCTTCTTTTTTTTTTTTTTTTTTTTTAATTTACCAAGGCTAGATTTATGGCCCAGTATGTGATCAATCTTGGAGAAGCTTCCGGGTGCACTTGAGAAAAAGGTGAAGTTCATTGTTTTGAAGTTCATTGAAATATCCTATAGATATCAATTAGGTCTAACAGGTCTATTGTATCACTAAAGTTTGTGTTTCCTTGTTAATTTTCTGTTTAGTTGATCTAGCCATAGGTGTGAGTGAAGTATTAAAGTCTCCCACTATTATTGTGTGCCAGAGTCCGGCTCCAGCAGCCAGGCAATCAGCCTGAAGGGGTGAGCAGTTTCGGCAAAGGATAATGTAGCCTCTGACTCAAAGTATGAAGCTACATGTTTATTTCAAGCTTCAGGTTTTCTTTTATAGTTTGACCGAAGCATTATATCAGAGGTTTGACATTTTTAGTTTCCCCCACCCAGATTTATTATCTCCAGAAATCATTGTTGTCCTACAAACAAAATTCCTGCTTCAGCGATTCTCTCAGAATCTGCTTTACTATCTAGTTTCTACTTTCTCTTATGTGTCCTATATTTAACTTGTGATCACACTTCTTATCTTTCTAAACCCTGTTTGCCCCTAGCATCTTAAGATCATTATCTCCTAAAAAGGCTTCTAGCTATTCTTAATTATTCCTAAGCCCTAAACTCAGCAAACTTCTTTAGCCAGAAATATTTCCCTCACAAACAGGTCTCAGAAAATAATCCTTCCCATGGCCTCAAGCTGCAGCCAATGGGTTCATCCTGGAACATTCTTTGTAAAGATCCTTGAAAAAATGTCAATGGTTACTTTATAGATTATTTTCTGGGCACAACTGCAGAAGGCTTTGTGCTTTCTCATGTTTCTCTCAAGAACAATAAGCACCTTAACATTCTTTCCACTCAACATAAGAAAGAGAAGAACAAGTCAGAATCACAAGGCCTAACTCCTTCATCCTGGGTCTGTGCCTGCAGAATGAGGAGAAGGTTTTGGGCCCATGCCTCCATTTTGTCAGTAATGCCTAATGCAGCTCCTGATAATTGTGTTATTGTTCATTTCCCTTTTCATACTTGTTAGCACTTGTCTTACATATTGTGGTGCTCCTATGTTGGGTGCCTTATTATTTATAATTGTTATATTTTCTTCTTGGATTGATATTTTGATCATTATGTAGTGTCCTTCTTTGTCTCTTTTCACAGCCTTTGTTTTAAAGTCTATTTTATCTGATATGAGTACTGCTACTCCTGCTTTCTTTTGGTCCCTATTTGCATGGAATATCTTTTTCCAGCCCTTCACTTTCAGTCTGTATGTGTCCCTTGTTTCAAAGTGGTTCTCTTGTAGACAACATATATAGGGGTCTTGTTTTTGTATCCATTCAGCCAGTCTTTGCCTTTTGTTTGGGGCATTCAACCCATTTACATTTAAGGTAATTATTGATAAGTATGATCCTGTTGCCATTTACTTTATTGTTTTGAGTTCGGGTTTCTACACCCTTTCTATGTTTCCTGTCTAGACAAAATCCTTTAGCATTTGTTGGAAAGCTGGTTTAGTGGTGCTGAATTCTCTCAGCTTTTGCTCGTCTGTTAGAGCTTTTGGTTTCTCCGTCATATTTGAATGAGATCCTTGCTGGGTATAGTAATCTGGACTGTAGGGTGTTTTCTTTCATCACTTTGAGTATACCCTGCCATTCCCTCCTGCCCTGAAGGGTTTCTATTGAAAGATCAGCTCTTTTCCTTATGGAATCCACTTGTGTGCTATGTGTTGTTTTTCCCTTGCTGCTTTCAGTATTTGTTCTTTGTGTTTGATCTTTGTTAATTTGATTAATATGTGTCTTGGGGTGTTTGGCCTTGAGTTTATCCTGTTTGGGACTCTCTGGATTTCTTGGACTTGCGTGATTATTTCCTTCCCCAATTTAGGGAAGTTTTCAACTATTATCTCAAGTATTTTTGCAAGGTCTTTCTTTTTGTTTTCTTCTTCTGGGACTCCTATGATTCTTATGGTGGGGCGTTAAAATTGTCCCAGAGGTCTCTGAGATTGTCCTCATTTCTTTTAATTCGTTTTTCTTTTTCCTCTCTGTTTCATTGATTTCTACCATTCTATCTTCTACCTCATTTATCCTACCTTCTGCCTCCATTATTCTACTGTTGGTTCCCTCCAGACTGTTTTTGACCTCATTTATTGCATTATTCATTATATATTGACTCCTTTTTATTTCTTCTATGTCCTAGTTAAAGCTTTCTTGCATCTTTTCAATCCTTGTCTCCAGGCTATTTATCTGTATTTCCTTATTGATTTCAAGATTTTGGATCATTTTCACTATCATTATTTCGAATTCTTTATCAGGTAGATTTCCTATCTCTTCCTCTTTTGTTTGGTTTGGTGGACATTTATTCTGTTCCTTTACCTGTTGGGTATTTCTCTGCCTCTTCTCGTTGTTTATATTGCTGTGTTTGTGGTCACCTTTCTGTAATCTGGCAGTTTGTGGAGTTCTCTGTATTGTGGAGTTTCCTCACTGTTGGTGGATTTGGATGGGTGGCTTGTCAAGTTTTCCTGTTTAGGCAAGCTTGTGTCGGTGTTCTTGTGGTTGTGGCTGGATTTCTTCCCTTTGTAATGCAATGAACTGCCTAGTACTGATTTATGAGATGTCCATGTGTTTGGAGTGACTTTGGGAAGCCTGTATATTGAAGTTCAGGTCTATGTTCCTGTGTTGCTGGAGAATTTGCATTGTATGTCTTTCTCTTGAAATTGTTGGCCCTTGGGTAGTGCTTGGTTTCAGTGTAGGTATGGAGGTGTTTTATGAGTTCCTATCAATTAGTATTCCCTGGAGTCAGGAGTTCTGTGGTGTTGTCAGGATTTGGACTTAAGCCTTCTGCCTCTGGGTTTCAGTCTTATTCTTACAATAGCATCAAGACTCCTCCATCTATACATCACCAATGATAACACATCTAGGTTAAATATGAAAAGTTTGTCCACAGTGAGGACATCCAGACAGGTCCACAGAGTTACATGGAGAAGAGAAGAGGGAGGAAGGGAGGTAGAGGTGACCAGGAGTCGAAGAGGGGGAATCAAAAGAGGAGAGTGCAAGCTAGCCAGTAATCACTTCCTTATGTGCTCTCCACAGTTTGGATCCCTCAGAGATGTTCACATATTTTCACAGATAAGAGAAGAGGGAGGGTGGAGATAGAAGTGACCAGGAGGAGAAGAGGGGGAATCAAAAGGGGAGAGAGCAAGCTGGCCAGTAATCCCTTCACTATCTGCTCTCCACAGTCTGGACCCCTCAGAGATGTTCACAGAGTTACACAGAGAAGAGAAGATGGAGTAGGAGACAGAGGTGGCCAGAGGGGATAAAGGGGGAAATAAAAAGGAGAGAGACAGATCCAGCCAGTAATCAGTTCCCTAAGTGTTCTCAGCAGTCCGGAACACACGAAGAGATTCACAGAGTTGAGTAAAGAAGAGAAGGGGTAGGGAGGAGATAGAGGTGACCTAGAGGAGAAAAAGGAGATCCAAAGGGGGAGAGAGCAATCAGGCCAGTGATCTCCCACCCAGGTAAAAATGGTTACTGAATATTGGGTTCTTAAAGGTACAGAATTGAAAACAAATACCAAAAAGCAAAGGTTAAAAATCTAGAGTAGAGGTTGGATTCTCAAAAATACAATATTAAAGAAAAAAGAACTCACAAAAATTATATATATATATATATATATATACATATATATATATATATGCTTTGCTTTAAGAAATGGCATCTTTTTTTTTTACAAAGTAATAGTAGTTTATAAAAATGAAATTTGAAGGCATAGTAGAGGACTCAAAAGTTTTAAAAATTAAATTTAAATAATGAAAATAGTAAAAATATGTCTAGGACTGTTTCTGGTGTTGTTGTGGACAGTGTGGGGTCAGTTCACTTTCAGATAGTTCTTTGATCCAGCTTATACTTCTCAAGATCTATAGGCCTCTTCCTATATAGTCGGTGCTAACTGCAGGGTATTAATGTATTGTATCTGTCACTTCCAGGGTGGTTCCCTCTGCTTTAGCTTCTTTTGTTTGCTGGTCTCTTCAGTGTTTAATTTCTGCCCTGACCAAAGCAAGTGGTGGTGGACATTTTTTTAGGCTCACTTGTTCACTCGTGCTGTGGGGAGGGAGAAACACTGCAAACAAATATCACTGGCGTGTGTGGGGAGTGCTCCCAGTGTCTCAGGCACACTGGGTTTGCCCCAGCTCAATGGCATGTGTGCTTTCCCAGTCTACACTGTTCAGGCTATTGGTTGCTCTGCAGGGAACTATCTGAGGCAAGCCCTCGGTTGCATGCACTTCTCAGGTCTGAGCCGCTCAGGTGACCAGGTGATTGGCGAGCACAGTCGCTCCTACTTATTTCCTCTTCTATCCCTGCTGCTCAGTTTTCTGGGTGTACAACCGGTGTGCCTTCTCAGGAGGATATTGACCATCCAGAATCCCAAGAAGACTCGGTTAGCAATGAAGCCTGCTTGCAGTTAGGTAGATGATGCCTCTCTGGGGCCACGATTGCCCCCTTCCGGCACTGGCTGCCCTTGCTCCCCTGTCCGTGGCAGGGGATGGGCCCATCAGCAGCTGGCTACCTCTGCTCACTCCTTTGACTGTGAGCAGGCTGGGTGGTGTCTTAGTTTAGGGCTTTTTGCTGGGGTAGCTATCCCAGGGTCTGGTTTGCTGTCTCAAGTTAGTTCCTTCAGATTGCCCGCAGGGCATTCAGGCCTGGTCCTTATTCTAAGCAATGCAGCCCACACCTCCCTGCTCAGTCTGTGCTTGCTAGTGGCGGATGCGGGCGTCTGCACTGCTTCTCTGCTGGGAGTTACCATTGGGCATGTAATCTGTTGGTTTAAATTATTTATTTATCTTTCCTCCCACTTATGTTGCCCTCTGAGGTTCCAAGGCTTGCCACAGACTCGCCAGTGAGAGTGTTCCCTGGTGTTTGGAAGCTTCTGTATTTTTTAAGACTCCCTTCCCAGGATGGTTCTCCATCCTTACCTATTTTGTCTCTCTTTTTATCTGTTACATTTTTTCTACCTCCTTTCAAAGACAATGGGCTGCTTTTCTGGGTGCCTGATATCCTCTGCCTGCATTCAGAAACAGTTTTGTGTAATTCACTCAGTGTCCAAATGTTCTTTTGACGAACCTTTGAGGAGAAAGTGTTCTCCCTGTCCTATTCCTCCTCCATCTTAGGACTGTCCCTGAAATTACCCATAATTCCCATGAAATCAATAGGGCCCTGAAGACAATATTGCCTTGCTAGTGGGGAATAGTAAACCTGGTCTAAAGGCTGGTTTCATCTCAACTTATAAAACTTTACAGCAAGCCTTCAAAAAATGCACTTGTTTCCAAGAAATTAGCAGTGTTTGCAAACAGTGAAAGGAATAATTTATAAAAAATTAAAAAACATCCAGCATCCAAAGGTTAAGTGACTACATCCACAATCCAATTTAAAATTTCCATATAAATTGTGAAAATATTTGTTCTAGTTTCATCTCAATATTGTAAAGTAATTATCCTTTGATTAAGATAAATAAATAAATTTAAAAAGAAAAAATCCAGATGCATAAAGAAGCAAGAAAATATCCATAACAAGGGCAAAATCAATTAGTAAAAACACAGGTAAAATATATATTACATAATTAGCAGAGAGGGCATTAAAATGCTTACTACATCAATAATCCTTATATTCATGAAGCTGAAGAATATTAAGTAGTTAAAAGAGACATGTAAAATAGAAATGCAAAGACTGTGGGGAAAGATTAATTGTGCAACAGAGAGCTTTGAAGTAACTTTAAGAGTGCTAAAGCATATGCAAATGGAATCACACAGGAAGTGAAAGACAGGAGAATACATCAAAGAACTTCATAATTACTGGCTGAAATTTTTCCAGCTATGAAGAAAACTTTAAAGCCATTAACACAAAAGCTCATTTAACTCAAGGACAAGAAATATGACAACTCTACAAAGGCACATCATAATTCAGAGATTATGACAATCAACCAAAGAAATGTAACCAGAAGGAAAAACAAACACAGTAGAATAAAAAGTGGGGATGACAGCAGATTAGGCAAATGAAACAATGTTAGCCAGGGTACACTGGTGCCAGAACTTAACTGCTGAGAGAAATATAATTGACTCAGAATTCTATACCCAAGAAAAGTACATATCAAAAACAAGATAGAATACTTTCTCAGACAGATAACAACTACAAGATTACATCCCAACCAACAGACCAATGTAATAAATGTTTTTTAAAAGGTCTCAAGTCAGAAGGAATTTAAAACAAGTGAAAATCTGGATCTACAGGGGGAATGAACAGTACCCAAAATGATAAACATGTAATATGTAATGATAAACATGTAATATGTATTAAAAGATAAATATAGGGACATCCTTGGTGGTCCAGTGGTTAAGGATCTGCTTTGTAATCGAAAGCATTTGCAAATGGCAAAGGTATGTTCCTTTGCCAGAGAACTAAGATGCCACATGCCACTGAGCAACTAAGCCTGCATGTCTCAAATAGAGTTCATACGCTGCAAGTACTGAGGTTGTGCTCCTCAAATAGAGAGTCTCTACCACAAGGAAGATCCTTCATGCCACACTAAGTTCCAGTACAGACAAAGAAATGATAAATGAATAAATAATTTAATAATTATCATAATTAATAATGATAGGCTGGCAAGTTAAAGATGCATACCATGGATCTTAAAACTACTTACAAAAGAGTTACGGTGAACAAAATGACAAAGGATATAAAAGGGAATCCAAAAACATACTCAGTCACAAAGAAGTCAGGGATAAAAAGAGAAATGGGAAGAAAGAACATGGGAAAAACTGAAGATAAAGAGCAAGATAATAGAATTAAACCCGACTAGAGTTATCCCCTCAGATGTGAACCCAGACTGACAATATACCCCAGGCCCCAGACAACAGCAGATCACCATACACTGCACTGTGAAGCTGAAACAGAGGCTGCCAGGCTCCAGGACCTCATATGCTTGGATGCAGAACAGCACCAAAAGTTTATAAGGAACAGTTACTTAGAAGACTTCAATCACACAAAGTACATCTTCTGTTTATAACGAAATGGCATTAGAAATCAATGTTCACTGGACAGAATAAGAAGAAGGTGCTAGCACAGTGTGTACCTTCCCACTTTTACAACTCTAATTCTGCCCAGGAAGGAGCAGATAAATTACAGGACTTACATCTCTTCAATACTAGACATACTTGACATACATAGACAATACTAGACATACATGTTTGATTTTCCCAGTTCAGTCTCTCTTGCTCATCCTGGGCAACAGGGACTGCTCCTCTAAACCACAGCGCAATCACTACACACAAAGCCAGATGATATTTGCCAAGTCTTTCACAAAAATCAGTGAAAACTTGTTTCCTCCTATTTTGCACTCTTGGCTCTTTTCAACCAACCATGGCTCTTGTCCTACCTCCTTGGATCCTGGTCCTCTATCACTTGCAACCATGTTCCCATACACCGGGCCTCAATTACACCCAAAGAAATTCCTATTCAGAGCGGCCATACTACACGTGAAAAAGGGAAAGAACAGGCAGCTCCTTACTCTCCTCTCTTGTTCCTTCACTACATACATTCACTGAAAACCTGTGTAGCAAGTTTGTTACATACAAATGTTCAAGTTGAAAATTTTCAAACATGCAAAAGTGCATTTGCATGTGCAATCACATCAGTTAATTCACAGTTCTGACACACATTGTCATGGGCACATCCAAGACAAGTTGGTGTGCATTTGAATGCTTTACTGTATAGACTGTGTGGAGTACAATAGTTCAGGACTTTTATTTCAAGCCTACACTGTCTGAAAGGAAGCATAAATGTAGTGGTAATGGAGATGCTACCACTATTCTATTTTTTAAAGCATACTTAGTTGTTCAGCTGTGTCTGAATTTTCAACATATGGACTGCAGTATGCCAGGCTCCTCTTGCCATGGGGATTCTCTAGACCCGAATACTGGAGTGGGTTGCCATGCCCTATCCAGGAACACAAGATTTAAAATGCTTGTTTTATTGTTTGTGCGTGTGTGTGTTTTATGTATTATTTGTGTGAAAAGTATCATAAAGCTATTAAACTAATAATATAGCAATATATAGCCAATTGATATATTATATATATATATATATAATTGATAATATATAGCCAACTGTCTTAGTTGTCTACCTAAGTAACTTTGCTGAATTTATTAAGAGATTGGGATTTTTGAACCCCTCTTTCAAATGTAACTTGTTCATATACATGGGACTTACTTTTCTGCTAAAATCTGTGAACGCATGCCCTCCAGGTCAAAGGAAGTCACATTCTTGATTGGGATTATAGAGGAAATGTGAGATCTCCATAATTCTAGCCGTTTCAGTCTTTTCAAAAGACTTTGATCAGGACAAACAGATACTAAAGTATGCATTGTGTTTCTACCCACTTCTAGAAAGTGTTGCTAAGTTTTCAATACTGAATCTTGTAATCCTGGTGGACTATTGTAGAAGTGATGTGACCAGAAATAAGGAAGGTGAGACAGGTATGTCAGAATGTGAGGTAACAAAGACAAGATATTTAGAAGCTGAAGAACTGAGAGAGAATTGGGACCTGAGTTGGAAAATCGGTTTTCAAAACAAATTGGGTCATGCGGTACGTGTAATCCTCACTTCATCCCTTAGAAGATTTCTACTGACCAGTCTGCCTCTATTTTGTGGAGCACAGTTCAGATCTATCTAGCTGTTTCTCATTGCTGTTCCTTTCTCCTGGCTCACACACTGTGGCCAGCCATTCAGCCTGTTCCATTCGTGTTGTTGTTGTTGTTGTTGTTGTTCTTTAAGGCAGGTGCTGCAGGCTACCTACAAAATGATCAATTCTCTACTTCTCTTTCAAAACTGAAAATAGTTTGTTATATAGCCATGAGCCCAGTAGCTACAGGACTGCACTTCCTATGCACCTGTGCTCTTAGTCATGACTGGTGACCTAGAGATGTAAACAGATCTGTAAGAGGGGTTTTTTGGAAGACCACATTCAAGGAGCTGATTTAGCTGAGAGATGGGACTCTTCCCTTCCCTACTTTCTTCCTAACTGCAACTTGGATTTTAATTGTGATGGCTGGAACTCCTGCAGTTGTATTGGACAATCATGTAACCTAGGAGATGGATACCTCTCAAGCTCTGACTGGCCTACCTCCAGATTTGTTTCAGAGGGAGAGAAAAATCAAGTTTATCTTGCTAAAGTTATAGTTGTTTTACTTTTTTGCAATGTGCATCCAAATTTAATCCTGATACTACCATGTATTTAATATGATATAGCCTTATTATTTTGTTGGGTTTAGGGAATATATTTATGTTTTACATTTCTCTGATTTTTTATTTTATAAATTGATTCATCAACCATTATACCCATTATATATAAGTTGTACAAATTCAGAATTATGATTATGAGCATCCTTTCCTTTAGATTTTGAATTTTTATATTTTCTTATCCTCTTTCCATTCTTGTTTTCTCCATATTTGTACAGCCTGGGCCATGCCCTCTCTTATAACCTCATCCATATCCACATCTGCAGGCTAAAACAGACAGAGCTCTATGGGGAGAACCAAAGAAGAAGGAATTACAGAGACATGAATGAAGGATGCTGGCCCTTGTTACTGATCATGAATGTTCTTCAGTAGGATCACATTACCCTGTCCTTTTGTGTGCCCACACCCCCAGGTTCCCCAGGACCATAGAAGATACTTTGGCCAGTGGAATTTAAGTAGAGCTGATATGTCTCTTCCAAATGGAAGTATTGTTTTCTGTCCCACTAGCTGGAATGCAGATATAATGACAGGAGCTTGAGTAGCCATGTTAGACAAAAGGTAAGTAGCACAGGTGCAAGATGTGGCAAGAAAGAAGTGGGCTCTCATCTCTGTGGAGAGACTTGCACTAACATTATATGACAGAGAATTGAAATTGTATTGTATTTAAAACAATGTTATTTAGGTTTTGATTACAGTCGTTGAACCTGTAGCCTAACACTCATAATAGAATAACTGATTTTTGTGTTAGCCTTGTCTTGATATTAGGGTCGGAATGAGACAATATCTATTGGCGTATACATAGAAGTGAGTAAAGTGACAGCCCTGCCCTTGGAAGCTTTGCTCTAGTGTGGGATCAGAAACTGAACCAAGAACAAAGCTACAAGGCAAGAGAGATTCACAACCCTGCAGGAACCTTTGGAAAAGGATACTCAATCGGTCTTAATCTCAGGAGGTTGCTTGAAACAGGGACAATCCTCTCTCAGTCTCCTCATAAATAGGCCATGGTAACAAGTTTCATGTAAAAGTGATTTATTTCAAATTCCTTCCAGAGGGTTTTCCCTCTGGAAAGTGCTTAAGATGTGCGTTTGAGACCTGGTTTGGGAAGATTTCTAATGTTCCAGGGCAACTAAGCTGGTGACCCATAGCTCCTGAGCCTGAGTGACCAAAGCCTGTCATATACATCAAGAGAAGCACAGGATTGAAAAGCCAGTGCACTGCAATTACAGAGTAGCCTCTGCTTGCTGACAATATAGAAGTCCTGAGCAACAATGAAGACATGCTGCTGCTGCTCAGTCATTTTAGTCGTGTCCGACTCTGTGAGTCCCCATACACGGCAACCTACCAGGCTCCCCTGTCCCTAGGATTCTCCAGGCAAGAACAGTGGAGTGGGTTGCCATTTCCTTCTCCAATGCATGAAAGTGAAAAGTGAAAGGGAAGTCACTCGGTCGTGTCTGATCCTCAGCGACCCCAAGCACTGCAGCCTTCCAGGCTCCTCCATTCATGGGATATTCCAGGCAAGAATACTGGAGTGGGGTGCCATTGCCTTCTGTGCAATGAAGACCTAGTGTGGCAAAAGAAAAAGAAAAAAAAAAAAAAAAGGCAATTCTCCCAGAGAAACCAGTGAGGTCTCAGGGGAAGCAGGACATGAAAAAGGATGAAACCAGTCTGGGTCTGATATAAGGCGAGTCATGGAGAGGGAAGCTACAGCCTGTTTTCATAGGGAAGTTGGGATATAAATTGTGCCTCAAATATTTCACAACCCAAGGCTACAGAGCTGGGATTTCACTCTCCCTGTAGTGCCTCCCTCTTATCCTTCAAGTAACACCCAGCTGGTGTCTCCAAGACCTTGTATTAGACTCTTGAAAGACAAATCAAAGATGACACTAGAAGCGAAAGACACCAAAGCTCAAGAAAATACAACCTCAGACAATGTCTAGATTTCTGCCCCCAGCATGCCATCTCCAACATCATATCTGAAATTCTGTGAGTCTAAAGAACTCCAAGGGTCTCTACATGTAAGCATTATTTTAAATTCAGGTTTTAATTTATATAGGAGTGTAGTTGATTTGCAGCACTGTATTAATGCTAGTTGTATGGGAAATTAATTTCCTTATACAGACACATGTATCCATTGTTTCTTAGTATGTTTTTGTTTTTGTTTTTGTTTTTCCCATACAGGATATGGATATTATTGGAATATCCTGTATGGGATTGAGCAGAATTCCTACTATTGAGCAGAATTCCTGTGCTGTACAGTTGATTATTTATTAAATAAAGTAGTATACATATATTTATCTCAAACTCTCAATTTATCCCTCTGCCACCTTTACACATTTGTAACTATAATTATTGTTGTGACAGAGGGAAGTGTCTAGGCACTTTTTGGATCTGTGCTTGTGACAGTGCAGTGGCCAGGGAAAGCAAGCTGAGAGAGACTCATTTGAGATGATGCTGAATGTGGAGAAGGACCTGGCAATGGAAAAATCTGGGAGAAAAACAATCTACATGTGGAAAGTCAACACTGCTAAGGACCAACGTAAACAAGTTTAATAAATGGCAACCCTTCCACTGCCAATCTTCCTTCCATGCTTGGAGCTTGGCCCACAGGTCAACCACCATGACCTCATTCCATGCTTCAGTTGTGAGTTAGCAGCAATGAGCCATGTCAGCCTTCCCAAGAAGGGAGAACCTGGGGTTATCATGAGGCTGAATATGCTCTGGACTCAGGGACTTGGGCACAAAGTGGTTATCACCAGGAGCATCAGGTGCAGGGGCACCACCAATGCCTCTGACTATCTGCATGTACTTGTTCTCAGAAGTAGAAACGCCAAGGGACCGATAGAGCAAAGAAACAAGTAATGACTCTTGCTTCATCTTGCCGCGTGGGATTCCAACGGCCCTTTGACCACACTGCTCTCTGCCCAAAACTCTCTCCTCTTTTGTTTCCTCAGGTGGCTTGTGAATAACATAAGTACCTGATTGTGAAGCTTGGTGGCTGGAACTCTAATCACAGTCAGCTGGGTCTCAGAGATGTCCAGCCTTGTCCTGTGTTTCTGTCCTTTTTCTCCAACCAGATTCATAAAGCAAAGTCCCTACAAAATATAAGGGTGATTGTAATTCTCTCAAGGTCTTTGAATCTCCAAGGTCTATTTGGAGCATCAAAGAGGGAACACATCCCCTGCATCCAGGCTAGTCTCAGGCAGCAGTCTCGCTCAGCCAGCGGTTCCCTGAGGAAACATAAGGCACATATCTAAGCTGCCAGAAGGCTGAGAAGAGAATGCTTCTCGCTGTGAATGCAGGTTCATGTTACCCAGTCATCAAAAGGTCTGTGTTGTTGAATGAGGATTGGCAGCTCTGGGGATCTGTGTTGGGTGTGAGTCAATCACCATCTGCACGACAGCCTCCTAGGGTCACTACAGCTGGGACTCTCCCACTGTGCCTGGAACCTAGAAGAAACGGCTCTGAATATTGCTTTCCTGCTGCTACATTGAGGCAGGTCTGCTGATAAAATCGGAAGCAGACTTGAGGGGCAACGGGAAAGAACCTTCCACTCTGGTGCTTGCAGATATCTAAGAGCTACCCAGCAGTGAATGCAATGGAGTTTTTCCTCATCTTTCCCTTCCTGGAAGTCTCCTAGCTTGGGAACTGGAGTTCCTGTATCCCAAGTCTTCACTAACTTACCTACAGTTAAGGTGAGTCATACACCCCAAGATTCAGTTTACCATTTTTCGGATGAAGGGTTCTGGACATACTCCAGAACACTTGTTCCAAAATGAGGCTCAATGCAAATCAGTGGACAAGTGGGTCAGAGGTGGCTATTGCTGAGGATGATAAGGTTGCCTCTGATGGGCAAGGGGCTGTAACTGTCTGATGATGTTCATGGGTCCTGGTCTCAGGACTGAGAGTGGTGAGCATTTGGCATGCAGATGCTGTGCCATCGAAGACCTTAGAGGCCTTGTCTCCCGGAATTTACCATCATTTGGGTTCTGTGAGATGAGATCAGGTAGTTATAAGTCAAATTTTACAAATGGGGAAGCATGTAGATTCCCCAGCAGAAACCCAAATTAGGCTGATAAATCATCTCTCCAAAAAAAACTCTGGGAGCTAGATATGCCAGGACTCTTAGACAAATTTTGAGGTATTTTAAATATTTTTTTTAAGTAGGTCATCTTTTGGATGACCTGCCATTCGGTCTCTGGCTTGGGATGATACAGTTAGAGTGGAATCAATGGGCCTCTGGGGGACGTAGTTCCTCTTCCTTTGACTCATTAGGAGTGAGTACAGCTCTCTCACCTCCACATCTGGAGCAGGAATTCCAGCAGGAATAACGTGACCCCCAAGTTTAACCAGAAGACTCAAGAAGGTCTGGCCCTCAGGTAGGCACTATCCATTTCCCAGTGCTCTTCCTTCCCTCCTGGGTCATGTGCACGCTGTCCACCTCCTGGTTACTGGGTTCTGAATTCCTCTGCCCTTCACTTGTAGATATTTAGGCAGTCCACTTGTGGTTCCCTCTCTACCCAGGCCCAATCCCTCACCTGCAGATCACACTAAAGGAGGGAAAATCAAGACGGGTCTTTCCATTTGGTTCTTCCTAAAAATGTCCACATTCCTTCTGCTTCCACACCCTGTTCTGAGTCATCAACATCTCCAGCTAGAAGACTGAGCTGATGAGAGGAATGGAGATGCAGATTGGGGATGGGGGTGGTAAGGGTGTCAGCTGTGGGGGACAGTTTTCAGATGACAAGAGATGAGTTGTAGTAATGAGCATGTGTGGTCCTCCAACCACTCATTCATTTGGGACCTGCCTAAATCTGCATTCTTGGGCTTCTAAGGGTATCACTTAGACAGAACCTTCAAAATGGACTTTCCATAAACCTCTTACTGCAAAAAATTTCAAACAAAACAAATATAGGAAAAAAGAGTGTCTTGAACACTATATTTCACCATTCAGCATCAATAACTACAAAACTAACATCTTAGTCCCACAGGTTGTCATAGACTGCAAACAATGCAACATCAAGGTGGTGGCCAATTGAGTTCCCTGCGAAGACATTCTTAAGTAGCATCAGTCTTTCTCTTCTTGCTCTCTTCTCACATGTGGTGGCTGAAGGGAAGGAAGAAGAGGGAGAATAAGAGAGAAAAAGAAGGAGAGGCTAATCCCATCATGAGGGACCACCATCAAAACCCCATGTCAACCTGGGTACCTCCCAAAGGCCCTACTTCCTAATACCATCACATTGGGAGTCAAGGGTGGACACAATTCAATCCATAGCAGCTATACATAGCATAGCAGCTATCTGTTTTTACATTAAGACAGACCATCGTTTCATTCTCTCTGTTTTAATGCTTATTCATTTTCCCTGAAATATTTTAGGGACAAGATGAACATTTCACCAAATCTACATAATGAATATTTGTGGTATAATGATAGGATGTGAAAAAAATGCTCTTTCTTCCCCCAAAAAATGAACACTTTATTTCCAGTCCATGTGCAAATTTCCCTGATGCTCAAAAAGCAGATGTCTTTCCACAGTTTATCGAAAGAATGTAGTCATATGTTGCACTTGGTTGTTCTCATTTAGGACTAAATAACTGTTCCTCTCCCAATTTTAATGCCATTTATTTGTTCAGAAACAGGGAAGAAGCAGGGTGGCTTGTCTTACAGAATGTCCCACTATTGGTTTTAGAGCAGGAGTCCACAGTACCAGCACAGTGGGTCAGGACCAGTACCAGTCCTTGGTCTATTAGGAACCAGACTTCCACAGAAGGAGGTGAGCTTCAGGCCACTGAGTGAGGCTTCATCTGTATTATAGCTGCTCCCTGTCACTCTCTCATCACCCCCAGAAGGGACAGTCTAGCTTGTTTTCCTGGAACTGTTTGTAGTTACATAACCTATGTTTATGGATAACAGAATGAGATGGCTGGATGGCATCACTGACCCGATGGACGTGAGTCTGAGTGAACTCCAGGAGTTGGTGATCGACAGGGATCCCTGGCATACTGCGATTCATGGGGTTGCAAAGAGTCAGACACGACTGAGTGACTGAACTGAACTGAACCTATGCCTAATAGAAAAAAAAAACACCTTAAATATTGATGATTATTTTCCTTTCTCAGTGCTCAGAATGATGAGTTGGTGTCCTAGCAGTCTATCACACTGACAAATCAGATGTTGCCTATTAAGATTGGGACATATTTGGTCAGCTTAAATTTCAATATTAAAAACCTAAGATCCAGCCCCATCCTTCATGGCAAATAGAAGGAAAAAGGTGGAAGCAATGACATCTTAGCTTCTAAAACCACTGTAAATGGTGCCCGTGGCCATGAAATGAGAAGACATTAGCTTCTCGGCAGGAAAGCTATGAGAAAGATAAACGGTGTGTTGAGAAGCAGAAACATCATTCTGCCCAGCAAACTGGTAGATATTTGGTCTTTCCATTTGGATCCCTAAACATTCTGTCCAGTCCCCAAGGGTCTTTGAAGCCCCTCAGTTTTCTGGTCCTACATAATGCCCAAGATTATTTTGTGCATTTCTTTACTCAGTCCTGAAACCAGCCATCTCTTTAATATCATCTAATGGGAAATGTATTTAGAAGCTACATGTTAGATCTCAGAATAGTCACAGTCATCAAGTTCACACTGCTTCTAGGCTTTACAGTGGTTGGAGGAGGAAGTACACATTTTCCTTAAAACTAAAATAAAAAGGAATACAATTAGTTGGTACAAACTTATGCTTTCAGTTCAAGATTTAAGACAGCAGGGTTTGAATTAAACTTCTTTATGTTATGTGTGAATCTCTTTTTCTAGCCACTGAAAGGCTTACTTCAAAACATTAGTTTTAATTATCATATCGCTTTTACCTGATAACATACATATGAATCTGTCACAATAACAGAAACAATATAAGGAACAATAAATTGTTGATTTTTGCTCACCTCAGCTGCGATGGCAATGCATGTTCATGATGGCTACAAAGGCAGCATAGAAGCATAACCGAGAGTAATTACCCCACGTCCAAATCAGAGGCATCAACCAAGCTACCCTACTTCAAAGTAAGGAGCAGCGGCTGTGCTTTGCTGGACAGCGGTGAAGTGTTACTCCACGTCCAAGGAAAGAGAAGCCCAAGTAAGATGGTAGACACTGAGAGAGGGCATCAGAAGGCAGACAGACTGAAACCACATTCACAGACAACTAGCCAAACTGTCACACGGACCACAGCCTTGTCTAACTCAATGAAACTAAGCCATGCCGTGTGGGGCCATTCTAGATGGATGGATCATGGTGAAGAGGTCTGACAGAATGCAGTCCACTGGAGAAGGGAATGACAAACCACTTCAGTATTCTTGCCTTGAAAACCCCATGAACAGTATGATAAGGCAAAAAGATAGGACACTGAAAGATGAACTCCCCTGGTTGGTAGGTGCCCAATATGCTACTGGAGATCAGTGGAGAAATTACTCCAGAAAGAATGAAGGGATGGAACCAAAGCAAAGATAACACCCATCTGTGGGTGGGCCTGGTGATAGAAGCAAGATTCAATGCTGCAGAGAGCAATATTGCATAGGAACCTGGATTGTTATGTCCATGAATCAAGGCAAATTGGAAGGGGTCAAACAGGAGATGACAAGAGTGGACATAGAAATTCTAGGAATCAGCAAACTAAGATGGACTGGAATGGGTGAATTAAACTCAGATGACCATTATATCTACTACTGTGGGCAGGAATCCTTTAGAAGAAATGGAGTAGACTTCATAGTCAACAAAAGAGTCTAAAATGCAGTCTCAAAAATGACAATATGTTCTCTGTGCGTTTCCAAGGCGAATCACTTAATACCACGGTAATCCAAGTTTAGGCCACCATCAGTAAGGCTGAAGAAGCTGAAGCTCAACAGTTCTATGAAGACCTACAAGACTTTCTAGAACTAACAGCCAAAAAAGGTATCATTCTCATTGTAGGGGACTTGAACCCAATAGTAGGAGTCAAGAAACACCAGGAGTAACATGCATATTTGGCCGTGGAGTACAGAATGAAACAGGGCAAAGGCATTTTGCCAAGAGAATGCCCTGGTCATAGCAAATACCCTCTTCCAAAAACACAATGAAGACTCTACACATGGACATAACCAGATGGTCGGCACCAAAATCAGATTGATTATATTATTTGCAGCCAAAGATGGAGAAGCTCTATACAGTCAGCAAAAAACAAGACTGGGAGCTGATGGTGACTCAGATCATGAACTCCTTATTGGCAAATTCTGACTGAAATTGAAGAAAGTGGAGAAAAGCACTAGACCATTCAGTATGACATAAAGCAAATCCCTTATGACTATACAGAGGAAGTGAGAAATAGATTTAAGGAACTAGATCTGATAGATAGAGTGCCTGGTGAACTATGGACAGAGGTTCATGGCATTGTACAGGAGACAGGAATCAAGACCATCCCCAAGGAAAAGAAATCCAAAAAAGCCAAATGGCTGTCTGAGGAGGCCTTACAGATAGCTATAAAAAAGAAGGGAAGCAAAAACCAGAGGAGAAAAGCAAAGATTTACCCATTTGAATGCACAGTTCTGAAGAATAGCAAGGAGAGATAAGAAAGCCTTCCTTGGCAATCAATGTAAAGAAATAGAGGAAAACAACAGAATGGGAAAGCCTAGAGATCATTTCAAGAAAAGTAGGGATATCAAGGGAATATGTCATGTAAAGATGAGCTCAATAAAGGGCAGAAATGGTATGGACCTAACAAAAGCAGAAGATATTAAGAAGAGGTGGCAAGAATACACAGAGGAACTGTACAGAAAAGATCTTCATCGCATAGATAATCACAATGGTGTGATCACTCATCTAGAGCCAGACATCCTAGAATGTGAAGCCAATGGGCCTTAGGAAGCAACACTATGAACAAAGCTAGTGGAGGTGATGGAATTCCAGTTCAGCTATTTCAAATCCTAAAAGATGATGCTGTGAAAATGCTGCACTCAATATGCTAGCAAATTTGGAAAACTCAGCAGTGGCCACAGGACTGGACAAGGTCAGTTTTCAATGCAATCCCAAGAAAGGCAGTGACAACAAGAAACTACCACACAATTACACTCATCTCACACACTAGTAAAGTAATGCTAAAAATTCTCCAAGCCAGGCTTCAGCAATACGTGAATCATGAACTTCCAGATGATCAAGCTGGTTGTTGAAAAGGCAGAGGAACCAGAGATCGTATTGCCAACATATGATGGATTATCAAAAAAGCAGGAAGTCCAGAAAAACACCTACTTCTGTTCTACTGACTATGCAAAAGCCTTTAACTGTGTGGATCACAATAAAATGTGGAAAATTCTGAAGGAGATGGGAATACAGGACCACCTGAATTGCCTCTTGAGAAACTTGTATGCAAGTCAGGAAGCAGCAGTTAGAACTGGACTTTAGAACAGTGGTATGCGGAAGAATCTTGAGTGTCCCTTGGACTGCAAGGAGATGCAACCAGTCTATCCTAAAGGAAATCAGTCCTGAATGTTCACTGAAAGGACTGATGCTGAAGCTGAAACACCAACACTTGGCCATCTGATACAAAGAGCTGACTCAATTGAAAAGGCCGTGATGTTGGGAAAGATTGAAGGCAGGAGGAGAGGGGATGACAGAGGATGAGATGATTGGATGGCATCGCCAGCTCAAGGGACATGAATCTGTGTGGACTCTGGGTTGGTGATGGACAAGAAGGCCTTGTGTGCTGCCGTTCACGGACTCACAGAGAGTTCAACACGACTGAGCAACAGCACTGAACTGAAGTTGTTGAATATATTGTCAGACTTCTTTCCTTTTTTACTTTTGGTTTTCTTTGGTTTTGTTTTGATTGGCAGGAGTTTTGTTTTTCCTTAGAAGATATTCCACTCTGAAGGTAGAGTCATAAGTCTGAATTTTAAAGCCACTTAAGTAATGTGTTGTTATAGGTAGCTGGTCAACAACTTGATGCAGTCAGATTTATTAGTCTTTGTTCTCAATTTGTTCAGTTCAGATCAGTCCTTCAGCTGTGTCCTTTTTGCAACGTCGTAGACTGCAACGGGCCAGGCCTCCCTATCCATCACCAACTCCTGGAGCTTTCTCAAGCTCATGTCTATCGACTTGGTGATGCTATCCAACCATCTTATCCTCTGTCTCCTGCTTCTCATCTTGCCTTCAATCTTTCCTAATATCAGGGTCTTTTCCAATGAGTCAGCATGTTTAGTATGCATAGTCACTTTTAAAATCAACCAACATGAATTCATTTCCTCTCTGTTCCCACTGCACTCCCAAATCTAGGGCAGAAACAAAAAACTGCAGAGACTGAAGGCTGATTCCAGCACATTGTTGTGGAGATTTTGTCCCCCTTTCCCCCACACCTTTCTTTTTTTTTTTTTTTCAGGAAAATAAAATAAGTTGCTAACATTAAAATCAGTATATTGTACATAGATATCCAAACTTCTCATTTTCTTGAAAACATGGCCAACTGGCCTGTTTTCCAGCATGGGTGAAGTGGAGGAAAGTCTGCTCCCAGAAGTAAGGCCTGTGCTGCCCAGATTCCAACATGGCCACCTAGTCCTAGTATCATATTTCCTGCCTCCTGGGGCCATGAGTTTGTCAGAACTAGACTTCTAGCTCTCTTAAGATAAAGATTACTTTTGTCTTGATCAACTTTGACTTTGAAGCCTTTAACCCACAACCTAGCACACAGTTCTTCCTTGTACAGTTGTTGGATGCTATAAAATATCTTGCGGGTGCATTTGACATTTCTTCCAATACTGAAACCATGCAATTGAAGTACTACTCCGCCCTAAATCTTTGATGCAAGCTGGCATCATAGGTGTCCCTATGTCTGCATTAGACCCACTACCTAAAACCAGTTGTGTGTCCCTGGGCTGTCCCTGAAGTCTTCACTTTGCCATTTGACAACTTATCATCCTAGCAGTGTCCTCGGTAACGAAGAGAAATGCTAAATCAGTAATGCGAAGTCTCACGAAGTCAGTAATGCATATTTCCCGAAGTAGCCAGGAAGATGACATGAAACCACACCTGTCGAGCATGGCCCTTAATATCCATTTTCATGATGTTGTTAGCAGTTTTTTCTCCAAGTAGGCAAGGTTTTCCGTCTTCTTAGATGTCCATGCAGATCAGCTTGATTTTCCAGCCAAGATTCAAGGAAGAGATTACAGCTCAATTCTCTGTATTCTGAAAAGCTTCAAAGTCCGTTCGCCAAGGACACTGATGAAGGTAAAGTTTTTTATGAAGACCTTTGTGTTTTCTTCAGATCTTTTAGTGGCCTGAACGGGAAAACTAGGGTAGGTCAGAGCATATATAACTAGGGGCTCCCGGTCACCACTCCATGCTAAGAACCCAAACTTCCCTGAGTACTTGGTGCCAGAAAAGAAGCATGAAGTGGCTTGTGCTCCTCGGGCTGGTGGCCTTCTCAGAGTGCATAGTCAAGTAAGTATGGGGACTGTATGTCACATCATATTCCTTTCTCGGATTTTTCTTTTCATCTGATTATTCTTCGAACCATCAGGTTTAGAAGGGAAAGGAAAATTACTGTAAGAGTCTTAAAGTTCAACTCTGACTTATTGATAAGTAACTTGCTATAGGAACTGTGGATCCCAAAGTCTCAGTATAGATTTGGGTTGCGCAACACTTGGGGTCTAGTCATGTCATGACCTGTTGAAAATGCAACTCCTTGCAACTGTTCAGTGCACAGTCTATGCAGATGTTGATGTGGCCCTGTGGAATAGCACCTTTCTACATTTTGTTCAACATGTCCTCTTTTTTCCCTATTTCAATGTGTATATGCCTATGTCTGCATCTCTGTATCACTGACATTTATCTCTCCATCTCTTTGGAAGTCACTGGGAGTCTATTTCTCTTTATGTTGTTTGCTTTTAATTTTTTCATTTGACTCATCCTTCCTTCTCAAACCTCTGAATTTCCCTTACTTGAACCCTATATCTTGTATTCTTCTTTCAACTTTTCTCTTTCAACTTGAAGAAAGGTAAACTGTCTTATATCTGACAAGGAGTGTGACCACATTCAACTCAGAAACCTCTTGTATTTCAAATTTCTCCCTTGTAAATAGAATAAGACTCTCTCGTCTACCTCCTTCCTTGAGGTTCTTTGAGAAGGAATGAGTGGGATGGCAACAGCAATGCTGATGGCTTTCATTGTTGAGACTTCCTATTTATCAGGTTCCTTATATCCATCACTTCACTTATCCCTAAGGTATCCTATTTGAAGGGTTTGTACTGTTACATTCCACCATTTTACCGAAGGGGACACTGAGACACCACATGGTCATATGGCTAACCAAAGATGGCAGAAAAGAACCTGTATTCAAATCTATGTCTTTGCCATGGTATATGCATAAAATTCTGATAGTAATGTGCCTCATAAAAATGATTAGAAAACACACAGGGCCAATAAAATGACAGTTATACATTAACACTGACAGTTAATTATAGCATCTTTGTTTTCTTTGTCAAATGCTTGGTGAAAGAATACCTCTAAGGAGAGTAAAGACCATGAGAAAAACCCTCAGTGGAAAAAACATGCTGAACGATGTTTTGATGGAGCATCCTTACAGACTGCCCCAGATTTCTTTTCGTGGTTCAAATCTAACTATTCACCCACTGAGAGACATCAGAGATGTGAGTATTTTGGGAGGATGGTCCTCCAGAGCACTCCCTGGTGCTCTAGCTTAGCATGGGGCTCATCTGGAGGTGCCAGGTGGGATGTTGGAGTTGGGGTTCCTGCAGGAGGCTGAGACACTGGAAAACAGGGACCCCACCCAGAGGAGAAGGCACTCTCATCCTCAACTGTTGGTCTTTGTGACTGGGTCTGGCCATTACCAGGTGGCAGGTAAACATCCATTTCTGTGTCAAACATGTGTCATTAGTTTGAGAGTGATTGTTCCTTCTGAACTAAGTGAGCGCCTCAGTTACAGATGAAGAGTGAACTATCACAGATCAAAAGGTAGAACCAAATGCAAAGCAATTGTGAATCCCCAGGCAGAGGAATTCGGTTTCCACAGATGCAAGAACAACAGCAGGAAAAAGTTACTGAACCTGTATTCCGTGTATGATCATAAGAATATAACACAGTGCTTACTGTTTTTAGGTTAGAAAAGGGCTTAATTTGTCTTCAAAAATGCCCATTCCAGCCTGAGAGATAGGCAAAGAGTAAATACATACAAATGAAAGGGTCACCTGTGAGGTGTGGATTAGATGTGGTCTGAGTTTAGAGGGAATGGCTGGAGTTGATCAAGTAGGACCTCCTGGAGAAGGGGGTGGTAAGGCTTGGTTTGAAGAGACTACAGAGCTTCTCAAATGAAGGCACCAGGACTTCCCTGGGTGTCCAGTGGTGCTAGAGGCCCAGTGGTTATGCCTCTAATCTTCCCATGCAGGAGATACCACTTCAAGGCCTGTTCATAGAGTCAATATTTTGCATACAATGTAGCACAGGAAAAATATATCAAATGCAGATACCTCTGTGACCAAAGCCTGTGAACTGAACAGTGGTTAGAAAGTGATCTCAAGAGATACATGATACCCAGAGGGAGGCATCAGTGTGGGAGTAGAGGGTAGCCAATCTGCACTAACCCACTCGCTCCTTCTCCATGTAGACATTCTACGTGGGTAACATCACCATTGGAACACCCCCTCAGGAATTCCAGGTTGTCTTTGACACAGGCTCAGCTGTTTTGTGGGTGCCCTCCGTCTTTTGCAACAGCTCAACCTGTTGTGAGTACAGACACCCCATACCCGAATGATCTTTCACTTGCCCTGCCACCCTGTTTTCACCCTTGGCACCTGATGACACTCATCTCTTGTGTCTGCAGCTACACACGTTAGGTTCAGACACCTTGAGTCTTCCACCTTCCGGCCTACCAATAAGACATTCTGGATCAACTATGGAGCTGGGAGAATTGAAGGAGTTGTTGTTCGTGACACAGTTCGGGTAACGGTGTAAAAAATGCTGAGTCAGGACTGGATACGAGGTGACCTCTGCTTGCGAAACTGATGCAGGACGATCAGGCAGGACTCTTCCTAGCCTAACTCCCATAGATATTGGCCATCTTATCCACAGGATCATGTCTCTGGAGTGGCAGTGCCCGTGGTGTCACCTGGGCAAACAGATTAGCTAACTCAGAGTGTGGCTTGAGGTGTGGACTTGCAGCTCCTCTGCCCATGAGCAGTTCAAGGTTCATTGCGCTCAGAGCGAGAATGGATAAAAGCACCCACTTTTATATGAACAAACTGTTCCCTCCACTTTCCGGTATTAACTGGTTTAATTCTGCAACAACCCCACACAGTAGTTACTCTGATTACCTCATGAGACATATGAGGAAACTGAGGTCCAGACAGCAAGGGCCTTGCTGAGAGCACACATGTGATAAAAGGTGGAGTTAGGCTGGCTTTTCAGGACTGAAGTTGCTGTCCGGTGTTTGGGGACAGGATAAAACTGATCTGGGGACCCTGGGTGCAGTCAAGGCCTTCAGGTATCCAGAGTGGGAAACTGGAGGCCTGACAAGTCAAGGGACAAGATAAATGAGTTCTCACTCTAGAGGACCCTTAAGAGTCTAATAAATCTATGGCTTGCCTCCCCCAAAATACTTGAGTAGTTCCCCTCTCGCTCTTTCTCTCTCATGCACACTCACAGAAATATACACATATCCCCAAAAGTGAATTGCCCAGGCAGTAATTTCATAGAACCCTGCAAGCAAGATTGTGTTTTTGGCTTCTGTCTTACCGGACAGATGCAGAATCCACAATACCTTACAGAGAATTCAGTCCATTCTTGTCATTAGGTCACAGTGATGCCAAAGAGAAAGCTATCTTGCTCTCAATTCTTTTGTCAATAATGTGGCACCAATGGGACCTGGTCTGACTCTTGGTTGCCCCACCTGGACAGAGGCCATGAGGCCAATCTGACTCACTCAGGTGGTGCTTTTCAGAGGGGCAGATATTTTAAAATTCACAGCCTGTCTCAAATGGAACCCAAATTCCCCTTCTACCTTGCTCTAACCATCTGTGGGCAACCAAAGACAGAGCCCAGCCTCAATTCTTCTCTAAGGATCTAATGGCAATTCAGCCCAACCCAGTCCTAGCCCCCACTTCACATATCTGTAAGTTGGAACACTCTTCTGTCCCACAGATTGGGGACCTTGTAAGTACTGACCAGCCATTTGGACTAAGCATGGCAGAATACGGGTTGGAGGGCAGAAGATTTGATGGCATCTTGGGCTTGAACTACCCCAGACTACTCTACTGTAGACCACTCCCCATCTTTGACAAGCTGAAAAATCAAGGTGCCATTTCTGAGCCTGTTTTTGCCTTCTACTTGAGCAAGTAAGTCTGAGATGGACAATTTCTTTCTCCAAATTAGCTGTAAGATGCTTTCAGTTGCACAAAAATTATAGAACACTTAATAAAGAAGTATCCAGGAGAAGGCAATGGCACCCCACTCCAGTACTCTTGCCTGGAAAATCCCATGGACAGAGGAGCCTGGTGGGCTTCAGCCCATGGGGTAGCTACTAGTCGGACATGACTGAGAGACTTCACTTTCACTTTTCACTTTCATGCTTTGGAGAAGGAAATGGCAACCCACTCCAGTGTTCTTGCCTGGAGAATCCCAGGGACGGGGGAGCCTGGTGGGCCGCCGTCTATGGGATCGCACAGAGTTGGACATGACTGAAGTGACTTAGCAGCAGAGAGTAATATAATCAAGGATAAGTATGGCCCCAGGGCCCTACTGGTTTTCACAACTGGCTTTTATAAATAAAATTTTATTGGAACACAACCTTACTCCTGGGCTCAAGACCAGTAACTTGGGCTAGGGGTTAAGTCATGAGGGAGGCAAATGGAAGGCAACAGGAAACAATTTGGAGGAAAAAGCATTATGATTTGCTTATGAATTTGATAAGGAAGGAAGGAGAAGGATGGTGGTTATCTTTCCTTCCTCATTAGCATTTAAAAGAGAGCCCAGGACCAGCTCCCCAATTTGTGGAGCCACTGAGAAATGAAAGTATGGGATATAAAAGTGTGGGACCCCTCGTTCAAGAAATATTAGGCATTTCAACACAGGGAGAGCAGAGGTGGCGCCCCTTCTGAGTGTGGGGCCCTTTGGACAGTGGAGGTCACAGGCCAATGTAGCCAACTCTGGGTGACCTGAACCCACACCCTTAGAGCTCCCAGGCCTTGATTTTCCTGAAAAATGACAAGGTGGACACGGGGAAAGTCAAAACACTTCAGCACCCTGTCCTGTGAGGGTGTCTGAGCACTCAGGTTGCTGAAGGTCCAGGGCGTCTTCAGAAGACATAGTGGGTGGAGCTCAGACAAGTGATTCAGCTTCTAACCTCCTCTGTGCCACTCATGAGACAGTAACAGACCTCAGTCTGGATCTCTATCTCTCCTGGACTCGATTTCTGCATCTATACATGGGGACCTCATTAAGGCGTTGATGGTTGGACCTGCATAGCTCTCAGACAGTGCTGTTGTTACTGTCCTCCAAGATTCCCCCCCTCACATTTTTCTACAGAGACAAGCAGAAGGGCAGTGTGGTGATGTTTGGTGGGGTGGACCACCGCTACTACAAGGGAGAGCTCAACTGGGTACCATTGGTCCGAGTGGGTGACTGGACTATACATGTAGACCGGTAAGCCTCTCCCTCTGAGGGTCAGCCCAAGTGATGCTCCCACTACTGTACATAGACACAGGCAGACACACACAAATACGTTCTCAGACACACAGTCACCCAGACATATACACCACCCACAATGACACAGGCAGACACACAGACACTTGGAAACATATAAGCACACACATACAAACCTACACAGAGACACATAAAAAACATGCTTAGCTAGTCAGAGACACACATACACCCACAGAGACACATACAAATACACAAACACACAAGCCCATAAATACACAAACAACCCATGGGTTCATGATCCCAGGCCTTCTCAGAAAGGCTCTGACCAGGGTCCTAAAAGGGTCCAGAAAGGTCTGTGCAGCTGGGAGAAGGCTGCATCCCCTGCCCTTTGAGGTGAGGAGCATGGTTAGAGGACTTTACAGTGTGGTGAACAGAGGATCATGGAGAATTTCATCAGCCTGGACAGAGTTATGATAAGATGACCAACTGTCCAGGGCTACCTAGGACATAGGAAGTTCTCAATACAGATAAATGTCAGTTAAAAAACAGGGACAGTCCAGAGAAAATGGAGAAAACTGGTCTTCTTAGGGAGCAGCTACCCAGCAGTGGAGAGAGGTTGGCTGCAGTCTTAAGACCTGAAAGCAACTAATAAAAAAGGCACCCCATGTTCATGGGCACACAATGGGGCATTGGCTATAACAGAGAATCAGGAAGGTGGAATCCTTGAGTGACCTGAGGACTGAGGCATAATTGATAGGATTCTGTGTGATACCCTCAGATAAAAGCTGACCTATTCTATGGCATTTCTGTGGGCTAGTCATGTATTTCCTGGACAGGGTCTCAGGATCTGAGCTGGTTGTAGGAGCAGTGCTGGAAGACACCCTAACCCAGAGGGGCCCGTCTCTCCCCCTACTATGAGAATCTGCTGCCCCTGCGAATCTCTATCTTCACTCTGTGTGCGACCCATTATTTGTTCCCCATCAGATACAGCTCTCTGGAGGTTTCTTATTGTTTTCTCAGTCTTCATTCACTCATTGAACAGAGAAGCATTGTGCATCCACTGTGTGCCAGGCACTTTAGGAAGGCAAGGAGAATAAAACTCGCCCTCAGATCTAAGAAGGCGGATGTACATGAAGTGACTAGCCCAGATAGTGAATTCTGACTTTGGTACATGCTAGACGTGAGGAGGAGAAGGCAATGGCGACCCGCTAAAGTACTTTGCCTGGAAAATCCCACGGACAGCAGAGCCTGGTGGGCTGCTCTCTATGAGGTCGCACAGAGTCGGACATGACTGAAGTGAGTTAATAGCAGCAGCAGCAGCAGTCATGAGGAAGGGTCTACAGAGAGTGACCAAGACAGGAGACTGATAAACACCGGGAGAAAGACTTCCCAAAAATAATGCAATTAAGATGGAATCTGGAAGATGAGAACAAATATGCTGGTCAAAGAGGAATGGAGTCTTCTAGGAAGGAAGACCAGCTTGTGTCAAGGTACAAGATCCTGGTGTATTCAAGTCCTGCATTTGAGGATGTCAGGAAAGGTGCTGTGTCGAGAGCAAAGGAAAAGAGGGAAAGAGATGAAAGGCTCTTTATGAAACAGTTGGGAAGTGGGCAACTCTAGGGAGACTCAAGTGACCTTGATGCCCACTTTCTTCCATTGTCTCTCAGCATCACCATGAAAAGAGAGGTTATTGCTTGTTCTGACGGCTGCAGGGCCCTGGTGGACACCGGGTCATCTCATATCCAAGGCCCAGGAAGACTGGTCGATAACATACAAAAGCTCATTGGTGCCAAGCCACAAGGTTCCAAGGTGAGGGGTCATGACCCAGGGTCACTCCCAGTCTCCACACACAACATAGGATCTCCATACTCAACCTCTCACCCTCTCTCTAACAGCACTACGTTTCATGTTCTGTGGTCAATACTCTGCCTTCTATTATCTTCACCATCAAAGGCATCAACTACCCAGTGCCAGCTCAAGCCTACATCCTCAAGGTGAGGGGACAATACTAAGGGTTGGTTCTCAAACTGGAGCTTGCAGGAACTCTTGGGCCACTGCTGGGAGGAGGGCACCCTCTGGAGGCCATGTCACACCGTTGCAGATGCTGCCGAGCCCTGTGGCTGGTCCAATGCCTGCCACAAAACCAATCACTTGAGAGTAAGGGCTGTGGGACACTGATTTTCCTGAAATAAATGTGGAGATACCACACCATAAGGCATAGCGGGAGTCAGGGAGTGGGGAACACTAAGGTCCTCAGTCCTCAAAGAGCGTCAATTCAGTCCAAACCCTTAGGTGCATGAGCATGAAATTCAGCTCTAGCAGTCCCTGAAATAGGCCATGGTACAAGGAGAATGGCTGGGGACAGTCCAAGTGTGAAGTCCCAGCATAAGTTAACAGTCCGCCTTAACTTCTCAAGATTTTTCTGGCTTGGATGATAAATTACATGGTCAGCCTAGTCCTCACTTGCATCTTCCCCTTGCTCTGAATAGCTGCCTCCTTTGTCAGTTGGGATACCCGACCCCTCAGTGGGGAGGTTGTAAAATAAGGTGTATGAAGGGCACACAGTGACTGCTCAGCCCCAGCACAGGGTGAAGACTCCATGTCAGCTCCCTGCGAGAGTTCAGAACAGGCTGATGGGCTCAAAGAAGGCTTTGAGGAAGAGAGGGAATTTCAGGAATTCTAAAATGACAAACTCATTGAGCCATATGGAGGGCTGCTTGGTTCTAGGCAAAAGTGCACTGGATTTTATGCAAATGTCATCTCAAGGTGGTCTGCACTAAGGCCCTGGGGACTTACTAGGGCTGATGAGGGCTATGGACTGACCAGTGCGGGTAGGGAACCAGAGTACCTTACCCACCCAAGCCTGAAGTGGCCAAAGAGGGTGAGTGTGGGCCGCAGGAGGCTTCTTCGAGTTCCTGAGTTAAGTGTTCAAGTACGTGTTGTGGGCACTGCTCTATTTCAGATGGATAACCTACATTGAGTTACTTGGTAGCACAAGGAACTCCACTCAGTTATAACAGCCTGGATGGGAGGGGTGTCTTTGGGACCAGGATACCTGGATACACACGATTGAGTCCCTCTACTGTCCACCTGAAACTCAGAATATTGTTAATCAGCTATATTCCAATGCAAAATAAAGCTTTTTTAAAAATAAAGGACAGATTGTGGGGATTCAGGAGGAGAACCAGCATTCTCTGCAGAGAAAACAAGGGGCAGGAGTCAGAAGGAAATAACAGGGAGTGAAGGGAACTATGGACACACTGTTCTTTTCTAAATAATTATATTGAAGTGTGGCATATGTTCAGTGTTGCATTAAGTTCTCCTGCACAACAATGTGACTCAGTTATACACATAAAAATTATATTTTTCTTATTCTTTTCCATGTGGTTTATCACTGAATGCTGAATAGAGTGCCTGATGCTCTACAATAGACTTTGCTGTTTTACATTCTTCTGTTTCCCAACCTCCCAGTCCTCCACTCACCACACCCTTCCTCATGACAACCTGATATCTTGGCCCTCTTTGGTTTTGGATGAACTCTCATATACCCTGCTGCTGAGAAAACCCCTTGATACTTACTAAAAATGGGAAATAAAATAATTTTGTGGGTCTGGATATTGGGAGAAGTCACTGGTAAGGGCTTATGGTGACTGGTGTGTGTCTCTGACTCCCCCAGGATTCCAGAGGCCACTGCTATACCGCCTTTAGAGAGAAAAGAGTGAGGATACCTACAGAGTGCTGGGTCCTGGGTAACGTCTTCCTGAGGCTGTATTTCTCAGTCTTTGATCGAGGAAATGACAGGATTGGCCTAGCACCGGCACTGTAAATGCTTGGAGTGGTTCAGGAATCAGAAAGGATATTCCTAAAACACATTCACTCACACTTTGGGCAGTCCTGCCCAGGATGCTGGTGAACGGTATCTGGTGTTTTGTACACCCTATTCTCAGTAAAGAATAAAGGGTTTCACTCTTAATGGTGTTGAAGCAAATGTTGCCTCTGTTTGTGTCTGGGTGTGAAGGATCTAGAGCCAAGTCTGAATCAAAATTGAGAGGAGCCCTCCTCCAACTGGCTTCAAGGAAAGGGGAGACTCATTGAAATGATTCTGGGAATCCAGGATACAAGAATCAGAGCAAATACAAAGATCTCAGTGACTGGACCCAAGAAATCAGAAGTCATCAATTCTCTTTCACCCTCACTATTTCCCTTCGGTCTGCTTTGATGGTCTTAGCCTGGCAACTTTTTTCCTTAAGGCTTCTACAGTTAGTGAGGGAGTTCAAGCTACCTACCCTAGGGTTTTAAGTCCTGAAGGCATCTCCTAGTAAGGAAAAAGGTTTGCAGACATCAGAGTTCAAGGGTGTTCTCTAAATGACCCACCTCAGTTCATATGTGCAGCCTCAGATCAGCCATCCTGGCAGGGACATAGGGTCTTATGACTGGCTTCACATGGTCTTTGGCCCTGACTCAGCAGCACACATAATTTTTAATGTCCTCCAGAAATACATGACTGAAGCTGGGGAGAGGCAGCCTCAAGGACAGCAACTGACAGATGGTCTAGGCCATGAAAGAGTTTGTGATGACCCACAAACTCCACCACCTCCTCATTAGGAGGAATTATATATAAGGGGTAATGAAATAGACTATCTTTGTCCCATCTCAGAGGAACTTATCACTGGGCTTCTCCTCCAGGGGATGTTGGGTGAAGTGCTTCATGCAGAGCTGGTTCTCCCTTTTTCCCACACCCTAGGCACCAGCTCTCTGCCACATATGCCTGCTCTGTCCTTTCCAGTCTTACCTGGTAAGTGGTGGTCCCAGTGGATCCTTGAGCCATCCTCCTCCTCCAGAGCCCAGAATGCCCCTTCCTTGGTCTCCAATGCTATTGAGGAGAATAAAATACATGAAATAGGAAACCCAAGGTACTCAGAGACTTAAGCCTTTCTGAGCATCCTCGGATAGGCTCTTTTGCAATGGAAGAATCCATTCTTTCCACCTGGAAGCCCTCAGGAGAATCCTCAGCTGAGTCAGTACGCGTCACAGGTTGATTTCCTTTCAGATTAACTGGTTTGATCTCCTTGTTGTATAAGGGACTCTCAAGAATCTTCTCAAGCACCAAAGTTCAAAAGCTCAATTCTTTGGCATTCACCCTTTCTTATGGTCCAGATCGCTCATCTGTACATTGTTAGTGGAAATATCATAGCTTTGACACTACAGACCTCTGTAGCAAAGTGAGTCTCTGCTTTGTAATACACTGTGCAGGTTTTCATAGCCTTTCTTCCTTCCAATAAGCAAGTGTCTTTTTATTCCAGGCTACAGTCAAGGTCCATTGTGTTTTTAGAGCCCAAGAAAATAAAATCTGCCACTGTTTCCACGTTTCCCTCATCTATATGCCATGATATGGTGCGACCGGATGCCATGAATGTTGACTATATTTTTGTGAAGAGTTTTTTGAATGTTGAGTCTTAAGCCAGTTTTTGCATCTCCTCTCCTCATCAATAGGCACTTTAGTTCTTCTTTGCTTTCTGCCATTAGAGCAGTGTCATCTTCATATCTGTGTATGTTGATATTTATCCCAGCAATCTTTATTCCAGCTCGGGATTTATGCAGTCCAACATATCAAATGATGTATCCTACATAAAAGTTAAATAACCAGAGTGAGAATGTACACCTTATCATGCTTCTTTCCCAGTTTTAAATCTTTCAGTTGTTCTGCATATGATTTTAACTGCAGCTTTTTGACCTACATACAGACTTTTCAGGAGACAGGTAAGGTGATCTGGTACTCCCATTTCCTTAAGAATTTTCCACAGTTTATGGTGGTCCTTTATGTGAAAGGCTTTAGCATAATCAGCGAATCAGATGGAAATGTTTTCTGGGATTCCCTTGCTTTCTCTATGATCCAATGGATGTTGGCAATTTGATCTCTGGTGCCTCAAACTAGTTTGTACATCTGGAAATTCTCAGTTCATGTAGTGTTGAAGCTTACCTTGAAGGATTTTGAGCATTACCTTGCTAGCAGGTGAGATGAGTGCAATTGTGTGATAGGTTGAACATTCATTGGAATTGCCTTTATTTATTTCATTTTTTTAATTTTTATTTTTGCTTTATTTTACTTTACAATACTGTATTAGTTTTGCCATACATTGACATGAATTCACCACATGTGTACATGAGTTCCCAGTCCCAAACCCCCTTCCCACCTCCCACCCCATATCATCTTTCTGGATCATCCCCATGCACCAGCCCCAAGCATCCTGTATCCTGCATCGAACATAGACTGGTGATTCGTTTCTTACCTGATAGTATACCTGTTTCAGTACATTGGAATGAAAATTGAACTTTTCCAGCACTGTGACCACTGCTGAGTTCTCCAAATTTGGTGACATATTGAATGCAGCACTTTTAAAGCGTCATTCTTCAGGATTTTTAAATAGCTCTACTGGAATTCCATCACCTCCCCTATCATTGTTTGTAGTGATGCTGCCTAAGGCCCATTTGACTTAATACTCCAGTATATCTGGCTTTGCATGAGTGGCACAAGCATCATCCCTATCCTGGTCATTGTGACCTTTTTTGTACAGTTCTTTTCTGCATTCTTGCCACCTCTTCTTAATCTCTTCTGCTTCTGTTAGGTCTCTGACTTTTCTTTCCTTTATTGTGTCCATCCTTGCATGATGTGTCCCTCTGGTAGCTCCAATTTTCCTGAAGCGATCTATACTCTTTACAATTCTATTATTTTCCTCTAATTCTTGCAGTATTCACTTATGAAGACTTTCTTATATCCCTGCCGGGGTCCAGTCCTGGTGGATCCAGGGTGATTCGAAGGGGAGATGGAGCAGGCAAGGGGAAACTTATTTATTTAGAAATATAAGATAGGAAAAAATAGTATAGTAGGAAAATTTAGTGGAGAAAAGATGCTGAATAACTTGGTTTATGGGGAAAGCTAATAAAACCTCAGGACAAGAGGTTTGCACCATCTACGTTAGGCCACTGGTGCCTATTTAAATAGCCGAGGATGCCCCACCTTAACCTCCCACTCTCATGGGCCTTAGAAGCCAGGGCAAGTAAGTAGAATTGGCGAGCCTCCACGCCCCAGGTGGGAATTCAGCCAGAAAATAGAGTAAGAAAAGACATGGTGGAAACCAGTCTTTCCAGTGACTGGCCCATCCTCTATTGTCCAGAAGGGCCTTTTATACTTTTGATTGTACATAGAGATCAATGGATAATACAAAATTATGCACCATCAGCAGCCCTGACTCTTATTGAGACCAGGCTTTCTCTCTGCATACCTAGCTGTGTACACAAGTCTTAGGTGATTTACATCACTTTCTCGCCAGAAAGCCAATTAACATTTTACAGCCCTTTTCTGATAAGGGTCTGTCAACCAGAGAACTTATTTGTGTTGTTCTTCCCAAAGTCTGGTGCCACTCTCAGAAAGCACTAAATAATGTTACATTCTTACATAGCAAGGACACAACAATTTATAACAATGAAAGAAATACAGTGATTTATAACAAAGAGAATAGTAATTAACTCAAAAGTCTAGTGTTGCTGACATCAAAACTACTATATTCTTATTTCTGCATCCCGATTACATTGATTAATATCCTCCCAGGTGCCTAAAAGATGAAGGATATGGAGGCCTGGCGGCAAACATTAACTCAACCAATGAATCCCTTCATCAAACTAATTCTTAGCTCTAAAAAGGCTCTACATCTTTAAGATGTTTTAAGCTTCATGTCTCTCATGGTTGAGGGGCTGTAAACAATTCACAAGTTGCAAAAGTCCGGGCAGAATGGTCAGGTAAGTTAGAAAGCCATCAAAGGGGTTTAAACCAAGACATTCTTTCTATATGCAGGAGACTGTTACCTGGAGCCCTAAGTTAATTCCTTTTAGAGGAAGGTGATCGGGGATGGACCCCTGTTATGTCAGAAGAGTGGAAAACACAGTACAATAAGACAGGCAGACTCTGGTGTTTGGAGGTAGATGATCAGGTGGAGGACCCCTTGAGACCTGACTCGCCTTGCCCGTCAGGTCTCTCTGCATGACCTTATCATGGGTGGGAGCTCTCGTGCTGGCTACCAGCATATCCCCTTGCCATTCTCTGGAAATCTGTATTCCATTTAGTATATCTTTCCCTTTCTGCTTTGCCTTTCACTTCTCTTATTTTCTCAGCTGTTTTTATGGCCTCCTTAGGTAACCCCCTTTCCACCTCACATTTGTTCTTCTTGGGGATGGTTTTGGTGACCGCCTCCTGTACAGTGTTACAAACCTCCATCCATAGTTCTTCAGGCTTCCAGACCTAATCCCTTGAATCTATTTTTCATCTCCACTATAAAATCACAAGGGGTTTGATCTAGGTCATAGCTGAATGTTCTACTGGTTTTCCTTACTTACCTCAATTAAAGCATGACTACTTCTCGCATTTGCCTAAGCATTGTTGCCAAATGACCACCCACCACTCCCACTGGGTGTGGAGCAAAAACACACAATTTGAGGACTGTTACCCTTGGTTTGTGCTTGGCTTTTCACGTGCTTAGCTCTATGACCTTGATCAAGTCCCTTAACCTCAGTTTGCTCATCTGGTCAATGGGCACGATGATGATAAATCCACCTCTAGATGAATGTGTGCCTGCTAAGAAGAGGTGGCCCTGAGAGGGCTTCCTGGGTTCCTGAGTCTGGAAAAAGTATGAATTATTTTTCCATCTGGGGAGATGGAAATCTTCTGTTTAGAGGTTATGGCTGCCATCCCCAAGGCTAAATATTGATTCAAGCCAAATGACATCTATCTCTGAACCTGACCCAGAACTCTGACTGAGCCGATGCTTCTGTTTTCTGGGCCCCAACAAGAGCGAATCATTACTGGCTCAGATTGCTTCCTTCCCAGGCTTACCAGTCTGCCTTTCCTTGTCAACTACTTCTAGCTTGAAATCACACTGCAAGGAGAGTTGTAAGGCTGTTGGTCTCTTTTCGGTTTCCCACATCTCCAGCGTAGCAAGAAGTTGCTGTTATGGCTACTTGTCATAGAAACAACTATGACTACATGTACAGTCCAATCTCAGCCTGTTAAAAGTAACTGTCCCCATTTGATGCCTCATGTTTAAATTACCTACAGTTGCCTTAGAAACCTTCCTATGCCTGCTGTTTAATGACCAAATATGTGTGGACTTGATCTAGTTTTCTTTCCCAAGTATGATTCCAACCATGCAATGAAGTAACCAGACATTTAGTCTTCTAACTACCCACAGGAATTGACAAAAGCAAACCACCCATCCATTTCTTACTTGCCCCAAAACGACTTTGAAGTGATCTGCTGAAACAATGTGATACATTGGCATGTACACTCCAGAAGGGACACTTTTTCTGGATCCGTTTTGCACCTAGTGCCCTATGTCTACCACAAGCGTCACTCTCCAGCAGCCGGTCACCTGGTTTTTGCAGATTCTGCCCACTCCAGATCCCTTCGACAACCCTCAGTAAAATCTAGAGAACAAACTCAGTCAAAGCTCTCTCTCCTACAGAAAACAGTTTTTTGTTTTGTTTTGTTCTTTTAGAAAACAATTTTTGGTAACACATTCAAAACCTTGTGCTCCTTGCCTTGGATTCAAGGACCTGCACCAGAGGATGGGAAGCCTCCCCTTCCAACTAAATCTTTCTCCAATCCAAACAGGACCAGAGCCTTCACTGGACCCTGTGTCCTCATTGGTATCATTCAGTTGCTAAGCCATGTCTGACTCTTTGTGATTACATGTTTGGCTAAAAAAACAGGCCTCCCTGGCTTTCACTGTTTCGTATAGTTTCCTCAAACTCAAGTCCTTTGAGTAGGTGATGCCATCTCATATTCTCATCTCTCTCCTTCTGCCGACAATCTTTCCCAGCGTCAGGGTCTCTTCCAAAGAGCTGGGTCTTGACATCATTGGCCTATGTGTTGGGGCTTCATCTTCATCATCAGTCCTTCCATTGAATATTGCTCTACCACTTCCTAACTAAACTCATGTTTCCAATCACCTAACAATATTAAACATTGATAAAGTTTAATAGATGTGGGATCTGGTCCCCTGGGAGATCCCAGCACTGCCACCCTGCCTTTCTCTTACCATTCTCTCCACCTGGCATAGAATTGCTTCCCTACAGCTTCTCCAGCTTGAAATGGCATGCTGACCCAAAATTGTCAGCTTTCCAGGTTTGTTCCTTCCTCCTTCCTTAAAAACTTCTGCCTGCTCCCTGATTGTCCTCTGTACATCAGTTCAGTTCAATCTTTCAGTCATGTCCACTATTTGCTATATCATGGGGTGCAGCATACCAGGCTTCCCTGTCCATCACCAACTCCCAGAACTTGCTCAAACTCATGTTCATCAAGTTAATGATGCCACCCCACAATTTCGTCTTCTGTCTTCTCTTTTGCCTCCTGCTTTTAATCTTTCCCATCATCGGGGTCTTTTATAATAAGCTAGTTCTACCCATCAATTGTCCGAAATAATGGAGGTTCAGCTTCAGCATCAGTTCTTCCAATGAATATTCAGGACTTAGTTCCCCTAAGATGGACTGGTTGGATCTCCTTGCAGTCCAAGGATTCTCAAGAGTCTTGTGCAGCACACAGTGCAAAAGCATCAATTCTTTAGTTCTCAGCTTTCTTTATGGTCTAACTCTCACATCCACTCAGGACTTCTGGAAAAACCATAGCTTTGATTGTACAGATCTTTGCTGGTAAAGTTATGTCTATGCTTTTTAGTATTCTGTCAAGGTTTTTCATAGCTTTTCTTCCAAGGACCAAGTGTTGTGTTGTTTTGTTTTGTTTTGTTTTCCCACAGCTGCAGTTACTATCTGCAGTTATTTTGGAGCTGAGGGAAATAAACTCTGTCACTGGGCTCATTGTTTCTCCATGTATTTGCCATGAAATAATGGAACTGGATGCACTAATCTTCTTTTTTTGATCTGTATGTACTAATCAAGACCATCCTCAATAAAATGAAATGCAAAAAGGCAAAACTGTTGTCTGATGATGCCTTAGAAATAACTTAGAAAAGAAGAGAAGCAAAAGGCAAGAGGGAAAAGAAACACATACAAATTTGAATGCAGAGTTCCAAAGATAGCAAGAAGAGATTTAGAAAAGACTTCCTAAGTGATCAGTGCATAGATATAGAGGAAAACAACAGAATGGGTAAGACCAGAGATCTGCTCAAGAAAATTAGAGGCAAAGAAGGATCGCTTCATGCAAAGATGGGCCAAATAAAATACAGAAATATCATGGACCTAAGAGAAGCAGAATAAATTAAGAAGAGGTTGAAAGAATATATAGAAGAGCTATACAAAAGGGATATTAATGATCCAGATAAACACGATGGTGTGATCACTCACCTAGAGCTAGACATCCTGAAATGTGACGTCAAGAGGGCCTTAAGAAGCATCATTACGTGTAAAGCTAGTGGTTGTGATGGAATTGTAGTTGAACTATTTCAAATCCTAAATGTTGATGCTGTTAAAGTGCTTACTTAATACGCTAGCAAATTTGGAAATCTCAGCAGTGGCACAGGATTGGAAAGGTTGTTTTCATTGCAATCCCAAAGAAAGGTAATTTCTAAGAATGTTCAACTACCACACAGTTGCACTCATCTCACATGCTACCAAAGTAATTTCTCCAAGCAAGTCTTCAACAGTACATGAACTGTGAAATCCCATATGTTGAAGCTGGATTTAGAAAAGGCAGAAGAACCAGAGATCAAATTGCCATCATCCACTGGATCATAGAAAAATCAAGAGAATTCCAGAAATATACTTACTTCTGCTTTATTGACCATATAAAAGCCTTTGACAGTGTGGATCACAACAAACTGTGGAAAAATTACCCAGATTGGCATACCAGACCATCTTGCCTGCCTTCTGAGAAGTCTGTATGCAGGTCAAGAAGCGATAGTTACAACTGAACATGGAACAGCAGACTGGTTCCAAATCAGGAAAGGAGTAAATAAAGGTTGTATATTGTCACCCTGCTTATTTAAATTATATGCTGAGTACATCATGCGAAATGCCCAACTGGATGAAGCACAAGCTGGACTCATGGTTGCTGGGAGAAATATCAATCACCTCAGATATGCAGAAGAGACCACTCTCATGGCAGAACGTGAAGAGAAACGAATGAGCCTCTTGATGAAAGTGAAAGGGGAGAGTGAAACATCTGGCTTAAATTCCACATTTAAAAAATGAAGATCATTGCATTTAATCTCATAACTTAATGGCAAATAGATGGGGAAACAATGGAAACAGTAAGAGACTTTATTTTTAAGGGCTCAAAAATCACTGCAGATGATGACTGCAGTCATGAAATTGAAAGATCCTTGCTTGTTTGAAGAAAAGTTATGACAAACTTAGCAGCATTTTTAAAAGCAAAGGCATTACTTTGCTGAAAAAGTTCAGTATAATCGAAGCTATTTTTCCAGTTGTCATGTATGGATGTGACAGTTGCGGTATAAAGAATGGTGACTAATGAAGAATTGAAGGTTTTGAACTGTGGTGTTGGATGAGAGTCTTGAGAGTCCCTTGGACTACAAGGAGATCCAACAAGTCCATACTAAAGGAAATCAATCCTGAATACTCATTGGAAGGATATATGCTGAAGCTGAAACTCCAATATCTTGGTCAACTGATGTGAAGAACGTACTCATTAGAAAAGACCCTAGAGGGCGGAGGGAAAGATGGCGGAGGAATAGGACGGGAAGATCACTTTCTCCCTCACAAATTCCTCAAAAGAACATTTCAACGCCGAGCAAACTCCACAAAACAACTTCTGTAGGCTGGCAGAAGACATCAGGCAACCAGAAAAGCAGACCATTGTCTTCAAAAACAGGTAGGAAAAAATATAAAAGACGAAAAAGGAGACAAAGGAGGTGGGGAGGGAGCTCCGTCCCAGGAAGGAAGCCCGTCCTGGGAAGGGAATTTTAAGAAGAGAGGTTTCCAAACACCAGGAAACACTCTCCCTGCCGAGTCTGTGGCGAGCCTTGGAAACACAGAGGCAACATAACAGGAAGGAAAAATAGATAAATAATTAAAACCAACAGATTACAAGCGCAACAGTAACTCCCCTAGCGGAAAAGCAGCACAGACGCCTGCATCCGCCATTGGGAAGTGGGGGCAGGGCAGGAACGCGCGGGAGGCGCGGGCTGCAGTGCTTTGCAAGAATCGGGCAGGAATGCCCCACGCACAACCAGAACGATCTAACTTGGGCTAGCAAACCAGACTGTGGGATAGCTACCACGCGAAAAGCTCGAACGTATGATACTGCCAGGACCGAGCACAGAACAAAGGACAGAACGGAAAAAGCCGGCTGCAGACCATTCCCCGCCGGGGACAGGCAGCCAGAGCCGTAAGGACTGGAAAGGGGCAATTGCAGACCCGGAGAGACTTTACGTACCTAACTGCAAGCAGGCTCCTTTGCTAAGACTTCTGGGGGTGCTGGACAGTCACAGTCTGCCTCACGGGGTGCGCCAGCGGTCCACCCAGAGAGCTGAGCGGCAGTGGCAGAAAAGGTGACAAGCCGCGGTGATCGCGCTCGCCAAACTCCTGAGCTACTCGGACCTGGGAAGGGCACATCCCAGCCGCATTTGTGCCTCTGAGGGCTGCCTGAGCACCTAACCTGAGCGGCTTGGACCGGGGAAGTGCACGCAGCCTAGGGCCAGCCCCAGACGGTTCCCAGCTGAGCATCGTAGAGCCGGAGCGGTTTGTGCGCCGCGAGAAAGGACAGGTCAAGTGGAGCAGAGATACTGTGTGCACAGGACAGTGCTATTTGTTTGCAGCATCCCCCCTCCCCACAGCACTACTGAACTAGTGAGCCTAAAAAACCAGCAAACAGAAGAAGTTAAACAGAGGGAACCACCTTGGAAGTGAGCCCATACAGCCCATAACATCAGAGAAGGGCCAGGTATATTTTTAATATTTTTAAAATCATTCCTTTTTTTTTTTTTTTTGCTTTTTGCTTTTTTGTTTTTTTTTTTCTTTTTTTTTCCTGGCTTTTTTTTTAATTCTTAAGTCTTCTATTTCTCCTCTAATTTTTATTTCTATAACCTATTATTACTATTTTTTAAAAAAGACTTTTTTTTTTTTAAGGCAAACACCATATATACTCTTTGGATGGTTGTTGGTGTTTTTTGTTGTTGTTGTTTGTTTTTTAATAATTTTTTTCTTTCTTCCTTTTTCCTTCTGCTTTTCTTTAATATTGTATCTTTGAAAATCCAACCTCTACTCTAGATTGTTAATCTTTGCTCTTAGGTTTTTGTTGTCAATTTTGTACATTTAAAAACCCAAACTTCACTACCCAAGTTTACCTGAGAGCAAGATTACTGGCTTGACCACTCTCTCCTCCTCTGGACTCTCCTTTTTCTCCACCAGGTGGCCTCTGTCTCTTTTCTCCCCATCTCTTCTCTATTCAACTCTGTGAATCGCTGTGTGTTCCAGACGGTGGAGAACACCTAAGGAACTGGTTACTGGCAGGATTTGTCTCTTTCCTACTCATTCCTCTCTCTTATCCTCCTGGTCACCTCTGTCTACTTCCTCCCTCTCCTCTGCCCCGTATAACTCTGTAAATACCTCTGAGCGGTCCAGACTATAGACCGCACATAAGGAAGTGACTACTGGCTAGCTTGCTCTCTCCTCTTTTGATCTCACCGCATCTCATTCCAGTTACCTCTAATTACCCCCTCCATCTTCTCTTCTCCTTGTAACTCAGTGAACCTCTCTGAGTGTCCCTCAAGGTGGAGAAACTTTTCATCTTTAACCTAGATGTTTTATCATCGGTGCTGTATAGATGGAGAAGTCTAGAGGCTACTGTGAAAATAAAACTGAAAACCAGAAGCAGGAAGCTTAAACCCAAAGCCTGAAAACATTAGAGAACTCTTGAATTCAGGGAACATTAAGCAATAGGAGCTCATCAAAAGCCTTCATACCTACACTGAAACCAAGCTCCACCCAAGGGCCAACAAGTTCCAAAACAAGACATACCACGCAAATTCTCCAGCAACACAGGAACACTCCCCTGAGCCTCAATATACAGGCAGCTCAAAATTATCCCAATACCTTTGATGTCTCATAACCCATTACGGGTCACTCCACTGCACTCCAGAGAGAAGAAACCCAGCTCCACCCACCAAAACTCCAACACAAGCCTCCCTAACCAGGAAACCTTGACAAACCACTGATAGAACCCCACCCAAAGTGAGGAAGCTCCATAATAAAGAGAACTCCACAAATTATCAGAATATAAAAGGCCACGCCAAACGCAGCAATATAACCAAGATGAAGAGACAGAGGAATACTCAGCAGGTAAAGGAACAGGAGAGTTGCCCACCAAATCAAACAAAAGAGGAAGAAGTAGGAATCTACCGGAGAAGGAATTCCGAATATTGATAGTGAAAATGATCCAAAATCTTGAAATCAAAATGGAAACACAGATAAATAGCCTAGAGACAAGGATTGAGAAGATGCAAGAAAGGTTTAACAAGGACCTAGAAGAAATAAAAAAGAGTCAAAATATAATGAATAACACAATAAATGAGATCAGAAACACTCTGGAGGCAACAAATAGCAGAATAACAGAGGCAGAAGATAGGATTAGTGAAATAGAAGATAGAATGGTAGAAATAAATGAATCAGAGAGGAAACAAGAAAAACGAATTAAAAGAAACGAGGACAACCTCAGAGACCTCCAGGACAATATGAAACGCTCCAACATTCGAATTATAGGAGTCCCAGAAGAAGAAGACAGAAAGAAAGATCATGAGAAAATCCTTGAGGAGATAATAGTTGAAAACTTCCTAAAATGGGGAAGGAAATAATCACCCAAGTCCAAGAAACACAGAGAGTCCCAAATAGGATAAACCCAAGGCGAAACACCCCAAGACACATATTAATCAAATTAACAAAGATCAAACACAAAGAACAAATATTAAAAGCAGCAAGGGAAAAACAACAAATAACACACAAGGGGATTCCCATAAGGATAACAGCTGATCTGTCAATAGAAACTCTCCAGGCCAGGAGGGAATGGCAAGACATACTTAAAGTGATGAAAGACAATAACCTACAGCCCAGATTACTGTACCCAGCAAGGATCTCATTCAAATACGAAGGAGAAATCAAAAGCTTTACAGACAAGCAAAAGCTGAGAGAATTCAGCACCACCAAACCAGCTCTCCAACAAATTCTAAAGGATATCCTCTAGACAGGAAACACGAAAGGGTGTATAAACCCGAACCCAAAACAATAAAGTAAATGGCAACGGGATCATACTTATCAATAATTACCTTAAACGTAAATGGGTTGAACGCCCCAACCAAAAGACAAAGACTGGCCGAATGGATACAAAACAAGACCCCTCTATATGCTGCTTACAAGAGACCCACCTCAAAACAAGGGACACATACAGACTGAAAGTGAAGGGCTGGAAAAGATATACCACGCGAATAGAGACCAAAAGAAAGCAGGAGTGGCAATACTCATATCCGATAAAATAGACTTTAAAACAAAGGCTGTGAAAAGAGACAAAGAAGGCCACTACATAATGATCAAAGGAACAATCCAAGAAGAAGATATAACAATTATAAATATATATGCACCCAATATAGGAGCACCACAATATGTAAGACAAATGCTAACAAGTATGAAAGGGGAAATCAACAATAACACAATAATAGTGGGAGACTTTAATACCCCACTCACACCTATGGACAGATCAACTAAACAGAAAATTAACAAAGAAACGCAAACTTTAAATGATACATTGGATCAGTTAGACCTAATTGATATCTATAGGACATTTCACCCCAAAACAACGAATTTCACCTTTTTTTCAAGTGCTCATGGAACCTTCTCCAGGATAGATCACATCCTGGGCCATAAATCTAAACTTGATAAATTCAAAAAAATCGAAATCATTCCAAGCATCTTTTCTGACCATAATGCATTAAGATTAGATCTCAATTACAGGAGAAAAACTATTAAAAATTCCAACATATGGAGGTTGAACAACACACTTCTGAATAACCAACAAATCACAGAAGAAATCAAAAAGAAATCAAAATATGCATAGAAACTAATGAAATGAAAACACAACAACCCAAAACCTGTGGGACACTATAAAAGCAGTGCTAAGAGGAAAGTTCATAGCAATACAGGCATACCTCAAGAAACAAGAAAAAGTCAAATAAATAACCTAACTCTACAACTAAAGCAACTAGAAAAGGAAGAGTTGGAGAACCCCAGAGTGAGTAGAAGGAAAGAAATCTTAAAAATTAGGGCAGAAATAAATGCAAAAGAAACAAAAGAGACCATAGCAAAAATCAACAAAGCCAAAAGCTGGTTCTTTGAAAGGATAAATAAAATTGACAAACCATTAGCCAGACTCATCAAGAAGCAAAGAGAGAAAAATCAAATCAATAAAATTAGAAATGAAAATGGAGAGATCACAACAGAAAACACAGAAATACAAAGGATCATAAGAGACTACTATCAGCAGTTGTATGCCAATAAAATGGACAACGTGGAAGAAATGGACAAATTCTTAGAAAAGTACAATTTTCCAAAACTGAACCAGGAAGAAATCGAAAATCTTAACAGACCCATCACAAGCACGGAAATTGATACTGTAATCAGAAATCTTCCAGCAAACAAAAGCCCAGGTCCAGATGGCTTCACAGCTGAATTCTACCAAAAATTTCGAGAAGAGCTAACACCTATCCTACTCAAACTCTTCCAGAAAATTGCAGAGGAAGGTAAACTTCCAAACTCATTCTATGAGGCCACCATCACCCTAATACCAAAACCTGACAAAGATGTCACAAAAAAGAAAACTACAGGCCAATATCTCTGATGAACATAGATGCAAAAATCCTCAACAAAATTCTAGCAATCAGAATCCAACAACACATTAAAAAGATCATACACCATGACCAAGTGGGCTTTATCCCAGGGATGCAAGGATTCTTCAATATCCGCAAATCAATCAATGTAATTCACCACATTAACAAATTGAAAATAAAAACCATATGATTATCTCAATAGATGCAGAGAAGGCCTTTGACAAAATTCAACATCCATTTATGATAAAAACTCTCCAGAAAGCAGGAATAGAAGGAACATACCTCAACATAATAAAAGCTATCTATGACAAACCCACAGCAAACATTATCCTCAATGGTGAAAAATTGAAAGCATTTCCCTAAAGTCAGGAACAAGACAAGGGTGTCCACTTTCACCGCTACTATTCAACATAGTTCTGGAAGTTTTGGCCACAGCAATCAGAGCAGAAAAAGAAATAAAAGGAATCCAAATCGGAAAAGAAGAAGTAAAACTCTCACTGTTTGCAGATGACATGATCCTCTACATGGAAAACCCTAAAGACTCCACCAGAAAATTACTAGAGATCATCAATGAATATAGTAAAGTTGCAGGATATAAAATCAACACACAGAAATCCCTTGCATTCCTATACACGAATAATGAGAAAGTAGAAAAAGAAATTAAGGAAACAATTCCATTCACCATTGCAACGAAAAGAATAAAATACTTAGGAATATATCTACCTAAAGAAACTAAAGACCTATATATAGAAAACTATAAAACACTGATGAAAGAAATCAAAGAGGACACTAATAGATGGAGAAATATACCATGTTCATGGATTGGAAGAATCAATATAGTGAAAATGAGTATACTACCCAAAGCAATTTACAAATTCAATGCAATCCCTATCAAGCTACCAGCCACATTTTTCACAGAACTAGAACAAATCATTTCAAGATTTGTATGGAAATACAAAAACCTCGAATAGCCAAAGCAATCTTGAGAAAGAAGAATGGAACTGGAGGAATCAACTTGCCTGACTTCAGGCTCTACTACAAAGCCACAGTCATCAAGACAGTATGGTACTGGTACAAAGACAGACATATAGATCAATGGAACAAAATAGAAAGCCCAGAGATAAATCCACACACATATGGACACCTTATCTTTGACAAAGGAGGCAAGAATATACAATGGAGTAAAGACAATCTCTTTAACAAGTGGTGCTGGGAAAACTGGTCAACCACTTGTAAAAGAATGAAACTAGATCACTTTCTAACACCGCACACAAAAATAAACTCAAAATGGATTAAAGATCTAAATGTAAGATCAGAAACTATAAAACTCCTAGAGGAGAACATAGGCAAAACACTGTCAGACATAAATCACAGCAGGATCCTCTATGATCCACCTCCCAGAATTCTGGAAATAAAAGCAAAAATAAACAAATGGGATCTAATTAAAATTAAAAGCTTCTGCACAACAAAGGAAAATATAAGCAAGGTGAAAAGACAGCCTTCTGAATGGGAGAAAATAATAGCAAATGAAGCAACTGACAAACAACTAATCTCAAAAATATACAAGCAACTTCTGCAGCTCAACTCCAGAAAAATAAACGACCCAATCAAAAATGGGCCAAAGAACTAAATAGACATTTCTCCAAAGAAGACATACGGATGGCTAACAAACACATGAAAAGATGCTCAACATCACTCATTATTAGAGAAATGCAAATCAAAACCACAATGAGGTACCACTTCACACCAGTCAGAATGGCTGCGATCCAAAAATCTGCAAGCAATAAATGCTGGCGAGGGTGTGGAGAAAAGGGAACCCTCCTACACTGTTGGTGGGAATGCAAACTAGTACAGCCACTATGGAAAACAGTGTGGAGATTCCTTAAAAAATTGCAAATAGATCTACCTTATGACCCAGCAATCCCACTTCTGGGCATACACACCGAGAAACCAGAATTGAAAGAGACACATGTACCCCAATGTTCATCGCAGCACTGTTTATAATAGCCAGGACATGGAAACAACCTAGATGTCCATCAGCAGATGAATGGATAAGAAAGCTGTGGTACATATACACAATGGAGTATTACTCAGCCGTTAAAAGAATTCATTTGAATCAGTTCTGATGAGATGGATGAAACTGGAGCCGATTATCCAGAGTGAAGTAAGCCAGAAAGAAAAACACCAATACAGTATACTAACACATATATATGGAATTTAGGAAGATGGCAATGACGACCCTGTATGCAAGACAGGGAAAGAGACACAGATGTGTATAACGGACTTTTGGACTCAGAGGGAGAGGGAGAGGGTGGGATGATTTGGGAGAATGACATTCGAACATGTATACTATCATGTGAATTGAATCGCCAGTCTATGTCTGACGCAGGATGCAGCATGCTTGGGGCTGGTGCATGGGGATGACCCAGAAAGATGTTATGGGGAGGGAGGTGGGAGGGGTTCATGTTTGGGAATGCATGCAAGAATTAAAGATTTTAAAATTAAAAAAAAAAACATAAAAAAAAAAGAAAGTGTTATAAATATACAATGGAAAATTACTCAGCCTCAAAAAAAAAAAAAAAAAAGAATTGTAGTTGAACTATTTCAAATCCTAAATGTTGATGCTGTTAAAGTGCTTACTTAATACGCTAGCAAATTTGGAAATCTCAGCAGTGGCACAGGATTGGAAAGGTTGTTTTCATTGCAATCCCAAAGAAAGGTAATTTCTAAGAATGTTCAACTACCACACAGTTGCACTCATCTCACATGCTACCAAAGTAATTTCTCCAAGCAAGTCTTCAACAGTACATGAACTGTGAAATCCCATATGTTGAAGCTGGATTTAGAAAAGGCAGAAGAACCAGAGATCAAATTGCCATCATCCACTGGATCATAGAAAAATCAAGAGAATTCCAGAAATATACTTACTTCTGCTTTATTGACCATATAAAAGCCTTTGACAGTGTGGATCACAACAAACTGTGGAAAAATTACCCAGATTGGCATACCAGACCATCTTGCCTGCCTTCTGAGAAGTCTGTATGCAGGTCAAGAAGCGATAGTTACAACTGAACATGGAACAGCAGACTGGTTCCAAATCAGGAAAGGAGTAAATAAAGGTTGTATATTGTCACCCTGCTTATTTAAATTATATGCTGAGTACATCATGCGAAATGCCCAACTGGATGAAGCACAAGCTGGACTCATGGTTGCTGGGAGAAATATCAATCACCTCAGATATGCAGAAGAGACCACTCTCATGGCAGAACGTGAAGAGAAACGAATGAGCCTCTTGATGAAAGTGAAAGGGGAGAGTGAAACATCTGGCTTAAATTCCACATTTAAAAAATGAAGATCATTGCATTTAATCTCATAACTTAATGGCAAATAGATGGGGAAACAATGGAAACAGTAAGAGACTTTATTTTAAGGGCTCAAAATCACTGCAGATGATGACTGCAGTCATGAAATTGAAAGATCCTTGCTTGTTTGAAGAAAAGTTATGACAAACTTAGCAGCATTTTTAAAAGCAAAGGCATTACTTTGCTGAAAAGTTCAGTATAATCGAAGCTATTTTTCCAGTTGTCATGTATGGATGTGACAGTTGCGGTATAAAGAATGGTGACTAATGAAGAATTGAAGGTTTTGAACTGTGGTGTTGGATGAGAGTCTTGAGAGTCCCTTGGACTACAAGGAGATCCAACAAGTCCATACTAAAGGAAATCAATCCTGAATACTCATTGGAAGGATATATGCTGAAGCTGAAACTCCAATATCTTGGTCAACTGATGTGAAGAACGTACTCATTAGAAAAGACCCTAGAGGGCGGAGGGAAAGATGGCGGAGGAATAGGACGGGAAGATCACTTTCTCCCTCACAAATTCCTCAAAAGAACATTTCAACGCCGAGCAAACTCCACAAAACAACTTCTGTAGGCTGGCAGAAGACATCAGGCAACCAGAAAAGCAGACCATTGTCTTCAAAAACAGGTAGGAAAAAATATAAAAGACGAAAAAGGAGACAAAGGAGGTGGGGAGGGAGCTCCGTCCCAGGAAGGGAAGCCCGTCCTGGGAAGGGAATTTTAAGAAGAGAGGTTTCCAAACACCAGGAAACACTCTCCCTGCCGAGTCTGTGGCGAGCCTTGGAAACACAGAGGGCAACATAACAGGAAGGAAAAATAGATAAATAATTAAAACCAACAGATTACAAGCGCAACAGTAACTCCCCTAGCGGAAAAGCAGCACAGACGCCTGCATCCGCCATTGGGAAGTGGGGGCAGGGCAGGAACGCGCGGGAGGCGCGGGCTGCAGTGCTTTGCAAGAATCGGGCAGGAATGCCCCACGCACAACCAGAACGATCTAACTTGGGCTAGCAAACCAGACTGTGGGATAGCTACCACGCGAAAAGCTCGAACGTATGATACTGCCAGGACCGAGCACAGAACAAAGGACAGAACGGAAAAAGCCGGCTGCAGACCATTCCCCGCCGGGGACAGGCAGCCAGAGCCGTAAGGACTGGAAAGGGGCAATTGCAGACCCGGAGAGACTTTACGTACCTAACTGCAAGCAGGCTCCTTTGCTAAGACTTCTGGGGTGCTGGACAGTCACAGTCTGCCTCACGGGGTGCGCCAGCGGTCCACCCAGAGAGCTGAGCGGCAGTGGCAGAAAAGGTGACAAGCCGCGGTGATCGCGCTCGCCAAACTCCTGAGCTACTCGGACCTGGGAAGGGCACATCCCAGCCGCATTTGTGCCTCTGAGGGCTGCCTGAGCACCTAACCTGAGCGGCTTGGACCGGGGAAGTGCACGCAGCCTAGGGCCAGCCCCAGACGGTTCCCAGCTGAGCATCGTAGAGCCGGAGCGGTTTGTGCGCCGCGAGAAAGGACAGGTCAAGTGGAGCAGAGATACTGTGTGCACAGGACAGTGCTATTTGTTTGCAGCATCCCCCCTCCCCACAGCACTACTGAACTAGTGAGCCTAAAAAACCAGCAAACAGAAGAAGTTAAACAGAGGGAACCACCTTGGAAGTGAGCCCATACAGCCCATAACATCAGAGAAGGGCCAGGTATATTTTTAATATTTTTAAAATCATTCCTTTTTTTTTTTTTTTGCTTTTTGCTTTTTTGTTTTTTTTTTCTTTTTTTTTCCTGGCTTTTTTTTTAATTCTTAAGTCTTCTATTTCTCCTCTAATTTTTATTTCTATAACCTATTATTACTATTTTTTAAAAAAGACTTTTTTTTTTTTAAGGCAAACACCATATATACTCTTTGGATGGTTGTTGGTGTTTTTGTTGTTGTTGTTGTTGTTTGTTTTTAATAATTTTTTTCTTTCTTCCTTTTCCTTCTGCTTTTCTTTAATATTGTATCTTTGAAAATCCAACCTCTACTCTAGATTGTTAATCTTTGCTCTTAGGTTTTTGTTGTCAATTTTGTACATTTAAAAACCCAAACTTCACTACCCAAGTTTACCTGAGAGCAAGATTACTGGCTTGACCACTCTCTCCTCCTCTGGACTCTCCTTTTTCTCCACCAGGTGGCCTCTGTCTCTTTTCTCCCCCATCTCTTCTCTATTCAACTCTGTGAATCGCTGTGTGTTCCAGACGGTGGAGAACACCTAAGGAACTGGTTACTGGCAGGATTTGTCTCTTTCCTACTCATTCCTCTCTCTTATCCTCCTGGTCACCTCTGTCTACTTCCTCCCTCTCCTCTGCCCCGTATAACTCTGTAAATACCTCTGAGCGGTCCAGACTATAGACCGCACATAAGGAAGTGACTACTGGCTAGCTTGCTCTCTCCTCTTTTGATCTCACCGCATCTCATTCCAGTTACCTCTAATTACCCCCTCCATCTTCTCTTCTCCTTGTAACTCAGTGAACCTCTCTGAGTGTCCCTCAAGGTGGAGAAACTTTTCATCTTTAACCTAGATGTTTTATCATCGGTGCTGTATAGATGGAGAAGTCTAGAGGCTACTGTGAAAATAAAACTGAAAACCAGAAGCAGGAAGCTTAAACCCAAAGCCTGAAAACATTAGAGAACTCTTGAATTCAGGGAACATTAAGCAATAGGAGCTCATCAAAAGCCTTCATACCTACACTGAAACCAAGCTCCACCCAAGGGCCAACAAGTTCCAAAACAAGACATACCACGCAAATTCTCCAGCAACACAGGAACACTCCCCTGAGCCTCAATATACAGGCAGCTCAAAATTATCCCAATACCTTTGATGTCTCATAACCCATTACGGGTCACTCCACTGCACTCCAGAGAGAAGAAACCCAGCTCCACCCACCAAAACTCCAACACAAGCCTCCCTAACCAGGAAACCTTGACAAACCACTGATAGAACCCCACCCAAAGTGAGGAAGCTCCATAATAAAGAGAACTCCACAAATTATCAGAATATAAAAAGGCCACGCCAAACGCAGCAATATAACCAAGATGAAGAGACAGAGGAATACTCAGCAGGTAAAGGAACAGGAGAGTTGCCCACCAAATCAAACAAAAGAGGAAGAAGTAGGGAATCTACCGGAGAAGGAATTCCGAATATTGATAGTGAAAATGATCCAAAATCTTGAAATCAAAATGGAAACACAGATAAATAGCCTAGAGACAAGGATTGAGAAGATGCAAGAAAGGTTTAACAAGGACCTAGAAGAAATAAAAAGAGTCAAAATATAATGAATAACACAATAAATGAGATCAGAAACACTCTGGAGGCAACAAATAGCAGAATAACAGAGGCAGAAGATAGGATTAGTGAAATAGAAGATAGAATGGTAGAAATAAATGAATCAGAGAGGAAACAAGAAAAACGAATTAAAAGAAACGAGGACAACCTCAGAGACCTCCAGGACAATATGAAACGCTCCAACATTCGAATTATAGGAGTCCCAGAAGAAGAAGACAGAAAGAAAGATCATGAGAAAATCCTTGAGGAGATAATAGTTGAAAACTTCCCTAAAATGGGGAAGGAAATAATCACCCAAGTCCAAGAAACACAGAGAGTCCCAAATAGGATAAACCCAAGGCGAAACACCCCAAGACACATATTAATCAAATTAACAAAGATCAAACACAAAGAACAAATATTAAAAGCAGCAAGGGAAAAACAACAAATAACACACAAGGGGATTCCCATAAGGATAACAGCTGATCTGTCAATAGAAACTCTCCAGGCCAGGAGGGAATGGCAAGACATACTTAAAGTGATGAAAGACAATAACCTACAGCCCAGATTACTGTACCCAGCAAGGATCTCATTCAAATACGAAGGAGAAATCAAAAGCTTTACAGACAAGCAAAAGCTGAGAGAATTCAGCACCACCAAACCAGCTCTCCAACAAATTCTAAAGGATATCCTCTAGACAGGAAACACGAAAGGGTGTATAAACCCGAACCCAAAACAATAAAGTAAATGGCAACGGGATCATACTTATCAATAATTACCTTAAACGTAAATGGGTTGAACGCCCCAACCAAAAAGACAAAGACTGGCCGAATGGATACAAAAACAAGACCCTCTATATGCTGCTTACAAGAGACCCACCTCAAAACAAGGGACACATACAGACTGAAAGTGAAGGGCTGGAAAAAGATATACCACGCGAATAGAGACCAAAAGAAAGCAGGAGTGGCAATACTCATATCCGATAAAATAGACTTTAAAACAAAGGCTGTGAAAAGAGACAAAGAAGGCCACTACATAATGATCAAAGGAACAATCCAAGAAGAAGATATAACAATTATAAATATATATGCACCCAATATAGGAGCACCACAATATGTAAGACAAATGCTAACAAGTATGAAAGGGGAAATCAACAATAACACAATAATAGTGGGAGACTTTAATACCCCACTCACACCTATGGACAGATCAACTAAACAGAAAATTAACAAAGAAACGCAAACTTTAAATGATACATTGGATCAGTTAGACCTAATTGATATCTATAGGACATTTCACCCCAAAACAACGAATTTCACCTTTTTTCAAGTGCTCATGGAACCTTCTCCAGGATAGATCACATCCTGGGCCATAAATCTAAACTTGATAAATTCAAAAAATCGAAATCATTCCAAGCATCTTTTCTGACCATAATGCATTAAGATTAGATCTCAATTACAGGAGAAAAACTATTAAAAATTCCAACATATGGAGGTTGAACAACACACTTCTGAATAACCAACAAATCACAGAAGAAATCAAAAAGAAATCAAAATATGCATAGAAACTAATGAAAATGAAAACACAACAACCCAAAACCTGTGGGACACTATAAAAGCAGTGCTAAGAGGAAAGTTCATAGCAATACAGGCATACCTCAAGAAACAAGAAAAAGTCAAATAAATAACCTAACTCTACAACTAAAGCAACTAGAAAAGGAAGAGTTGGAGAACCCCAGAGTGAGTAGAAGGAAAGAAATCTTAAAAATTAGGGCAGAAATAAATGCAAAAGAAACAAAAGAGACCATAGCAAAAATCAACAAAGCCAAAAGCTGGTTCTTTGAAAGGATAAATAAAATTGACAAACCATTAGCCAGACTCATCAAGAAGCAAAGAGAGAAAAATCAAATCAATAAAATTAGAAATGAAAATGGAGAGATCACAACAGAAAACACAGAAATACAAAGGATCATAAGAGACTACTATCAGCAGTTGTATGCCAATAAAATGGACAACGTGGAAGAAATGGACAAATTCTTAGAAAAGTACAATTTTCCAAAACTGAACCAGGAAGAAATCGAAAATCTTAACAGACCCATCACAAGCACGGAAATTGATACTGTAATCAGAAATCTTCCAGCAAACAAAAGCCCAGGTCCAGATGGCTTCACAGCTGAATTCTACCAAAAATTTCGAGAAGAGCTAACACCTATCCTACTCAAACTCTTCCAGAAAATTGCAGAGGAAGGTAAACTTCCAAACTCATTCTATGAGGCCACCATCACCCTAATACCAAAACCTGACAAAGATGTCACAAAAAAGAAAACTACAGGCCAATATCTCTGATGAACATAGATGCAAAAATCCTCAACAAAATTCTAGCAATCAGAATCCAACAACACATTAAAAAGATCATACACCATGACCAAGTGGGCTTTATCCCAGGGATGCAAGGATTCTTCAATATCCGCAAATCAATCAATGTAATTCACCACATTAACAAATTGAAAAATAAAAACCATATGATTATCTCAATAGATGCAGAGAAGGCCTTTGACAAAATTCAACATCCATTTATGATAAAAACTCTCCAGAAAGCAGGAATAGAAGGAACATACCTCAACATAATAAAAGCTATCTATGACAAACCCACAGCAAACATTATCCTCAATGGTGAAAAATTGAAAGCATTTCCCTAAAGTCAGGAACAAGACAAGGGTGTCCACTTTCACCGCTACTATTCAACATAGTTCTGGAAGTTTTGGCCACAGCAATCAGAGCAGAAAAAGAAATAAAAGGAATCCAAATCGGAAAAGAAGAAGTAAAACTCTCACTGTTTGCAGATGACATGATCCTCTACATGGAAAACCCTAAAGACTCCACCAGAAAATTACTAGAGATCATCAATGAATATAGTAAAGTTGCAGGATATAAAATCAACACACAGAAATCCCTTGCATTCCTATACACGAATAATGAGAAAGTAGAAAAAGAAATTAAGGAAACAATTCCATTCACCATTGCAACGAAAAGAATAAAATACTTAGGAATATATCTACCTAAAGAAACTAAAGACCTATATATAGAAAACTATAAAACACTGATGAAAGAAATCAAAGAGGACACTAATAGATGGAGAAATATACCATGTTCATGGATTGGAAGAATCAATATAGTGAAAATGAGTATACTACCCAAAGCAATTTACAAATTCAATGCAATCCCTATCAAGCTACCAGCCACATTTTTCACAGAACTAGAACAAATCATTTCAAGATTTGTATGGAAATACAAAAAACCTCGAATAGCCAAAGCAATCTTGAGAAAGAAGAATGGAACTGGAGGAATCAACTTGCCTGACTTCAGGCTCTACTACAAAGCCACAGTCATCAAGACAGTATGGTACTGGTACAAAGACAGACATATAGATCAATGGAACAAAATAGAAAGCCCAGAGATAAATCCACACACATATGGACACCTTATCTTTGACAAAGGAGGCAAGAATATACAATGGAGTAAAGACAATCTCTTTAACAAGTGGTGCTGGGAAAACTGGTCAACCACTTGTAAAAGAATGAAACTAGATCACTTTCTAACACCGCACACAAAAATAAACTCAAAATGGATTAAAGATCTAAATGTAAGATCAGAAACTATAAAACTCCTAGAGGAGAACATAGGCAAAACACTGTCAGACATAAATCACAGCAGGATCCTCTATGATCCACCTCCCAGAATTCTGGAAATAAAAGCAAAAATAAACAAATGGGATCTAATTAAAATTAAAAGCTTCTGCACAACAAAGGAAAATATAAGCAAGGTGAAAAGACAGCCTTCTGAATGGGAGAAAATAATAGCAAATGAAGCAACTGACAAACAACTAATCTCAAAAATATACAAGCAACTTCTGCAGCTCAACTCCAGAAAAATAAACGACCCAATCAAAAAATGGGCCAAAGAACTAAATAGACATTTCTCCAAAGAAGACATACGGATGGCTAACAAACACATGAAAAGATGCTCAACATCACTCATTATTAGAGAAATGCAAATCAAAACCACAATGAGGTACCACTTCACACCAGTCAGAATGGCTGCGATCCAAAAATCTGCAAGCAATAAATGCTGGCGAGGGTGTGGAGAAAAGGGAACCCTCCTACACTGTTGGTGGGAATGCAAACTAGTACAGCCACTATGGAAAACAGTGTGGAGATTCCTTAAAAATTGCAAATAGATCTACCTTATGACCCAGCAATCCCACTTCTGGGCATACACACCGAGGAAACCAGAATTGAAAGAGACACATGTACCCCAATGTTCATCGCAGCACTGTTTATAATAGCCAGGACATGGAAACAACCTAGATGTCCATCAGCAGATGAATGGATAAGAAAGCTGTGGTACATATACACAATGGAGTATTACTCAGCCGTTAAAAAGAATTCATTTGAATCAGTTCTGATGAGATGGATGAAACTGGAGCCGATTATCCAGAGTGAAGTAAGCCAGAAAGAAAAACACCAATACAGTATACTAACACATATATATGGAATTTAGGAAGATGGCAATGACGACCCTGTATGCAAGACAGGGAAAGAGACACAGATGTGTATAACGGACTTTTGGACTCAGAGGGAGAGGGAGAGGGTGGGATGATTTGGGAGAATGACATTCGAACATGTATACTATCATGTGAATTGAATCGCCAGTCTATGTCTGACGCAGGATGCAGCATGCTTGGGGCTGGTGCATGGGGATGACCCAGAAAGATGTTATGGGGAGGGAGGTGGGAGGGGGGTTCATGTTTGGGAATGCATGCAAGAATTAAAGATTTTAAAATTAAAAAAAAAAAAAACATAAAAAAAAAAAGAAAGTGTTATAAATATACAATGGAAAATTACTCAGCCTCAAAAAAAAAAAAAAAAAAAAGAATTGTAGTTGAACTATTTCAAATCCTAAATGTTGATGCTGTTAAAGTGCTTACTTAATACGCTAGCAAATTTGGAAATCTCAGCAGTGGCACAGGATTGGAAAGGTTGTTTTCATTGCAATCCCAAAGAAAGGTAATTTCTAAGAATGTTCAACTACCACACAGTTGCACTCATCTCACATGCTACCAAAGTAATTTCTCCAAGCAAGTCTTCAACAGTACATGAACTGTGAAATCCCATATGTTGAAGCTGGATTTAGAAAAGGCAGAAGAACCAGAGATCAAATTGCCATCATCCACTGGATCATAGAAAAATCAAGAGAATTCCAGAAATATACTTACTTCTGCTTTATTGACCATATAAAAGCCTTTGACAGTGTGGATCACAACAAACTGTGGAAAAATTACCCAGATTGGCATACCAGACCATCTTGCCTGCCTTCTGAGAAGTCTGTATGCAGGTCAAGAAGCGATAGTTACAACTGAACATGGAACAGCAGACTGGTTCCAAATCAGGAAAGGAGTAAATAAAGGTTGTATATTGTCACCCTGCTTATTTAAATTATATGCTGAGTACATCATGCGAAATGCCCAACTGGATGAAGCACAAGCTGGACTCATGGTTGCTGGGAGAAATATCAATCACCTCAGATATGCAGAAGAGACCACTCTCATGGCAGAACGTGAAGAGAAACGAATGAGCCTCTTGATGAAAGTGAAAGGGGAGAGTGAAACATCTGGCTTAAATTCCACATTTAAAAAATGAAGATCATTGCATTTAATCTCATAACTTAATGGCAAATAGATGGGAAACAATGGAAACAGTAAGAGACTTTATTTTTAAGGGCTCAAAAATCACTGCAGATGATGACTGCAGTCATGAAATTGAAAGATCCTTGCTTGTTTGAAGAAAAGTTATGACAAACTTAGCAGCATTTTTAAAAGCAAAGGCATTACTTTGCTGAAAAAGTTCAGTATAATCGAAGCTATTTTTCCAGTTGTCATGTATGGATGTGACAGTTGCGGTATAAAGAATGGTGACTAATGAAGAATTGAAGGTTTTGAACTGTGGTGTTGGATGAGAGTCTTGAGAGTCCCTTGGACTACAAGGAGATCCAACAAGTCCATACTAAAGGAAATCAATCCTGAATACTCATTGGAAGGATATATGCTGAAGCTGAAACTCCAATATCTTGGTCAACTGATGTGAAGAACGTACTCATTAGAAAAAGACCCTAGAGGGCGGAGGGAAAGATGGCGGAGGAATAGGACGGGAAGATCACTTTCTCCCTCACAAATTCCTCAAAAGAACATTTCAACGCCGAGCAAACTCCACAAAACAACTTCTGTAGGCTGGCAGAAGACATCAGGCAACCAGAAAAGCAGACCATTGTCTTCAAAAACAGGTAGGAAAAAATATAAAAGACGAAAAAGGAGACAAAGGAGGTGGGGAGGGAGCTCCGTCCCAGGAAGGGAAGCCCGTCCTGGGAAGGGAATTTTAAGAAGAGAGGTTTCCAAACACCAGGAAACACTCTCCCTGCCGAGTCTGTGGCGAGCCTTGGAAACACAGAGGGCAACATAACAGGAAGGAAAAATAGATAAATAATTAAAACCAACAGATTACAAGCGCAACAGTAACTCCCCTAGCGGAAAAGCAGCACAGACGCCTGCATCCGCCATTGGGAAGTGGGGGCAGGGCAGGAACGCGCGGGAGGCGCGGGCTGCAGTGCTTTGCAAGAATCGGGCAGGAATGCCCCACGCACAACCAGAACGATCTAACTTGGGCTAGCAAACCAGACTGTGGGATAGCTACCACGCGAAAAGCTCGAACGTATGATACTGCCAGGACCGAGCACAGAACAAAGGACAGAACGGAAAAAGCCGGCTGCAGACCATTCCCCGCCGGGGACAGGCAGCCAGAGCCGTAAGGACTGGAAAGGGGCAATTGCAGACCCGGAGAGACTTTACGTACCTAACTGCAAGCAGGCTCCTTTGCTAAGACTTCTGGGGGTGCTGGACAGTCACAGTCTGCCTCACGGGGTGCACCAGCGGTCCACCCAGAGAGCTGAGCGGCAGTGGCAGAAAAGGTGACAAGCCGCGGTGATCGCGCTCGCCAAACTCCTGAGCTACTCGGACCTGGGAAGGGCACATCCCAGCCGCATTTGTGCCTCTGAGGGCTGCCTGAGCACCTAACCTGAGCGGCTTGGACCGGGGAAGTGCACGCAGCCTAGGGCCAGCCCCAGACGGTTCCCAGCTGAGCATCGTAGAGCCGGAGCGGTTTGTGCGCCGCGAGAAAGGACAGGTCAAGTGGAGCAGAGATACTGTGTGCACAGGACAGTGCTATTTGTTTGCAGCATCCCCCCTCCCCACAGCACTACTGAACTAGTGAGCCTAAAAAACCAGCAAACAGAAGAAGTTAAACAGAGGGAACCACCTTGGAAGTGAGCCCATACAGCCCATAACATCAGAGAAGGGCCAGGTATATTTTTAATATTTTTAAAATCATTCCTTTTTTTTTTTTTTTGCTTTTTGCTTTTTTGTTTTTTTTTTCTTTTTTTTTCCTGGCTTTTTTTTTAATTCTTAAGTCTTCTATTTCTCCTCTAATTTTTATTTCTATAACCTATTATTACTATTTTTTAAAAAAAGACTTTTTTTTTTTTTTAAGGCAAACACCATATATACTCTTTGGATGGTTGTTGGTGTTTTTTGTTGTTGTTGTTGTTGTTTGTTTTTTAATAATTTTTTTTCTTTCTTCCTTTTTCCTTCTGCTTTTCTTTAATATTGTATCTTTGAAAATCCAACCTCTACTCTAGATTGTTAATCTTTGCTCTTAGGTTTTTGTTGTCAATTTTGTACATTTAAAAACCCAAACTTCACTACCCAAGTTTACCTGAGAGCAAGATTACTGGCTTGACCACTCTCTCCTCCTCTGGACTCTCCTTTTTCTCCACCAGGTGGCCTCTGTCTCTTTTCTCCCCCATCTCTTCTCTATTCAACTCTGTGAATCGCTGTGTGTTCCAGACGGTGGAGAACACCTAAGGAACTGGTTACTGGCAGGATTTGTCTCTTTCCTACTCATTCCTCTCTCTTATCCTCCTGGTCACCTCTGTCTACTTCCTCCCTCTCCTCTGCCCCGTATAACTCTGTAAATACCTCTGAGCGGTCCAGACTATAGACCGCACATAAGGAAGTGACTACTGGCTAGCTTGCTCTCTCCTCTTTTGATCTCACCGCATCTCATTCCAGTTACCTCTAACTACCCCCTCCATCTTCTCTTCTCCTTGTAACTCAGTGAACCTCTCTGAGTGTCCCTCAAGGTGGAGAAACTTTTCATCTTTAACCTAGATGTTTTATCATCGGTGCTGTATAGATGGAGAAGTCTAGAGGCTACTGTAAAAATAAAACTGAAAACCAGAAGCAGGAAGCTTAAATCCAAACCCTGAAAACATTTGAGAACTCTTGAATTCAGGGAACATTAAGCAATAGGAGCTCATCAAATGCCTTCATACCTACACCGAAACCAAGCTCCACCCAAGGGCCAACAAGTTCCAAAACAAGACATACCACGCAAATTCTCCAGCAACACAGGAACACTCCCCTGAGCTTCAATATACAGGCAGCTCAAAATTATCCCAAAACCTTTGATGTCTCATAACCCATTACGGGTCACTCCACTGCACTCCAGAGAGAAGAAACCCAGCTCCACCCACCAAAACTCCAACACAAGCCTCCCTAACCAGGAAACCTTGACAAGCCACTGATAGAACCCCACCCACAGTGAGGAAGCTCCATAATAAAGAGAACTCCACAAATTACCAGAATATAAAAAGGCCACCCCAAACGCAGCAATATAACCAAGATGAAGAGACAGAGGAATACTCAGCAGGCAAAGGAACAGGAGAGTTTCCCGCCAAACCAAACCAAAGAGGAAGAAGTAGGGAATCTACCTGAGAAGGAATTCCGAATATTGATAATGAAAATGATCCAAAATCTTGAAATCAAAATGGAATCACAGATAAATAGCCTAGAGACAAGGATTGAGAAGATGCAAGAAAGGTTTAACAAGGACCTAGAAGAAATAAAAAAGAGTCAAAATATATTGAATAACACAATAAATGAGATCAGAAACACTCTAGAGGCAACAAATAGTAGAATAACGGAGGCAGAAGATAGGATTAGTGAAATAGAAGATAGAATGGTAGAAATAAATGAAGCAGAGAGGAAACAAGAAAAATGAATTAAAAGAAACGAGGACAATCTCAGAGACCTCCAGGACAATATGAAACGCTCCAACATTCGAATTATAGGAGTCCCAGAAGAAGAAGACAGAAAGATCATGAGAAAACCCTTGAGGAGATAATAGTTGAAAACTTCCCTAAATGGGGAAGGAAATAATCACCCAAGTCCAAGAAACACAGAGAGTTCCAAATAGGATAAACCCAAGGCAAAACACCCCAAGACACATATTAATCAAATTAACAAAGATCAAACATAAAGAACAAATATTAAAAGCAGCAAGGGAAAAACAACAAATAACACACAAGGGGATTCCCATAAGGATAACAGCTGATCTTTCAATAGAAACTCTTCAGGCCAGGAGGGAATGGCAAGACATACTTAAAGTGATGAAAGACAATAACCTACAGCCCAGATTACTGTACCCAGCAAGGATCTCATTCAAATACGAAGGAGAAATCAAAAGCTTTACAAACAAGCAAAAGCTGAGAGAATTCAGCACCACCAAACCAGCTCTCCAAAAATTCTAAAGGATATCCTCTAGGCAGGAAATACGAAAAGGGTGTATAAACCCGAACCCAAAACAATAAAGTAAATGGTAACGGGATCATACTTATCAATAATTACCTTAAACGTAAATGGGTTGAACGCCCCAACCAAAAGACAAAGACTGGCCAAATGGATACAAAAACAAGACCCCTCTATATGCTGCTTACAAGAGACCCACCTCAAAACAAGGGACACATACAGACTGAAAGTGAAGGGCTGGAAAAAGATATACCACGCAAATAGAGACCAAAAGAAAGCAGGAGTGGCAATACTCATAACTGATAAAATAGACTTTAAAACAAAGGCTGTAAAAAGAGACAAAGAAGGCCACTACATAATGATCAAAGGAACAATCCAAGAAGAAGATATAACAATTATAAATATATATGCACCCAATATAGGAGCACCGCAATACGTAAGACAAATGCTAACAAGTATGAAAGGGGAAATCAACAATAACACAGTAATAGTGGGAGACTTTAATACCCCACTCACACCTATGGACAGATCAACTAAACAGAAAATTAACAGAGAAATGCAAACTTTAAATGATACATTAGATCAGTTAGACCTAATTGATATCTATAGGACATTTCACCCCAAAACAATGAATTTCACCTTTTTCTCAAGTGCTCATGGAACCTTCTCCAGGATAGATCACACCCTGGGCCATAAATCTAAACTTGATAAATTCAAAAAAATCGAAATCATTCTAAGCATCTTTTCTGACCGTAATGCATTAAGATTAGATCTCAATTACAGGAGAAAAACTATTAAAAATTCCAACATATGGAGGATGAACAACACACTTCTGAATAACCAACAAATCACAGAAGAAATCAAAAAAGAAATCAAAATATGCATAGAAACGAATGAAAATGAAAACACAACAACCCAAAACCTGTGGGACACTATAAAAGCAGTGCTAAGAGGAAAGTTCATAGCAATACAGGCATACCTCAAGAAACAAGAAAAAAGTCAAATAAATAACCTAACTCTACAACTAAAGCAAAGTAAAGGAAGAGTTGGAGAACCCCAGAGTTAGTAGAAGGAAAGAAATCTTAAAAATTAGGGCAGAAATAAATGCAAAAGAAACAAAAGAGACCATAGCAAACATCAACAAAGCCAACAGCTGGTTCTTTGAAAGGATAAATAAAATTGACAAACCATTAGCCAGACTCATCAAGAAGCAAAGAGAGAAAAATCAAATCAATAAAATTAGAAATGAAAATGGAGAGATCACAACAGACAACACAGAAATACAAAGGATCATCAGAGACTACTATCAGCAGTTGTATGCCAATAAAATGGACAACGTGGAAGAAATGGACAAATTCTTAGAAAAGTACAATTTTCCAAAACTGAACCAGGAAGAAATAGAAAATCTTAACAGACCCATCACAAGCACGGAAATTGAAACTGTAATCAGAAATCTTCCAGCAAACAAAAGCCCAGGTCCAGATGGCTTCACAGCTGAATTCTACCAAAAATTTCGAGAAGAGCTAACACCTATCCTCCTCAAACTCTTCCAGAAAATTGCAGAGAAAGGTAAACTTCCAAACTCATTCTATGAGGCCACCATCACCCTAATACCAAAACCTGACAAAGATGTCACAAAAAAAAAGAAAACTACATGCCAATATCACTGATGAACATAGATGCAAAAATCCTCAACAAAATTCTAGCAATCAGAATCCAACAACACATTAAAAAGATCATACACCATGACCAAGTGGGCTTTATCCCAGGGATGCAAGGATTCTTCAATATCCGCAAATCAATCAATGTAATTCACCACATTAACAAATTGAAAAATAGAAACCATATGATTATCTCAATAGATGCAGAGAAGGCCTTTGACAAAATTCAACATCCGTTTATGATAAAAACTCTCCAGAAAGCAGGAATAGAAGGAACATACCTCAACATAATAAAAGCTACCTATGACAAACCCACAGCAAACATTATCCTCAATGGTAAAAAATTGAAAGCATTTCCCCTAAAGTCAGGAACAAGACAAGGGTGTCCACTTTCACCGCTACTATTCAACATAGTTCTGGAAGTTTTGGCCACAGCAATCAGAGCAGAAAAAGAAATAAAGGGAATCCAAATTGGAAAAGAAGTAGTAAAACTCTCACTGTTTGCAGATGACATGATCCTCTTCATGGAAAACCCTAAAGACTCCACCAGAAAATTACTAGAGCTCATCAATGAATATAGTAAAGTTGCAGGATATAAAATCAACACATAGAACTCCCTTGCATTCCTATACACGAATAATGAGAAAGTAGAAAAAGAAATTAAGGAAACAATTCCATTCACCATTGCAACGAAAAGAATAAAATACTTAGAAATATATCTACCTAAAGAAACTAAAGACCTATATATAGAAAACTATAAAACACTGATGGAAGAAATCAAAGAGGACGCTAATAGATGGAGAAATATACCATGTTCATGGATCGGAAGAATCAATATAGTGAAAATGAGTATACTACCCAAAGCAATTTACAAATTCAATGCAATCCCTATCAAGCTACCAGCCACATTTTTCGCAGAACTAGAACAAATCATTTCAAGATTTGTATGGAAAAGCAAAAAACCTTGAATAGCCAAAGCAATCTTGAGAAAGAAGAATGGAACTGGAGGAATCAACTTGCCTGACTTCAGGCTCTACTACAGAGCCACAGTCATCAAGGCAGTATGGTACTGGCACAAAGACAGACATATAGATCAATGGAACCAAATAGAAAGCCCAGAGATAAATCCACACACATATGGACACCTTATCTTTGACAAAGGAGGCATGAATATACAATGGAGTAAAGACAATCTCTTTAACAAGTGGTGCTGGGAAAACTGGTCAACCACTTGTAAAAGAATGAAACTAGATCACTTTCTAACACCCCACACAAAAATAAACTCAAAATGGATTAAAGATCTAAATGTAAGACCAGAAACTATAAAACTCCTAGAGGAGAACATAGGCAAAACACTCTCAGACATAAATCACAGCAGGATCCTCTATGATCCACCTCCCAGAATTCTGGAAATCAACGCAAAAATAAACAAGTGGGATCTAATTAAAATTAAAAGCTTCTGCACAACAAAGGAAAATATAAGCAAGGTGAAAAGACAGCCTTCTGAATGGGAGAAAATAATAGCAAATGAAGCAACTGACAAACAACTAATTTCAAAAATATACAAGCAACTTATGCAGCTCAATTCCAGAAAAATAAACGACCCAATCAAAAAATGGGCCAAAGAACTAAATAGACATTTCTCCAAAGATGACATACGGATGGCTAACAAACACATGAAAAGATGCTCAACATCACTCATTATTAGAGAAATGCAAATCAAAACCACAATGAGGTACCGCTCCACACCAGTCAGAATGGCTGCGATCCAAAAATCTGCAAGCAATAAATGCTGGAGAGGGTGGAGAAAAGGGAACTCTCCTACACTGTTGGTGGGAATGCAAACTAGTACAGCCACTATGGAGAACAGTGTGGAGATTCCTTAAAAAATTGCAAATAGAACTACCTTATGACCCATCAATCCCACCGCTGGGCATACACACCGAGGAAACCAGAATTGAAAGAGACACATGTACCCCAATGTTCATTGCAGCACTGTTTATAATAGCCAGGACATGGAAACAACCTAGATGTCCATCAGCAGATGAATGGATAAGAAAGCTGTGGTACATATACACAATGGAGTATTACTCAGCCGTAAAAAAGAATTCATTTGAATCAGTTCTGATGAGATGGATGAAACTGGAGCCGATTATACAGAGTGAAGTAAGCCAGAAAGAAAAACACCAATACAGTATACTAACACATATATATGGAATTTAGGAAGATGGCAATGACGACCCTGTATGCAAGACAGGGAAAGAGACACAGATGTGTATAACGGACCTTTGGACTCAGAGGGAGAGGGAGAGGGTGGGATGATTTGGGAGAATGACATTCGAACATGTATACTATCATGTAAGAATTGAATCGCCAGTCTATGTCTGACGCAGGATACAGCATGCTTGGGGCTGGTGCATGGGGATGACCCAGAGAGATGTTATGGGGAGGGAGGTGGGAGGGAGGTTCATGTTTGGGAACGCATGTAAGAATTAAAGATATTAAAATTTAAAAAATAAAAAACTAGAAAAAGAATAAATAAATTTTAAAAAAATAAAATAAAATAACATAAAAAAGAAAAGACCCTATTACTGGGAAAGATTGAAGGCAGGAAGAGAAGAAGACGACAGAGGATGAGATGGTTGGATGGCAACACTGACTCAATGACATGAGTTTGAGCAAGATCTAAGAGCTGGTGAAGGACAGAGAAGCTTGGCGTGCTGCATTCCATGGGGTTACAAAGAGTCAAACGTGAGTGAGCGACTGAACTGAACTGAACTAATGCTATTTGTAACTGTCATGTTTCTCCAGCAAGACAGGGCTCCCCAAATACCGATAACCATCGTTAGTCTGCACCCATGCACAGAAGTCACCACCTAGCATTCCCAAGGATTTCAGTGAGTTCTGCTTGCAGGGGGACCTCCATTTTGCTAGACATAGAGGAACAAAGGACTCATTTATTCTTCTGTGTCAAGCAACTTGAAAATAGAAGAGATAAATGAAAGAGCAGTTTTTTACATCCAATGTCAGGCAGCAGACAATTGATTCCTGAGGCAGGGAGCAAGCAAGGTGAGTTCTACAATGCCGCAAATCTATATAGTTTCTAATACATACATGCAAGGGCTATCTAGCAGAGACAAATGGTCTCCCAAGAAGAAAGATTTGAGACTCTAGAGAGTTAGAGTTCACTGGAGAGAGCTACACACAGATACCTGTAGAAGTATACAGGTGATACTGTTCTAGTTTTCAGCAGAGAGTTAATAGTACTGGTCAAGATTAAAGGGAACAATCCTTGAGTCTCAAATTGCACCATGTCTAATGGTGTCCCCACCCACCAGCATGGAAATTATTCATAATTCCCATGACATCAGTATAGCCCTGAAGACAATATTGCCTTACTAGTGGGCAATAGTAAACCTGGTCTAAAGGCTGGTCTTATATCAACTAAAAACCTGAACAGCAAGCCTTCAATAAATACAATTGTTTTCAAAAAATTAACAGTGTCTGCAAACAGTTCCATGAATAATTTATGAAAATTAAGAATATCCAGCATCCAAAGGGTATAAATTGCCATATCCAATATCCAACTTAAAATTTCCATATCAATTGTGAAAATATTTGTCCTACATCAATCAAAATATTGTAAATTAATTATCCTCTAATTAAGATAAATGAATAAATTTAAGAAGAAAAAAATTTCCAGTGTGTAAAGAAGCAAGAAAATATCCAAAATGAGGGAAAAATCAATGAGTAAAAACACTGTTAAAATATACATTACAAAATTATCAGGCAAGGACATTAAAATGCTTCATAGGATAATAATCTTTACAGTCATGAAGCTGAAGAATATTGAGTATGTTAAATAGAGAGATGGAAAATAGGAATGAAAAGTCTGTGGGAAACAATTGTGCATCACAGAGTTTTGAAACAAGTTTAAGAATACTGAAATATATGTAAATGGAATCCCACAGGAAGTGAAAGATGGAGAATAGAGAAAAGAACTTCATAATTCCTGGCTGAAAATTTTCCGGATATGATCAAAGCTTTAAACCCATTAACACAGAAGGTCAATAAATTCAAGGACAAGAAATAGGACAACTACTCAAAGGTGCATGATAATTCATTGTTTCAAACAATCAACCAAAGAAATATAACCAGAAGGAAAAACAGACACAATAGAAGAAAAATGGGAAAGAGAGCAGATTAGGCATATGAGACAATGTCAGCCAGAAGACACTGTCATTACATCTTAAAATGCTGAGAGAAATATAATTGACTCAGAATTCTATACCCAAGAAAAATACATGTCAAAAACAAGATAAAATATTTTCTCAGAACTATGAGAACTGCATAAGAACTGTACAAGAACTGTGAGACTGCATCACCACCAACAACCAATGTAACAATAAATGTTTTTTAACCAGGCCTCAAATGTGAGACCTCCATAATTCTAGCCATCTCAGTCCTTCATAAGACCTTGATAAGGGCAAATATTAAAGTAGAAATAGTCATTGTGTTTCTACCCATTTCGAGAAAGTATTGCTATCTCCTCAGTTCTGGATCTTGCAATGCTGGTAGACTAGATGGAGAAGTGATGTGAACAGAAATAAGGAAGGTGAGACAGGTAGGTCAGAATGTGAGGTAACAAAGACAAGATATTTAGAAGCTGAAGAATTGGGAGAGATTTGGGACCTGAGTTGGAAAAGCAGTTTTCAAACCAAATTGGGTCATGTGCTGTGTGAAATCCTCACTTCAGTCCTTAGAAGATCTCTACTGACCAGTCGGCCTCTTCTTTTCTGGAGCACAGTTCAGGTCCATCTAGCTGTTTCTCATTGCTGTTCCTTTCTCCTGGCTTCCACACTGTGCCCAGCCGTTCAGCCTTATCCATTTAGAAAAGGTTTGTTCTTTTAGGCAGGCATTTCAGGCTACCTACAAAATGATCTATTCTGTGCTTCTCTTTCAAAACTGAAAATAGTTTGTTATATAGCCATGAGCCCAGTAACTACAGGACTGTATTGCCTACCCAGCCGGGCTCTTAGTCATGACTGGTAACTGAGATGCAAGCAGATGTTTAAGAGGGATTTCTTTAAAGACTTCTTTCAAGGAGCTGATTTAGCTGAGAGATGGCACTCTTCCTTTCCCTACTTTTTTCCTAACGGTTGTCTGGATTTTATTTGTGATGGCTGGATCTCCTGCAGTTGTATTGGACAACCGTGTAACCTAGGAGATGGATACCACCCAAGCTCTGGCTGGCTCACCTCCAGCTTTGTTTCAGTGGGAGAGAAAAATCAAGTTTATCTTGCTAAAGTTATAGTTGTTTTAGTTTTTTGCAATGTGCATCCAAACTTAATCCCGATACTACTATGTATTTAATGTGATATAGCCTTATTATTTTGTTGGGTTTAGTGAATAAATGTATTTTTACATTTCTCTATTTTTTTATTTTATAAATTGATTCATCAACTATTATACCTGAATTGTATAAATGCAAAATTATGATTATAAGCATGCTCTCTTTTAGATTTTGAATTTTTATACTTTCTTATCTTCTTTCCTTTCTTGTTTTCTCCATATTGGTACAGCCTGGATCATGTCCTCTCTGTTAACCTCATCCAATTCCATATCTGCAGGCCAAAACAGACCAAGAGCTCTGTGGGGAGAACCAAACAAGCATGAATACAGGGATATGAATGAAGGGTGGTGGCCCTTGTTACTCCTCATGACTGTTCTGAACTAGGATCACATTCCCCTGCCCTTCTGTGTGCTCACAACCCCCAAGTTTTCCATGAACATGGAAGATACTTTGACTAGTGGAATTTGAGTAGAGGTGATATGTCACTTCCAAACTGAAATATTTTTTTCTGTCCCACTAGCTGGAATGCAGATGTAATGACAGCACCTGGAGCAGCCATGTTAGACCAGAAGCAAATAGAACAGGTGGAAGATATGACAGGTAAGAAGTGGACTCTCATCTCTGTGGAGAGACCTGCACTAACATTATATGAAAGAGAATTGAAATGGTATTGTATTTAAGATAATGTTCTTTAGGGTTTGATTACACTCGTTGAACCTGTAACTTAACACTCATATTAGAATAACTGATCTTTGTATTAGCCTTGTCTTGACATTAGGGTCTGAATGAGACAGTATCTACTGATGTATACTTAGAAGTGAGTCAAGTGACAGCCCTGCCCTCTGGAAGCTGTGCTCTAGTGTGGGATTCAGAAACTGAAGCAAGAACAAAGCCACATGGCAGGACAGCTTCAAGATCCTGTAGGAACCCTTGGGAGGGGAGCCTCAGTCAGTCCTGATCTCAGGAGGTTGCTTGAAGCAGGGACAATCCTTTCTCAGTCTCATAAATAGGCCATGGTGCCAAGTTTCATGTAAAAGTGATTTATTTCAAATTCCTTCCAGAGGGTTTTCCCTTCTGAGCCAGTGCTTAAGACATGCGTTTGAGACCTGCTTTGGGAAAATCGCAAATGCCCCAGGGCAACTAACCCAGTGGGCCAAAACTACTGAGCCTGAGTGCCCTAGAGACTGACTGATCTACATCAGGAGAAGCACAGGATTGAAAAGCCAGTGCACTGCAATTACAGAGTAGCCCCTGCTCGCTGCAAATAGAGAAGTCCTGAGCAGCAATGAAGACCTAGTGCAGCCAAAATTAAAATTTTAAAAAAAAAAAATCTCGCAGAGAAACCAGTGAGGTTTCAGGGGAAGCAGGGCATGAAAAACGATGAAACCAGTCTGGGTCTGATTTCATACAAGTCATGGAAAGGGAAGCAAGAGCCTGTTTTCACAGGGAACTTGGGATGTAAGTTGTGCATCAAACGTGCCCCAACCTAAGGCTAGGGAGCTGGGATTTCATTCTCCCATTAGCACCTCCCTCTCATCCTTCAACTAACACCCAGCTAGTGTCTTCAAGCCCTTGTATTAGATCCTCCAAAGTCAAATCATAGGTGACACTAGAAGCAAAACACTAAAGCTCAGGAAAATATAACCTCAGAAAATGTCTAGATTTCTGCACCCGTTCTGGCATATTCAGCATCATATCTGAAATCCTGCAAGTCTAAATAAATCCATGGGTCTCTACATGAAAGCATTAAAACAAAAAAACACACACACAAAAAAAAACTGCTTTTAATCTATTTAATAGTATAGTTGATTTACAGCATCGTATTAATATTAGTTGTATGAGAAACTAATTCCTTTATACATAGACATGTATCCATTCTTTCCTAGATTCTTTTCCCTTACAGAATATTACAGACTATTAAGCAGAATTCCTGGGCTGTAGAATAGGTCTTTGTTGATTATCTATTAAATAAAGTAGCATACATATATTAATCTCAAACTCTCCATTTATCCCTCTGCCACCTTTCCACATTGGTAACTATACTTATTGTTTTGATAGAAGGAAATGTCTAGGCACTTTTTGGATGAGGGTCTCTGCTTGTGAGAGTGGAGTGGCCAGGGAAAGCAAGCCTGAGAGAGACTCCTTTGAGATGATGGTAAATCTTGAGAAGGCCCTGGCCATGCAAAAAGCTGGGAGAAAAACATTTTAGATGTGGAAATAGCCCCTGCTAAGGACCAAGGTAACCAAGTTTAATGAATGGCTACCATTCCACTGTCAATCTTCCTTCCATCCTTGGAATCTGGCCTAGAGGTAAACCACCATGACCTCATCCCATGCTTCAGTTGTGAGTTAGCAGCAATGAGCCATGCCAGCCTTCACAAGAAGGGAGAACCTGGGTTATCACGAGGCTGAATATGCTCTGAACTCAGGAATGTGTCCACAAACTGGTTATCACCAGGAGCATCAGGTGCCAGGGGCACCACCAATGCCTCTGACTATCTCCATGTGCTTGTTCTCAGAAGTAGAAAGGCCAAACAACTGATAGAGTAAAGAAACAAATAATGCCTCATGTTTCATCTTGCGCTGTGTGATTCCCATGGCCCTTTGACCGCACTGCTCTCTGCCCAAAAACTCTTTCCTCTTTTGCTTTCTCAAAGGTGGCCTGTGAATAACATCAGCCCCTACTGTTAAGCCTGGTGGCTGGAACTCAACTCACAGTCAGCTGGGACCCAGAGATGCCCAGCCTTGTCCTGAGTTTCTGTCCTTGTTCTCCGACCAGATTCATAAAGCAAAGTCCCTAAAAAAACATAAGAGTGATGGTAGTTCTCTCAAGGTCTTTGAATCTCCAAGGTCTATTGGAGCATCAAAGAGAGAACATATTCCCCTGCATGCAGGCTAATCTCTGACCTCAGCCTCCCCAGCCAGGGGTTCCCTGAGGAAACATAAGACACTTGTTTAAGTTGCCAGAAGGCTGAGAAGAAAATGCTTTTCACTGTGAATGGAGGTTCATGTTTTCCAGTCACCCAAAAGTCTGTGTTGTCTGAATGAAGATTGGGAGCTCTGGGGATTCTGAGTTGGGAGTGAGTCAGTGACCACCTGCACGACAGCCTCCTAGGGTCATGACAGCTGGGGCTCCCCATGGTGCCTGGAACACAGAAGAAACAGCATGCAGTATTGCTTTCTTGCTGCTACAAGAAGGTAGGACTGCTGATAAATTCAGAACCAGACTTGAGGGGCAACGGGAAAGGATTTCCATTCTGGTGCCTACAGATCTGAGAGCTGCCCAGCAGTGGATGCAATGGATTTTTCTCTCATCTTTCCCTTCTTGGAAGTCTCCTACTCTGAGAGCCAGATTTCCTGGGTCCCAATTCTTCACTAATGTACCTACAGGTTTAGAGTGAGTCATACAACCCAAGGTTCAGTTTCCCATCTCTTGGATGAGGGAGACTGGACGTGCTCCAGAACACTTGATCCAGGATGAAGCTCAGTGCCAATCAGTGGACAAGAGGCTCAAAGGTGCCTGTTGCTGAGGATGCTGAGGCTGCCTCTGGTGGCAGGGGGCTGTAACTGTCTGGCAATGTTCATGGGTCTTGGGATCAGAATTGGGAGTGGTAGACCACTTGTCACACAGCTACTCTGACACCAACGACCTTAGAGGCCTTGCCCAGAGGAACGTACCATCATTTAGGTTCTGTGGGATGAGATCAGGTACTTAAAAGTCAGAAGTCACCCATGGGGACGTTTGTAGATTCCTCAACAGAAACCCAAATTAGGCTGATGAATCATCTCTGCCAAAAGACTCGGGGAACTAGATATGCCAGGACTCTTCAACAAGTTTTGTAGTATTTTAGATACTATTTAAAGTAGGTCATCTTTTGGATGACCTGCCATTTGCTCTCTGGCTTGAGATGATACCCACAGTTAGAGTGGAATCAAAGGGCTCTGGGGGAGGTGGTCCCTCTCCATGTGACTCAGTCGGAGTGAGTACAGCTCTCTCCCTTTCACATCTGGAGCAAGAATTCCCTCAGGAATGACGTGACCTCCAAGTTTAAACAAAAGACTCAGGTAGGTCTGGCCCTCAGGTAGGCGCTATTCTTTTCCCAGTGCTTCTTCTTTCCCTCCTGCGTCCTGTGCAAGCTGCCCACCTCCTGGTTCCAGGGTTCTGAATTCCTCCTCTCTTCTCTTGCAAATATCCATGCAGTCCCACTTGTGGCTTCCTCTCTACCCTGGCCCAATCCCTCACATGCAGATGGCACTAGAGAAGGGAAAACCAAGGACAGGTCTGCCCAGATCATTCTTTCTAAAAATGCCCATGTTCTTTCTGCTTCTAGACCCTGTCCTGAATCACTAACATCTCCAGCTAGTTGACTCAGATTAGCAGGGTAATGGAGATGCAGATGGCGGGGCAGGGTGGGGGGAGGCGGTGGGTGGTTGTGGTGGTCGTGGTAAAGTTCTCAGGTGTGGGGGACGGTTTTCAGATGACAAGAGATGAGTTTGAGTAAGGAGCATGTGGTCCTCCAATCATTCATTCACTGGGGACCTTCCTGAATCTGCAATCTTGTATTCCTCAGGTTATCTCTAAGACAGAAATTTCAAAATGGACTTTCTATAAACTTACTACAAAACGATTTCAAACATAACAAATATAATAAAGAAGAGTATCATAAAGGCTATGTTTTATCATTTTGGCATCAATAAGTACAAAACTAACCTCATAGTCCCACCGGTTGTAATTGACTGGAGACTATGCAACATCAAGTGGGTGGCCAATTGAGTTCCCGGTGAAGACATTCTTGACTTGCATTAGTCTTTCTCTTCTTGCTATCTTCTCACATGTGGTGGTTGAAGGGAAGGAGGAAGAGGGAGAATAAGAGAGGAAAATAGAGAGAGGCTAATCCCATCATGAGGGACCACCATCAAAAGCCATGTCAACCTGGGTATTTCCCAAACGCCCTACTTCCTAATACCAAAACATTGGGAGTCAAGGGTGGACACAACTCTACCCATAGCAACTACACAGATCTGTTTGTAATTCAAGACAGAAAATCATTCCATTCTCTTTTTTACTTTTTATTCATTTTTCCTGAAGTATTTTAGGGACTAGATGAACAATTCACAAAATGTACATAAATGAGTATTTGGGGTTAAACAATAGAATGTTTAAAAAATGCACTTTGTTCCCAATAAAATTAACATCTAATATCCAGTCCATGTACAAATTTCCCTGATTCTCAAAAAGCAGTTTTCACAATTTATTGAAAGAATGTAGTCGTATGTTGCACTTGGTTGTTCTCCTTTAGGATGAAACAACTGTTCCTCTCCCAATTGTAATGACATTCATTTGTTCAGAAACTGGGCGGTTGCAGGGTGGATTATCTTACAGAGTGTCCCACTATTGGGTTTAGAGCACGAGTGCACAATACCAGCACAGTGGGTCAGGACCAGTACCAGTCCTTGGTATATTAGGAACCGGACCTCCACAGGAGGTGAGTTGCAGGCCAGTGAGTGAGACTTCATCTGTATTATAGCCGCTCCCCATCACTCTCTCATCACTTCCTAATCGACAGTCTAGCTTGTTTTCCTGGAACTGTTTGTAGATACATAACCTATGCTTAATAGAAAAAAAATAGCATAAATATTGATGATTATTTTCCTTTATCAGTGCTCAGAATGGTGAGTTGATGCCCTAGCAATCTATCACAGAGTAATAAGATGTTGCCTATTAACATCTGGACACATTTGGCCTGCTTAAAATTCAATATTAAAAAATTAAGATCATGGGATCCAGCCTCATCCTTCATGGTAAATAGAAGGAGAAAAGGTGGAAGCAGTGACAGATTTCTTCATCTTACCTTCCAAAACCACTGTGGATGCCCCTGCAACCATGAAATCAGAGGACGTTTTCTTCTTGGTAGGAAAGCTATGAGAAACATAAACAGTGTGTTGAGAAGCAGAAACATCACTCTGCCCAACAAACTGGTAGATGTTTGGCCTTTTCATTTGGATCCTTAAACTTTCTGTCCAGTCCCCATTGGGCTTTGAAGTGCCTTAGCTTTCTGGTCCTTCACGATTCCCAAGATTATTTTGTGCACTTCTTTACCCAGTCCTGAAATCAGCCATCTCTTTAAGAATCCATGCATCGTTGGATGGGAAATGTATTTAGAAGATACATGAGAGGCCTCTGAATAGTCATTGTTATCCAGTTGTCATTGCTTGTAGGCTTGCATTGGTCAGAGTAAGAAGTACACATTTTCCTTAAAAAATAAAGTAAAAAGGAATATAATCAGTTGGTACAAACTTATGCTTTCAGTTCAAGATTTAAGACAGCAGGATTTGAATTAAACTTCTTTTGGTTACCTGTGAACCTCTTTTTCTAGCCACTGAAAGGCTTATTTCAGAACGTTAGTTTTAGTTATTGTCTTGCTTTTACCTGTTAACATGCATATGATTCTGTCATAATAACAGAAGTTATGAGGAACAATTAGTTGTTGAATAAAGTTTCAGATTTCTTTCCTGTTTTTCTTTTTATTTTCTTTGGTTTTGTTTTGGACAGGCCATATTTTTGTTTTTCCTTAAAAGATATTCCACTCTGAATATAGTCATAATTCTGAATTTTAAAGCTACTTAAGTAATGTGTTGTTATGGGCAGCTAGTCAACTTGCTGCAATTAGATTGATCAGTCTCTTTGTTCTCATTTGTTCAGTTCAGTTCAGTCCTTTCAGTGGTGTCCGTCTCTTTGCAACACCATGGACTGCAACATTCCAGGCTTCGTATCCATCACCAACTCTCGGAGCTTACTCAAGCTCATGTCCATCGACTTGGTGATGCCATCCAACCATCTCATTCTGTCTTCCATTTCTCTTCCTGCCTTCAAGCTTTCCTAACATCAGGGTCTTTTCCAATGAGTCAGGTGTTCCTATCAGGTGGGCAAATAATTGGAGCTTCAGCTTCAGCATCAGTCTTTCCAGTGAATATTCAGGACTGATTGTGTTTTAGGATGGACTGCTTTGATCTCCTTGCAGTCCAAGGGACTCTCAAGAGTTTTCTCCAAAACCATAGTTCAAAGGGCGCATATGTGTGTCATTTGTCAGTGATGTCACTTTCCCCCTTTTGGGATTTAACCACCAGAACTGAATTTAAACAACATGCAAAAATGAGGATTAAGTCACAGTGCCCCATCTAAACACACCTGGCAAAAGGAGAGGCTCCTGTTGTATTCAGAGGACAGGCATGGATAGATCTCATGCAGGAATAGGCCCTGGAGGCTTGGTTGAGTCATTAAACACGATTGTCATTACTTTGGCTGCCACAGTAGTTTTGTCTTCTTTGATTGGGAAGACATTTCAAAATTATTTTTTGTATGTTTGGTTTGGCAGACAAAATTTTTCATAACAAAAACCCTATGGGGAAATTATATCAGATATATATCCATTTATCTTCAGCAGTTAAATTTTGTTGGTTTGTATGTCCCTGGTGATCTTCCTTTATAAATAGAAAGGAAACACACATGCTCAGTATGCATTCAGTCTCTTTGTAAATCAACCAACATGAATTAAATTTCTCTCTGTCCCCACTGCACTCCAAACTATAGGCGAGAAATAAAAACCTGCAGAGACTGAACGCTGTTTCCAGCACATCGCTGTGGAGATTTCATTCCCACTGTTTTTTTTTTTTTTTTTTTCTTGGAAAAAAAATAGTTACTAATGTTAAAATCAGTAGATTGTAGATAAATATCCAAATTTCTGATTCTCTTGAAAACATGGCCAACTAACCTGCTTTCCAGCATGGGAAAAGTGGAGGAAATGCTGCTCCCAGTGGCAAGGCCTGTGTGGTCCAGGGCTCAACATGGCCACCTAGTCCTAGTATCATATCTCCTGCCTCCTGGGACCATTATTTTGTGAGAACTAAACTGCTAGGTCTCTTAAGTTGAAGATTACTTTGTCTTCATCAACATTGACTTTGAAGCCTTTAACCCAGAATCCAGCATACAGTTCTTCCTTGTACGTTTTTTGGATGATATAAAATATCTTGTGGATGCATCTGACATTTCTTCCAATATTGAAACCATGCAATTGAAGTACTGCTCTGCCCTAAATCTTTGATGCAGCCTGGCATCATAGTCGCCCATGATGTCTGCCATCAGACCCACTACCTAAAGCCAGTTGTATGTGCCTGGGCTGTCCCTGAAGTCTTCACTTTGCCATTTGACAACTTATCCACCTAGCAATCTCCTCACCAATGAAGACAGCAATGCATATCTCATGAAGTGGCTAGGAAGATGACATGAAACCAAGAATGTTGAGCATGGCCCTTAATATCCATTTTTATGATGTTCTTAGCAGTATTTTCTCCATCTAGGCAAGGTTCTTCATTTTCTGAGATGTCCATGCAGATCAGTATGTTTTTCCAGCCAACCTTCAAAGAAGAGCTTACAGTTCAATTCTCTGTATTATGTAAACCTTCAAAGTCCACTCACCAAGGACACTGATGAAGATAAAGATTTTATCGAGACCTTTGTTTTTTTCAGACCTATTATTGGCCTAAAGGGCTAAACTAAGGCATGTCAGAGCATATATATCACTAGGGGTTCCCAGTCACCACTACATGCTAAGAACCTGAACTTCCCTGAGTACTTGGAGCCAGGAAAGAAGCATGAAGTGGCTTGTGCTCCTTGACCTGGTGGCCTTCTCAGATTGCAGAGTCATGTAAGTATGGAGACTATAAGCCACATCATCTTCCTTTCTGTGATTTTTCTTTTCAACTCATTATTCTTCTACTCATCAGGTTTAGAGGAATGGAATATTTCCCTGACAATCTTAAAGTTCAACCCCTAAATATTGATAAGTACCTTGCTATTGGAATTGTGGGACCCAAAATTCTTGGTGTAGATTTGCATAGTTACACAACTCTGGGGTCCAGTCATGTCATGACCTATTGGAATTGGAACTCCTTGCAATTGTTGAGTGCACAGTCAATGCAGATGTAGGTGTGGCCCTGGGGAATAGCACTTTTCTAGGTTTTATTTAGCATGTTCTTTGTTCCCTCTCTACTTCAGTGTGTATATCTCTATGTCTGCATGTCTGTATCACTATCATTTGTCTCTCCATCCCTTTGGAAGTTTCTGTGAATGTATTCCTCTCTGTGGTGTTTTCTTTTAAATTTTCTTTTAATTTTCTACATTTCCTGAACGTGTTCCCAATCTCCTGGATTCTTCTTTTAACTCTCCTTCTCTTTCAACATGAGAAAGATGCGGAGAGCTATTTATACACTGTTTTATATCTGACAATCAGTGTGACCACAGCCATTCACAAGCCTCTTGCATTTCAAATTCCTCCCTTGTAAAAGAGGATAGGAATCCCCCTTCTACCTCCTTCCCTGAGCTTCTATGGGAAGGGTACAGTGGGGTGGCAACAGCAATGCTAGTGGTTGTCATTGTTGAGACTTCCTATTTATCAGGCACTTTATATCCATCACTTCACTTATCCCCAAGATATCCTATTTGAAGAGTTTGACTCATTACATTCCACCATTATACTGAAGGGGAGAATGAGACCACACATGGTCATATGGCTTATCCAACATTACAGAACAGAATCTTTATTTAAACCTATATTCAAGTCATTTCCAGGAATATGCATAAAATTCTTATAATAAGATGACTTATAAAAATGAGTGGAAAGCACACAGTACCGTTAGTAAGACAATTATATCTTAACACTGACAGTTAATTGTAGCATCTTTTTTGTTTTCTTTCTCAAAAGTTTGGTGAAAGAATATCTCTAAGGTATTCACCCCCTGAGGAACATCATGGATGTGAGTGTTTTAGGAGGATGGTGCTCCACAGTGCCACCTGACGCTCTAACCTAGCACTGGGGCTCATCTGGAGATGCCACGTGGGATGTTGGGGTTGGGGCTCCTGCAGGAGGCAGAAACACTGGGCAAAAGGGGCCCCACAGAGGAGAAGGCACTCTCATCCTCAACTGTTGGTTTTAGTGACTGGGCCCAGAAATTACCAGGTGGCAGGTAAACATCCATTTCTGTGTCAAAGATGTGTCATTAGTTTGAGGGAGATTGTTCCTTCTGAGCATTAGGCAATGATGACCCACTACAGTATTCTTGCCTGGAAAAACCCCAAAACAGAGAGGCCTGTTAGGCTGCAGTCAATGGGGTTGCTAAGAGTCGGACACGACTGAGTGACTTCACTTTCATTTTTCACTTTCCTGAATTGGAGAAGGAAATGGCAACCCACTCAAGTGTTCTTTCCTGGAGAATTCCAGGGATGGTGGAGCATGGTGGGTTGCTGTTTATGGGGGTGCACAGAATCAGACACGACTGAAGCGACTTAGCAGCGGCAGCAGCAGCAGCAGCTCTTCTGAACTAAGGGAGTCAACTAGTTACAGATGAAGAATGAACCATCTCTGATCAGAAGTTAGAACAAACTGCAAACCAACTGTGAATAACCAGGCAGAAGAATTCAGTTTCCACAGATGTAAGAACCACAGCAGTATGAAGTTACTGAACGCATATTCCGTGTAAGGCCATAAGAATCTAACACAATGCTTACTGTTTTTAGATTAGAAAAAGGGCTTATTTGTCTTCAAGAATGCCCATGTCAGCCTGAGAGATTAGAAAACAGTGAATACATGGCAAATGAAAGGGTCACTTGTGTGGTGTTGCTCGAATGTGGTCTGAGTTTAGAGTTAGTACCTGGGGTTGATAAGAAGGACCTCCTGGAGAAGGGGGTGCTAAGGCTGCGTTTGAAAAGACTACATAATTTTTCAAATGAAGGCACCAGGACTTCCCTGGGTGTCCAACGTTCCTGGAGGTCCAGTGGTTATGCCTCTGTGCTTCCAATGCCAGAGGTATCATTTCAATGCCTGGTCATAGAATCAATATCCTGCATACAATGTAGCACAGGGAAAAAAAATAAAATGCAAGCACCTCTGTGACAAAAAGGCTGTGAGCTTCACAGTGGTTGCAAAGTGATCTCAAGAGATATATGACACCCAGAGGAAGACATCAGTGTGGGAACAGAAGATAGCCAGGTCTGCACTAACCCACTCCCTCTTTCTCCAGGTAGATGCTCTACATTAGTTCCAGGTTATCTTTGACACAGGCTCATCTGACTTGTGTGTGCCCTCCCTCTTTCGCGCCCATCTAGCTTGTTGTGAGTACAGACACCCCGTACCCGGACCATCCTTCACTTGCCCCGCTGCCCTGTTTCCACCCTTGGCACCTGATGACACTCATCTTTGGGTCTGCAGCTACACAAGTTGGGTTCAGACATTACAAGTCTTCCACCTTCTGGCCTACCCAAAAGACCTTCAGGATTACCTATGGATCTGGAAGCATGAATTGATTTCTTGCTTATGACAACATTTGGGTAACGTGTAAAGAGAAGCTGAATCAGGATTGGCTATGCAGTGACCCCTGCTTGCAAAACAGATTCAGGACCTTCTGGCAGGACCCTTCCTATCCTAACTCCCATGGACATTGACCATCTTACCCACAGGATCCTGTCCCTGGGGAGGCAGTGCCTGTGGTGACACACGAGCAAACGGATTAGCTAACCCAGAGGGTGGCTTGAGGTGTGGACTTGCAGGTCCTCTGCCCATGAGCAGTTCAAGATTCAGTTTGCTGGGAGCAAGAAGACAGGAAAAAAACACCCACTTTTATATTCACAGACTGTTCCAGCCATTTTCAGGTGATAACTTGTTTAATTCTGCAACAACCCCACAAAGCAGTTACTCTGATTAGCTCATGAGACATATGAGGAAACTGAGGTCCAGACAGCAAGGGCCTTGCTGGGAGCACACATTGATAAAAGGCGGAGTTAGGCTGGCTTTTCAGGACTGAAGTTGCTGTGGGGTGTTTGGGGATCGGATAAAACTGATCTGGGGACCCTGGGTGCAGTCAAGGCCTTCAGGTATCCAGAGTGGGAAACTGGAGGCCTGAGAAGTCAAGGGGCCTGATAAATGAGTTCTTACTCTAGAGGACCCTCAGAGTCTAATAAACCTATGGCTTGCCTCCCCCCAAATACTTGAGCAGTTCGCCTCTCTTTCTGTCTCATACACACTCACAGAAATAAACACATATCCCCAAAAGTGAATCCCCCAGGCAGCAATTTCATAGAACCCTGCAAGCAAGATTGTGTTTTTGCCTTGTCTTCTTGGACAGATGCAGAATCCACAGTACATTACAGAGAACACAGTCCATTCCAGTCATTAAGTCACAGTGATGCCAAAGAGAAGGCGATCTTGCTCTCAATTGTTTTGTCCATAAGGTGGAACCAATGGGGCCTGGCCTGACTCTTGCTTGCCCCACCTGGACAGAAGCCACGAGGCCAATCTGAATCACTCAGGTGGTGTTTTTCAGAGGGGCAAATATTTTAAAATTCACAGCCTCTCTCAAATGGAACCCAAATTCCCCTTCCACCTTGCTCTAACCATCTGTGGGCAACCAAAGACAGAGCCCAGCATCAATTCTTCTCTGAGGATCTAATGGCAATGCACCCCAGCCCAGTTCTAGCCCCACCTCACGTATCTGTAAGTGGGATCACTCTTCTCTCCCACAGATTGGGGACCTTGTAAGTACTGACCAGCAATTTGGTCTAAGCGTGGCGGAATACGAGTTTTACGGCAGAAGATATGATGGCGTCTTGGGCTTGAACCATCCGAACATATCCTCTCTGGAACCATGCCCATATTTTACAAGCTGAAGAATGAAGGTGCCATTTCTGAGCCTGTTTTTGCCTTCTACTTGAGCAAGTATGTCTGAGATGGACAATTCCTTTCTCTAAATTAACTGTAAGATATTTTCAGTTGCACAAAAGTTATAGAACACTTGATAAAGAAGTATCCTATGAGTAATATAACCAAGGATAACTGTGGCCCCAGGGCCCTACCTGGCTTCATCACTGGCTTTTTAAATAAAATTTTATTGGAACACAACCCTATTCCTGGGCTCAAGACCAGTAACTTGGTGTAGCTGGGTGAGTTATGAGAGAGGCTAATGGAAGGCAACAGGAAATAATTTGGCGGAAAAAGCAATATGACTTGCCTATGAGTTTGATAAGGAAGGAAGGAGAAGGATGGTGTATATCTTTCCTTCCTCATTAGCGTTTAAACAGAGCCCAGGACCAACTACCCCATTTGTGTAGCCAGTGAAAAATGAAACTGTGGGATACAAAAGTGTGGGACTCCTCGTTCAAGAAATATTAGGCATTTGAAGGCAGGGAGAGCAGAGGTGGGGTCCCTTCTGAGTGTGGGGCCCTTTGGACAGTGGTCAAAGGCCAGTGGAGCCAACTCTGTGTGACCTGAACCCACACCATTAGAAGTCCCAGGCCTTGATTTTCCTGAAAAATGTCAAGATGGACAATGGGAAAGCCAAATACTTCAGCACCATGTCCTCTGAGGTTGTCTGAGCACTCAGGTTGCTGGAGGTCCAGGGCATCTTTCAAAGACATAGTGGGTGGAGCTCAGACAAGTGATTCAGCTTCTAACCTCCTCTGTGCCACTCGTGAGACTAACAGACCTCAGTCTAGATCTCTATCTCTCCTAGAGCTATTTATGCATCTGTATATGGGGACCTTATTAGGGCCTTGATGGGTGGACAAGCACAGCTCTCAGACAGTGCTGTTGTTGCTGTCCTCCAAGGTTTTCCCCCTCACTCCTCTCTACAGAGATGAGTGGGAAGGCAGTGTGGTGATGTTCGGTGGGGTGGACCACCGCTACTACAAGCGAGAGCTCAGCTGGGTACCATTGATCCAAAAGGGTGACTAGATTTTACGTATGGACCGGTAAGCCACTCCCTCTGAGGGTCAGCCCAAGCAATGGTCCCACTACTGTACGTGGACACAGGCAGACACACACAAATGCATTCTCAGACACACAGACATATACACCACCTTCTACGACAGAGACAGACACACAGACACGTGGAAACACACAAGCAGACACACATAAACATACACATTAATACATAAAAACATGCATAGCTAGTCAGAGAAACACAAGCACACACAGAGGCACATGCAAACACACATACAAACAAAGACACAAGCACATAAATACACAAACAACCCATATGTTCGTAATCCTCATGGGTTAAAAGGTCCCCATGGTCCTAAAGGGCACCAGAGAGGTATGTGTAGCTCTGAGAAGGCTACATCCACTGCCCTTTGAGATGGGGAGCATGGTTAGAGGACTCTACAGTGTGGTGAACAGAGGATCAGGGAGAATATCTCCAGTCAGAACAGAGTTATGATAAGATGACCGACTGTCGAAGGCTACCTAGGACATAGGAAATTCTCAGTAAAGATAAATGTCAGTTAAAAAACAGGGACAGTCCTGAGAAAATGGGGAAAATTGGTTTTCTTAGGGTGCAGCTACCCAGCAGTGGAGAGACGTTGGCTGCAGTCTTAAGACGTGAAAGCAACTAAAAAAAAAGACACTCCAAGTTCTTGGGCACCCAGTGGGGCAGGGGCTATTACAGAGAATCAGGGAGGTGGGATCCAGGAGTGACCTGAGGACAGGAGGCATACTTGATAGGCTTCTGTGGGATACCCTCAGATAAAAGCTGACCTCTCCTTTGGAGTTTCTATGGGCTACTCATGTATTTCCTGGGCAGGGTCTCAGGGTCTGAGCTGGTTGCAGGAGCAGTGCTGGGAGACACCCTCTCCCAGAGGAGCCCCTCTCTACCCCTACTATGAGAATCTGCTGCCCCTGCGAATCTCTATCTTCACTCTGTGTGCAACCCTTTATTTGTTCCCCACCAGATACAGCTCTCTGGAGGTTTCTTATTGTTTTCTAAGTCTTCATTCACTCATTGAACAGACAAGCTTTGGGCATCCACTCTGTGCCAGGCACTTGAGGGAGGCAAGGAGAATAAAACTCTCCCTCACATCTAAGAAGGTAGATGTACATGAAGTGACTTGCCCACATAATGAATTTTGACTTTGGTCCATGCTAGACATGAAGAAGAGAAGGCACTGGCAACCCACTAAAAGGCGGAGCCTGGTGGGCTGCCATCTATGGGGTCACACAGAGTTGGACACGACTGAAGCGACTTAGCAGCAGCAGCAGCAACAGGTATGAGGAAGTGTCTACAGAGACTATGAAGGAAGGAGACTGATCAACACCGGGGGAACAATTTCCCTGAAACCATGACAATTAAGCTGGAATCTGGAAGATGAGAGGAAATTTGCTAGTCAAAGGGAAGGGGACTCCTATAGGAAGGAAGACCAGACTGTGTCAAGGTGCAAAAGAGCCTGGTGTATTCAAGTACTGCATTCAAGAATGTCAAGGAAGGCATCATGTCGGGAGCAAAGGAAAAGAGGGCAGGAGACAAATGGTTGTTTAGGAGACAGTCAGGAAGGGGGCAGCTCTGGGGAGACTCAACCTGACCTTGATCCCTGCTTTGTCACACTGTCTCTCAGCATCTCCAAGAAATGAAAGGTTATTGCTTGTTCTGGTGGCTGTGAAGCCCTTGTGGATACTGTGATATCCCTGATCCTTGGCCCAAGAACACTGGTCAAAAACATCCAGAAACTTATCAGTGCCACACCACAGAGTTCTGTGGTGAAGGGCCATGCCTCAGGGTTACCTTCAGTCTCCACGCGCAAGAAAGGATCCCCAGGGCCAACCTCTCTCCCTCTCTCTCTAACAGCACTACGTTTCATGTTCTGCAGTCAATATCCTGTCCTCTATTATCCTCACCATCAATAGTATCAGCTACCCAGGCCCAGCTCATGCCTACATCCTCAAGGTGAGGGGAGAAGCCTGAGGGGTGGTTCTCAAATAGGAACCTGGAACAACACTTGGCCTGCTGCTGGGAGAAGGGCGCCCTCTGCAGGCCATCTCGCACTATTGCAGATGCTGCTGAGGCCTTCGGCTGGGCCAGAGCCTCCCACAACATGAACTAGGTGAGAGTAAAGGGCCGACTGGGACACTGATCATCCTGAAATCAATGTGGAGACACCACGCCATGCTGGCATGGTGGGAATCACAAGCAGAGGGGAACACTCAGGTCCTCAGTTTTCAAATAGCTTCAATTCAATCTGAACCCTCAGATGGATGAACATGGAAAGTCAGCTCTAGCAGTCCCTGAATAAGTCATGTGACAAGGAGAATGGCTGGGGATAGTCCCAGTGTGCTGTCCCACCATAGGGATTAACAGTCTCCTTTCCCTACCTTCAGTTTTCCTGGTTTGGATGATAAATTACGTGGTCACCCTAGTTCTCAGATGCATCTTCCCATAGCTATGGGTGCCCCCTTTGTGAGTCAGGCTACCCGACCCCTCTGTTAGGAGGATGGATGCTAATGTGAATAAACCATTCACAGTGACTGCTCAGCCCCTGCACAGGGTGGAAGCCTTATGTCAGCTGCCTAGGGGCAGAGCTTGCTGATGGTCTCAAAGAAGGCTTTGAGGAAGGGAGGGAATTCCAGGAATTCTAAAACTGTAAACTCATGGAGCCATATGGAGGGTTGCTTGGTTCTAGGCAAAAGTGCACTGGATTCCAAGCAAATGGCATCCCAAGATGCTCTGCATTGGGCCACTGGGGACTTACTTGGGGTGATGAGGACTATAGACTGACCGGTGGGTATGGAGAACCAGAATACGTTACCCACCGAAGCCTGAAGGGGCCCAGGAAGGTGAGTACCAGCTGAAGGAGGATTCCCAGAGTTCCTAAGTAAAGTCTTCAAGAACGTGTTGTGGGGACTGCTCTATATAAGGTAGCACAGGGAACTCCACTTAATTATATGACAACTTGGATGGGAGGGGTATTTTGGGGACCAGAATACATGGATACATGTGGTTGAGTCTGTTTACAATCCATCTGAAACTCATAATATTGTTAACCAGCTATACTCCAATACAAAATAAAAATTTTTAATGAAGTATGGATTTTGCGGATGCAGGTGGAGAACCAGCATTCTCTGAAGAGAAAACAAGGAGCAGGAGTCAGAAGTAAAGAAACAGGGAAAGAGGAGAACTATGGACACTCTTTTTCTTTTCTAAAATTTTTATTGAAGTGTGGCTAATCTTCAGTGTTGCGTTAAGTTCTGATGCACAGCAATGTGACTCAGTTATACACATACAGAAATATATATTATTTTCTTATTCTTTTTCATACGGTTTATGACTGGATAGTTAATATATTTCCTTATAGTCTACATTAGGACTTTGTTGTTTATCATTCCTCTGTATCCCCAACTCCAGTCCTTCGCTCCCCTATACCCTTCCTCATGGCAACCTCATGTCTTGGCTCTTTTTGGTTGTGGATGAACTCTCATATCCCCTAGAAACTCCCTTGATACTTACCAAAAGAGGGAAATAAAATCAAGAATTGTGCTAGGTCTAGATATTTGTGGGAGTATCTTATAGGGGCTGAGCCTGACTGGTGTGTGTCTCTGACTCCCCCACAATTCTAAAGGCCACTGCTATACCACCTTTAAAGAGAACACAGTGAGGACATCTAGAGAGACCTGGATCCTGGGTAACATCTTCCTGAGACTGTGTTTCTCAGTCTTTGATGGAGGGAATGACAAGATTGGCCTGGCATAGGCAGTATAAATGCTTGGTGTGGTTCAGGAATCAGTAAGGGCACTCCAAGCAAACATTAAATCACACGTAGGGTACTCCTGCTCAGGATGCTTGTGAACTGTATTTGCTGGTCTGCACACCCTATTTTCAGTAAAGAATGAAGATTTTCACTCGTAATGCTGCTGAAACAAACAGGTGCCTCCGTTTGTGTCTGGGAGGGGTACAATGATTGGGAAGGATCTAGAACAAAGTCTGAATCACAGTTGAGAGGAGCCCACCTCCAACTGGCTTCAAGGAAAGGGGAGACTCTCTGAAATGATTCTGCAAATCCAGGACACACGACTCAGAGCAAATATAAAGATCTCAGTGACCAGACCCAAGAAATTAGAAGTCATCAGTTCTCTATTTCACACCCTCACTCTTTCATTCCCTCTTCTTTGATGGTCTGAGCCTGCAACTTTCTTTCCAAAGATTCTACAACTAGTTAGGGAGTCCAAACTACCTGCCCCAGGTTTTTATATCCTGAAGACATTTCCAATAATGAAAGAAAAGATTGAAGATATCAGAATTCAAGGGTGTTCTCTGAATGACTTACCTCAGATCACATGTGGAGTCCTAGATCACCCATCCTGGCAGGGCCATGGGGTCCTATGACTGGCTTTACATGCTCTTGGGGTCTGACCCAGCAGCACACATGATTGTCAATTCCCTCCAGAACTACATGACTGAAGCTGGGAAGAGGAGGCTCAAAGAAAGTGGGAGATGGTCTAGGCCATGAAAGAGTTTGTGATGACCCACCGACTCCACCACCTCCTCATTCAGAGGGCTTATAAGGGGTAATGAAATAGACTTTCTTCATCCCATCTCAGATGATCTTATCACTGGGCGTCACCTCCAGGGGAGTTTAAGTGAGGTACTTCATGGAGAGCTGGTTCCCTTTTGTCCCATACCCAGTCACCAGCTCTCTGCCACATATGCCTGCTCTCTTCTTTATAGTCCTACTTGGTAAGTGATAGCCCCAGTGGATCCCAGAGGCATCTCCCTCCTCCAGGGCCCAGAATGCCCCTTCCTTGGCCTCCAATGCTGCTGGGAGAATGCAACGGATGTATCAGGAACCCAGGGAACACAGAGCCTTCAGCCTTTCTGAGCTTCTCCATGGGTGGGGCTATAAACTGTTTGCTTGGAGCTGCCATGGTTAGGCACTTTTGCAGTGGAAGTATCTGTTCTTTCCACTTAGACGCCCTCAGTAGTTGCCTCAGCTGAAACAGCAGCAGTCAGATGTTGATTTCCTCTCAGATTGACTGGTTTGATCTCCTTGTTGTATAAGGGACTCTCAAGTATTTTCTCAAGCACCACTGTTCAAAAGCTCAATTCTTTGGCATTCACCCTTTCTAATGGTCCAGAGTTCACATCTGTACCTGTTTACTGGAAAAACCATAGCTTTGACACTACAGACCTCTATAGCAAAGTGTGTCTCTGCTTTTTAATACTCTGTGCAGATTTTTCATAGCCTTTCTTCCTTCAAGGAGCAAGTGTGTGTTTATTTTGTGGCTGCAGTCAAGGTCCATAGTGATTTTTGAGCCCAAGAAAATAAAATCTGCCACTGTTTACACTTTTCCATCATCTATATGCCATGAAGTGGTGGGACTGGATGCCATAAATGTTGAGTATCATTTTGTGAATAGTTTTTTTTGACTGTTGAGCTTAAGCCGGTTTTTTCATCTCCTCACCTCATCATGAGGCTCTTTAGTTTTTCTTTGCTTTCCGCTACTAGAGCAGCATCATCTTCATTATCTGTGGATGTTGATACTTCTCCCAGCAATCTTGATACCAGCTTGGGATTTATCCAAAACAGCATATTGAATGATGTATCTTATATATAGTTAAAATAACCAGAGAGACAGTGTATACCTTGTCAAGCTTCTGTCCCAATTTTAAATCTTTCAGTTGTTCCATGTCTAATTCTAACTGCTGCTTTTTGACCTGCATACAGAAATGTTAGGAGAAAGGTAATGTGATCTGGTACTCCCATTTCCTTAAGAATTTTCCACAGTTTGTTGTGGTCCACACAGTGAAAGGCTTTAGCATAGTCAGTGAAGCAGATGGAAATGTTATTTCTGGGATTCCCTTGCTTTCTCTATGATCCAATGAATGTTGGCAATTTGACCTCTGGTTGCTCAAACCAGTTTGCATATCTAGAAGTTCTCAGTTCATGTACTGTTGAAACTTAGCTAGAAGGATATTGAGCATTACCTTGCTAGCAAGTAAGATGAGCACAATGGCATGATAGTGAAAAATTGTTGTTGAATCACGACTCCGGGATTCTTGGCCCCCGGAGGAGAAGAATTCAATCTGGGGCCAGAGACGAGGCTTGATCGCTCAGAGCTTTTGTGTAATAAAGTTTTATTAAAGTATAAAGGAGATAGAGAAAGCTTCTGACATAGGCATCTGAAGGAGGCAGATAGAGTACCCGCTTGTTAGTGTTACCAATGAGTTTATATACTCTCCAATGAATCCAAAGAATGTCTTGAGGTTGTAAAGACCTCACCAGACCTACTCCCATAATTTACATTTTAAGATAACAGAATTAGCCAGAAGGTTTAATCCACAGACTGTCCTCAGGCAGAATACATTATTGTTATACAATCCTAAGGAATGTAGAGAAGGGAAAAAAGTTTGTCCTTTCTTCCTCCTTGAGAATTCCAGACCCCTCTCTCCCTGGGGACCCCTAGACTTCTTATCAACCTGCCTAGGAAATGACTCTCATTCCCCCCTTTTCTTTTAGGAGAATTATGTTGCCTAGGGTAAAGGGGTGTCATTCTCATTCCATCACTGCTTCCGAGCTGAGAAGGGGCATTGTCCCTAAATTGGCGAGGCAACATATTCTCCTAATTCTCATATTGAGGATATCTGATCCAGGGGTCCCAAATAGTAGTGGAGGAAGGTGCAGCAGTAGCAGGAGTTTGAGCAACGATTTGTAACTTAAACGCTTTCATGCAGCTAGAAAAAAATCCAGTTACACAGTTACAGATGTAAGGCAACATAGTCAAAATTAAAAGTCACATTATGTCCATAGTTAAAGTGTAAAATGTTGCACCAGTCCATTTTAGGGTTGGTAGATGTCATAAGATGAAGACGAGGCATCACCTGATTGTTGTCGAAGGTATTCACAGACTTGGAGAAAGGCCTTTCCTTGAAGTGGAGATGTCCACCACAGGAAGCCTTCCACTGATGAAGAGAATCTTTATAACCTCCTTAGCCTGTTCACTACGACAGAGAAAAGCCTCAGTCCATTCAGTAAAAGTATCTACCCAAACTTGTGAGCAAAAATATCCATTAGCTTTTGGCATATGAGTAAAATAAATTTCCCAGTCCTCTCCAGGATACATCCAGATGGGGAAGAGATTCTGCTTCCAAAACCTGTTCAGCAGTCAACATGGCATAACCTGCTTTACGCTTTCCATCCCGAACAAAAGAACTGCCATCTCTAAATATTTCCAGATTTTCCTGAGCTGCATAAAGTTAGGAATTGAGAACAATCGTGATCAGGTGTTTCATTTTCCTTCTCAGAAAAAATTTAAATTTCCACAGACTTTAAGCTTAGTGACTGGTCCTTCTAACAACAATGACTGGTATTTAAGAAGCCTACTGTCTGTCGTCCAAATATTAACCTTAGAATTTAAGATCTCACTCACATCATGAGAAGTCAGTACAGTAAGGTTTCATCCAATAAATATTTTTAAAGCTTCAGGTGCTAATAAAGCCGCTGTCCCAATTACTCTTAGGCAGTGGGGCCACCCACATGAAATTACATCTAATTCTCTGCTTAGATAAGCAATAGGTTGCAGCTGAGGCCCTCGAGGTTGGGTCAAAACTCCCAAGGCCATACCTTTTCTTTCAGTGACAAATTAAATTCTGACCCTGTGGGCAAGCTCAGAGCTGGAGCTTGCAGGAGAGCAGTCTGAAGAACCTTAAAAGCCTTTTGAATTTCTGGAGACCAAACCAGTTTGTTAGTTTGGGCCTGCTGAGTTTTAGCTATAAGTTTATATAAAGGCCGGACAAGTTCCCCACAACCCAGAATCCAGTAACCTGTGATTCTCAAAAATCCTCTCAAGTGTCTTAAAGTCATAGTTAAGCGATGGCTTAGTATAAGCTTACTTCTCTCAAGGCCTATGGCCCTAGTCCCTTCTGATATGATTAGGCCCAGATATCTAACCGACCATTGACACAGCTGAGCCTTTTCTCTTGCTGCCTTGTAACCACAGCCAGCCAGAAAGTTTAAGAAATCTTCTGAGGCTCACGAACAAGCTTCCTCTGTCTCAGCACAGAGCAAAATATCATCTACATATTGTAACACCACCGCTTCAGAGCTATTAAAGTTTTGTAGATCCCGTGACAAACTTTGTCCAAATAAGTCAGGACTGTCACAAAATCCCTGGGGCAAAACTGTCCAGGTTAATTGAGAAGCTGGCTGTGTAGGGTCTTCAAAGGCAAATAGAAATTGACTTTCCTCCGCCAAAGGCACTGAATAGAGGGCATCTTTTAAATCAATTACTGAGAAATATTTGGCTCCTTCAGGAATTTCAGACAATAGAGTATAAGGATTAGGAACCATGGGGTGTAAAGGAACTACAGCCTCATTTATTATATGTAAATCTTGAACTAGTCTCCATTTACCATTTGAATTCTTTATACCCAAAACAGGAGTGTTGCAAGGACTGTTACAGGGAATTAATAGTCCCTGTTCCTTTAAATTTTTAATGATGGGTTTTAACCCTTCCTTAACCTCAGGTTTCAGGGGATACTGCTTTTTATGTGGAAATAAGTGTGGGTCTTTGAGCTTGACAACTACAGGAATAGCATTTTGTGCTCAACCCACAGATTTTCCATCAGCCCATACTCTAGGATTTACATTTTGTTCAACTAGAGGAAGAGAAAGGGAGGGTTCCATATTCATAAAAGCAGAGGCATGGACCTTGCTCAGTATATCCCTCCCCAAAAGGGGTGAGGGAGATTCTGGCACGATCAGAAACTCGTGTGAAAATAGCACAGAATCCCAGTTGCAAGATAAAGAATAACTGAAATAGTACCTTTTGTCTCATCCAGACAGTCCCATTATGGAAACGGGTTGGGAAGAAAGTGGGCCAGGGGCTTCAGTAAGCACAAAGTAAGTTGCCCCAGTATCTAAAAGGGAATCAACGGATTGGCCCCCCACAATTATTAATACCCGGGGTTCCTCAGGTGTAATTAGGATGGGAGCTTGTGTGGGGACCCCCAGTCACCTTCAGTCCTGATTGTCTCGAGAGTCTGACCCCAGAGACCTACACCTCTGAGGGCAGTCTCTCTTCCAGTGTAGTCCTTTGCAGACAGGACATGGAGCCGGGGGCAGCTTAGATGCCTGAGGGCAATCCCGCTTGAGGTGCCCCTCCTTTCCACAGTAATAGCAAGCCCATCCCTTTTCACCTGGGTCCCTCTGGGCATTTTTCTCTGGCTATTTAAGAACATTTTTCATAGCCATTGTGAAGGCTTCCGCCTTTTCCTTGGTCTTTTTTTGGCCTTTCTTTCTTTTCCTTATATTCCCTACCATAATAGACCATCTGAGCAAGTTGTAACAGTATCTAAAGACTGATTTGGTCCATACGCCCATTTTTGTAGCTTAAGGCAGATATCTGGAGCCGACTGAGTGAGAAATCTATCTTTTAAGATCACTTTTCCTTCTTCACTTTCGGGATCAATCTCAGTGAATTTATCAATCTCAGTGAATCTCTAGGAATTTACCAGGAGCTTCCTTCTCCTCCTGTTCTATGTCTGCCAATTTGCTATAGTTTAAAGGCTTAGAACGCGCCTGCCTGAGTCCTTCAAGAATACATCTGACAAAATGGCTCTGATCCCATCTTCCTTTAGCTGTGTTGTAGTCCCAGTCTGGTTCTATAGTTGGGACGGCCTGATTCCCAGTGGGGAGGGCCGCTATCTCATCCTTCCTCTTCCCTACTGATTCATTACCAAGCCATTCATCTCCATAAGCAACTGCTTTTCCCAAAACTCGAGTCTTTGTGTCAGGAGTCAGCATTTGTCCCAAGATATACGTCACACCCTTCCAAGTAAGGTCATAAAGCAGAGTAACACCTTTAAAAGCTCTAATATATTTTTCTGGGTCCTCTAAATAGTCTCCCAGATCTTCCTTGATTCATTGTATTTCTTGATAATAAAAAGGCTTATTAACTCTCATGGACTGATTATTTCTCCCGGTGGGTGTTTCATGAAGAGGCAACAGCTTGTGTGTCTGTTCCTCAGTCTCTCTGGCTGCTCTGCACACATGATCCCAGGGATAGACTGGAGAAACCTGTTTTTCTTTTTACTTTTCTCTTTGTCTCCTGTCCTCCATCTCATCTCTTAATTCGATGGTCTGAGTTTCTACCTAAACCAAAATAGTCTGAGGTCGTACTGAGACGGGAGTTGTTTGGACCTCCACGTATGCAGTTTGAATCTCAGTTTGGATTTCCACTGAGACAAAGGCAACCCTTCTAAGGTGGGGGGGAGGGGGGTTCTCTGGTTTTCAGTTTGCTCAGCTTGGAGCCCCGGGTATGGGGGCAAAGTGGGAGGACAAAAGGGAGCTGAAGGTTTCACACCCAAATCTATACCCTTAGGAGATAAGTCTGGCATATTTCCCAGAGAGAAAAAGGGCAACACATATGCTACTTCTACCCACTTCCCTTGTTCCTTACAGAACCGGTCTAATTGTAAAACAGTATTATACTTAAGAGACCCTCCAACTGGCCACCGTTCGCCATCCTCCAATGGATACCGTGGCCATGCAGTATCACACAGGAAGACCAGGTGTGTCTTCTTTAAGCCCTGGAGATCAAGTCTATCCCAGTTTTTCAGGATACAGTTCAAAGGAGTGAGGCTGGAATTGTTAGCTCCCATCTGAAAGAGAGAAAAAAAAGTGACTAGGGCCATTTTTCTACCGGAGGCATCCCTCCTTGCTCTAGATGGAGGTGTAGACAGACTTTACACTAAAAGCTTTTCCTTGCTGGTCGGACTTAGTCTGTCCCTTACTGACGCAGGCGCTGTCTCAACCTTCTCGGTTCTACCACCGAGATGGGGTGGGGATGTACCAGGGGTAGACCTGATAGCACCTCTACCTGATGTCCAGCTCTTCACCTTTAACCTTGCTTGTCTCTGATGTCACCCGGGGTGCAATCAGAGTAATCTTCCAGAATGCCTCCCAAGCAAGACTGCTGCTGGAAACATTCATCACCTGAGTGCCTGTGCACGACCCTGAGTATATTCCTGACCACAATAAGACTGATATGAACATAAAGCTGGGATGTTCTTTTCAAACATCACCACACCAGTATAAGCTCCATCTAGCTTCCAAACTTTTGATTCCTAGCGAGGCTAGGCACTTTCTTGAATACCAATCCAAGTTTGCCACAGTACACAGTCACAGTATAGATCACAAGTCCCTGGAAAGTCTATGATCCAATAGATTAGGTTCTGTAAGGAGTTATGAAATGGTCAAAGAGACCGAAAAGTTTGACCGAGAAAGGAGAGTTCGGTCCACACGCTTTGCCCATTTCTGGTCGGTTCCCAAAGGAGACATTGGGTGCCTCTTGGCCTTGGCAGGTCGGTAGAAACCCCTGACAGGTTTCTGCCATAAGCCGTATGAGATCACCTTGGAACCGCAGAGCAGGGCTCCTCATTTGCTTCGCGCAGGGCATGTCATTCATTCACACAAGCACACTGTAGAGTTAGTAAAGCACAGCAGAAAATGTGTTTACTAAGAGAACAAAGAACTAGAGCTCCAAGCATCCTTACCTTGTCCTGAAGGATCCTGGATGAGCCCCCATGATGAAAGATTATTGTTGAATCATGACGCCAGGATTCTTGGCCCCCAGAGGAGAAGAATTCAATCCGGGGCCAGAGACGCGAGGCTTGATTGCTCAGAGCTTTTGTGTAATAAAGTTTCATTAAAGTATAAAGGAGATAGAGAAAGCTTCTGACATAGGCATCAGAAGGGGGCAGAAAGAGTACCCGCTTGTTAGTGTTACCAATGAGTTTATATACTCTCTAATGAATCCAAAGAATATCTTGAGGTTGTAAAGACCTCACCAGACCTACTCCCATAATTTACATTTTAAGATAACAGAATTAGCTAGAAGGTTTAATCCACAGACTGTCCTCAGGCAGAATACATTATTGTTATATAATCCTAAGGAATGGAGAGAAGGAAAAAAAGTTTGTCCTTTCTCCCCCCTTGAGAATTCCAGACCCCTCTCTCCTTGGGGACCCCTAGACTTCTTATCAACCTGCCCAGGAAATGACTCTCTCAATAGTTTGAACATTCCTTGGAATTGCCTTTATTTTGGATTGGAATGAAAACTGACCTTTTCCAGCACTGTGGTCACTGATGAGCTTTCCAAATTTGCTGACATATTGAATGCAGCACATTTACAGCCTCATTCTTTAGGAACTTTAAACAGCTCAACTGGAATTTCATCACCTTCCATAACATTTCTTGTAGTGATGCATCCTCAAGCCCACTTACGTCATACTCCATTATCTGGCTTTATGTGAATGACCCAGCAACATCCCTATCCTGGTCATTGTGGCCATTTTTGTATAGTTCTTCTGTGCATTCTTGTCACTTCTTCTCACCTCATCTCCTTCTATTAGGTCTTTGACTTCTCTGTCCTTTATTGCGCCCAACTCTGCATGAAGTGTTCCTCTGGTATCGCCACTTTTCTTGAAGAGATCTGTTCTCTTTACAATTCTATTGTTTTCCTCTAATTCTTGCACTATTCACTTATGAAGACTTATCTCTCCTTGCTATTCTCTGAAAGTCTGCATTCCATTGGGTATATCTTTCTCTTTCTCCTTTGCCTTTCACTTCTCTTATTTTCTCAGCTATATTTAAGGCCTCCTCAGGCAACCACTTTGCCTTCTCACATTTGTTTTTCTTGAGAATGGTTTTGATGACCACCTCCCATACAATGTTACAAACCTCCATCCATAGTACTTCAGGCTAACAGACCTAATCCCTTGAATCTATTTCTCATCCCCTCTATATATTCATAAGGGATTTGATTTAGGTCATAGCTGAATGTTCTAGTGGTTTTCCTTACTTTCTTCAATTTAAACATGAATAATGTTAGCTTCTGCCTAAGCATTGCTTCCAGATCACCACTCACCACTCCCAGTGGGTGTGGATCAAAAACACACAATTTGAGGACTGTTACCCTGGGTTTGTGCTTGGCTTTTCACATGCTTAGCTGTATAAGCTTGATCAAGTCTCTTAACCTCAGTTTTCTCATCTGGAAAATGGGCACCATGATGATAATTCCACCTTCTAGATTGCATGTGTGCCTGCAAAGAGCAAGTGGCCCTCAGAGGGCTCTTTGGGTTCCTGAATCTGGAACAAATGTGAATTATTCCACCATCTGGGGAGAAGGAAATCTTCTGTTTAGAGGTTATGGCTGCCATCCACAAGGCTAAATATTGATTCCAGCCAAATGACATCTATTTCTGAACCCTGACCAAGAACTCTGACTGAGTCTATGCTTCTGTTTTCTGGGCTCACATGAGAGCTAATGATTATTGTCTCAGATTACTCCCTTCCTCAGCCTTGCCAGTCTGCCTTTCCTTATCAATTGCTTCGCCCCTGAAATCACACTGCAAGGAAACTTGTAGAAGATCTTGCTCTCTGGTCAGTTTCCCACATCTCCAGCATAGGAACAAGTAGCTGTTATGACTACTTTTCATAGCAATAACTATGGCAACCTGTACAATCCAATCTCAGCCTGTCAAGTGAATCTTTCCCCATTTGGCCCCTCATGATTAAATTACCTATCGTTGCCTTAGTAATCATCCTATGCTTGCTGATTAATGTCAAAATGTGGGTGAACTTGATGTAGTTTTCTTTCCCAAGCATAATTCCAATCATGCAATTAAGTAACAAAACATTTAGTCATCTAACTACCCACAGGAATTGACAAAAGCAAACCACCCATCATGCATTTCTTGCTTGCTCAAAAACACCATTGAACTGATCTACTGAAACAATGTGATACATTGCCATGTACACTCCAGAAGGGACACTTTTTCTCTGGATTTGTTTTTCACCTGATGCAGAATGTCTACCATAAGCCTGGCCTTCCAGCAGCTGGTCACCTAATTTTTGCAGACTCAGCCCACTCCAGATTCCTTCCACATGCCTCAGTAAAATCTAGAGAACAGACCCAATCAAAGTTGTCACTCCTGCAGAAAGCAAGTTTTGGGGTTTTTTTTGTTTTGTTTTGTTTTGTTTTTTAGAAAACAATATTTGGTAACACATTCAAAATCTTGTGCTCCTTGTCTTGGATTCAAGCACCTGCACCAGACTGTGGGAAGCCTCCACTTCCACCTAAATCTTTCACCACTCCCACCAGGGCCACAGGATTGACTGGACCCCAAAGGCTTCTGCCTGTTCCCTGATATTATCTGTACATTAGTTCAGTTCAGTCTCTCAGTCATGTCCAACTCTTTTCTATATCATGGGATGCAGTATGCCAGGTTTCCCTGTTCATCACCAACTCCCCGAGCTTGCTCAGACTCATGTTCATCAGGTCGGTGATGCCACCCAACAATTTCATCTTCTGTCTTCCCACTTTGCCTTCTGCCTTCAATCTTTCCCTGCATCAGGGTCTTTTCTCCTGAGTCAGTTCTTCCCATCATTTGGCCAAAGTATTGGAGGTTCAGCTTCAACATCAGTCCTTCCAGTGAATATTCAGGACTTATTTCTTTTAGCATGGACTGGTTGAATCTCCTTGCAGTCCACGGGACTCTCAAGAGTCTTATTCAACACCACATTTTAAAAGAATCAATTCTTTGGTACTCAGCTTTCTTTATGGTCCAACTCTCACATCCACTCATGATTTCTGGTAAAACCATAGCTTTGACTATACAGACATTTGCTGGTAAAGTAATGTCTCTGCTTTTCAGTATGCTGTATGGTTTTTCATAGCTTTTCTTCCAAGGAGTTAGCGTATTTTTTTTTCACAACTGTGGGAAATATCTACAGTGATTGGAGCCCAGGAAAATAAAGCCTGTTACTGTTTCCATTGTTTTTCCTGGTCTTTGCCACGAAGTGATGGAACTGGTTGCCATGATCTTCATTTTTTGATCGATACATACCACATCAAGACCATCCCAAAGAAAAATAAATGCAAAAAGGCAAAATGGTTGCCTGATGAGGTCTTAGAAATAACTTAGAAGAGAAGCAAAAGGCAAAGGGGGAAAGAAAGATGTACCCATCTGAATGCAGAAATCCAAAGAATAAAAAGAAGATATTTTTAAAAAGCCTTCCTAAGTGATCAGTGAAAAAAAAATAGAGGAAAATATTAGAATGGTAAAAAAAAAAAAAAAACAGAGATCTCTTCAAGAAAATTAGAGATAGGGAGGGAATGTTTCACACAAAAACAGGCACAATAAAAGAGAGACATGGGATGGACCTAACAAAACCAGAATATATTAAGAAGAGGTTGAAAGAACACATAGAAGAACTGCACAGAAAGATATCAATGACCATGATAACCACGATGGTGTGATCACTCACCTAGAGCTAGACAATCCTGAAATGTGAAGTCAAATGTGTCTTCAGAAGCATCACTAAGAGCATATCAAGTGGGTGTGATGGCATTGCAGTAGAGCTATATCAGATCTTAAAAGACGATGCTTTTAAAGTGCTGCACTCAATATGCCAGCAAATGTGGAAAACTCAGCAGTGGCCACAAGACTGGAAAGGTCGTTTTCCTTGCAATCCTCATAAGAGGTGATTTTAAAGAATTTTCAGCTACCACACAGTTGCACTCATCTCACATGCTACCAAAGTAATTTCTCCAGGCAAGACTTTAACAATACATGAATTGTAAAATTCCATATGTTCAAGCTGGTTTGAGAAAAGACAGAGGAACCAGAGATCAAACTGCCAACATTCGTTGGATGATAGAAAAAAGCAAAAGGATTCTAGGAAAACACCTACTTCTGCTTTATTGACCATGCAAAAGCCTTTGACTATGTGGATCACAACAAACTGTGGAAAACTTACAGAGAAGGGAATACCAGACCACCTTACCTGCCTTCTGAGAAATCTGTATGCAGGTCAAGAAATAACAGTTAGAACTGAACATGGAACCACAAACTGGTTCCAGTTTGGGAAAGGAGTATGTAAAGGCTGTATACTGTCACCTTGTTTATATAACTTATGTGCAGAGTACATCATGTGAAATGCCCAACTGGATGAAGCACAAGCTGGAATCAAGATTGCTGGGAGAAATATCAGGAACTTCAGATATGCAGAAATCACCACCCTCATGGCAGAAATTGAAGGGGAACTAAAGAGCCTCTTGATGAAAGTGAAATAAGAGAGTGAAACATCTGGTTTAAACTTCACATTCAGAAAATGAAGATCATGGCATTTGGTCACATCACTTCAGGGCAAATAATGGGGAAACAATGGAAACAGTGAGAGGCTTTATTTTCAGGGGCTCCAAAATCACTGCAGAGGATGACTGCAGTCATGAAATTAAAAAGATGCTTGCTCATTTGAAGAAAAACTATGACACAACTATACAATTTTTTTTTAAAGTAGAGACATTACTTTGCTGAAAAAGTTCAGTATAATCAAAGCTATGATTTTCCAAGTTGTCATGTATGGATGTGACAGTTGCATCATAAAGAATGGTGAGTGAAGAAGAATTGATGGTTTTGAACTGCGGCATTTTACAAGACTCTTGAGAGTCCCTTGGACTGAAAGGAGATACCTACAGTCATCCTAAAGGAAATTAATCCTGAATATTCATTGGAAGGACCGATGCCGAAATTGAACCTCCAATACTTTAGGCCAACGGATGTGAAGAACTGACTCATTAGAAAAGACCCTGTCACTGGGCAAGATTGAAGGCGGGAGGAGAGAGGATGACAGAGGATGAGATGGATGGATGGAATAACCAACTCGATGGACATGAGTTTCCCCAAGCTCCAGGATCTGGTGAAGAACAGCGAGCCCTGGCATGCTGCAGTCCACAGGGTTGCAAAGAGTCAGACATGGCTGAAAGACTGAACTGAACTGAACATACCACATAGCAAATACTATTTGTAATGGGCATGTTTATCCAGCAAGACTGGGGCTCCTTATGGCTCCAACATACATCCCCAATCAAGTTTGCACCCATGCACAGAAGTCAGTGCCTAGCATTCATAAGGCATTCAATGAGTTCTGATTGCAGGGGGACTTCCATTTCAGTCGACATAAAAGATTAAAAAACACATTTATCCTCCTGTCTATAATTACTCCAAAGTAGGAAAGACAAATGAAAGAGCATTGTCTTACATCAAACGTCTGTCAGCAGAGAATGGATTCCTGAGGTGGGGAACAAGCAAGGAGAGTTCTATAATTGCCCCAACTCTAGAAATAGTTTCCAACACATACATGGAAGTTGTACCTAGGCAGAGACAAACAGTGTCCCCAAGAAGAGAGATTTATGACTCTATATAACTAGAGTTCACAGGAGAGAGCTAAATACAGAAAACTGTAGGAAGCTACAGGTGATACCCTTCCAGTTATCTGCAGAGAGTTGATAGTACTGGTCTGAATTTTAGGGAACAATCTTTGAGTCCCAAATTGCCCCAACCCTAATTGTGTCCCCACCCACCAGTGTGTAAATTACTCATTTTTAATATAAATTTATTTATTTTATCTGGAAGCTAATTACTTTACAATATTGTATTGGTGTGCCATACATTGTCATGAATCCACCACGGGTATACACATGTTTCTCATCCTGAACCCCCCTCCCACCTCCCTCCCTATAGTATCCCTCTGGGTCACCCCAGTGCACCCGCCCCAAGCATCCTGTATCATGCATCAAACCTGGATTGGTGATTCGTTTCACATATGATACTATACATGTCTCAATGCCATTCTCCCAAATCATTCTACCCTTGACCTCTCCAGAGTCTATACATCTGTCTTGCTGTCTTGCATACAGGGTTATCATTACCATCTTTCTAAATTACATATGTATGTGTTAGTATACTGTATTGGTGTTTTTCTTTCTGGCTTGCTTCACTCTGTATAACAGGCTCCAGTTTCATCCACCTCATTTGAACTCATTCAAATGTATTTTTTAATGGCTAAGTAATACTCCATTGTGTATATGTACCACAGCTTTCTTATCCATTCATCTGCTGATGGACATCTAGGTTGCTTCCATGCCTTGGCTATTATAAACAGTGGTGCGATAAACAATGGGGTACACATGTCTCTTTCAATACTGATTTCCTTGGTGCGTATGCCCAGTAGTGGGATTGCTGACTCATAAAGCAGTTCTATTTCCAGTTTTTTTTAAGGAATCTCCACACTGTTCTCCAGAGTGGCTGTACCTGTGTGTATTACCGCTAACAGCATAAGAAGGTTCCTTTTTCTCCACACCCTCTCCTGCGCTTACTGCTTGTAGACCTTTGGATAGCAGCCATTCTGACTGGCATGAAATGGTACCTCACTGTGGTTTTGATTTGCATTTCTCTGATAATTAGTGATGTTCTTTTCATGTATTTGTTAGCCATCTGTATGCCTTCTTTGGAGAAATGTCTGTTTAGTTCTTTGGCCCACTTTTTGAATGTGTAGTTTATTTTTCTGGAGTTGAGCTGCAGGAGTTGCTTCTATATTTTTGAGATTAATTCTCTGTCAGTTGCTTCATTTCTTAATATTTTCTCCCATTCTGAGTACAGTATTTCCACCTTGCTTATAGTTTCCTTTGTTATGCAGAAGCTGTCAATTTTAATTAGGCCCCATTTGTTTTCTTTTCGCTTTTATTTCCAGTATTCTGGGATGTCAGTCACAGACGATCCTGCTGTGATTTATGTTGGAGATGTTTTACCTATGTTCTACTCTAGGAGTTTTATACTTTCTGGTTGTGCTTTTAGATCTTTAATCCATTTTGAGTTTATTTTTGTGCATGGTGTTAGAAAGTGTTCTAGTTTCATTCTTCTACAGGTGGTTGGCCAGTTTTCCCAGCACCAGTTGTTAAAGAGATTGTCTTTTCTCCATTGGATAGTCTTGCCTTCTTTGTCAAAGAGAAGGTGTCCAATGGTGCGTGGATTTATCTCTGGGCTTTGTATTTCGTTCCATTGATCTATATTTCTGTCTCTGTGCCAGTACCATACTGTCTTGATGACTGTGTCTTTGCGGCAGAGCCTGAAGTCAGGCAGGTTGATTCCTCCAGTTCCATTCTTCTTTCTCAAGATTGCTTTGGCTATTCGAAGTTTTTTTGTATTTCCATACATATTGTGAAATTTGTTATTTCTTCTAGCTCTGTGAAAAATACATTTGGGAGGGTTTCCATTGGATCTATAGATTGTTTTGGGTAGTATACTCACTTTCACTATATTGATTTTTCCGATCCATGAACATGGTATATTTCTCCATTTATTAGTGTCCTCTTTGATTTCCTTCACCAATGTTTTATAGTTTTCTATATATAAGTCTTTAGTTTCTTTAGGTAGATATAGTCCTAAGTATTTTAATCATTCATTGCAATGGTGAATGGAATTATTTCATTAATTTCTCTTTCTATTTTCTTGTTATTAGTATATAGAAATGCAAGGGATTTCTGTGTGTTGATTTTATATCCTGCAACTTTACCATATTAATTGTTTAGCTCTAGTAATTTTCTGGTGGAGTCTTTAGGGTTTTCTATGTAGAGGATCATGTCTTCTACAGTGAGAGTTTTACTTCTTCTTTTCCAATTTGGATTTCTTTAATTTATTTTTTTCTTGGATTGATATGTTGATCATTATGTAGTGTCCTTCTTTGTCTTTTTTCACAACCTTTGTTTTAAGGTCTATTTTATTTGATATGGGTATTGCTACTCTTGCTTTCTTTTGGTCTCTATTTGCATGGAATATCTTTTCCAGCCCTTCACTTTCACTCTGTATGTGTACCATGTTTCAAAGTGAGACTCTTTAGACAACATATATAGGGGTCTTGTTTTTGTGTCCATTCAACCATTCTTTGCCTTTTGTTTGGGGCAGTCTGCTGCTGCTACTGCTGCTGGTGCTGCTAAGTTGCTTCAGTCGAGTCCAACTCTGTGCAACCCCATGGACAGTAGCCCAACAGGCTCCCCAATCCTTGGGATTCTCCAGGCAAGAACACTTGAGCAGGTTGCCAGTTCCTTCTCCAATGCATGAAAGTGAGAAGTGAAAGTGAAGTTACTTAGTCGTGTTCGACTCTTTGTGACCCCATGGACTGCAGCCTACCAAGCTCCTCCATCCATGGGATTTCAGGCAAGAGTACAGGAGTGGGGTGCCACTGCCTTCTCCGCTGGGGCATTCTCTCCATTTACATTTAAGGTAATTATTGATAAGTATGATCCCGTTGCCACTTACTTTATGGTTTGGGGTTTGAGTTTCTACACCCTTTCTGTGTTTCCTGTGTAGACAAGATCCTTTAGCGTTTGTTGAAGAGCTGGATTGGTGGTGCTGAATTCTCTCAGCTTTTGCTTGTCTGTAAAGCTTTTGTTTTCTCCTTCATATTTGAATGATATCCTTTCTGGGTACAGTCATCCGGGCTGTAGGGTTTTTTGTTTCATCACTTTAAGTATGTCCTGCCAACCCTCCTGGTTTGAAGTGTTTCTATTGAAAGATAAGCTTCTTTCCTTATGGGAATCCCCTTGCTGCTATTATTGTTTTCCCTTGCTGCTTTCAATATTTGTTCTTTGTGTTTGATCTTTGTTAATTTGATTAATATGTGTCTTGGGGTGTTTGGCCTTGGGTTTATCCTGTTTGGGACTCTCTGGATTTCTTGGACTTGCATGATTATTTCCTTCCCCAATTTAGGGAAGTTTTCAAATATTATCTCAAGTATTTTCTCAAGGTCTTTCTTTCTGTCTTCTTCTTCTGGGACTCCTGCAATTCTTATGTTGGGGGGTTTAACATTGTCCCAGAGGTCTCTGAGATTATCCTCATTTCTTTATATTTCTTTTTCTTTTTCCTCTCTGTTTCATTGATTTCTGCCATTCTATCTTTTATCTCTGTTATTCTACTGTTGGTTCCCACCAAATTCTTTTTGAACTCATTTATTGCATTATTCATTATATATTGACTCTTTTTTGTTTCTTCTATGTCCTTGTTAAACCTTTCTTGCATCTTCTCAATCCTTGTCTCCAGGCTACTTATCTGGATTTCCTTATTGTTTTCAAGATTTTGGATCATTTTCACTATCATTATTTCGAATTCTTTATCAGATATATTCCTTTTCTCTTCCTCTTTTGTTTGGTTTGGTGGACATTTATTCTGTTCCTTTACCTGCTGGGTATTTCTCTGCCTCTTCTTCTTGTTTATATTGCTGTGTTTGTGGTCGCCTTTCCATATTCTGGCAGTTTGTGGAGTTCTTTTTATTGTGGAGTTTCCTTACTGTGGGTGGGTTTGGACGGATGGCTTGTCAAGGTTTCCTGTTTAGGCAAGCTTGTGTTGGTGTTCTTGTGGGTGGAGGTGGATTTCTTCCCTCTGGAGTGCAATGAAGTGTTCAGTAATGAGTTATGAGATGTCCGTGGGTTTGGAGTGCCTTTGTGCAGCCTGTATATTGAAGCTCAGAGCTATGTTCCTGTGTTGCTGGAGAATTTGCATGGTATGTCTTTCTCTGGAACTTCTTGGCCCTTGGGTGGTGCTTGGTTTCAGTGTAGGTATAGAGGCATTTGATGAGTTCCTATTGATTACTGTTCCCTGGATTCAGGAGTTCTCTGGTGTTGTCAGGATTTGGACTTAAGCCTCCTGCCTCTGGGTTTCAGTCTTATTCTTAGAGTAGCCTCAAGACATTTCCATCTATACAGCACCAATGATAAACATCTAGGTTAAAGATGAAAAATTTCTCCACAGTGAGGGACATCTAGTGAGGTTTACAGAGTTACATGGAGAAGAGAAGAGGGAGGAAGGGAGGTAGAGGTGACCAGGAGTAGAAGAAGGGGAATCAAAAGAGGAGAGAGCAAGCTAGCCAGTAGTCACTTCCTTATGTGCTCTCCACAGTCTGGATTCCTCAGAGATGTTCACAGAGTTACACAAAGAAGAGAAGAGGGAGGAAGGAAAGAGAGGTGGCCAGGGGGGATAAAGGGGGGAATCAAAAGGAGAGAGATAGATCCAGCCAGTAATCAGTTCTCTAAGTGTTCTCAGCCATCCGGAACACACAGAGAGTCACAGATTTGGGTAGAGAAGAGAAGGGGGAGGAAGGAGATAGAGGCAACTTGGTGGAGAAAAAGGAGATCCAAAGGGGGAGAGAGAAATCAGGCCAGTGATCTCGCTCCTAAATAAAAAGGGTTACTGAAGATTGGGTTCTTAAAGGTACAAAATTGATAACAAATACCAAAAAGCAAAGATTAAAAATCTAGAGTAGAGGTTGGAATCTCAAAAATACAATATTAAAGAAAAAAAAAACTATCAAAAATTATATATATAGAAGTTTGCTTTAAGAAATAGGATCTTTTTCTTTTTTTTTTCCAAAGTAATAGTAGGTTATAAAAATGAAATTTAAAAGAGTAGTAATCAGTTATAATGAGGTGGATGAAACTGGAGTCTATATTACAGAGTGAAATAAGCCAGAAAGAAAAACACCAATACAGTATACTAACACCTATATATGTGATTTAGAAAGATGGTAATGATAACCCTCTATGCGAGAGAGTAAAGAGACAGAGATGTATAGAACGGACTTTTAGACTCTGTGGGAGAGGGAGAGGGTGGGATGATTTGGAAGAATGTTATTGAAATATCTATACTAGCAGGTAAGAAACGAATTGCCATTCTATGTTCGATACAGGATACAGGATGCTTGGGGCTGGTGCACTGGGATGATCCTGAGAGATGATATGGGGTGGGAGGTGGGAGGGGGGTTCAGGATTGGGAACTCATGTACATCCGTGGCTGATTCATGTCAATGTATGGCAAAACCAATACAGTATTGTAAAGCAAAATAAAGTAAAAATAAAAATAATAAAACAAAACAAAACAAAACAATGAATAGATACCAACCCCAATAAAAAAAGATTTTTTAAAAAAAGGAAAAAAAATAAAATAAAGGAGTAGTAGAGGACTTAAAATTAAAAAAATAAATTTAAAGAATGAAAACAGTAAAAATATATCTAGGATTTTCTCTGGTGTTGTTGTGGACAGTGTGGCATCAGTTCACTTTCAGATAGTTCCTTTTCCAGCTTATACTTCTCAAGATCTATGGGCCCCTTCCTATATAGTTGGTGCTGACTGCAGGGTTTTAATCTATTGCACCTGTCACTTGCAGGGTGGTTCCCTCTGTTGTACCTTCTTCTGTTTGCTGGTCTCTTCAGTGTCTAATTTCTGCCCTGACCAAAGGGGTTGGTGGTGGACAATTTTTTAGGCTCAACTGTTCACTCGTGCTGTGGGAAGGGAGGAACACTGCAAACAAATATCACTGGCGTGGATGGGGAGTGCTCCCAGTGTCTCAGGCACACTGGGTTTGCCCCTGCTCACGGCATGTGTGCTTTCCCAGTCTACACTGTTCAGGCTCTAGGTTGCTTTGCTGAGAACTGTCTGAGGCGGGCCCTGGGTTGCATGTACTTCCCAGGTCTAAGCCGCTCAGGTTCATTTACTTGGGTACTCAACAAAGGTGCAGACTCGATTGGGCCTGTGTTTTGTTCCCTTCCCAGGTCTGAGCCGCTGAAGTGACCATGACCAGGTGTTTGGCGAGTGTGGTTGCTCCTACTTATTGCCTCTCCCATCCCTGCTGCTCAGTTTTCTGGGTGTACAACAGGACTACCTTCTCAGGAGGATATTGACCATCCAGAATCCCAAGAAGACTTGGTTAGCAACGAAGCCTGCTTCCAGTATTCTTTCCAGGAGAATCCGTGGGACAGAGAAGCCTGGTGGCGTGCTATCTAAGGAATCGCACAGAGTCGGACACGACTGAAGTGACTTACCAGCAGCAGCAGCTGCTTGCAGTTTGGTAGATGATAACTCTCTGGGGCCATGATTTCCCCCTTCCGGCTCTGGCTGCCCTCGCTCACCTGTCCGTGGCAGGGGATGTACCGGTCCACAGCCAGCTACCTCTGATCATTCCTTTGACTGTGAGCTGTCCTGGAGGTGTCTTAGTTTAAGGCTTTTTGCCGGGTTAGCTATCCCAGGGTCTGGTTTGCTATCTCAAGTTAGTTCCCTCAGATTGCCCTTGGGACATTCAGTCCCGGTCCTTGTTCTAAGCAATGCAGCCCACACCCCCCTGCCCAGTCCCCGCTTGCTAGTGGCAGATGCGGGCGTCTACACTGCTTCTCTGCTGGGAGTTACCATTGGGCATATAATCTGCGGGTTTAAATTATTTATTTATTTTTCCTCCCACTTATGTTGCCCTCTGAGGTTCCAAGCCTCACCACAGACTCGCCAGTGAGAGCGTTTCCTGGTGTTTGGAAGATTCTCTATTTTTTAAGACTCCCTTCCTGGGACCGATCTCCATCTCTACCTCTTTTGCCTCTCTTTTTATCTGTTACATTTTTCCTACCTCCTTTCAAAAACAATGGGCTGCTTTTCTGGGTGCCTGATATCCTCTGCCTGCATTCAGAAGTAGTTTTGTAGAATTTACTCAGCATTCAAACGTTCTTTTGATGAATCTTTTGGGGAGAAAGTGTTCTCCCTGTCCTATTCCTCCACCATCTTAGGACTGTCCCCGAGATTACTCATAATTCCCATGAGATAAATAGGGCCCTGAAGACAATATTGCCTTGCTAGTGGGGAATAGTAAACCTGGTCTAAAGGCTTGTTTCATCTCTGCTTGAAAAACATTACAGCAAGCCTTCAAAAAATGCAATGTTCCCAAGAAATTAACAGTGTTTGCAAACAGTGTTTCACTGTTTGCAAACACTGTTAAAAAATATCCAGCATCCAAATGTAAAGTGACCACATCCACAATCCAATTTCAAATTTCTGTATAAATTGTTAACATATTTGTCCTAGTTTCATCTCAATATTGTAAGGTAATTATTCTCTGATTAAGATAAATAAATTAAAAAAAATCCAGATGCATAAAGAAGCAAGAAAATATCCATAACGAGAGCAAAATCAATTAGTAAAAACACAAGTAAGATATATGTTACATAATTAGCTGGAAGGACGTTAAAGTGCTTACTACATCAATAATCCTTCTATTCATGAAGCTGAAGAATACTGGGTACATTAAATAGAGACATGTAAAATAAAAATGCAAAGACACTGGGGAAAATTTAATTGTGCATCAGAGACTTTTGAAGTAACTTTAAGAGTGCTAAAATATATGTAAATGGAATCACACAGAAAGTAAAGACAGGAGAATAAAGTAAAGAACTTCATAATTACTGGTTGAAAAATTTCCAGGTATGATGAAAGCTTTAAAGCCATTAACACAGAAACTCATTTAACTCAAAGACAAAAAATATGACAGCTCTACAAAGGCACATCATAATTCATGGATTAAGACAATCAACCAAAGAAATGTAACCAGAAGGAAAAACAGACACAGTAGAACAAAAAATGGGAATGACAGCAGATTAGGCAAATGAAACAATGTTAACCAGGGTACACTGGTGCCAGATCTTAATTGCTGAGAGAAATATAATTGACTCAGAACTCTATACCCAAGAAAAATACATATCAAAAACAAGATAGAATACTTTCTCAGACAGACAGCAACTACAAGACTGCATCGCCACCAACAGACCAATGTAATAAATGTTTTTTAACAAGTCTCAAGTCAGAAGGAATTTAAACAAAGTGAAAATCTGGATCTACAGGAGGAATGAACACTACCCAAAATGATAAACATGTAATATGTATTAAAAGGTATATATAGGGACTTCCTTGGTGGTCCAGTGGTTAAGGATCGGCGTTGCAATGCAATGCATTTGCTAATGGAAAAGTTTTGTTCCTTTGCCAGAGAACTAAGATGCCACATGCCACTGAGCAACTATGCCTGCATATCTAAAATAGAGTTTACACACTGCAAGTACTGAGTTTACCCTCCTCAAATAGAGAGTCCCTACCACAAGGAAGATCCTGCATGCCACACTAAGTCCCAGTATAGACAAAGAAATGATAAATGAATAAATAATTTAATAATTATCATAATTAATAATGATAGACTGGCAAGTTAAAGATGCATACCATGGATCTTAAAACTACTTAAAAAACAGTTACAGTGAATAAAGTGACAAAGGATATAAAAGGGAATTCAAAACCTACTCAGTCACAAAGAAGTCAGGGATAAAAAGAGACATGGGAAGAAAGAACATGGGACAAACTGAAGATAAAGAGCAAGATAATAGAGTTAAAACAACTAGAATTAACCCCTCACATGTGAACCCAGACTGAAGATATAACCCAGGCCCCAGACGACAGCAGATTCCCATACACTGCACTATGAAGCTGAAACAGAGCCTGCCAGGCTCCAGGGCTCTATGTGCCTGGGCCCAGAACAGCACCAAAAGTTTATAAGGAACAGTAATTTAGAAGACTTCAATCATACAAAGTACACCTTTGTTCATAAAGAAATGGCATTAGAAGTCAATGTTCACTGGACAGAAGAAGAAGGTGCTGGCATAGTGCAGACCTTCCCACTTTTACAAAGCTAATTCTGCCCAGGAAGGAGCAGATAAATTACAGGACTTATATCTCTTCAATACTAGACATATTTGACATACATAGATAATACTAGACGTACATGTTTGATTTTCACGGTTCAGTCTCCTCTCTTGCTCATCCTGGGCAACAGGGACTGCTCCTCTAAAACACAGCTCAATCACTACACAAAAGGCCAGATGATATTTGCCGAGTCTTCCAGATAAACCTGTGAAAACTTGTTTCTTCCTATTTCGCACTCTTGGCTCTTTTCAATCAACCACGGTTCTTGTCCTACCTCCTAGGATCTTGGTCCTCTGTCACTTGCAGCCATGTTCCCATACACCGGGCCTCAATTACACCCAAAGAAATTCCTATTCAGAGTGGTCATAATACACACAAAAAGGGAAAGAACAAGCAGCTCCTTACTCTCCTCTCTTGTTCCTTCACTACCTACATTCACTGAAAACCTGTGTAGCAAGTTTGTTACATACAAACGTTCAAGTAGAAAACTTTCAAACATGTAAAAGTGCATTTCATGTGCAAGTGCATCAGTTAATTCACAGATATGACACACATTGTCGTGGGCACATCTAAGACAAGTCGGTGTGCATTTGTGTACTTTACTGTATAGAACTGTATGGAGTACAATAGTGCAGGACTTTTATTTCAAGCCTATGCTGTCTGAAAGGAAGCATAAATGCAGTGGTAATGGAGATGCTACTACTATTCTATTTTTAAAGGAGTGCTTAGTTGCTCAGCTGTGTCTGAATTTTCAACATATGGACTGCAGTATGCTAGGCTCCTCTTGCCATGGGGATTCTCCAGACAAGAATACTGGAGTGGGTTGCCATGCCCTATCCATGCATGCAAGATTTAAAATGTCTCTTTTACTGTTTGTGTTTGTTTTTAATCTATAAATTGCATGAAAAGCATCATAAAGCTATTAAACTACAGTAATATATAGCCAATTGTCTTAGTTGGCTACCTAAGTAACTTTGCTGGATTTATGAAGAAATTGGGATTTTTGAACACCCTTTCAAATGGAACTTGTTCATATACAGGGGACTCACTGTTCTGCTAAAACCTGTGGATCCAAAACCGAACGCATCCCCTCCAGGTCCAAGGAAGTCACATTCTTGGTTGGGATTTTAGAGGAAACGTGAGATCTGCAATATTCTAGCCATTTCAGTCTTTTCAAAAGACCTTGATCAGGACAAACAGATCCCAAAGTAGAAATAGTCATTGTGTTTCTACCCACTTCTAGAAAGTGTTGCTAAGTTTTCAATACTGGATCTTGTAATGCTGGTGGACTATTGGAGAAGTGATGTGACCAAAAATAAGGAAGATGAAACAGGTAGGTCAGAATGTGAGGTAACAAAGGCAAGGTATTTAGAAGCTGAAGAATTGAGAGAGATTTGGGACCTGAATTGGAAAAGCCATTTTCGAAACAAATTGGGTCATGTAGTATGTGTAATCCTCACTTCATTCCTTAGAAGATTTCTACTGACCAGTCTGCCTCTATTTTGTGGAGCACAGTTCAGATCCATCTAGCTGTTTCTCATTGCTGCTCCTTTCTCCTGGCTCCCACACTGTGGCCAGCGGTTCAGACTACTACATTAATTTCATTTGTTATTGTTGTTGTTGTTGTTCTTTAGGGCAGGTGCTGCAGGCTACCTACAAAATGATCAGTTCTCTGCTTCTCTTTCAAAACTGAAAATAGCTTGTTATATAGCCATAAGCCCAGTAGCTATAGGACTGCCCTTTCTGTACATCTGTGCCTTAGTCATGACTGGTGACTTAGAGATGCAAGAAAATCTGTAAGAGGGATTTCTTGGAAGACTGCATTCAAGGAGCTGATTTAGCTGAAAGATGGGACTCTTCCCTTCCCTACTTTCTTCCTAACTGTTGTTTGGATTTTAGTTGTGATGGCTGGAACTCCTGCAATTGGACAATCATGTAACCTTGGAGATGGATACCACCCAAGCTCTGGCTGGCCCACCCCCAGCTTTGTTTCAGAGGGAGAGAAAAATCAAGTTTATCTTGCTAAAGTTATAGTTTTTTAGTGTTTTGCAATGTGTATCCAAACTTAATCCTGATGCTACTATGTGTTTAATATGATACAGTCTTATTATTTTGTTGGGTTTAGTGAATATATCTATATTTTACATTTCTCTAATTTTTATTTTAATAATTGTTTCATCAACCATTATACCTATATTGTATAAATGTAAAATTATTGTTATAAGCACCCTTTCCTTTAGATTTTGAATTTTTATACTTTCTTATCCTCTTTCCATTCTTGTTTTGTCCGTATTTGTACAGCCTGGGCCATGTTCTCTCTTATAAACTTATCCATATCCATATCTGCAGGCTAAAACAGACTGAGAGCTGGGTGAGGAGAACCAAAGAAGAATGAATTACAGAGACATGAATGAAGGATGCTGCCCCTTGTTACTCATCATGAATGTTCTTCAGTAGGATAACATTCCCCTGCCCTCCTGTGTGCCCACCATCCACAGGTTTGCCATGATCATGGAAGATACTTCAGACAGAGGAATTTGAGTCGGTGTGATATGTCACTTCCAAATGGAAGTATTATTTTCTGTCCCACTAGCTGGAATGCAGATATAATGACAGGAGCTGGAGTAGCCATGTTAGATGAAAGGTAAGCAGCACAGGTGGAAGATGTGACAAGAAAGAAGTGGGCCCTCATCTCTGTGGAGAGACCTGCACTAACACTATATGACAGAGAATTGAAATTGTATTGTATTTAAGAAAATGTTATTTAGGTTTTGATTATAGTCGTTGAACCTGTAGCCTAACACTCATAATAGAATAATTGATCTTTGTGTTAGCCTGGTCTTTCATTAGGGTCTGAATGAGACAATATCTACTGATGTGTACTTAGAAGAGAGTCAAGTGACAGCCCTGCCCTCTGGAAGCTGTGCTCTAGTGTAGGATTCAGAAACTGAAGCAGGAACAAAGCCACATGGCAGGACAGCTTCAAGATCCTGTAGGAACCCTTGGGAGGGGAACCTCAGTCAGTCCTGATCTCAGGAGGTTGCTTGAAGCAGGGACAATCCTTTCTCAGTCTCCTTATAAATAGGCCATGGTGCCTAGTTTCATGTAAAAGTGAGTTATTTCAAATTCCTTCCGGAGTGTTTTCCCTTTTGATCCAGTGCTTAAGATATGAGTTTGAGACCTGGTCTGGCAAGATTGGAAATGCTCCAGGGCAACTAATCCGGTGACCCAAAACTACTGAGCCTGAGTGACCTAGAGCCTGTGATCTATATCAAGAGAAGCACAGGACTGAAAAGCCAGTGCACTGCAATTACAGAGTAGCCCCTGCTCGCTGACAATACAGAAGTCCTGAGCAGCAGTGAAGACCTGCTGCTGCTGCTAAGTCACCTCAGTTTTGTCTTACTCTGCGAGTCCCCATAGACAGCAGCCTACCAGGCTCCCTCTTCCCTGGGTTTCCCCAGGCAAGAACAGTGGAGTGGGTTGCCATTTCCTTCTCCAATGCATGAAAGTGAAGTCGCTCATTCGCTTCTGATCCTCAGCCACCACATGCACTACAGCCTTCCAGGCGCCTCCATTCATGGGATTTTCCAGGCAAGACTACTGGAGTGGGGTACCACTCCCTTCTCTGCAAAGAAGACCACAGTTCAGTTCAGTTTCTCAGGCGTGTCCAACTCTTTGCGACTCATGAATCGCAGCATGCCAGGCCTCCCTGTCCATCACGAACTCTCGGAATTCACTCAGACTCATGTCCATCAAGTCAGTGATGCCATCCAGCCATCTCATCCTCTGTCGTTCCCTTCTCCTCCTGCCCCCAGTCCCTCCTAGCATCAGAGTCCTTTCCAAGAAGACCTAGTGCTGGCAAAAAAAAAAAAAAAAAAAGATTCTCCCAGAGAAACCAGTGAGGTCTCACGGGAAGCAGTACATGAGAAAGGATGAAACCAGTCTGGGTCTGATATCCTGCAAGTCATGGAGAGGGAAGATACAGCCTGGTTTCACAGGGAACATGGGATATAAGTTGTGCCTCAAACATGCCCCAACCCAAGGCTACGGAGCTGGGATTTCAGTCTCCCACTAGCGCCTCCCTCTCATCCTTCAACTAACACTCAGCTGGTGTCTCCAAGCCCTTGTATTAGAATCTCCAAAGACAAATCAAAGGTGACACTAGAAGAAAAAGACACCAAAGCTCAGGAAAATGAAACCTCAGATAATGTCTCGATTTCTGCACCCAGTCTGCCATCTCCAGCATCATATCTGAAATCCTGCGAGTCTAGAGAACTCCATGGGTCTCTACATGTGAGCATTTTTTTTTTTTCATTCAGGTTTTAATTTATATAGGAGTGTAGTTGATTTACAGCGTTATATTAATATTAGTTATATGGGAAATTAATTTCCTTATACAGACACATGTATCCATTGTTTCTTAGATTCTTTTCCCATATAGGATATTACAGACTATTAAGTGGAATTCCTGTGCTGTACCATTGATTATCTATTAAATAAAGTAGTATACATATATTAATCTCAAACTCTCCATTTATCCCTCTCCCACCTTTCCACGTTTGTAACTATAATTATTCTTTTGATGGAGGGAAGTTTCTAGGCACTTTTTGGATCTGGGTCTGTGCTTGTGAGAGTGGAGTGGCCAGGGAAAGCAAGCCTGAGAGAGACTCATTTGAGATGATGCTGAATGTGCAGAAGGACGTTGCCATGCAAAAATCTGGGAGAAAAACATTCTATATGTGGGAAGTAGCCCCTGATAAGGACCAGTGCAACCATGTTTAATAACTGGCTACTCTTTCGCTGCCATTCTTCCTTCCATGCTTGGAACTTGGTATACTGGTCAACCATGACCTCATCCCATGCTTCAGTTGTGAGTTAGCATCAATGAGCCATGTCAGCCTTCTCAAGAAGGGAGAACCAGGCTTTATCACGAGGCTAAATATGCTCTGGACTCAGGGACTTGTCCACAAACTGGTTATCACCGGAAGCATCAGGTGCCAGGGGCACCACTAATGCCTCTGGCTATCTCCAAGTACTTGTTCTCAGGAGTAGAAATGCCAAGGAACCGATAGAGCAAAGAAACAAGTAATGACTCTTGTTTCATCTTGCCCCGTGTGAGTCCCACGGCCCATTGACCACACCAAAAACTCTTTCCTCTATTTCTTCTTCAAAGGTGGCTTGTGAATAACATCAGCACCTGACTATGAAGCCTGGTGGCTGGAACTCAACTCACAGTCAGCTGGGACCCAGAGATGTCCAGCCTTGTCCTGTGTGTCTGTCCTTTTTCTCCAACCAGATTCATAAAACAAAGTCCCTACAAAATATAAGGGTGATTGTAATTCTCTCAAGGCCTTACAATCTCCAAGGTCTATTTGGAGCATCAAAGTGGGAACACATCCCCTGCATCCAGGCTAGTCTCAGAACCCAACTTCGCTCAGCCAGTGGTTCCCTGAGGAAACATAAGGCACATATCCAGAAGGCTGAGAAGAGAAGGCTTCTCGCTCTGAATGCAGGTTCATGTTACCCAGTCAGCCAAGGATCTGTCTTGTGTGAATGAGGAGTGGGAGCTCTGAGGATCTGAGTTGGGAGTGAGTCAGTCACCACATGCATGACGCCCTCCTAGGGTCCCTACAGCTGGGGTGCTCCCACTGTGCCTGGAACCCAGAAGAAACAGCCCTGAGCATTGCTTTCCTGCTGCTCCATGGAGGCAGGTCTGCTGATAAAATTGGATCCAGACTTGAGGGGCAACTGGAAAGAAACTTCCACTCTGGTGCTTGCAGACATCTGAGAGCTACCCAGCAGTGAATGCAATGGAGTTTTCTCTCATCTTTCCCTTTTTGGAAGTCTCCTAGCCTGGGAACCAGAGTTCCTGGGTCCCAAGTCTTCACTAACTTACCCGCAGCTAAGGTGAGTCATACACCCCAAGGTGCAGTTTCCCATTTTTTGGATGAGGGAGACTGCACATGCTCCAGAACACTTGTTCCAGAATAAGACTCAATGCCAATCAGTGGACAAGTGGCTGAGCAGTGGCTGTTGCTGAGGATGATGAGGTTGCCTCTGGTGGGTAGGGGGATGTAACTTCCTGGTGATGTTCATGGGTCCTGGTCTCAGGACCGATAGTTGTAAACTGCGTGGCACACAGCTGCTGTGCCACTGGGGACTTTAGAGGCCCTTCCACTGGAACTTACTATCATCTGGGTTCTGTGGGATGAGATAAGGTAGTTATAAGTCAGAAGTTACCAATGGGGAAGCTTGTATATTCCTCAGCAGAAACCCAAATTAGGGTGATGAATCATCTCTCCAAGAAAACTCTGGGAACTAGATATGCCAGGAATCTTAGACAAATTTTGTAGTATTTTAAATACAATTTAAAGTCGGTCATCTTTTGGATGACCTGCCATTTGCTCTCTGGCTTGGGATGATACTCACAATCAGAGTGGAATCAAAGGGCCTCTGGGGGATGCTGGCCCTCTCCCTGTGACACATTAGGAGTGAGTACAGCTCTCTCCCTTCCACATCTGGAGCAGGAATTCCAACTGGAAGGACGTGACCTCCAAGTTTAACCAGAAGATTCAAGAAGGTCTGGCCCTCTGGTAGGCACTATTCTTTCCCCAGTGCTTTTTCCTTCCCTCCTGTGTCCTGTGCAAGCTGCCCACCTCCTGGTTACTGGGTTCTGAATTCCTCCTCCCTTCACTTGTAGATATCTAGGCAGTCTCACTTGTGGCTCCCTCCCTACCCAGGCCCAATCCCTCACCTGCAGATCACACTAAAGGAGGGAAAATCAAGACGGGTCTTTCCATTTCGTTCTTCCTAAAAATGTCCACATTCCTTCTGCTTCCAGACCCTCTCCTGAGTTATCAACATCTCCACCTAGATGACTGAGTTTAGGAGAGGAATGGAGATGCAGATTGGGGGTGGGGGTGGTAAGGTTGACAGATGTGGGGGACAATTTTCAGATGACAAGAGATGAGTTGGGGTAAGGAGCATGTGGTCCTCCAACCACTCATTCAGTTGGGACCTGCCTAAATCTGTATTCTTGGGCTCCTCAGGGTATCACTAAGACAGAACCTTCAAAATGGACTTTCCATAGTCCTCTTACTGCAAAACAATTTCAAACAAAACAAATATAGGAAAGAAGAGTGTCATGAACCCTATATTTCATCAATAGGCATCAATAACTACAAAACTAACCGCTTAGTCCCACTGGTTTTCATAGACCGGAGACTATGCAACATCAAGTTGGTGGCCAATTGAGTTCCCAGCAAAGACATTCTTGACTTGCACAAGTCTTTCTCTTCTTGCTATGCTCTCACATGTGGTGGTTGAATGGAAGGAAGAAGAGGCAGAATAAGAGAGAAAAAGAAGGAGAGGCTAATCCCATCATGAGGGACCACCATCAAAATCCCATGTCAACAGGGTACCTGCCAAAGTCCCTACTTCCTAATACCATCACACTGGCAGTCAAGAGTGGACATAATTCAATCCATAGCATAGCATAGCAGCTTTCTATTTTTAAATCAAGACAGACCATCATTTTATTCTCTCTGTTTTAATGCTTATTCATTTTCCTTGAAGTATTTTAGGGACAAGATGAACATTTCACCAAATGTACATAATGAGTATTTGCGGTAGAATGATAGGATATGAAAAAAATGCTCTTTTGTTCCCCCCAAAATGAACATTTTATATCCAGTCCATGTGTAAATTTCCCTGATGCTCAAAAAGCAAATGTCCTTTCACAGTTTATTGAACGAATGTAGTCACATGTTGTACTTGATTGTTCTCATTTAGGACTAAATAAATGTTCCTCTCCCAATTTTAATGCCATCTGTTTGTTCAGAAACAGGAGGAAGCAGGTTGGTTTGTCTTACAGAATGTCCCACTATTGGTTTTAGAGCAGGAGTCCACAATACCAGCACAGTGGCTCAGGACCAGTACCAGTCCTTGGTATATTAGGAACCAGACCGCCACAGAAGGGGATGAGCTGCAGGCCAGTGAGTGAGGCTTCATCTGTATTATAGCTGCTCCCCATCACTCTCTCATCACCCCCAAAAGGGGGAGTCTAGCTTGTTTTCCTGGAACTGTTTGTAGTTACATAACCTATGTTTAATAGAAAAAAAAAAAGTAGCTTAAATATTAATGATTATTTTCCTTTCTCAGTGCTCAGAATGTGAGTTGGTGTCCTAGCAGTCTATCACACTGACAAATTGGATGTTTTCTATTAACTTTTGGACACATTCACCCAGCTTAAAATTCAGTATGAAAAAACTAAGATCATGGGATCCAGCACCATCCTTCATGGCAAATAGAAGGAGAAGAAGTGGAAGCACTGACAGATTTCTTCATCTTAGCCTCTAAAACCACTGTGGATGGTGCCTGCAGCCACGAAATCAGAAGACATTAACTTCTTGGCAGGAAAGTTATGAGAAACATATGCAGTGTGTTGAGAAGCAGAAAAATCATCCTGCGCAACAAACTGGTAGATGTTTGGCCTATTCATTTGGATTCCTAAACATTCTGCCCAGTCCCCACTGGTCTTTGAAGTCCCCCACTTTTCTGGTCCTTCACGATTCCAAAGATTATTTTGTGCATTTCTTTACCCAGTCCTGAAATCAGCCATCTCTTTAAGATCGTCTGATGGGAAATGTATTTAGAAGCTACACGTTAGACCTCAGAATAGTCACTGTCATCAAGTTGTCACTGCTTCTAGGCTTTACAGTGGTCGGAGCTGGAAGTACACATTTTCCTTAAAATTAAAATAAAAAGGTATAGTTAGTTGGTACAAACTTATGCTTTCAGTTCAAGATTTAAGACGGCAGGGTTTGAATTAAACTTCTTTATGTTATGTGTGAATCTCTTTTTCTAGCCACTGAAATGCATAATCAAAACATAAGTTTTAATTATCGTCTTGCTTTTACCTGTTAACATACATGCGATTCTGTCACAATAACAGAAACAATACAAGGAACAATAAGCTCATGTCCACCGACTTGGTGATGCTATCCAAACATCTCATCATCTGTCCTCCGCTTCTCCTCTTGCCTTCAATCTTTCCTAATATCAGGCTCTTTTCCATTGAGTCAGCATGTTTATTATTCATTGAGTCTCTTTAAAAATCAACCAACATGAATTCAATTCTTCTCTGTCCCCAGTGCACTCCCAACTCTAGGCCAGAAACAAAAAACTGCAGAGACTGAAGGCTGATTCCAGCACATCGCTGTGGAGATTATGGTCCCACTTTTTTTTCGGGAAAATAAAATTAGTTGCTAACATTAAAATAAGTATATTATACATAAATATCCAAAATTCTGATTCTCTTCAAAACATGGCCAACTGGCCTGCTTTCCAGAATGGGTGAAGTGGAGGAAAGGCTGCTCCCAGAGGTAAGGCCTGTACTGCCTAGATTCCAACAATGCCACCTAGTCCCAGTATCATATCTCCTACATCTTGGGGCCATGACTTTGTGAGAACTAGACTTCTAGCTCTCTTAAGATAAAGACTACTTTTGTCTTGATCAACTTTGACTTTGAAGCCTTTAACCCAGAACCCAGCACACAGTTCTTCCTTGTACAGTTGTTGGATGATAGAAAATATCTTGTGGATGCATATGACATTTCTTCCAATACAGAAACCATGCAATTGAAGTACTGCTCTGCCCTAAATCTTTGATGCAGCCTGGCATCATAGGTGCCCCTGATGTTTGCCATTAGACCCACTACCTAAAGCCAGTTGTATATCCCTGGGCTGTCCCTGACGTCTTCACTTTGCTATTTGACATCTCATATCCTAGCAATCTCCTCTCCAACGAAGACAGCAATGCATATCTCACGAAGCGGCTAGGGAGATGACATGAAACCACACCTGTCGAGCATGGCCCCTAATATCCATTTTCATGATGTTGTTAGCAGTTTTTTTCTCCAAGAAGGCAAGGTTTTCCGTCTTCTTAGATATCCATGTAGATCAGTTTGATTTTCCAGCCAAGATTCAAGGAAGAGATTACAGTTCAATTATCTGTATTCTGAAAAGCTTCAAAGTTCATTCATCAAGGTCAAAGATAAAGGTAAAGTTTTTATTGAGACCTTTGTATTTTTTTTTCAGATCTTTTAGTGGCCTGAAGGGGAAAACTAGAGTAGGTCAGAGCATATATAACTAGGGGCTCCTTGGTCACCACTACATGCTAAGAACCCAAACTTCCCTGAGTACTTGGAGCTGGGAAAGAATCATGAAGTGGCTTGTGCTCCTCGGGCTGGTGGCCTTCTCAGAGTGCATAGTCAAGTAAGTATGGAGACTGTATGTTACATTATATTCCTTTATCGGATTTTTTCTTTTCATCTGATTATTCTTCGAACCATCAGGTTTAGAAGGGAAAGGAAAATTACTGTAAGAGTCTTAAAGTTCAACTCTGACTTATTGTTAAGTAACTTGCTATAGGAACTGTGGATTCCAAGATCTTGGTATAGATTTGGGTTGCACAGATCTTGGGGTCCAGTCATGTCATGACCTGTTGAAAATACAACTCCTTGCTACTGTTCAGTACACAGTCTATGCAGATGTTGATGTGGTCCTGTGGAATAGCACTTTTCTACATTTTGTTCAACATGTCCTCTTTTTACCCTGTCTATTTCAGTGTATATATGCCCATGTCTGCATCTCTGTATCACTGTCATTTATCTCTCCATCTCTTTGGAAGTCACTGGGAATGGGTTTCTCTTTGTGTTGTTTGCTTTTAATTTTTCATTTAACTCTTCCTTCCTTCTCAAGCCTCTGAATTTCCCTTACTTGTTCCCGATATCTTGGACTCTTCTCTCAACTCTCTCTTCTCTTTCAATTTGGAGAAAGATACACTGTCTTATATCTAACAAGCAGTGTTACCACAGCCAACTCAGAAACCTCTTGCATTTCAAATTGCTCCCTTGTAAAGGAGAATAAGAGTCTTCCTTCCTTGAAGTCCTTTGAGAAGCAATGAGTGGGATGGCAACAGCAATGCTAATGGCTGTCATTGTTGACACTTCCTATTTATCAGGTACCTTATATCGATCACTTCACTTATCCCCAAGATATTCTATTTGAAGGGTTTGTACTGTTACATTCCACCAATTTACCGAAGGGGACACTGAGACACCACATGGTCATATGGCTTACCCAATACGCAGAAAAGAACCTGTATACAAATATATGTCTTTGCCATAGTATATGCATAAAATTCTGATAATAATGTGCCTCATAAAAATGATTAGAAAACACACAGGGCCATTACAATGACAGTTATACCTTAACACTGACAGCTAATTGTGGCATCTTGTTTGTTTTCTTGTCAAATGCTTGGTGAAAGAATACCTCTAAGGAGAGTGAAGACCATGAGAAACACCCTCAGTGGAAAAAACATGCTGAACAATTTGCTGAAGGAGCATGCTTCCAGACTGTCCCAGATTTCTTTTCGTGGCTCAAATCTAACTATTCACCCACTGAGAAACATCAGAAATGTGAGTATTTTGGAAGGATGGTGCTCCACAGCAACACCCTGGTATTCTAGCTTAGCATGGGGCTCATCTGGAGGTGCCAAGTGGGATGTTGGGGTTGGGGTTCCTGCAGGAGGCAGAGACACTGGAAAACAGGGACCCCAACCAGAGGAGAAGGCACTCTCATCCTCAACTGTTGGTCTTTGTGACTGGACCTGGCAACTACCAGGTGGCAGGTAAATATCCATTTCTGTGTCAAACGTGTGTCATTAGTTTGAGAGTGATTGTTCCTCCTGAACTAAGTGAGCACCTCAGTTACAGTTGAAGAGTGAACCATCACTGATCAAACTGCAGAACCAACTGCAAAGCAATTGTGAACCCCCAGGTAGAGGAATTCAGTTTCCACAGATGCAAGAATGACAGCAGGAAAAAGTTACTGAACCTGTATTATGTGTATGGTCATAAGACTCTAACACAGTGCTTACTGTTTTTAGATTAGAAAAAGGCTTATTTTGTCTTCAAAAATGCCCATGCCAGCCTGAGAGATAGGCAAAGAGTAAATACATGTCAAATGAAAGGGTCACCTGTGTGGTGTTGATTGGATGTGGTCTGAGTATAGAGGGAGTGGTGGGGGTTGATCAAGAAGGATCTCCTGGAAAAGGGGGTGCTAAGGATTGGTTTGAAGAGAGACTACATAGCATCTCAGATGAAGGAACCAGGACTTCCCTGAGTGTCCAGCGGTCCCGGAGGCCCACTGGTTATGCCTCTGGGTTCCCATGCAGGAGATACCACTTCAATGCTTGGTCATAGAGTCAATATCCTGCATAAAATGTAGCACAGGAAAATAATATATCAAATGCAGATACCTCTGTGACCAAAGTCCGTGAGCTGCACGGTGGTTAGAAAGTGGTCTCAAGAGATATGTGACACCCAGGGGGAGGCATCAGTGTGGGAATAGAGGGTAGCCAGATCTGCACTAACCCCCTCCCTCCTTCTCCCTGTAGTTGGTCTACCTGGGTAACATCACCATTGGAACACCCCCTCAGGAATTCCAGGTTGTCTTTGACACAGGCTCATCTGATTTGTGGGTGCCCTCTGACCTTTGCACCAGTCCAGCCCGTTGTGAGTAGAGAAACCCCATACCTGGACCATCCTTCACTTGCCCTGCCGCCTTGTTTTCCACCCGTGGCACCTGATGACACTCATCTCTTGTATCTGCAGCTACAAAGATTATGTTCAGACATCTTCAGTCTTCCACCTTCCGGCCTACCAATAAGACCTTCAGGATCGCCTATGAAACTGGGAGAATGAAAGGAGTTGTTGCTCGTGACACAGTTAGGGTAACAGTGTAAAAAATGCTGAGTCAGGACTGCATATGAGGTGACCACTGCTTGCAAAACATGCAGGACCATCTGGCAGGACACTTCCTAGTCTAACTCCACTAGATATTGGCCATCTTATCCACAGGATTATGTCTCTGGGTGGCAGTGCCCATGGTGACACATAAGCAAACAAATTAGCTAACCCAGAGAGTGGCTTGCGGTGTGGACTTGTAGCTTTTATGCCCATGAGCAGTTCAAGGTTCATTTAGCTGGGAGTGAAAAGGGATAAAAGCACCCACTTTTATATTAACAGACTGTTCCCGCCACTTTCTGCTGACAACAGGTTTAATTCTGCAACAACCCCGTACAGCAGTTAGTCTGATTAGCTCATGAGACATATGAGGAAACTGAGGTCCAGACAGCAAGGGAGCACACATGTGGTAAATGGTGGAGTTAGGCTGACTTTTCAGGACTGAAGTTGCTGTGGGGTGTTTGGGGACAGGATAAAACTGATCTGGGGACCCTGGGGCCAGTCAACAGCTTCAGGTGTCCAGAGTGGGAAACTGGAGGCCTGAGAATTCAAGGAGCCTGATAAATGAGTTCTCACTCAAGAGGACCCTTGAGAGTCTAATAAACCTATGGCTTGTCGCCCCCAAAATACTTGAGTAGTTCCCCTCTCTTTCTTTCTGTCTCATACACACTCACAGAAATATACGTACATCCCCAAAAATGAATTCCCCAGGCAGTAATTTCATAGAACCCTGCAAGCAAGATTGTGTTTTCGGCTTCTGTCGTCCTGGACAGATGTAGAATCCACAGTAGTTAAAGAGAATTCAGTACATTCCTGTAATTAGGTCCTGTAATGATGCCAAAGAGAAGGCTATCTTGCTCTCGATTGTGTTGTCCATAAGGTGGCACCAGTGGGACCTGGCCTGACTCTTGGTTGCCCCACCTGTACAGAAACCACAAGGCAAATTTGACTCATTCAAGTGGTCTTTCTCAGAGGGGCAGATGTTTTAAAACTCACAGCCTCTCTCAAATGGAACCCAAGTTCCCCTTCCACCTTGCTCTAACCATCTGTGGGCAACCAAAGACAGAGCCCAGCCTCAGTTCTTCTCTAAGGATCTAATGGCAATGCACCCCAGCCCAGTCCTAGCCCCACTTTACGTATCTGTAAGTGGGAACACTCTTCTCTCTCACAGATTGGGGACCTTGTAAGTACTGACCAGCCGTTCGGTCTAAGCGTGGCAGAATACGGGTTTGGGCACTGGAGATTTGATGGCGTCTTGGGCTTGAACTACCCCAACCTATCCCGCTCAGGGGCCATCCCCATCTTTGACAAGCTGAAGAATGAAGGTGCCATTTCTGAGCCTGTTTTTGCCTTCTACTTGAGCAAGTAAGTCTGAGATGGACAATTGCTTTTTCCAAGTTAGCTGTAAGATGATTTCAGTTGCACAAGAATTATGAAATACTTTAAAAAGAAGTATCCTGAGAGTAATATAACCAAGGATAACTATGGCCCCAGGGCCCTACTTGGCTTTAGCACTGGCTTTTATATATAAAATAATTTTGGAACACAACCCTACTCCTGGGTTAAAGACCAGTAACTTGGTGTAGCTGGGTGAGTTATGAGGGAGGCTAATGGAAGGCAACAGGAAACAAGCTGGAGGAAAAAGCAATACAATTTGCTTATGAATTTCATAAGTAAGGAAGGAGAAGGATGGTGGATATCTTTCCTTCCTCATTGGCACTTCACTGGGAGCCCTGGATCAGCTCCCCAATTTGTGGAGCCAGTGACAAATGAAAGTGTGTGACACAAAAGTGTGGGATGCCTTGTTCAAGAAATATTAGGCATTACAAGACAGGGAGAGCAGAGGTGGGGTCCCTTCTGAGTGTGGGGCCCTTTGGACATTGGAGGTCACAGGCCAGTAGAGCCAACTCTGGGTGACCTGAACCCACACCGCTAGAACTCCCAGGCCTTGATTTTCTTGAAAAATGACAATGTGGACACGGGGTAAGCCAAATACTTCAGCACCATGTCCTCTGAGGGTGTCTGAGCACTCAGGTTGCTGGAGGTCCAGGGCTTCTTCAGAAGACATAGTGGGTGGAGCTCAGACAAGTTATTCGGCTTCTAACCTCCTCTGTGCCGCTCATGAGACAGTAACAGACCTCACTCTGGATCTCTATCTCTCCTAGACACTATTTCTGCATATGTACATGGGGACATTATTAGGGCCTTGATGGGTGGACAAGCACAACTCTCAGACAGTGCTATTGTTACTGTCCTCTAAGGATCCCATCCTCACTTCTCTCTACAGAGACAAGCAGGAGGGCAGTGTGGTGATGTTTGGTGGGGTGGACCACAGCTACTACAAGGGAGAGCTCAACTGGGTACCATTGATTCGAGCAGGCGACTGGAGTGTACACATGGACCGGTAAGCCTCTCCTCTGAGGGTCAGCCCAAGTGATACTCCCGCTAATGTACATGGACACAGGCAGACATATACAAATGCATTCTCAGACACACAGTCACACAGACATATACTCCACCCACAACGACACAGACAGACACACAGACACTTGGAAACATACAAGCAGACACATATAAACTACACAGATGATACATATGAAAGTATGCATAGCTACTCAGAGACACACAAGCACTCACAGAGACACATACAAACACACATACAAACAAAGACACAAGCACATAGATACACAAACAACCTATGGGGTCATAATGCCCAGGCCTTCTGAGGAAGGCTCTGACCAGGGTCCCAAAAGGGTCCAGAGAGGTCTGCGCAGCTGGGAGACGGCTGCACCCACTGCCCTTTGAGGTGGGGAGCGTGGTTAGAAGACTCTACAGGGTGGTGAACAGAGGATCAGGGAGAATTTCACCAGCCTGAACAGAGTTACGATAAGATGACCAACTGTCCAGGGCTACCAATATAGGAAGTTCTCAGTACAGATAAATGTCATTTTAAAAACAAAGACAGTCCTGAGAAAATGGGGAAAACTGGTCTTCCTAGGGAACAGCTACCCAGCAGTGGAGAGAGGTTGCCTGCAGTCTTAAGACGTGAAAGCAACTGAAAAAAAGACACACCAAGTTTTGGGCACACAGTGGAACAGGCGCTATTACAGAGAATCAGGAAGGTGGGATCCAGGAGTGACCTGAGGACAAGAGGCATAGTTGATAGGATTCTGTGTGATACCCTCATGTAAAATCTGACCTTTCTTTGGATTTTCTGTGGGCTAGTCATTTATTTCCTGGCCAAGGTTTCAGGGTCTGAGCTGGTTGTAGTAGCAGTGCTGGGAGACACCCTCTCCCAGAGGAGCCCCTTTCTCCCCCTACAATAGGAATCTGCTGCCCCTGCAAATCTCCATCTTCACTCTGTGTGCAACCCGTTATTTGTTCCCCACCAGATACAGCTCTTTTGAGGGTTCTTATTGTTTTCTCAGTCTTCATTCACTCATTGAACTGATAAGCATTGGGTATCCACTGTGTGTCAGGCACTTTAGGGAGGCAATGAAAGGTTGTTTTTGAATCATGCAAAGACGCCGGAATTCTTGGCCCTGAAGGAGAAGAATTCAATCCGGGGCCGTAGACGAGGCTTGATCACTCAGAGCATTTGTGCAATAAAGTTTTATTAAAGTATAAAATAGATAGAGAAAGCTTCTGACATAGGCAACAGAAGGGGGCAGAAAGAGTGCCCCGCTGCTAGTCTTCACCTGGATGTTGCATAGTCACTAGCATTCTGTTAGTGAAAGAAAGGGATGTCTTAAAACTCAGATTGGCACAAGGCCCCTCACCCATAAGACGCATTTTGGGATAATCTTGGCACCAAATGGTTCATCCTGGACCATAAAATGATTAACTTTAATCTTGAAGAAGGGCAGATCACCATACAAATAGTTTCATTTACATAGATTACGGGAACAATATCTGAGTATAACATGCTGGCTTGTCAAGTACGTTCTGAGCCAAAAGGCAGAACCAACTTGAAGACAGAGTTTGGGGTAAATGTATAGTACATTAGCACAGCTTAAGATAAACTTTTCTATAAGAAAATGCATTGATTATCTCTAGGTTTGAGAATAGTTAACTTCAGGTGAAACCGGTGTCATTATGGCAACACAGTATATTAAGAGAAAACTCCTTTTAAATTTGTATAGAAAAGGAAAAAAAAATATCGCTAGTTTGTTTCCTCCTGCCCCTTAAGAGAGATAAAAATGCCTGACACTTGCAGGCTTCTTCCTCCGTTTGGAGACCGCTGGCCTTCCGCCTGTTACCCTCTAAATAAGAAGAATGAAACTCTCCCTAACATCGAAGAAGGCAGATGTACATGAAGTGACTCGCCCAGATAGTGAATTGTGACTTTGGTACATGCTAGACATGAGGAGGAGAAGGTAATGGCAACCCACTAAAGTACTTTGCCTGGAAAATCCCAGGGACGGCAGAGCCTGGTGGGCTGCTCTCTATGAGGTCACACAGAGTCGGACACGACTGAAGTGAATTAGCAGCAGCAGCAGTAGCAGCAGTCATGAGGAAGGGTCTACAGAGAGTGACCAAGACAGGAGATTGATAAACACCTGGGGAAAGACTTCCCAAAAACAATACAATTAAGCGGGAATCTGGAAGATGAGAAGAAATTTGCTAGTCAAAGTGGAGTGGAGTCTTCTAGGAAGGAAGACCAGCTTGTGTCAAGGTACAAAAGATCCTGGTGTATTCAACTACTACATTTGAGGATGTCAGGAAAGTGTTATGTCAAGAGCAGAGGAAAAGAGGGAAAGATACGAGGGGCTGTTTAGGAGACAGTCGGGAAGGGGGCAACTCTGGGGAAACTCAGAGTGACCTTGATGCTCTCTTTCTTCCATTGTCTCTCAGCATCATCATGAAAAAGGAGGTTATTGCTTGTTCTGATGGCTGCTCGGCCCTTGTGGACACTGGGACATCACTTATCCAAGGCCCAGGAAGACTAGTCAATAAAATACATACGCTGATTGGCGCCAAGCTTTGGCGTTCCCAGGTGAAGGGTTTTGCCCCAGGGTCACTCCCAGTCTCCACACACAAGGACCACCATACTCAACCTCTCACTCTCTCTCTCTAACAGCGTTACATTTCATGTTCTGTGGTCAATACCCTGCCCTCTATTATCTTCACCATCAATGGCATCAACTACCCAGTGCCAGCTCAAGCTTACATCCTCAAGGTGAGGGGAAAATACTGACGGTTGGTTCTCAAACTGGAGTTGACAGGAACCCTCGGGCTGCTGCTGGGAGGAGGGCGCCCTCTGGAGGCCCTGTCAAACCATTGCAGATGCTGCTGAGCCCTTTGGCTGGGCCTGTGCCTCCCACAAATCCAATCACTTGAGAGAAAAGGGGTGTGTGGGACAGCGATCTTCCTGAAAAAGTGTGGAGAGGCCACACCATATGGAATAGTGGGAGTCAGGGAGAGGAGAATACTAACGTCCTCAGTCCTCATAGAGCTTCAATTCAATCTGAACCCTTAGGTGCGTGAATATGAAATTCAGCTCTAGCATTCCCCGAAATAGGCCATGTTACAAGGAGAATGGCTGGGGACAGTCCCAGTGTGATGTCCCAGCATAAGTTAACAGTCTGCCTTCCCTTCTCAAGATTTTTCTGGTCTGGATGATAAATTACATGGTCAGCCTAGTCCTCGCCTGCATCTTCCCCTTGCTCTGGACAGGTGCCTCCTTTGTCAGTTGGGATAGCCAACCTCTCTGTTGGGAGGTTGGATAATAATGTTTATAAAGGGTGCACAGTGACTGCTCAGCCCCAGCACAGGGTGGAGGCTTCCTGTCAGCTCCCTGCGAGAGTTGATCGCAGGCTGATGGACTCAAAGAAGGCTTTGAGGAAGAGAGGGAATTTCAGGAATTCTAAAATGACAAACTCATTGAGCCATTTTGAGGGTTGCTTGGTTCTAGGCAAAAGTGCACTGGATTCTATGCAAATGTCATCTCAAGGTGGTCTGCACTAAGGCACTGGGGACTTACTAGGGCTGATGAGGGCTACAGACTGACCAGTGGGGATGGGGAACCAGAGTATGTTACCCACACAAGCCTGGAGTGGCCAAAGAGGGTGAGTGTGGGCCAAAGGAGGCTTCTCAGAGTTTCTGAGTTAAGTGTTCAAGAACATGTTGTGGGCACTGCTCTATTTAAAATGGATAACCAACATCGAGGTACTTTGTAGCAGAAGGAACTCCACTCAGTTATATGACAGCCTGGATGGGAGGGGTGTCTTTGGGACCAGGATACCCGGATACACACGGTTGAGTCTCTCTACTGTCCACCTGAAACTCAGAATATTGTTAATCAGCTATACTCCAATACAAAATAAAGTTTTTTTAATAAAGTATGGTTGTTGGGATTCAGGAGGAGAGTCAGCATTCTCTGCAGAGTAAACAAGGAGCAGGAGTCAGAAGGAAGAAACAGGGAGTGAGGGGAACTATGGACACATTTGTTCTTTTCTAAATTATTTTGAAGTATGGATAATCTTCAGTGTTGCGTTAAGTTCTACTAAACAACAATGTGACTCAGTATACACATAAAATATATATTTTTTCTTATTCTTTTTCATGTGGTTTATCACTGAATATTGAATATATACCTGACATTCTACAATAGGACTTTGTTGTTTTTCGTTCCTCTGTTGCCCCACTCCCAGTCCTTCACTCACCACACCCTTCCTCATGACAACCTCACATCTTGGCCCTTTTTGGTTTTGGATGAACTCTCATATACCCTGCTGCTGAGAAAACCCCTTGATACTTACTAAAAAAGGGAAATAAAACAAATAGTTTTGCTAGGTATGGGTATTGGGGGGAGTCACCAGTAAGGGCTCAAGCTGACTGGTGTGTGTCTCTGACTTCCCCAGGATTCTAGAGGCTACTGCTATTCTGCCTTTAAAGAGAAAAGAGTGAGGGGATCTACAGAGAGCTGGTTACTCGGTGACATCTTTCTGAGGCTCTATTTCTCGGTCTTTGATCGAGGAAATGACAGGATTGGCCTGGCACCGTCAGTGTAATTGCTTGGAGTGCTTCAGGAATCAGTAAGGCCTCTCCTAACACTCACTCACACTAGGGCAGTCCTGCCCAGGATGCTGGTGAACTGTATTTGGTGTTCTGTACACCCTATGCTCAGTAAAGAATAAAGTTTCACTCTTAATGGTGCTGAAACAAATGTTGACTCTGTTTGTGTCTGGATGTGAAGGATCTAGAGCCAAATCTGAATCAAAATTGAGAAGAACCCTACTCTAACTGGCTTCAAGGAAAGGGGAGACTAAGTGAAATGATTCTGGGAATCCAGGATACAAGAATCAGAGCAAATACAAAGATCTCAGTGACTGGACCCAAGAAATCAGAAGTCATCAATTCTCTTTCACCCTCGCTATTTACCTTCGGTCTGCTTTGATGGTCTTAGCCTGGCAACATTTTTCCTTAAGGCTTCTACACCTAGTGAGGGAGTTCAAGCTACCTCCCTAGAGTTTTAAATCTCAAAGGAATTACCTAGCAAGGAAAAAAGTTTTCATGCATCAGAATTCAAGGGTGTTCTCTGAATGACCCACTTCAGTTCACATGTATAGCCCTAGATCAGCCATCCTGGCAGGGACATGGGGTCTTATGACTGGCTTTACATGATCTTTGGCCCTGACTCAGCAGCACACATGATTGTTAATTTCCTCCAGAACTACATGACTGAAGCTGGGGAGAGGCAGCGCCAAGAATAGTTACTGGCAGATGGTCTATGCCATGGAAGAGATTGTGATGACCCAAAAACTCTACCACCTCCTCATTCAGAGGAATTATAAGGGGTAATAAAGTAGACTCTCTTCATCCCATCTCAGACAAACTTATCACTGGGCTTGTCCTCTAGGGGATTTTTGGGTGAGGTGCTTCATGCAGAGATGGTTCCCTCTTGTTCTCACACCCCAGTCATCAGCTCTCTGCCACATATGCCTGCCCTGTCCTTTCCAGTTCTACTTGGTAAGTGGTGGCCCCAGTGGATCCCTGAGCCATCTCCCTCCTCCAGGGCCCGGAATGCCCCTTCCTTGGCCTCTAATGCTGCTGAGGAGAATGCAATTCATGTATCGGGGGACCCAGGGTACACAGAGCCTTCAGTCTTTCTGAGCTTCCTCCAGGGTTGGAGCTACAAAGTATTTGCTTGGAGCTGCCATGGTTAGGCACCTTTGCAGTGGAAGCATGCGTTCTTTCCTCCTGTACCCCTCTGTACATTCCTCAGCTAAGACAGCAGGGATCAGAGGTTTGTTTCCTTTCAGATTGACTGGTTTGATCTCCTTGCTTTATAAGATACTCTCAAGAATCTTCTCAAGCGCTGCAGTTCAAGAGTTCAATTCTTTGGCATTCACCCTTTCGTATGGCCCAGATCACTCCTCTGTATATGATTACTGGAAATATCATAGCTTTGACAATACAGACCTCTGTAGCAAAGTGAGTCTCGGCTTCTTAACACACAGTGCAGGTTTTTCAAAGCCTTTCTTCCTTCCAAGAAGCAAGTGTCTTTTAATTTGGGGTTGCAGTCAAGGTCCATTGTCATTTTGGAGCTCAAGAAAATAAAATCTGCCACTGTTTCTATGGTTCCCTCATCTATATGCCATAATGTGGTGGGACTGGATGCCATGAATGTTGAGCATATTTTTCAGAATAGTTTTTTGAATGTCGAGTTTTAAGCCAGTTTTTGCATCTCCTCTCCTCATCAAGAGGTTCTTTAGTTCTTCTTTGCTTTCTGCCATTAGGGCAGTGTCATCTTCATATCTGTGGATGTTGATATTTCTCCCAACAATCTTTATTCCAGCTTGGGATTTATGCAGTCCATCATATCGAATGATGTATCCTATATAAATGTTAAATAACAAGAGTGAGAATGTACACCTTGTCACGCTTCTTTCCGAGTTTTAAATCTTTTAGTTGTTCAGTGTCTGATTCTAACTGCAGCTTTTTGACATACGTACAGAATTTCCAGGAGACAGGTAAGCTGACCTGTTACTCCCATTTCCTTAAGTATTTTCCACAGTTTGTTGTGGTCCTTTATATGAAAGGCTTTAGCATAACCAGTGAAGCAGACGGAAATATTTTTGAGGATTCCCTTGCTTTCTCTATGATCCAATGGATGTTGGCAGTTTGATCTCTGGTTCCTCAAACCAGTTTGTACATCTGGAAGTTCTCAGTTCACGTACTGTTGAAGCTTACCTTGAAGGATTTTGAGCATTATCTTGCTAGCAAGTGAGATGAGCACAATTGTGTGATAGGTTGAACATTCTTTGGAATTGCCTTTCTTTTCTTTTTTTTTTTTTTTTTTTTGATTCTTTTGTATGAGTGCATGTTACATTTATCATTTTATTTATTTTTTGTTCCAAACTTTTTTAAAAATTTTTTATTTTTTTAAGTTTTTTATTTTTTTAATTTAAAAATCTTTAATTCTTACATGTGTTCCCAAACATGAACCCCCCCTCCCACCTCCCTCCCCATAACATCTCTCTGGGTCATCCCCATGCACTAGCCCCAAGCATGTTGTATCCTGCGTCAGACATAGACTGGCGATTCAATTCTTACATGATAGTATACATGTTAGAATGCCATTCTCCCAAATCATCCCACCCTCTCCCTCTCCCTCTGAGTCCAAAAGTCCGTTATACACAGCTGTGTCTTTTTTCCTGTCTTGCATACAGGGTCGTCATTGCCATCTTTCTAAATTCCATATATATGTGTTAGTATACTGTATTGGTGATTTTCTTTCTGGCTTACTTCACTCTGTATAATCAGCTCCAGTTTCATCCATCTCATCAGAACTGATTCAAATTGCCTTTCTTTTGGATTGGAATGAAAATTGACCTTTCCCAGCACTGTGTCCATTACTGAGTTTTCTAAATTTGCTGACACATTGAATGCAGCACTTTTGCAGCCTCATTCTTTAGGATTTTTAAATAGCTCAGCTGAAATTCCATCACCTCTCCTTTCATTGCTTGTAGTGATGCTTACTAAGGCCCACTTGACTTCATACTCCAGCATATCTGGCTTTACTTGAGTGACACAGGCACCGTCCCTATCCCGGTCTTTATGACAATTTTTGTACAGTTCTTCTGTGCATTCTTGCCACTTCTTCTTAATCTCATCGGCTTCTGTTAGGTCTTTGACTTTTCTGCCCTTTATTGTGCCCAACCTTGCATGAAGTGTTCCTCTGGTGGCTCCAATTTTCCTGAAGCAATCTATACTCTTTACAATTACAATTTTCCTCTAATTCTTGCAGTGTTCACTTATGAAAACTTTCTTATATCCCCTTGCTATTCTCTGGAAATCTGCATTCCATTTAGTATATCTTTCCCTTTCTCCTTTGCCTTTCACATTTCTTATTTCTCTGCTGGTTTTAAGGCCTCCTCAGGCAATCCCTTTACCTTCTCACATTTGTTTTTCTTGGGGATGGTTTTGGTGACCACCTCCTGTAAAATGTTACAAACCTACATCCATAGATCTTCAGGCTTCCAGACCTAATCCCTTGAATCTATTTTTCATCTCTACTATAAAATCATAAGGTATTTGATTTAGGTCATAGTTGAATGTTCTACTGGTTTTCCTTACTTACTTCAATTAAAGCCTGAATACTGCTTGCTTCTGCCTAAACATTGATGCTAGATCACCACCGACCACTCCCAGTTGCTGTGGAGCAAAACCACACAATTTGAGGACTGTTACCCTGGGTTTGTGCTTGGCTTTCATGTGCTTAGCTGTATGACCTTTACCAAGTCCCTTAACTTCAGTTTTCTCACCTGGTCAATGGGCACAATGATGATAATTCCACCTCCAGATGCATGTGTGCCTGCTAAGAAGAGGTGGCCCTGAGAGGGTTTCCTGGGTTCCTGAGTCTGGAAAAAGTATGAATTGTTTTGCCACCTGGGGAAATGGAAATCTTCTGTTAAGAGGTTATGGCTGCCATCCCCAAGGCTAAATTCTGATTCAATCCGAATGACATCTATCTCTGAACCTGACCCAGAACTCTGACTGAGCCGATGCTTCTGTTTTCTGGGCCCCAACAAGAGCGAATCATTACTGGCTCAGATTGCTCCCTTCCCAGGCTAACCAGTCAGCCTTTTCTTGTCAACTACTTCTAGCCTGAAATCACACTGCAAGGAGAGTTGTAAGGCTGTTGGTCTCTTTTCTATTTCCCACATCTCCAGTGTAGCAAGAAGTTGCTGTTATGGCTACTCGTCATAGCAACAGCTATGGCAACCTGAACCGTCCCGTCTCAGTGTGTTAAATGTAACTGTCCCCATTTGGCCCCTCATGTTTAAATTACCTACAGTTGCCTTAGAAACCTTCCTATGCTTGTTGTTTAACGACCAAATATGTGTGGACTTGATCTAGTTTTCTTTCCCAAGTATGATTCCAACCATGCAATGAAGTAACCAGACATTTAGTCATCTAACTACCCACAGAAATTGACAAAAGCAAACCACCCATCCATTTCTTGCTTGCCCCAAAACAAATTTGAAGTGATCTTCTGAAACAATGTGATACATTGACATGTACACTCCAGAAGGGACACTTTTTCTGGATTCGTTTTACACCTAGTGCCAGATGTCTACAACAAGCCTCACCCTCCAGCACCTGGTCACCTGGTTTTTGCAGACTCAGCCCACTCCAGATCCCTTCAACATCCCTCAGTAAAATCTAGAGAACAAACTCAGTCAAAGCTCTCTCTCCTGCAGAAAACAGTTTGTTTGTTTTTTTAGAGAACAGTTTTTGGTAACACATTCAAATTATTGTGCTCCTTGCCTTGGATTCAAGGACCTGCACCAGAGGATGGGAAGCCTCCCCTTCCAACTAAATCTTTCTCCACTCCAACCAGGACCAGAGCCTTCCCTGGACCCTGTGTCCTGATTGGTATCGTTCAGTTGCTAAGCCATGTCTGACTCTTTGTGATTACATGTTCAGCAACAAAACAGGCCTCCCTGTCTTTCACTATTTCGTGTAGTTTCCTCAAACTCAAGTCCTTTGAGTAGGTGATGCCATCTCAGACTCTCATCTCTCTCCTTTTGCCCACAATCTTTCCCAACATCAGGGTCTCTTCCAAAGAGCTGGGTCTTGACATCATTGGCCTATGTGTTGGAGCTTCATCTTCATCATCAGCCCTTCCATTGAATATTGCTCTACCACTTCCAAAACAAAACTCATGCTTCCAATCACCTAACAATATTGAACATTGATAAAGTTTAATAGAAGTGGGATCTGGTCCTCTGGGAAATCCCAGTACTGCCACCCTGCCTTTCTCTTACCATTCTCTCCACCTGGCATAGAATTGCTTCCCTACAGCTTCTCCAGCTTGAAATGGCCTGCTGATCCAAAATTGTCAGCTATCCAGGACTTGTTCCTTCCTCCTTCCTTAAAGACTTCTGCCTGCTCTCTGTTTGTCCTCTGTACATAAGTTCAGTTCAATCTTTCAGTCATGTCCACTGCTATATCATGGGGTGCAGCATGCCAGGCTTCCCTGTCCATCACCAACTCCCAGACCTTGAACTCATGTTCATCAAGTTGATGATGCCACCCAATAATTTTGTCTTCTGTCTTCTCCTTTGCCTCCTGCTTTTAATCTGTCCCACCATCGGGGTCGTTTTAAATGAGTCAGTTCTACCTATCAATTGGCCAAAATAATAAAGATTCAGCTTCAGCATCGGTCCTTCCAATGAATATTCAGGACTGATTTCCTTTAAGATGGACTGGTTGGATCTCCTTGTAGTCCTAGGGACTCTCAAGAGTCTTATCCAGCACACAGTGCAAAAGCATCAATTCTTTGGTGCTCAGCTTTCTTTACTGTTCAACTCTCTCATCCACTCATGACTTCTGGAAAATCATAGCTTTGACTCTACAGATCTTTGCTTGTAAAGCTATGTCTATGCTTTTTACTATTCTTTCAAGGTTTTTCATAGCTTTTCTTCCAAGGGCCAAGTTTGTTTGTTTTTTTTGTTTTTTTTTTTTTTTTTCCCCCACAGCTGCAGTCACTATCTGTAGTTATTTTGGAGCCCAGGGAAATAAACTCTGTCATGCTTTCATTGTTTTCCATGTATTTTCCGTGAAATAATGGAGCTGGATGCAGTAATCTTAGTTTTTTGATCTGTACGTACTTAATCAAGAACATCCCCAATAAAATGAAATGCAAAAAGGCAAAATGGTTGTCTGATGATGCTTTAGAAATAACTTAGAAAAGAAGAGAAGCAAAAGGCAAAAAGGAAAAGAAACACATACAAATCTGAAAGCCAAGTTCCAAAGATAGCAAGAAGAGATTTTTAAAAAGCCTTCCTAAGTGATCAGTGCATAGATATAGAGGAATAAAATAGAATGGGAAAGACCAGAGATCTGCTCATGAAAATTAGAGGTAGGGAAGGATCGCTTCATGCAAAGATGGGCCAAGTAAAATACAGAAATATCATGGACCTAAGAGAAGCAGAATATATTAAGAAGATGTTGAAAGAATATATAGAAGAACTATACAAAAAGGATATTAATGACCCAGATAACCATGATGGTGTGATCACTCACCTAGAGCTAGACATCCTGAAATTTGAAGTCAAGAGGGCCTTAAAAAGCATCACTACGAGTAAAGCTAGTGGTTTGCAGTTGAGCTATTTCAAATCGTAAAAGATGATGCTGTTAAAGTGCTTACTTAATATGCTAGCAAATTTGGAAACTTCATCAGTGGCCACAGGGTTGGAAATGTTGTTTTCATTGCAATCCCAAAGAAAAGCAATTTCAGAGAATGTCAACTACCACACACTTGTACTCGTCTCACATGCTACCAAAGTAATTTCTCCAAGGAACTCTCCAACAGTACATGAACTGTGAAATCCCATATGTTCAAGCTGGATTTAGAAAAGGTAGAAGAACCAGAGATCAAATTGCCATCATCCATTGGATCATAGAAAAATCAAGAGAATTCCAGAAGTATACCTACTTCTGCTTTGTGGACCATGTAAAAGCCTTTGACAGTGTGGATCACAACAAACTGTGGAAAACTTACTGAGATTGGCATACCAGACCATCTTGCCTGCCTTCTGAGATATCTGTATGCAGGTCAAGAAGCAACAGTTAGAACTGAACATGGAACAGCAGACTGGTTCCAAATCAAGAAAGGAGTTATTAAGGCTGTATATTGTCACCCTGCTTATTTAAATTATAAGCTCCGTACATCATGCAAAATGCCCAACTGGATGAAGCACAAGCTGGAATCATGGTTGCTGGGAGAAATATCAATAACCTCAGATATGCAGAAGAGACTACTCTCATGGCAGAATGTGAAGAGAAATGAATGAGCCTCTTGATGAAAGTGAAAGGGGAGAGTGAAACATCTGGCTTAAATTCCACATTCAAAAAATGAAGATCATTGCATTTCATCTCATCACTTCATGGCAAATAGATGGGGAAACAATGGAAACAGTAAGAGACTTTATTTTTAGGGGTTCCAAAATCACTGCAGATGATGATTGCAGCCATGAAATTAAAAGATGCTTGCTTGTTTGAAGAAAAGTTATGACAAGCCTAGCGCATTTTTAAAAGCAAAGACATTACTTTGCTGAAAAAGTTCAGTATAATCAAAGCTATTTTTCCAGTTGTCATGTATCGATGTGACAGTTGGAGCATAAAGAATGGTAATGACGAATTGAAGGTTTTGAACTGTGGTGTTGGACAAGAATCTTCAGAGTCCCTTGGTCTACCAGGAGATCCAACAAGTCCATACTAAAGGAAATCAATCCTGAATATTCATTGGAAGGACAGATGCTGAAGCTGAAACTCCAATACTTTGGCCAACTGATGTGAAGAACGTACTCATTAGAAAAGACCCTATTGCTGGGAAAGATTGATGGCAGGAGGAGAAGAGGATGACAGAGGATGAGATGGTTGGATGGCATCACCAACTCGATGACATGAGTTTGAGCAAGATCCAGGATTTGGTGATGGGCAGAGAAGCCTGGTGTGCTGCAGCTCATAGGGTTGCAAAGAGTTAAACATGACTGAGAGACTGAACTGAACTGAACATACCCCTTAGCAAATGCTATTTGTAACTGTCAGGTTTCTCCAGCAAGACGGGGCTACCCGAAGTCCCATATCCATAGTTAGTCTGCACCCATGCACAGAAGTCACTGCCTAGCATTCACAAGGCATTCAGTGAGTTCTAATTGCAGGGGCACCTCCATTTTGCTAGACGTAGAGGAGCAAAGGACATATTTATTCTCCTGTCTCAAACAACTTGAAAATAGAAGAGATAAATGAAAGAGCAGTTTTTTACATCCAATGTCAGGCAGCAGAGAATGGATTCCTGAGGCAGGGAGCAAGTAAGGTGAGTTCTATAATTGCCCCAACTCTAGAAATAGTTTCCAACACAAAAATGGAAGGGCTATCTAGGCAGAGACAAACGGTCTCCCAAGAGGAAGGTTTTGAGACTCTAGATAATTAGAGTTCACCAGAGAGAGCTACACACAGATAACTGTGCAAGTCTACATGTGATACCCTTCCAGTTTACAGCAGAGAATTAATAGTACTGGTCAGGATTAAAGAAAACAATCCTTGAGTCTCAAATTGCACCAAGTCTAATGGTGTCCTCACCCACCAGCATGGAAATTACTCATAATTCCCATGACATCAGTATAGCCCTGAAGACAATATTGCCTTACTACTGGGGAGTGGTAAACCTGATCTAAAGGCTGGTCTTATATTAGCTAAAAAACCTGAATAGCCAGCCCTCAATAAATACAATTGTTTCCAAGAAATTAACAGTGTCTGCAAACAGTGCCATAAATAATTTTTTTTAAAATTAAGCATATCCAGCATCCAAAGGGTAAAAATTGCCATATCCAATATATAACTTAAAATTTCCATATCAATTGTGAAAATATTTGTCCTATCAATCAACATATTGTAAATTAATTATCCTCTAATTAAGATAAATAAATAAATTTAAAAAGAAAAAAAAATTTCCAATGTGTAAAGAAGCAAGAAAATATCCAAATGAGGGGAAAATCAATTACTAAAAACACTGTTAAAATATACATTACATTATTAGGAGGGAAGAACATTAGAATGCTTCCTAGAATAATAATCTAAAGTCATGAAGCTGAAGAATATTGAGTATGTTAAATAGAGACATGGAAAATAGGAATGAAAAGCCTGTGGGAGACAATTAGTTGTGCATCACAAAGATTTGAAACAACTTTAAGAATACTGAAATATATGTAAATGGAATCCCACAGGAAGTGAAAGAAGGAGAATAGAGAAAAGAACTTCATAATTCCTGGCTGAAAATTTTCCAGATATGATGAAAGCTTTAAACCCATTAACATAGAAGTTCAATTAATTCAAGGACAAGAAACAGGACGACTATGCAAAGGTGCATGATAATTCATTGTTTAAAACAATTAACAAAAGAAATGTAACCTGAAGGAAACTCAGACACAATAGAACAAAAATTGGAAAGACAGCTGATTAGGCATGTGGAACAATATTAGCCAGAGGACACTGGCACCACATCTTAAAATGCTGAGAGAAATATAATTGACTCAGAATTCTACCGCCAAGAAAATACATATCAAAAACAAGATAAAATACTTTCTCAGACGTTCAGCAAATGTGATACTGCATCACAACCAACAACCAATGTAACAATAAATGATTTTACCTGGCCTCAAACGTGAGATCTCCGTAATTCTAGCCATCTCAGTCCTTCAAAAGACCTTGATAAGGACAAATATTAAAGTAGAAATAGTCATTGTTTTTCTACTCACTGCAAGAAAGTATTGCCAACTCCTCAGTTCTGGAGGTTGCAATGCTGGTGGAATAGATGGAGAAGTGAACAGAAATAAGGAAGGTGAGACAGGTAGGTCAGAATGTGAGGTAACAAAGACAAGGATATTTAGAAGCTGAAATTGAGAGAGATTTTGGACCTGAGTTGGAAAAGCAGTTTACAAACCAAATTGGGTCATGTGGTGTGTATAATCCTCACTTTAGTCCTTAGAAGATCTCTACTGACCAGTCTGCCTCTTTTTTCCTGGAGCACAGTTCAGATCTATCTAGCTGTTTCTCATTGCTGTTCCTTTCTCCTGGCTTCCACACTGTGCCCAGCCATTCAGCCTTATCCATTCAGAAAAAGTTTGTTCTTTTAGGCAGGCGATGCAGGCTATCTACAAAATGATCTATTCTCTGCTTCTCTTTCAAAACTGAAAATAGTTTGTTATATAACCATGAGCCCAGTAACTACAGGACTGCATTTCCTACCCAGCCAGGCTCTTAGTCATGACTGCTGAATGAGATACAAGCAGATCTTTAAGAGGGATTTCTTTAAAGACGTCTTTCAAAGACCGGATTTAGCTGAGAGATGGGACTCTTCCTTTCCCTACTTTTTTCCTAACTGTTGTTTGGATTTTAGTTGTGATGGCTGGATCTCCTGCAGTTGTATTGGACAATCATGTAACCAAGGAGATGGATACCACCCAAGCTGTGGCTGGCTCACCTCCAGCTTTGTTTCAGTGGGAGAGAAAAATCAGGTTTATCTTGCTAAAGTTATAGTTCTTTTAGTTTTTTGCAATGTGCATCCAAACATAATCCTGATACTGCTATGTGTTTAATATGATATAGCCTTATTATTTTGTTCGGTTTAGTGAATAAATTAATGTTTTACATTTCTCTAACTTTTTATTTTATAAATCGATTTATCAACCATTATACCTAAATTGTATAAATGCAAAATTATGATTATAAGCATGCTTTCTTTTAGATTTTGAATTTTTATACTTTCTTATCTTCTTTCCTTTCTTGTTTTCTCCATATTGGTACAGCTTGGATCATGTCTTCTCTTATAAGCTCATCTATATCCATATCTGCAGGCCAAAACAGACCAAGAGCTCTGTGGGGAGAACCAAACAAGAATGAATACAGGGATATGAATGAAGGGTGGTGGCCCTGGTTTCTCCTCATGACTGTTCTGAAGTAGGATCACATTCCCCTGCCCTTCTGTATGCCCACAACCCCCATTTTTTCCATGAACATGGAAGATACTTTGGCCAGTGGAATTTGAGTAGAGGTGATATGTCACTTCCATACTGAAGTATTATTTTCTGTCCCACTAGCTGGAATGCAGATGTAATGACAGCACCTGGAGCAGCCACGTTAGACCAGAAGTAAGTAGCACAGGTTGAAGATATGACAAGAAAGAAGTACCCTCATCTCTGTGGAGAGACCTACACTAACATTATATGAAAGAGAGTTGAAATGGTATTGTATTTAAGATAATGTTATTTAGGATTTGATTACAGTCATTGAACCTGTCACCGAACACTCATAACAGAATAACTGAACTTTGTGTTAGCCTTGTCTTGACATTAGGGTCTGAATGAGACAGTACCTACTGATATATACTTAGAAGTGAGTCAAGTGACAGCCCTGCCCTCTGGAAGCTGTGCTCTAGTGTGGGATTCAGAAACTGAAGAAAGAACTAACCATATGGCAGGACAGCTTCAAGATCCTTTAGGATCCATTGGGAGGGGAACTTCAATCAGTCCTGAACTCAGGATGTGGCTTGAAGCAGGGACAGTCCTCTCTCATTCTCCTCATAAATAGGCCATGGTGCCAAGTTTCATGTAAAGGTGATTTATTTCAAATTCCTTCCAGAGGGTTTTCCCTTCTGAGCCAGTGCTTAAGATATGCGTTTGAGACCTTGTTTGGGAAGATGGCAAATGGCCCAGGGTGACTAATCCAGTAGGCCAAAACTATTGAGCCTGAGTGCCCTAGAGACTGATCTACATCAGGAGAAGCACAGAATTGAAAAGCCAGTGCACTGCAATTACAGAGTAGCCCCTGCTCGCTGCAAATAGAGAAGACCTGAGCAGCAAAGAAGACATCTTGCAGCCAAAACTTAAAAAAAAAAAAAAAAATCTGGCAGAGAATCCAGTGAGGTCTCAGGGAAAGCAGGGCATGAAAAAGGATGAAACCAGTCTGGGTCTGATATCATGAAAGTCATGGAGAGGGAAGCAAGAGCCTGTTTTCACAGGGAACTTGGGATGTAAGTTGTGCCTCAAATGTGCCCCAATCCTAGTGAGCTGGGATTTCACTCTCCCACTAGCACCACTCTCTCATCCTTCAACTAATACCCAGCTAGTGTCTCCAAGCCCTTGTATTAGATCCTCCAAAGACAAATAAAAGGTGACCCTAGAAACAAAAGACTCCAAAGCTCAGGAAAATGCAACTTCAGAAAATGTCCTGATTTCTGCACCCGTTCCGCCATGTCCAGCATCATATCTGAAATCCTGAAAGTCTAAATAAATCCATGGGTCTCTACATGTAAGCATTAAAAAAAAAAATCAGCTTTTAATCTATATAATAGTGTAGGTGATTTACAGCATTGTATTAATATTAGCTGTATTAGAAATTAATCAGCTTTTAATCTATATAGTAGTATATTTGATTTATAGCATGATAACAATATTTGTTCTATGAGAAATTAATCACCTTATACAGACATGTATCCATTCTTTCCTAGATTCTTTTCCCATACAGGATATTACAGACTACTGAGTAGAATTCCCATGCTGTAGAGTAGGTCTGTGTTGATTATCTATTAAATAAAGTAGTATACATATATTAATCTCAAACTCTCCATTTATCCCTCTCCCACCTTTCCACATTGGTAACTATAATTATTGTTTAGATGGAGGGAAGTGACTAGGCACTTTTTGGTTCAGGGTCAGTGCTTGTGAGAGTGGAGTGGCCAGGGAAAGCAAGCCTGAGAAAGACTCATTTGAGATGATGCTAAATGTTGAGAAGGACATGGGCATGCAAAAATCTGGGAGAAAAACATTCTAAATGTGGAAAATAGCCCCTGCTAAGGACCAATTTCAGCAATACGTGAACCGTGAACTCCCTGATGTTCAAGCTGGTTTTATAAAAGGCAGAGGAACCAGAGATCAAATTGCCAACATCCGCTGGATCATGGAAAAATCAAGAGAGTTCCAGAAAAACATTGATTTCTGCTTTATTGACTATGCCAAAGCATTTGACTATGTGGATCACCAAAAACTGTGGAAAATTCTGAAAGAGATGGGAATACCAGACCACCTAACCTGCCACTTGAGAAATCTGTATGCAGGCCAGAAAGCAACAGTTAGAACTGGACATGGAACAACAGACTGGCTCCTAATAGGAAAAGGAGTACATCAAGGCTGTATATTGTCACCCTGCTTATTTAACTCATATGCAGAAGACATCATGAAAAATGCTGGACTGGAAGAAACACAAGCTGGAATCAAGTTTGCCGGGAGAAATATCAATCACCTCAGATATGCAAATGACACCACCCTCAGGGAAGAACGTGAAGAGGAGCTAAAAAGCCTCTTTATGAAAGTGAAAGAGGAGACTGAAAAAGTTGGCTTAAAGCTCAACATTCAGAAAACGAAGATCATGGCATCTGGTCCCATCACTTCATGGGAAATAGATGGGGAAACAGTAGAAACAGTGTCAGACTTTATTTTGGGGGGCTCAAATTCACTGCAGATGGTGACTGCAGCCATGAAATTAAAAGACACTTACTCCTTGGAAGAAAAGTTATGACCAACCTAGATAGTATATTCAAAAGCAGAGACATTACTTTGCCGACTAAGGTCTGTCTAGTCATGACTATGGTTTTTCCCGTGGTCATGTATGGATGTGAGAGTTGGACTGTGAAGAAGGCTGAGCACCGAAGAAATGATGTATTTGAACTGTGGTGTTGGAGAAGACTCTTGAGAGTCCCTTAGACTGCAAGGAGATCCAACCAGTGTATTCTGAAGATCAATCCTGGGATTTCTTTGGAAGGAATAATGCTAAAGCTGAAGCTCCAGTACTTAGGACAACTCATGCGAAGAGTTGACTCATTGGAAAAGACTCTGATGCTGGGAGGGATTGGGGCAGGAGGAGAAGGGGACTACGGAGGATGAGATGGCTGGATGGCATCACGGACTCGATGGACGTGAGTCTGAGTGAACTCCGGGAGATGGTGTTGGACAGGGAGGCCTGGCGTGCTGCGATTCATGGGGTCGCAAAGAGTCGGACACGACTGAGCGACTGAACTGAACTGAACTGAAGGACCAGTGTAACCAAGTTTAATGAATGGCTACTGTTCCACTGCCAATCTTCCTTCCATCCTTGGACTAAGTCTACAGGTCAACCACCATGACCTCATCCCATGCTTCAGTTGTGAGTTAGCAGCAATGAGCCATGTCAGCCTTCCCAAGAAGGGAGAACCTGGGTTATCACGAGTCTGAATGTGCTCTGGACTCAGGGATGTGTTCACAAACTGATTATCACCAGAAGCATCAGATGCCATGGGCACCACCAATGCCTCTGACTATCTCCATGTACTTGTTCTCAGAACTAGAAATGCAAAGTAACTGATAGAGCAAAGAAACAAATAATGCCTCTTGTTTCATCTTGCCCTGTGTGATTCTCATGCCCCTTTAACCACACTGCTCTCTGACCAAAAATTATTTCCTCTTTTGCTTCTTCAAAGGTGGCTTGTGAGTAACATCAGCACCTGACTATGAAGCCTGGTGGCTGGAACTCAACTCACAGTAAGCTGGGACCCAGAGATGCCCAGCCTTGTCCTGAGTTTCTGTCCTTGTTCTCCAACCAGATTCATAAAGTAAAGTTCCTAAGAAACATAAGGGTAATGGTAATTCTCTCAAGGCCTTTGAATCTCCAGGGTCTATTTGGGGCATCAAAGAGAGAACATGTTCCCCTGCATCCAAGCTAGTCTCAGACCTCAGCCTCCCTCAGCCAGGGGTTCCCTGAGGAAACATAAGACACTTATCTAAGTTGTCAGAAGGCTGAGAAAAGAATGCTTCTCACTGTGAATGCAGGTTCATGTTATCCAGTCACCCAAATGTGTGTGTTGTCTAAATGAGGAGGGGTAGCTCCGGGGATTCTAAGTTTGGAGTGAATCAGTCACCACCTGCACGACGACCTTCTTGGGTCACTACAGCTGGGGCTCTCTGCTGTGCATGGAACCCAGAAGAAACAGCATGCAGTGTTGCTTTCCTGCTGCTACAAGAAAGTAGGTCTGCTGATAAATTCAGAACCAGACTTGAGGGGCAACGAGAAAGGAATTTCCATTCTCGTGCCTGCATATATCTGAGAGCTGCCCAGCAGTGGGTGCTATGGAGTTTTCTCTCATCTTTCCCTTCCTGGAAGTCTCCTAGTCTGAGAACCAGAGTTCCTGGGTCCCAAGTCTTCACTAACGTACCTGCAGCTTTAGAGTGAGTCATACAACCCAGGGTTCAATTTCCCATCTCTTGGATGAGGAAGACTGGACTTGCTCCAGAACACATGTTCCAGGCTGAAGCTCAGTGCCAATCAGTGGACAAGAGACTCAGAGGTGTTTATTGCTGAGGATGCTGAGGCTGCCTCTTTGGGTAGCAGCCTGTTACTGTCTGGTGATGTTCATGGGTCCTGGGATCAGAACTGGTAGTGGTAGATCACTTGGCACACAACTGCTATGACACCGACGACCTTAGAGGCCTTGCTCAGAGGAACTTACCATCATTTAGGTTCTGTGGGATGAGATCAGGTACTTAAAAGTCAGAAGTCACCCATGGGGACGTTTGTAGATTCCTCAACAGAAACCCAAATTAGGCTGATGAATCATCTCTGCCAAAAGACTCGGGGAACTAGATATGCCAGGACTCTTCAACAAGTTTTGTAGTATTTTAGATACTATTTAAAGTAGGTCACCTTTTGGATGACCTGACATTTGCTCTCTGGCTTGGGATGATATCCACACTTAGAGCGGAATCAAAGGGCTCTGGGGGAGGTGTCCCTCTCCCTGTGACTCAGCTCTCTCCCCTCCACATCTGGAGCAAGAATTCCAGCAGGAAGCACGTGACCTCCAAGTTTAATCAGAAGACTCAGGTAGGTCTGGCCCTCAGTTAGACACCATTCTTTTCCCAGTGCTTCTTTCTTCCCTCCTGCTTCCTGTGCAAGCTGCCCCCCTCCTGGTTCCTGGGTTCTGAATTCCTCCTCCTTTCTCTTGCAAATATCCGTGAAGTCCCACTTGTGGCTTCCACTCTACTCAGGCCCAATCTCTCACATGCAGATGGCACTACAGAAGGGAAAACCAAAGACGGGTCTGCCCAGTTCACTCTTTCTAAAAATGCCCACATTCTTTCTGCTTCTAGACCCTGTCCTGAATCACTAACATCTCCAGCTAGTTGACTCAGCTTAGCAGGGTAATGAAGATGCAGATGGCGGGGAGGGGGGGCGGGGGGGGGATGGTAAGTTTGTAAGGTGTGGGGGATGGTTTTCGATCACAAGAGATGAGCTGGAGTAAGGAGAATGTGGTCCTCCAATCACTCATTCACTGGGGACCTTCCTGAATCTGCTGTCTTGTACTCCTTAGGTTATCTCTAAGATAGAAATTTCAAAATGGACTTTCTATAAACTTAGTACAAAATTATTTCAAACAAAACAAATATAATATAGAAAGAGTGTCATAAAGGCTATATTTTATCATTTTGGCATCAATAAGGACAAAACTAACCTCTTAGTTCCACCAGTTGTCATTGACTGGAGACCTTGCAACATCAAGGCCAATTGAGTTCCCAGTGAAGACATTCTTGACTTGCATCAGTCTTTCTCTTCTTGCTATCTTCTCACATGCGGTGGTTGAAGGGAAGGAGGAAGAAGGAGAAAAAGAGAGAAAAATAGGGAGAGGCTAATCCCATCATGAGGGACCACCATCAAAACCCATGTCAACCTTGGTACCTCCAAACATCCTGCTTCCTAATACCATCACATTGGGAGTCTTGGGTGGACACAATTCAACCCATAGCAGCTACAAAGATCTGTTTTTAAATCAAGACAGACACTCATTTCATTGTTTCTTTTACTTCTTATTCATTTTTCTTGAAGTATTTTAGGGACTAGATGAACAATTCAAAAAATGTACATAATGAGTATTTGGGGTTAAATAATGGGATGTTAAAAAATGCACTTTGTTCCCAATAAAATTAACATATAATATCCAGTCCATGTACAAATTTTCCTGATGCTCAAAAAGAGGTTTTCACAATTTATTGAAAGAATGCAGTCATATGTTGCACTTGGTTGTTCTCTTTTAAGATGAAATAACTGTTCCTCTACCAATTTTAATGACATTCATTTGTTCAGAAACTGGGTGGTAGCAGGGTGGATTGTCTTACAGAGTGTCCCGCTATTGGGTTTAGAGCAAGAGTCCGTAATACCAGCACAGTGGGTCAGGACACCGTACCAGTCCTTGGTCCACAGAAGGAGGTGAGCTGCAGGCCAGTGAGTGAGGCTTCATCTGTATTATAGCCACTCCCCATCACTCTCTCCTCATCCCCAGAATCGACAGTCTAGCTTGTTTTCCATAAATGTTTGTAGTTACATAACCTATGCTTAATAGAAACAAAAACAGCATAAATATTGGTGATTATTTTCCTTTATCAGCACTCAGAATGGTGAGGTGGTGCCCTTGCAATCTATCACAGAGTAAGAAGATGTTGCCTATTAACATTTGGACACATTTGGCCAGCTTAAAATTTAATATTAAAAAAAAAAATTAAGATCATGGGATCCAGCCTCATCCTTCATGGTAAACAGAAGAAGAAAAGGTGGAAGCAGTGACAGATTTCTTCATATTACCTTCTAAAACCACTGTGGATGGTGCCTGCAGCCATGAAATCAGAGGACGTTTGCTTCTTGGCAGGAAAGTTATGAGAAACATAAACAATGTGTTGAGAAGCAGAAACATCACTCTGCCCAACAAACTGGTAAATGTTTGGCCTTTTCATTTGGATTCTTCAGTTTTCTGTCCAGTCCCCATTGGGCTTCGAAGTGCCTTAGCTTTCTGGTCCTTCACGATTCCCAAGATTATTTTGTTCGTTTCTTTACACAGTCCTGAAATCAGCCATCTCTTTAAGAATCCATGCATCGTTGGATGGGAAATGCATTTAGATGATACATGATAGACCTCAGAATAGTTACTGTCATCAAGTTGTCATTGCATGTAGGCTTTACACTGGTCAGAGTAGGAAGTACACATTTTCTTAAAAAATAAAGTAAAAAGGAATATAATCAGTTGGTACAAACTTATGCTTTCAGTTCAAGATTTAAGACAACAGAGTTCGAATTAAACTACTTTCGGTTACCTGTGAACCTCTTTTTCTAGCCACTGAAAGGCATACTTCAGAACATTAGTTTTAATTATCATTTTTCTTTTACCTGTTAACATGCATATGATTCTTTCACAATAACAGAAGTTGTGAGGAACAATTAGTTGTTGAATAAAGTTTCAGATTTCTTTCCTGTTTTTCTTTTGATTTTCTTTGGTTTTGTTTTGGACGGGCAGTATTTTTGTTTTTCCTTAAAAGATATTCCACTCTGAATATAGTCATAATTCTGAATTTTAAAGCTATTTAAGTAATGTGTTCTTATGGGCAGCTAGTCACCAACTTGCTGCAATTAGATTTTTCAGTCTCTTTGTTCTCAATTTGTTCAGTTCAGTTCTGTCCTTTCCATGGTGTCCGTCTCTTTGCAACGTCATGGACTGCAAAATGCCAGGCTTCCGTATCCATCACCAACTCTCGGAGCTTACTCAAGCTCATGTCCATAAACTTGGTGATGCCATCCAACCATCTCATTCTGTCTTCCACTTCTCTTCCTGCCTTCAAGCTTTCCTAACATCAGGACTTTTTCCAATGAGTCAGGTGTTCCTATCAGGTGGGCAAATAATTGGAGCTTCAGCTTCAGCATCAGTCTTTCCAGTGAATATTTAGGACTGATTTTTTTTTTTTTTTAGGATGGACGCTTTGATCTCCTTGCAGTCCAAGGGACTCTCAAGAGTCTTCTCCAAAAGCATAGTTCAAAGGGCACATATGTGTGTCATTTTTCAGTGATGTCACTTTCCCCCTGTTGGGATTTAACCACCAGAACTGAATTTAAACAACATGCAAAAATGAGGATTAAGTCACAGTGCCCTATCTAAACACACCTGGCAAAAGGAGAGGTTCCTGTTGTATTCAGAGGACAGGCATGGATAGATCTCATGCAGGAATAGGCCCTGGAGGGTTGACTGAGTCATTAAACATGATTGTCATTACTTTGGCTGACACAGTAGTTTTGTCTTCTTTGATTGGGAAGACATTTCAAAATTATTTTTTGTATGTTTGGTTTGGCAGATGAAATTTTTCATTACATAGACCCTATGGGGAAATTATATCAGATATATATCATTTGTCTTCAGCAGTTAAATTTTGTTGGTTTGCATGTCTCGGATGATCTTTCTTTATAAATAGAAAGGAAACACACATGTTCAGTATGCATTCCATCTCTTTGTAAATCAACTAATGTGAATTAAATTCCTCTCTGACCCCAGTGCACTCCCAACTCTAGGCGAGAAATAAAGACCTGCAGAGACTGAAGCCTGATTCCAGCACATCGCTGTGGAGATGTCTTTCCCACTGTTTTTTGGGGGAAAAAAATTAATTGCTAACATTAAAATAAGTAAATTATACATAAATATCCAAACTTCGAATTCTCTTGAAAACATGGCCACCTGGCCTGCTTTCCAGAATGGGCGAAGTGGAGGAATGGCTGCTCCCAGTGGTAAGGCCTGTGTGGCCCAGGGTTCAACATGGCCACCTAGTCCTAGTATCATATCTCCAGCCTGCTGGGGCCATGACTTTGTGAGAACTAGACTGCTAGGTCTCTTAAGTTAAAGACTACTTTGTCTTCATCAACATTGACTTTGAAGTCTTTACCCAGAACCTAGCACACAAGTTCTTCCTTATATGTTTGTTGGATGCTATAAATTATCTTTAGGATGCATATGACATTTCTTCCAAAATTGAAACCATGGAACTGAAGTACTGCTCTGCCCTAAATCTTTGATGCAGCCTGGCATCATGGGCGCCCATAATGTCTGCCATCAAAGGATTACCTAAAGCCAGTTGTATGTCCCTGGGCTGTCCCTGAAGTCTTCACTTTGCCATTTGACAACTTATCTTCCTAGCAATCTCCTCACCAATGAAGACAGCAATGCATATCTCATGAAGTGGCTAGGAAGATGACATGAAACCAAGAATGTTGAGCATGGCCCTTAATATCCATTTTTATCATGTTCTTAGAAATATTTTCTCCAACTAGGCAAGGTTCTCCATTTTCTGAGATGTCCATGCAGAATGTATGATTTTCCAGCCAACCTTCAAGGAAGAGATTACAGTTCAATTCTCTGTATTCTGTGAAGCTTCAAAATCCACTCACCAAGGACACTGATGTAGATAAAGATTTTATTGAGAACTTGTGTTTTTTTTTTCAGACCTATTATTGGCCTAAAGGGCTAAACTAGGGCATGTCAGAGCATATATATCACTAGGGGCTCCCAGTCACCACTACATGCTAAGAACCTGAACTTCCCTGAGTACTTGGAGCCAGGAAAGAAGCATGAAGTGGCTTGTGCTCCTTGACCCGGTGGCCTTCTCAGATTGCAGAGTCATGTCAGTATGGAGATGTAAGCCACATCATCTTCCTTTCTGTGATTTTTCTTTTCATCTGATTATTCTTCTACTCATCAGGTTTAGAACGGAATGGAATATTTCCCTGACAATCTTAAAGTTCAGCCCTTAAATATTGATAAGTACCTTGCTATAGTAACTGTGGGACCCAAGATTCTTGGTGTAGATTTGAATAGTTGCACAACTCTGAGGTCCAGTCATGTCATGATCTATTGAAATTGGAACTCCTTGCAATTGTTGAGTGCACAGTCAATGCAGATGTAGGTGTGGTCCGGGGAATAGCACTTTTCTAGGTTTTATTTAGCATGTTCTTTGTTCCCTCTTTACTTCCATGTGTATATCTCTATGTCTGCATCGCTGTATCACTATCATTTATCTCTCCATCCCTTTGGAATTCTGAGTGTATTTCTCTCTGTGGTGTTTTCTTTTAACTTTTCTTTTAATTTTCTACATTTCCTGAACTTGTGCCCTATCTCCTGGATTCTTCTTTTAACTCTCCTTCTCTTTCAACTTGGAGAAAAATGGGGAGAGCTATTTATACACTGTTTTATATCTGACAATCAGTGTGACCACAGCCATTCACAAGCCTCTTGCATTTCAAATTCCTCCCTTGTATAAGAGGATAGGAATCCCCCTTCTACCTTTTTCCCTGAGCTTCTGTGACAAGGGTACAGTGGGGTGGCAACAGCAATGCTAGTGGTTGTCATTGTTGAGACTTCCTATTTATCAGGCACCTTATATCTATCACTTCCCTTTTCCCCAAGATATCGTATTTGAAGGGTTTGAATCATTATATTCCACCATTATACTGAAGGGGAGGCTGAGACCACACATGGTCATATGGCTTACCCAAAATTACAGAAGAGAATCTTTATTCAAACCTACGTCTTTGCCATGGATTATGCATACAATTCTTATAATAAGGTGACTCATAAAAATGAGTGAAAAGTACAGTGCCATTACTGACAGTTATATCTTAAAACTGATGGCTAATTGTAGCATCTTTTTTTTTGTTTTCTTTCTCAAAAGTTCGGTGAAAGAATATCTCTCAGATATTCACACCCTGAGGAACATCGTGGATGCGAGTGTTTTGAGAGGATGGTACTCCCCAGCGCCACCTGACACTCTAGCCTAGCACTGGGGCTCATCTGGAGATACCACGTGGGATGTTGAGGTTGGGGATACTGCAGGAGGCAGAAATACTGGGCAAAAGGGGCCCCACGCATAGGAGAATGCACTCTTATCCTCAACTGTTGGTTTTGGTGACTGGGCCCAGAAATTACCAGGTGGCAGGAGAACATCCATTTCTGTGTCAAAGATGTGTCATTAGTTTGAGGGAGATTGTTCCTTCTGAGCAGTAGGCAATGACGACCCACTACAGTACTCTTGCCTGGAAAAAACCCAAAACGGAGAGGCCTGGTAGGCTGCAGTCCATGGGGTCGCTAACAGTCGGACATGACTGAGCAACTTCACTTTAACTTTCACTTCCCTGATTTGGAGAAGGAAATGGCAACCCACTCAAGTGTTCTTGCCTGGAGAATTCCAGGGACGGTGGAGCATAGTGGGTTGCTGTTTATTGGGTTGCACAAAATTGGACACGACTGAAGTGACGCAGCAGCAGCAGCAGCAGCAGCAGCTCCTTCTGAACTAAGGGAGTCAACTAGTTGCAGATGAAGAATGAACCATCTCTGATCTGAAGGTAGAACCAACTGCAAAGCAATTGTGAATGACCAGGTAGAGGAATTCAGTTTCCGCAGATGCAAGAACCACTGGAGGAAAAAGTTACTGAATGCATATTCCGTGTAAGGCCATAACAATCTAACATAATGCTTACTGTTTTTAGATTAGGAAAAGGGCTTATTTGTCTTCAAGAATGCCCATGTCAGCCTGAGAGATAGGGAAACAGTAAATACATGTCAAATGAAAGGGTCACTTATGTGGTGTTGCTCAAATGTGGCCTGAGTTTAGAGTTCGTGCCTGGGGTTGATCAAGAAGGACCTCCTGGAAAAGGGGGTGATAAGGCTGCATTTGAAAAGACTACAGCATTTCTCAAATGAAGGCACTAGGACTTCCCTGGGTGTCCAACGTTCCTGGAGGTCCAGTGGTTATGCCTCTGTGCTTCCAATGCCAGAGGTACCATTTCAATGCCTGGTCATAGAATCAATATCATGCATACAATGTAGCACAGGAAAAATAAAATAAAATAAAATACAAGCACCTCTGTGATCAAAGGCTGTGAGCTTCACAGTGGTTGGAAAGTGATCTCAAGAGATATATGAACCCAGAGGGAGACATCAGTGTGGGAACAGAGGGTAACCAGTTCTGCACTAACCCACTCCGTCCTTCTCCATATAGATGCTACACGTAGGTAAAATCACCATTGGAACACCCTCTCAGGAACTGCAGGTTAATTTTGACACAGGTTCATCTGACTTGTGCGTGCCCTCCCTCTTTTGCCCCAGTCCAGCCTGTTGTGAGTACAGACACCCCATACCTGGGCCATCCTTCACTTGCCCTGCTTCCAACCTTGGCACCTGAGGGCACTCATCTCTTGAGTCTGCAGCTACACAAGTTAGGTTCAGATATTACAAGTCTTCCAACTTCTGGCCTACCCAAAAGACCTTCAGGATTGCCTATGCATCTGGGAGCATGAAGGGATTTCTTGCTTATGACACTATTCGGGTAATACGTAAAGAGATGCTGAGTCAGGATGGGCTATGGAGTGACCCCTGCTTGCAAAACTGATGCAGTACCATTTGGCAGGACCCTGCCTGGCCTAACTCCCATAGATATTGGCCATCTTACCCACAGGATCCTGTCCCTGGCGAGGAAGTTCCCATGGTGACACACGAGTAAATGGATTAGCTAACAAACAGAGTGTCTTGAGATGTGGACTTGCAGCTCCTCTGCCCATGAGCAGTTCAAGATTCATTTTGCTGGGAGCAAGAAGACAGTAAAAAGGCACCCACATTTATATTCATAGACTGTTTCAGCTATTTTCAGGTGATTACTGGTTTAATTCTGCAACAACCCCACACAGGAGTTACTCTGATTAGCTCATGAGACATATGAGGAAACTGAGGTCCAGACTGCAAGGGCCTTGCTGAGAGCATACATGTTGGAAAGGTGGAGTTACACTGGCTTTTCAGGACTGAAATTGCTGTGGGGGTGTTTGGGGACAGGATAAGACTGATCTGGGGACCCTGGGTGCAGTCAAGGCCTTCAGGTATCCAGAGTGGGAAACTGGAGGCCTCAGAAGTCAAGGGGCCTGATAAATGAGTTCTCACTCTAGAGGACCCTTGAGAGTCTAATAAACCTATGGCCTGCCTCCCCCAAAATACTTGAGTAGTTTGCCTCTCTCTCTTTCTCATACACACTTACAGAAATATACACATATGTCCAAAAGTGAATACCCCAGGCAGTAATTTCACAGAACCCTGCAAGCAAGATAGTGTTTTTGGCTTGTCTTCTTGGACAGATGCAGAATTCACAGTACATTACAGAGAATACAGTCCATTCCTGTCATTAGGTCACAGTGATGCCAAAGAGAAGGCTCTCTTATTCTCGACATTTTATTCATAAAGTGACACCAATGCGACCCGGCCTGACTCTTGGTTGCCCCACTTTGACAGAAGCCACGAGGCCAATTTGACTCACTCAGGTGGTGTTTTTCAGAGGGGCAGATGTTTTAAAATTCACAGCCTCTCTCAAATGGAACCCAAATTCCCCTCCCAGCTTGGTCTAATGCTCTGTAGGCCACTGAAAATAGAGCCCAGCCTCAATTCTTCTCTGAGGATCTTAAGGCAGTGCACCCCAGCCCAGTCCTAGCCACACTTCACGTATCTATTAGTGGGAAACTTTTCTCTCCCACACATTGCAGACCTTGTAAGTACTTACCAGCTGTTCTGTCTAACTTTCATGGAATTCTGGTTTGAGACACCTTTTGATGGCATCTTGGGTTTGAACTACCCCAACATATCCTTCACTGGAGCCATCCCCATCTTTGACACCCTGAAGAATCAAGGTGCCATTTCTGAGCCTGTTTTTGCCTTCTACTTGAGTAAGTAAGTCTGAGATGGACAATCTCTGTCTCCAAATTAGCTATAAGATGCTTTCAGTTGCAAGAAAATTATAGACAACTTGATAAAGAAGTATCCTGAGAGATAATCTAACCCACAAAAACTATGGCCCCAGGGCCCTACCTGACATCACCCCCTGGCTTTTATAAATAAAATTTTCTTGGAACACAACCTAGATCCTGGGCTCAAGACCAGTAACTTGGTCTAGGGGGATGAGTGATGAGGAAGGCTAGTGGAGGGCAACAGGAAACAAGTTGAAGGACAAGGCATTAGGATTTGCTTAGGAATTTGATAAGGAAGGAAGGAGAAGGATGGTGGATATCTTTCCTTCTTCATTATCATTCCACTTGGAGCCCAGGTCCAGCTACCCAATTTGTAGGAATCAGTGAAAAATGAAAGTGTGGGACTCCCTGTTAAAGAAATATTAGGCATTCAAGACAGGGAAAGCAGATGTGGGTTTCCTTCTGAGTGTGGGGCCCTTTGGACAGTAGAGGTAACAGGCCAGTGGAGCCAATTCTGGGTAACCGGAATCCACACCCTTATAACTTGCAGGCTTTATTTTCCTGAAAAATGACAAGGCGGACAAGGAGAAAGCCAATATGCTTCAGCACCATGTCCTCTGAATGTGTCTGAGCATTCAGGTTGCAGGAGGTTGGGCATCTTCAGAAGATATAGTGGGTGGATCCCAACCTGGTGACTCAGCTTCTAACCTCCTCTGTGCCACTCATTAGTCAGTAACCAACCTCGGTCTGGATCTCAATTGCTCTTAGCCTCAATTTCTGCATCTGTATATGGGGAACTTATTAGGGCCTTGATGGATGGACTAACACAGCTCTCAGTCAGTGGTGTTGTTACTGTCCTCCAAGGATCCCCTCCTCTCTTCTCTCTGCACATGCAGGATGAAACGCAGTGTGGTGATATTTCATGGGGTGGATAAATCCTACTACCAGGGAGTGCTCAACTGGGTACTATTGATCCACACAGGTGACTGGAGTGTACACATGGACCGGTAAGCCTCTCCCTCTGAGGGTCAGCCCAAGTGATGCTCCCGCTACTGTACATGGACACAGGCAAACACACACAAATACATTATCAGACACACAGTCACACAGACATACACCACCCACAATGACACAGACACAGACACATGCAAACACACAAGCAGACACAAAAACATACACAGAGACACATATAAACATGCATAGCTAGTCAGAGACACACAAGCACTCACAGAGACATAAACAAACACACATACAAACAAACACACAAGCAGATAGATATGCAAACAGCCCGTGGGTTCATAATCCCCAGAACTTCTGACCAGGGCTCTGACCAGGCTACGAAAAGGGTCTGGAGAGGTCCGTGCAGCTGGGAAAGGATTGCACCTTCTGCCCTGTGAGGCATGGAGTATGGTTAGAGGACTCTACAGTGAGGTGAACAGAGGTATAAGATGACTACTTGTCCAGGGCTACCTGGGACATAGGAAGTTCTCAGTACAGATAAATGTCAGTTTAAAAACAGGGAAAGTCCTGAAGAAATGGGGAGACTGGTTTCCTAAGGGAGCAACTACTGAGCAGGGAAGAGAGATTTGCTGAAGTCTTAAGATGTGAAAGCAACTAATAAAAAAGACACCCCACGTTCATGGGCACACAGTGGAGCAGGGTCTGTAACAGAGAATCAGGAAGGTGGGATCCAGGAGTGACCTGATGAGAAGAGACATAATTGATAGGATTCTGTGTGATACCCTCAGACAAAAGCTGACCCATTCTTTGGAGTGTCTGTGGGCTTGTCATATATTCTCTGGCCAGGGACTGAGGGTCTGAGCTGGTTGTAGGAGCAGTGCTGGCAGACACCCTCTCCCAGCGGAGCCCCTCTCTCCCACCACTATGAGAATCTACTGCCCTCATGAATCTCCATCTTCACTCTGCGGTGGACCCATTATTTGTTCCCCACCAGATACAGCTCTCTGGGTATTTCTCATTTGTTATTCTCACAGTCTTCATTCACTCACCAAACAGACAAGCCTTGGGCATCCACTGTGTGCCAGGCACTTTAGGGAGGCAATGAGAATAAAACTCACCCTCACATCTAAGAAGGCAGATGCACAGGAAATGAGACACACACATAATTAATTGTGACTTTGGTACATGCTAGACATGAGGAAGCGTCTATGGAGATTGTCAAGGAAGGAGACTGATCAACACAAGGGGAAAGACTTCCCTGAAACCATGACAATTAAGCTGGAATCTGGAAGATGAGAAGAAATTTGCTAGTCAAAGTGTAGGGGACTCCTATAGGAAGGAAGACGAGCTTATGTCAAGGTGCAAAAGAGCCTGGTGTATTCAAGTACTGCATTCAAGAATGTCAAGGAAGGTGCCATGTCGAGAGCATAGGAAAAGAGGGCAAGAGACAAAGGGCTGTTTAGGAGACAGTCGGGAAGGGGGCAGCTCTGGGGAGACTCAGGGTGACCTTGATCCCTGCTTTGTCACACTGTCTCTCAGCATCTCCATGGAAAGAAAGGTTATTGCTCATTCTGGCGGCTGTGAAGCTGTTGTAGATACTGTGATATCACTGATCCTTGGCCTAAGAAGATTGGTCAAAAACAAGCAGAAGCTCATCGGTGCCACATACGAGGTTCCGCGGTGAAGGGTCATGCCGCAGGGTCACTCCCAGTCTCCACGTGCAAAAAGGGCCAACCTCTCTCCCCAGGGCCAACCTCTCTTCCTCTCTCTCTAACAGCACTACATTTCATGTTTTCCAGTCAGTACCCTGTCCTCTATTATTCTCACGATCAATGGTATCAATTACCCAGTCCCAGCTCAAGCTTAACACCATCAAGGTGAGGGGAGAAGCCTGAGGGGTGGTTCTCAAAGAGGAACTTGAAATAACGCTTGGCCTACTACTGGGAGAAGGGCGCCCTCTGCAGGCCATCTCACACTATTGCAGATGCTGCTGAGGCCTTCGGCTGGGCCAGAGCCTCCCACAACATGAACTACGAGAGTAAAGGGCCGTCTGGGACACTGATCATCCTGAAATAAATGTGGAGACACCATGCCATGTTGGCACGGTGGGAGTCACAAGGAGAGGGGAACACTCAGGTCCTCAGTGTTCAAAGAGTTTCAGTTCAATCTGAACCCTCAGATGGATGAACATGGAAAGTCAGCTCTAACATTCCCTGAATAAGTCATGTGACAAGGAGAATGGCTGGGGACAGTCCTAGTGTGCTGTCCCACCATAGAGATTAGCAGTCTCCCTTCCCTACCCGCAGTTTTCCTGGTTTGGATGAAAAATTACAAGATCACCCTAGTTCTCAGATGCATCTTCCCATAGCTCTGGCCGAGTGCCCCCTTTGTGAGTCTGGCTACCCGTCCCCTCTGTGGAGAGGCTGGATCCTAATGTGAATAAAGGGTGCACAGTGACTGCTCAGCCCCGGCACAGGGTGGAGGATTCATGTCAGCTCCCTAGGGGCGTTCAGAGCTGGCTGATGGACTCAAAGAAGGCTTTGAGGAAGGTAGGGAATTTCAGGAATCCTAAAACTGTAAACTCATGGAGCCATATGGAGGGTTTCTTGGTTTTAGGCAAAACTGCACTGGATTCCATGCAAATGGCATCCCAAGGTGCTCTGCATTGGGGCACTGGGGACTTACTTGGGGTGATGAGGGCTATAGACTGACCGGTGGGGATGGGGAACCAGAATATATTACCCACCTGTCTGGAGTGACCAAAGAGGGTAAGAGCGGATCAAAGGAGGATTCCCAGAGTTCCTAATTTAAATCTTCAAGAACGTGTTGTGGGCATTGCTCTATATAAGATGGATAACCAACAACGAGTTACTGTGTAGCACAGGGAACTCTGCTTAATTATATGACAACCTGGATGGGAGGGGTATTTTGGGATCAGGATACATGGATACATATGGATAAGTCCATTTACTGTCCACCCGAAAATCAGAATATTGTTAATCAGCTATACTCCAATACAAAATAAAAATGTTCAATAAAGTATGGATTGTGCAGATGCAGGAGGAAAACCAGCATTCTCTGAAGAGAAAACAAGAAGCAGGAGTCAGAAGGAAAGAACAGGGATAGAGGAGAACTACGGGCACTCTTTTTCTTTTCTAAAAATTGTATTGAAGCGTGGCTAATCTTCAGTGTTGCATTAACCTTCAGTGTTGTGTTAATCTTCAGTTCTTCTGCACAGCAATGTGACTCAGTTATACACATACAGAAATATGTATTCTTTTTCATGTGGTTTATGACTGGATAGTTAATCTATTTCCTTATGTGCTACAGTAGGATTTTGTTGTTTATCATTCCTCTGTATCCCCAACTCCCAGTCCTTCCCTCCCCCACACTCTTCCTCATGGCAACCTCATGTCTTGGCCCTTTTTGGTTGTGGATGAACTCTCATATCCCCTGCTAAGAAGAAACTCCCTTGATACTTACCAAAAGAGGGAAATAAAATCAAGAATTGTTCTAGGTCTAGATATTTGTGGGAGTCGCATATAAGGGCTCAGGCTGATTGGTGTGTGTCTCTGACACCCCCAAGATTCTAGAGGCCACCTTTAAAGAGAACACAGTGAGTATTACTCAGCCATTAAAATGAATACATTTGAATCAGTTCTAATGAGGTGGATGAAACTGGAGCCGATTATACAGAGTGAAGTAAGCCAGAAAGAAAACCACCAATACAATTTACCAACACATATATATGGAATTTAGAAAAATGGTAATAATAACCCTGTATGCAAGACAGCAAAAGAGACACAGATGTATAGAACAGACTTTTGGACTCTGGGAGAGGGAGAGGGTGGGATGATTTGGGAGAATGGCATTGAAACATGTATAATATTATGTTAGAAACAAATCGCCAGTCTAGGTTCAATGCAGGATACAGGTTGCTTGGGGCTGGTCCACTGGGATGACCCAGAGAGATGGTATGGGGCGGGAGGTGGGAGGGGGGTTCAGGATTGGGAAATCATGTACACCCGTGGCGGATTCATGTTGATATATGGCAAAACCAATACAGTATTGTAAAGTAAAATAAAATAAGAAATAAATAAATAAAAATGAGAACACACACACACACACACACACAAAAGAGAACACAGTGAGGACACCTAGAGAGACCTGGATCCTGAGTGAATCTTTCTAAGGCTGTATTTCTCAGTCTTTGATCAAGACAGAACTGGCCTGGCACAGGCAGTATAAATGCTTCGTGTGGTTCAGGAATCAGTAAGGCCGCTCCGAGCAAACACTAAATCACACTTAGGGTACACATGCCCAGGATGCTGGTGAACTGTATTTGTTGGTCTGCACACCCTATTGTCAGTAAAGAATAAAGGGTTTCACTCATAATGGTGCTGAAACAAACAGGTGCCTCTGTTTGTGTCTGGGAGGTGTAAAGTGATTGGGAAGGATCTAGAACAAAGTCTGAATCACAGTTGAGAGGAGCCCACCTCCAACTAGCTTAAAGGAAAGGGGAGACTCTCTGAAATGATTCTGGGAATCCAGGACACAAGACTCAGAGCAAATACAAAGATCTCTGTGACTGGACCCAAGAAATCAGAAGTTATCAGTCCTCTGTTTCAAACCCTCACTCTTTCATTCCCTCTTCTTTGATGGTCTGAGCCTGACAACTTTCTTCCTTAAGGCTTCTACACCTAGTGAGGGGGTCCAGGCTACCTGCCCTGGGCATTTATATCCTGAAGGCATCTCCAATAAGGAAAGAAAAGATTAGAGACATCAGAGTTCAAGGGTGTTTTCTGAATGACCCACCTCAGATCACATGTGGAGTCCTAAATCAGCCTTCCTGGCAGGGACATGGGGTCCTATAACTGGCTTTACATGGTCTTGTGGCCCTGACCCAGCAGCACACATGATTGTCAATTCCCTCCAGAACTACATGACTGAAGCTGGGGAGAGGCAACACCAAAGAAAGTGACTGGGAGATAGTCTAGGCCACGGAAGAGTTTGTGATGACCCACCAACTCCACCACCTCCTCATACAGAGGAATTATAAGGGGTAAAGAAATAGACTCTCTTCATCCCAACGCAGATGAACTTATCACGGCTTCACCTCTCGGGGAGTTTGGGTGAGGTACTTCATGGAGAGCTGGTTCCCTTTTGTCCCATACCCAGTCACCAGCTCTCTGCCACATATGCCTGCTCTGTCCTTTCCAGTTGTATTTGGTAGTGATGGCCCCAGGGAATCCCTGAGCCATCCCCCTCCTCCAGGGCCCAGAATACCCCTTCCTTGGCCTCCAGTGTTACTGGGGATAATGCAACGCATGTATCGGGAGATCCAGGGAACACAGAGCCTTCAGCCTTTCTGAGCTTCTCCATGGGTGGGGCTATAAAGTGTTTCCTTGGAGCTGCCATGGTTAGGCACTTTTGCAGTGGAAGCATCCGTTCTTTCCACCTGGAGGCCCTCAGTAGATGCCTCAGCTGAGACAGCAGGGGTCAGAGGTTGATTTCCTTTCAGATTGACTGGTTTGATCTCCTTGTTGTATAAGGGACTCTCAACTATCTTCTGAAGCACCAAAGTTCAAACGCTCAATTCTTTAGCATTCTCCCTTCCTTATGCTCCAGATCACACATCTGTACATGATTACTGGAAAAACTATAGCTTTGATACAATAGACCTCTGTAGCAAAGTGAGTCTCTGCTTTTTAACACACTGGGCAGGTTTTTCATAGCCTTTCTTCCTTCCAAGGAGGAAGTTTGTTTTAATTTTGTGGCTGCAGTCAAGGTGCATAGTGATTTTGGAGCCCAAGAAAATAAAATCTGCCAATGTTTCCACTTTTCCATCATCTATATGCCATGAAGTGGTGGGACTCGATGCCTTGAATATTGAGTATCTTTTTGTGAATGGTTTTTTGAATGTTGAGTTTAAGCTAGTTTTTTCATCTCCTCTCCTCATCAAGAGGCTCTTTAGTTTTTCTTTGCTTTCTGCTATTAGGGTAGTGTCATCTTCATATCTGTGGATGTTGATACTTCTCCCAGAAATCTTGATTCCAGCTTGGGATTTATCCAGACCAGCATATTGAATAATGTATCTTATATATAGGTTAAATAACCAAAGTGACAATGTATACCTTGTTATGCTCCTGTCCCAATTTTAAATCTTTCAGTTTTTCCGTGTCTGATTCTAACTGCTGTTTTTTGACCTACATGCAGACTTGTTAGGGGAAAGGTAAAGTGATCTGGTACTCCCATTTCCTTAAGAATTTTCCACAGTTTGTAGTGGTCCACACAGTGAAAGGCTTTAGCATAGTCAGTGAAGCAGATGGAAATGTTTTATCTGGTATTCCCTTGCTTTCTCTATGATCCAATGAATGTTGGCAATTTGATCTCTGGGTGTTCAAACAAGTTTGTATATCTAGAATTTCTCATTTCATGTACTGTTGAAACTTAGCTTGAAGGACATTGAGCATTACCTTGCTAGCAAATGAGATGAGTGCAATTGCATGATAGATTGAACATTCTTTGGAATTGCCTTTCTTTTGGATTGGAATGAAAACTGACCTATCCCAGCACTGTGGTCGCTGATGAGCTCTCCAAATTTGCTGACATATTGAACGCAGCACATTTACAGGCTCATTCTTTAGGAATTTTAAACAGCTCAGCTGGAATTTGATCACCTTCCCTAGCATTTCTTGTAGTGATGCTTCCTAAAGCCCACTTGACTTCATACTCCAGTATCTGGCTTTACGTGAGTGACCCCAGCAACATCCCTATCCCAGTCATTATGACCATTGTTATGTAGTTCTTCTGTGCATTCTGGCCACCTCTACTGATCTCATCTCCTTCTGTTAGGTCTTTGACTTTTCTGTCTTTTATTGTGTCCATCTTTGCATGAAGTGTTCCTCTGATATCTCCACTTACTTGAAAAATCTGTACTCTTTACAATTCTCTTGTTTTCCTCTAATTCTTGCACTATTCACTTATGAAAACTTTCTTATCTCTCCTTGCTATTCTCTGAAAGTCTGCATTCCATTGGGTATATCTTTCTCTTTCTCCTTTGCCTTTCACTTCTCTTATTTTCTCAGCTATTTTTAAGGCCTCCTCTGGCAACCACTTTGCCTTCTCACATTTGTTTTTCTTGAGGATGGTTTTCATGACCACCTCCTGTACAATGTTACAAACCTCCATCCGTAGTTCTTCAGGCTACCAGACCTAATCCCTTCAATCTATTTCTCATCCCCTCTATATAATCATAAGGGATTTGATTTAGGTCATAGCTGAATGTTCTAGTGGTTTTCCTTACTTTCTTCAAATTAAATATGTTGTTTGCTTCTGCTTAAGCATTGATTCCAGATCACCACCCACCACTCCCAGTGGGTGTGGAGCAAAAACACACAATTTGAGGACTGTTACCCTGGGTTTGTGCTTGGCTTTTCACATGCTTAGTTCTGTGAGCTTGGTCAAGTCTCTTAACCTCAGTTTTCTCTTCTGGAAAACGGGCACCACGATGATAATTCCACCTTCTAGACTGCATGTGTGCCAGCAAAGAGCAAGTGGCCCTGAGAGGGCTTTCTGGATTTCTGAGTCTGGAATAAATATAAATTATTCTGCCACCTGGGGAGAAGGAAATCTTCTGTTTAGAGGTTATGGCTGCCATCCACAAGGCTAAATATTGATCTGTTTCTGAACCCGGACCCAGAACTCTGACTGAGCCTATGCTTCTGTTTTCTGGGCTCACATGAGAGATAATGATTATTGTCTCAGAGTACTCCCTTTCTCAGCCTTACCAGTCAGCTTTTCATTGTCAACTGCTTCTCCCCTGAAATCACACTGCAAGGAAAGTTGTAAAAGTTCTTGCTCTCTTTTCGGTTTCCCACATTTCCAGCGTAGCAACAAGTAGCTGATATGGCTACTTTTCATAGCAACAACTATGGCAACCTGTACAGTCCAATCTCAGCCTGTTAAGTGAATCTTTCCCCATTTGGCCCCTCATGTTTAAATTATCTATAGTTGCCTTAGTAATCATCCTATGCTTGCTGTTTATGGAGAAATATGTGTAGACCTGATGAAGTTTTCTTTCCCAAGCATAATTCTAATCATGCAGTTAAGTAACCAAACAGTAAGTCATCTAACTACCCACAGAAATTGACAAAAGCAAACCACCCATCATGCATTTCTTGCTTGCCCCAAAACACCATTGAACTGATCTACTAAAACAATGTGATACATTGGCATGTATGCTCCAGAAGGGACACTTTTTCTCTGGATTAGTTCTCCACCTAGTGCAGAATGTCTACCATAAGCCTGGCCTTCCAGCAAGTGGTCACCTAATTTTTCAGACTCAGCCCACTCCAGATTCCTCCCCTCAGTAAAATCTAAAGAAAAGACTCAGTTAAAGTTCTCACTCCTGAAGAAAGCAGTTTTTTGGGGTTTTTTTTAGAAAACAATATTTGGTAACACATTCAAAATCTTGTGCTCCTTGCCTTGGATTCAAGCACCTGCACCAGAGGATGGGAAGCCTCCCCTTCCACCTAAATCTTTCACCACTCCCACCAGGACCCCAGGTTTGACTGGACCCCAAAGAATTCTGCCTACTCCCTGATGTCCTCTGTACATTAGTTCAGTTCAGTCAATCAGTCATGTCCAACTCTTTTCTGTATCATGGGGTGCAGTATGCCAGGTTTCCCTGTCCATCACCAACTCCCGCAGCTTGCTCAGACTCATGTTCATCAGGTCGGTGATGCCATCAAACAATTTCATCTTCTGTCTTCCCCTTTGCCTCCTGCTTTAATCTTTCCCTACATCAGGGTCTTTTCTAATGAGTCAGTTCTTTGCATCAGGTGGCCAAAGTATTGGAGGTTCAGCTTCAGCATCGGTCCTTCCAGTGAATATTCAGGACTAATTTCCTTTAGCGTGGACTGGTTGAAACTCCTTGCAGTCCACGGGACTCTCAAGAGTCTTATCCAACACTACAGTTTAAATGCATCAATTCTTTGGTACTCAGCTTTCTTTATGGTCCAACTCTCACATCCACTCACAATTTCTGGCAAAACCATAGCTTTGACTATACAGACATTTGCTGGTAATGTCTCTTCTTTTTAGTATGTTGTTGGGTTTTTCATGGCTTTTCTTCCAAGGAGCTAGCGCATTTTTTTTTTCACAACTGTGGGCACTATCTACAGTGATTTTGGAGCCAAGGAAAATAAAGCCTGTCACTGTTTTCATTGTTTTTCCATGTATTTGCCATTAAGTGATGGAACTGGATGCCATGATCTTCATTTTTTGAACTGTACATACCACATCAAGACCATCCCAAAGGAAAATAAATGCAAAAAGGCAAAATGGTTGCCTGAGGAGGCCTTACAAATAACTTAGAAAAGAAGAGAAGCAAAAGGCAAAGGAGAAAAGAAAGGCATACTCATGTGAATGCAGAGTTCCAAAGAATAGCAAGAAGAGATTTAAAAAAGCCTTCCTAAGTGATCAGTACAAAGAAATAGAGGAAAACATTAAAATGGTAAAAACCAGAGATCTCTTCAAGAAAATTAGAGATAGGGAGGGAATTTTTCAGGCAAAGATGGGCACAATAAGAGAGAGACATGGGATGGACCTAACAGAAGCAGAATATATTAAGAAGAGGTTGAAAGAATACATAGAAGAATTGCACCAAAAAATATTAATGACCAGGATAAACATGATGGTGTGATCACTTACCTAGAGCTAGATAATCCTGAAACGTGAAGTCAAATGTGTCTTCAGAAGCATCACTAAGAGCAAATCTGGTGGGTGTGATGGCATTGCAGTAGAGCTATATCAGATCCTAAAAAATGATGCTGTTGAAGTGCTGCACTCAATATGCCAGCTAATTTGGAAAACTCAGCAGTGGCCACAGGCCTGGAAAGGTCATTTTCCTTGCAATCTTCATAAAAGGTGATTTTAAAGAATGTTCAACTACCACACACTTGCACTCATCTCACATGCTACCAAAGTAATTTCTCCAAGCAAGTCTTCAATGATACATGAACTGTGAAATACCATATGTTCAAGCTAGATTTAGAAAAGAGAGAGGAACCAGAGATCAAATTGCCAACATTTGTTGGATGATAGAAAAAGCAAGAGGATTCTAGAAAAACACCTACTTCTGCTTTATTGACCATGCAAAAGCCTTTGACTACGTGGATTACAACAAACTGTAGAAAACGTAAAGAGATGACAATAGCAGACTACCTTACCTGCCTTCTGAGAAATCTGTATGCAGGTCAAGAAGCAACAGTCAGAACTGAACATGGAACAACAGACTGGTTCCAATTCAGGAAAGGAGTATGTAAAGGCTGTATATTGTCACCTTGCTTATATAACTTATATGCAGAGTACATCATGGGAAATGCCCAACTGGATGAAGCACAAGCTGGAATCAAGATTTCTGGGAGAAATATCAGGACCTTCAGATATGCAGAAGACACCACCCATATGGCAGAAATTGAAGAGGAACTAAATACCTCTTGATGAAAGTTAAATAGGAGAGTGAAATATCTGGCTTAAACTCCCCATTTGGAAAATGAAGATCATGGCATTTGGTCCCATCACTTCATGGCAAATAGACGGGGAAACAATGGAAACAGTGAGAGACGTTATTTTCTGGTGCTCCAAAATCACTGCAGATGATAACTGCAGTCATGAAATTATATTTTTTAATTTATTTTTTAAAATATAGTTTTATTTTACTATTTTAAAATAGTACCTCAACTTTTGAGATTTAGAAATAATGATACTATTAAAAATGCTATACTGATCCCCCATCCCGAATTTCTCTTTTTTTGGTCCATCGTAGGTTACTGTTTGCTCTCTTCCATTGCAGCTTTAAAATCAGCTTTTTGGTTTTTTATTTTTTAAATTTTAAAATCTTTAATTCTTACATGTGTACCCAAACATGAACCCCCCTCCCACCTCCCTCCCCACAACATCTCTCTGGGTCATCCCCATGCACCAGCCCCAAGCATGCTGCACCCTGCGTCAGACATAGACTGGCAATTCAATTCTTACATGATAGTCTACATGTTAGAATGCCATTCTCCCAAATCATCCCACCCTCTCCCTCTCCCTCTGAGTCCAAAAGTCCGTTATACACAGCTGTGTCTTTTTTCCTGTCTTGCATACAGGGTCGTCATTGCCATCTTCCTAAATTCCATATATATGTGTTAGTATACTGTACTGGTGTTTTTCTTTCTGGCTTACTTCACTCTGTATAATTGGCTCCAGTTTCATCCATCTCATCAGAACTGATTCAAATGAATTCTTTTTAATGGCTGAGTAATACTCCATTGTGTATATGTACCACAGCTTTCTTATCCATTCATCTGCTGATGGACATCTAGGTTGTTTCCATGTCCTGGCTATTATAAACAGTGCTGCAATGAACATTGGGGTACATGTGTCTCTTTCAATTCTGGTTTCCTCGGTGTGTATGCCCAGCGGTGGGATTGCTGGGTCATAAGGTAGTTCTATTTGCAATTTTTTAAGGAATCTCCACACTGTTCTCCATAGTGGCTGTACTAGTTTGCATTCCCACCAACAGTGTAGGAGGGTTCCCTTTCTCCACACCCTCTCCAGCATTTATTGCTTGCAGATTTTTGGATCGCAGCCATTCTGACAGGTGTGAAGTGGTACCTCATTGTGGTTTTGATTTGCATTTCTCTGATAATGAGTGATGTTGAGCATCTTTTCATGTGTTTGTTACCCTTCCGTATGTCTTCTTTGGAGAAATGTCTATTTAGTTATTTGGCCCATTTTTTGATTGGGTCGTTTATTTTTCTGGAATTGAGCTGCATAAGTTGCTTGTATATTTTTGAGATTAGTTGTTTGTCAGTTGCTTCATTTGCTATTATTTTCTCCCATTCCAAAGGCTGTCTTTTCACCTTGCTTATATTTTCCTTTGTTGTGCAGAAGCTTTTAATTTTAATGAGATCCCATTTATTTATTTTTGCTTTGATTTCCAGAATTCTGGGAGGTGGATCATAGAGGATCCTGCTGTGATTTATGTCTGAGAGTGTTTTGCCTATGTTCTCCTCTAGGAGTTTTATAGTTTCTGGTCTTACATTTAGATCTTTAATCCATTTTGAGTTTATTTTTGTGTGGGGTGTTAGAAAGTGATCTAGTTTCATTCTTTTACAAGTGGTTGACCAGTTTTCCCAGCACCACTTGTTAAAGAGATTGTCTTTACTCCATTGTATATTCTTGCCTCCTTTGTCAAAGATAAGGTGTCCATATGTGTGTGGATTTATCTCTGGGCTTTCTATTTGGTTCCATTGATCTATATGTCTGTCTTTGTGCCAGTACCATACTGTCTTGATGACTGTGGCTTTGTAGTAGAGGCTGAAGTCAGGCAAGTTGATTCCTCCAGTTCCATTCTTCTTTCTCAAGATTGCTTTGGCTATTCGAGGTTTTTTGTATTTCCATTCAAATCTTGAAATTATTTGTTCTAGTTCTGTGAAAAATGTGGCTGGTAGCTTGATAGGGATTGCATTGAATTTGTAAATTGCTTTGGGTAGTATTCTCATTTTCACTATATTGATTCTTCCGATCCATGAACATGGTATATTTCTCCATCTATTAGTGTCCTCTTTGATTTCTTCCATCAGTGTTTTATAGTTTTCTATATATAGGTCTTTAGTTTCTTTAGGTAGATATATTCCTAAGTATTTTATTCTTTTCGTTGCAATGGTGAATGGAATTGTTTCCTTAATTTCTTTTCTACTTTCTCATTATTCGTGTATAGGAATGCAAGGGATTTCTGTGTGTTGATTTTATATCCTGCAACTTTACTATATTCATTGATGAGCTCTAGTAATTTTCTGGTGGAGTCTTTAGGGTTTTCCATGTAGAGGATCATGTCATCTGCAAACAGTGAGAGTTTTACTTCTTCTTTTCCAATTTGGATTCCTTCTATTTCTTTTTCTGCTCTGATTGCTATGGCCAAAACTTCCAGAACTATGTTGAATAGTAGCGGTGAAAGTGGACACCCTTGTCTTGTTCCTGACTTTAGGGGAAATGCTTTCAATTTTTCACCATTGAGGATAATGTTTGCTGTGGTTTTGTCATATATAGCTTTTATTATGTTGAGGTATGTTCCTTCTATTCCTGCTTTCTGGAAAGTTTTTATCATAAACGGATGTTGAATTTTGTCAAAGGCCTTCTCTTCATCTATTGAGATAATCATATGGTTTCTATTTTTCAATTTGTTAATGTGGTGAATTACATTGATTGATTTGCGGATATTGAAGAATCCTTGCATCCCTGGGATAAAGCCCACTTGGTCATGGTGTATGATCTTTTTAATGTGTTGTTGGATTCTGATTGCTAGAATTTTGTTGAGGATTTTTGCATCTATGTTCATCAGTGATATTGGCCTGTAGTTTTCTTTTTTTGTAACATCTTTGTCAGGTTTTGGTATTAGGGTGATGGTGGCCTCATAGAATGAGTTTGGAAGTTTACCTTCCTCTGCAATTTCTGGAAGAGTTTGAGGAGGATAGGTGTTAGCTCTTCTCGAAATTTTTGGTAGAATTCAGCTGTGAAGCCGTCTGGACCTGGGCTTTTGTTTGCTGGAAGATTTCTGATTACAGTTTCAATTTCCGTGCTTGTGATGGGTCTGTTAAGATTTTCTATTTCTTCCTGGTTCAGTTTTGGAAAATTGTACTTTTCTAAGAATGTGTCCATTTCTTCCACGTTGTCCATTTTATTGGCATACAACTGCTGATAGTAGTCTCTGATGATCCTTTGTATTTCTGTGTTGTCTGTTGTGATCTCTCCATTTTCATTTCTAATTTTATTGATTTGATTTTTCTCTCTTTGCTTCTTGATGAGTCTGGCTAATGGTTTGTCAATTTTATTTATCCTTTCAAAGAACCAGCTTTTGGCTTTGTTGATGTTTGCTATGGTCTCTTTTGTTTCTTTTGCATTTATTTCTGCCCTAATTTTTAAGATTTCTTTCCTTCTACTAACTCTGGGGTTCTCCAATTCTTCCTTTTCTAGTTGCTTTAGTTGTAGAGTTAGGTTTTTTATTTGACTTTTTTCTTATTTCTTGAGGTATGCCTGTATTGCTATGAACTTTCCTCTTAGCACTGCTTTTATAGTGTCCCACAGGTTTTGGGTTGTTGTGTTTTCATTTTCATTCGTTTCTATGCATATTTTGATTTCTTAAGTGATTTGTTGGTTATTCAGAAGTGTGTTGTTCAACCTCCATATGTTGTAATTTTAAATAGTTTTTCTCCTGTAATTGAGGTCTAATCTTAATGCATTATGGTCAGAAAAGATGCTTGGAATGATTTCGATTTTTTGAATTTATCAAGTTTAGATTTATAGCCCAGGATGTGATCTATCCTGGAGAAGGTTCCATGAGCACTTGAGAAAAAGGTGAAATTCATTGTTTTGGGGTGAAATGTCCTATAGATATCAATTAGGTCTAACTGATCTAATGTATCATTTAAAGTTTGCATTTCTCTGTTAATTTTCTGTTTAGTTGATCTGTCCATAGGTGTGAGTGGGGTATTAAAGTCTCCCACTATTACTGTGTTATTGTTGATTTCCCCTTTCATACTTGTTAGCATTTGTCTTACATATTGTGGTGCTCCTATATTGGGTGCATATATATTTATAATTGTTATATCTTCTTCTTGGATTGTTCCTTTGATCATTATGTAGTGGCCTTCTTTGTCTCTTTTTACAGCCTTTGTTTTAAAGTCTATTTTATCAGATATGAGTATTGCCACTCCTGTTTTCTTTTGGTCTCTATTTGCGTGGTATATCTTTTTCCAACCCTTCACTTTCAGTCTGTATGTGTCCCTTGTTTTGAGGTGGGTCTCTTGTAAGCAGCATATAGAGGGGTCTTGTTTTGTATCCATTCAGCCAGTCTTTGTCTTTTGGTTGCGGCATTCAACCCATTTACATTTAAGGTAATTATTGATAAGTATGATCCCGTTACCATTTACTTTATTGTTTTGGGTTCGGGTTTATACACCCTTTCGTGTTTCCTGTCTAGAGAATATCCTTTAGAATTTGTTGGAGAGCTGGTTTGGTGGTGCTGAATTCTCTCAGCTTTTGCTTGTCTGTAAAGCTTTTGATTTCTCCTTCGTATTTGAATGAGATCCTTGCTGGGTACAGTAATCTGGGCTGTAGGTTATTGTCTTTCATCACTTTAAGTATGTCTTGCCATTCCCTCCTGGCCTGAAGAGTTTCTATTGAAAGATCAGCTGTTATCCTTATGGGAATCCCCTTGTGTGTTATTTGTTGTTTTTCCCTTGCTGCTTTTAATATTTGTTCTTTGTGTTTGATCTTTGTTAATTTGATTAATATGTGTCTTGGGGTGTTTTGCCTTGGGTTTATCCTATTTGGAACTCTCTGTGTTTCTTGGACTTGGGTGATTATTTCCTTCCCCATTTTAGGGAAGTTTTCAACTAGTATCTCCTCAAGGATTTTCTCATGATCTTTCTTTCTGTCTTCTTCTTCTGGGACTCCTATAATTCAAATGTTGGAGCGTTTCATATTGTCCTGGAGGTCTCTGAGATTGTCCTCATTTCTTTTAATTTGTTTTTCTTGTTTCCTCTCTGATTCATTTATTTCTACCATTCTATCTTCTATTTCACTAAACCTATCTTCTGCCTCCGTTATTCTACTATTTGTTGCCTCTAGAGTGTTTCTGATCTCATTTATTGCATTATTCAATATATTTTGACTCTTTTTTATTTCTTCTAGGTCCTTGTTAAACCTTTCTTGCATCTTCTCAATCCTTGTCTCTAGGCTATTTATCTGTGATTCCATTTTGATTTCAAGATTTTGGATCATTTTCATTATCAATATTCGGAATTCCTTCTCAGGTAGATTCCCTACTTCTTCCTCTTTGGTTTGGTTTGGCGGGAAACTCTCCTGTTCCTTTGCCTGCTGAGTATTCCTCTGTCTCTTCATCTTGGTTATATTGCTGCGTTTGGGGTGGCCTTTTTATATTCTGGTAATTTGTGGAGTTCTCTTTATTATGGAGATTCCTCATTGTGGGTGGGGTTCTATCAGTGGCTTGTCAAGGTTTCCTGGTTAGGGAGGCTTGTGTTGGAGTTCTGGTGGGTGGAGCTGGGTTTCTTCTCTCTGGAGTGCAGTGGAGTGACCCTAATGGGTTATGAGACATCAAAGGTTTTGGGATAATTTTGAGCTGCCTGTATATTGAAGCTCAGGGGAGTGTTCCTGTGTTGCTGGAGAATTTGCGTGGTATGTCTTGTTTTGGAACTTGTTGGCCCTTGGGTGGAGCTTGGTTTCAGTGTAGGTATGAAGGCATTTGATGAGCTCCTATTGCTTAATGTTCCCTGAATTCAAGAGTTCTCTAATGTTTTCAGGCTTTGGATTTAAGCCTCCTGCTTCTGGTTTTCAGTTTTATTTTTACAGTAGCCTCTAGACTTCTCCATCTATACAGCACCGATGATAAAACATCTAGGTTAAAGATGAAAAGTTTCTCCACATTGAGGGACACTCAGAGAGGCTCACTGAGTTACAAGGAGAAGAGAAGATGGAGGGGGTAGTTAGAGGTAACTGGAATGAGATGCGGTGAGATCAAAAGAGGAGAGAGCAAGCTAGCCAGTAGTCACTTCTTTATGTGCGCTCTATAGTCTGGACTGCTCAGAGGTATTTACAGAGTTATACGGGGAAGAGGAGAGGGAGGAAGTAGACAGAGGTGACCAGGAGGATAAGAGAGAGGAATGAGTAGGAGAGAGACAAATCCTGCCAGTAACCAGTTCCTTAGGTGTTCTCCACCATCTGGAACACACAGAGATTCACAGAGTTGGATAGAAATTAAAAGATGCTTGCTCGTTTGAAGAAAAACTATCACAAAAGTATACAATTTTTTTAAAAGTAGAGACATTACTTTGCTGAAAAAGTTTAGTATAATCAAAGCTATGATTTTCCTGTTGTCATGTATGGATGTGACACTGGCTCCATAAAGAATGGTGAGCGATGAAGAATTGATGGTTTTGAACTGTGGTGTTGCACAATACTCTTGAGAGTCCCTTGGACTGCAAGGAGATCTGTACAGTCATCCTAAAGGAAATCAATCCTGAATATTCATTGGAAGGACCGGTGCTGAAATTGAACCTCCAATATTTTGGCCAACTGATGTGAAGAACTGACATATTAGAAAAGACCCTGTTACTGGGCAAGATTGAAGGCAGGAGGAGAGAGGATGACAGAGGAAGCGATGGTTGGATGGAATCACCAACTCGATGGACATGAGTTTGCCCAAGCTCCAGTAGTTGGTGATGAACAGAGAGCCCTGGTGTGCTACAGTCCGTAGGTTTGCAAAGACTCAGACATGACTGAGCAACTGAACTGAACAGAACATACCACATAGCAAATACTATTTGTAACGAGCATGTTTCTCCAGCAAGAATGAGGCTCCCTATGGCCCCAACTTATATCCCCAATCAAGTTTGCACCCATGCACAGAAGTCAGTGTCTAGCATTCACAAGGCATTCAGTGAGTTCTAATTGCAGGGGGACCTCCATTTTAGTTGACATAAAGGATTAAAGGACACATTTATCCTCCTGTCTCTAATGACTCTGAAGTAGGAAAGACAAATGAAGGGGCATTGTTTTACATCAAACATCTGTCAGCAGAGAATGGATTTCTGAGGTGGGGAATAAGCAAGGAGAGTTCTACAATTGCCCCAACTCTATAAATAGTTTCCAATACATACATGGAAGTTGTACCTAGGCAGAAACAAACAGCTTCCCCAAGAAGAGAGATTTATGCCTCTGTATAACTAGAGTTCACAGGAGAGAGCTACATACAGAGAACTGTAGGAAGCTACAGATGATACCCTTCCAGCTTTCTGCAGAGAGTTGATAGTACTGGTCTGAATTATAGGGAGCAATCCTTGAGTCTCAAATTGCACGAAGTCTAATTGTGTCTTCACCCAGCAGCATGTAATTTACTCATTTTTAATGTATATTTGTTTATTTTATTTGGAGGCTAATTACTTTACAATATTGTATTGTTTGCCATACATTGACATGAATCCACCACGGGTGTGCACGTGTTTCTCATCCTAAACCCCCTCCCCCCTCCCTCCCTATACCATCACTCTGGGTCATCCCAGTGCACCAGCCCCAAGCATCCTGTATCATGCATTGAACCTGGACTGGTGATTCATTTCACATATGATAATATACAAGATTCAATGACATTCTCTCAAAACATCCCACCCTTGCCCTCTAACACAGCGTCCAGAAGACTATTCTATACATCTGTGTCTCTTTTGCTGTCTCGCATACAGGGTTATTGTTTCCATCTTTGTAAATTCCATGTATATGTGTTAGTATACTGTATTGGTGTTTTTCCTTTCTGGCTTACTTCACTATGTATAACAGGCTCCAGTTTTATCCACCTCATTCAAACTCATTCAAATGCATTCTTTGTAATGGCTGAGTAATACTTCATTGTGTATATGTACCACAGCTTTCTTATCCATTCATCTGCTGATGGACATCTAGGTTGTTTCCATGTCCTGGCTCTTATAAACAGTGGTGCAATGAACACTGGGGTACACATGTCTCTTCAATTCTGGTTTCCTCAGTGCGTATGCCCAGTAGTGGGATTGCTGTGTCATAAAGCAGTTCTATTTCCAGTTTTTTAAGGAATCTCCTCACTGCTCTCCATAGTGGCTGTACTAGTTTGCATTCCCACTATCAGTGTAAGAGATTTCCCTTTTCTCCACACCCTCTTCAGCATTTATTGCTTGTAGACATTTGGATAGCAGCTATTCTGACTGGCATGTAATGTACCTCATTGTGGTTTTAATTTGCATTTCTCTGATAATGAGTGATGCTGAGCATTTTTTCATGTGTTTGTTAGATTCAATGCAATCCCTTTCAAGCTACCAATGGTATTTTTCACAGAGCAAGAACAAATAATTTCACAATTTGTATGGAAATTACAAAAGAAAAAAAAAAAAAAACCTTAAGTATCCAAAGCAATCTTGACAAAGAAGAATGGAACTGGAGAAATCAACCTGCCTGACTTCAGACTCTACTACAAAGCCACAGTCATCAAGACACAATGGTACTGGCACAAAGACAGAAATATAGATCAATGGAACGAAATAGAAAGCCCAGAGATAAATCCACCCACCTATGGACACCTTCTCTTTGACAAAGGAGGCAAGAATATACAATGGAGAAAAGACAATCTCTTTAACAAGTAGTGCTGAGAAAACTGGCCAATGACTTGTAAAAGAATGAAACTAGAACACTTTCTAACACCATACACAAAAATAAACTCAAAATGGATTAAAGATCTAAATGTACAACCAGAAATTATGAAACTCCTAGGGGAAACATAGGCAAAACACACTCTAACATAAATCACAGCAGGATCCTCCATGACCCACCTCCCATAATGTTGGAAATAAAAGCAAAGTAAACAAATGGGACCTAGTTACAATGAAAATCTTCTGCACAACAACATAAACCATAAGTAAGTTGAAAAGACAGCCTACAGAATGGGAGAAAATAATAGCAAATGAAACAACTGAAAAGAACTAATCTCAAAAATATACAAGCAACTCCTGCACCTCAATTCCAGATAAATAAATGACCCAATCAAAAAATGGGCCAAAGAACTAAACAGACATTTCTCCCAAAAAGACATACAGATGGCTAACAAACAACCGTGTCTTTCAATTCTAGTTTCCTTGGTGTGTATGCTCAGCAGTGGGATGACTGGGTCGTATGGCAGTTCAATTACCAGTTTTTTAAGGAATCTCCACACTGTTATCCAGAGTGGCTGTACCTGTGTGCATTACCACCAACAGCATAAGAGGGTTCCTTTTTCTTCACACCCTCTCCAGCATTTACTGTTTGTAGACTTTTGGATAGCAGCCGTTCTGACTGGCGCGAAATGGTACCTCACTGTAGTTTTGACTTGCATTTCTCTGATAATGAGTGATGTTGAGCACCTTTTCATGCGTTTGTTAGCCATCTGTATGTCTTCTTTGGATGAATGTTTGTTTAGTTCTTTGGCCCATTTTTCCAATGTGTCATTTACTTTTCTGGAGTTGAGCTCCAGGCGTTGTTGGATATTTTTGAGATTAATTCTTTGTCAGTTGCTTCATTTGTTAATATTTTCTACCATTCTGAAGGCAGTCTTTTCACCCTGCTTATAGTTTCCTTTGTTATGCAGAAGCTGTCAATTAAATTAGGTAACATTTGTTTTCTTTTTGCTTTTCTTTCCAATATTCTGGGAGGTGGGTAATAGAGGATCCTGCTGTGATTTATGTCAGAGAGTGTTTTCCTATGTTTTCCCTAGGAATTTTTTAGTTCCTGGTTGTACATTTAGATCTTTATTCCATTTTGAGTTTATTTTTGTGTATGGTATTAGAAAGTGTTCTAGTTTCATTCTTTTACAAGTCATTGGCCAGTTTTCTCAGCACTACTTGTTAAAGAGATTGTCTTTTCTCCATTGTATATTCTTGCCTCCTTTGTCAAAGAGAAGGTGTCCATAGGTACGTGGATTTATCTCTGGGCTTTCTTTTTCGTTCCATTGATCTATATTTCTGTCTTTGTGCCAGTACCAAAGTGTCTTGATGACTGTGGCTTTCTAGTAGAGCCTGAAGTCAGGCAAGTTGATTCCTCCAGTTCCATTCTTCTTTCTCAAGATTGCTTTGGATATTCGAGGTTTTTGTATTTCCATACAAATTGTGAAATTATTTCTTCTAGCTCTGTGAAAAATATCATTGGTGGCTTGGTAGGATTTCTGTGTGTTGATTTTATATCCTGAAACTTTACCATATGCATTGTTGAGCTTTAGTAATTTTCTGGTGGAGTCTTTAGGGCTTTATTGTAGAGGATCATGCGCTCTGCAAACAGTGAGAGTTTTACTTCTTCTTTTCCAATTTGGATTCCTTTCATTTCTTTTTCTGTTCTGATTGCTGTGGCCAATACTTCCCAAACTATGTTCAATAGTATTGGTGAGAGTGAGCACCCTCGTCTTGTTCTTGACTTTAGGGGAAATGCTTTCAATTTTTCACCATTGAGGATAATGTTTGTGGTAGGTTTGTCATATATAGCTTTTTATGTTGAGGTAAGTTCCTTCTAGTCCTGCTTTCTGGAGAGTTTTTATCAAAAATGGATTTTGAATTTTGTCAAAGGTTTTCTCTGCATCTATTGAGATCATCATATGGCTTTTATTTTTCAATTTGTTAATATGGTGTATTGCCGAGAGCCAGCATGAGGAACTCTGCCCATGGCAAAGGTCATGAGGAAGGAGGCGTGGCATACGCAAAGGCGGGATCAAGCCTCAGGAGCCCCCTATTCCCGAAGATCTACCCCCAAAACAAGAATCTGCCTACTATACTGCTTTATGCTCTCACCTATAACTCTGAGTTTATGGGGGGCTGTCCCCCACCACCTCTCTCTGAGAAGGAGTCAACTTAGAGCTCCAGTGAATAAATTCTTGGGCATGACAAGAGTGCTTCAGTTCACAAACTCCTGTGAAAGTTCTCTAGCCTGCCTGACAGGCTCGTCTAGCCACATGTGATTGTTCACAGCCTCCCAACCATGAGAGGCACGAGATACTTTAAACTTTCTAAATACAGATTCTTTTTAGAATTTAGAAAAATTATTAGTATAGTGTTAGTGGCTTGGTTAGAAATTATACTAGTGAAGGGCTTTTTTCATTTATTGGGCCAATGTTTGCTGTTAAATCCCCTGCCCTTATACAAATATATAACTAGCATATAGGAGAAATAAATATTAATCTTTAAGATTAATCATATTAAACCTTAGGCTAAGTAAATTCCGTTCTTAATTGTAACCCACTATGCCCTCACCCTATAGGAATGCAACTTTATCTGGTACCTTCGGAGGGTGGTGCCTGGTTTGAGAAAAATCACCCCTGGAAAAAAATAAAATAAATTTTCTGGTTGACTGACCGTTATCAGAAAAAAAGGGGTCATAAAATGTCAGCAGGCCTCATGGCCAGGAGATGATGTAAATCCATTAAGACCTTTGTATACATCTGTATAAAGCACCTGATTTTGATAAGGGTCAGGTCTGCTCACCCCCGTGTGACTTTGTATTCTATTTCTATGTATAACAAAAAGTGTATAAGCAAACCTGAAAAATAAAGAAAATGGATCAGTTCCTGGGAAGACTGATTCCCCTATGTGGTCTCTTCTCGTTCTCTTCTTTTCTGGCTGAATTCCCATCTGGAGCGTGGATGCCTGCCAAGCCTGCTAATTATGCCTGGGCTACTAAGATCTGACTGGGGAGGCCTAAGTGTTTCCTCTCCTTCAGGAGAATGGAAAGAGGCTTGTGGCCCACGTAGGTGGTGCAAACCTCTTGTCTCGAGGTTTTATTGGTATTCCACATAAACCAAGTTATTCAGCCCCTTTTCTCCACTAATTTTCCTACTACACTATTCTTTCCTAATCTCTCTTTATATTTCTGATTAAATAACTCTTTCCTAGGACACTGACTCTGTATCTCCTTCCAATTACCCTGGGTCCACCGGGGCTGGACCCTGGCAGTGTATTACATTGACTGATTTGTGGATGTTGAAGAATACTTGCATCCCTGGGATAAAGCCCCCTTGATCATGATGTATGATCTTTTTTAATGTGTTGTTGGATTCTGATTGCTAGAATTTTGTTAAGGATTTTAACATTGCTGTTCATCAGTGATATTGGCCTGTAGTTTTCTTTTTGTGGCATCTTTGTCAGAGGTTGGTATTAAGGTAATTTTGGTCTCATAGATTGAGTTTGTAAGTTTACCTTTATCTGCAATTTTCTGGAAGAGTTTGAGTAGGATAGGTGTTAGCTCTTCTCTAAATTTTTGGTAGAATTCAGCTATGAAGCCATCTGGTCTGGAGCTTTTGTTTGCTGGAAGATTCTGATTACAGTTTCAGTTTCCGTGCTTGCGATGGGTCTGTTAAGATTTTCTATTTCTTCCTGGTTCAGTTTTGGACAGTTGTACTTTTCTAAGAATTTGTCCATTTCTTCCATGTTGTCCATTTTATTGGCATATAATTGCTGATAGTAGTCTTTTCTGATCCTTTGTATTTCTGTGTTGTCTGTTGTGATTTTCCCATTTTTGTTTCTAATTTTATTGATTTGATTTTTCTCCCTTTGTTTCTCAATGAGTCTAGCTAATGGTTTGTCAATTTTATTTATCCTCTCAAAGAATCAGCTTTTGCCTTTGTTGATTTTTGCTATGGTCTCTTCTGTTTCTTTTCCATTTATTTCTGCCTGAATTTTGAAGTTTTCTTTCCTTCTGCTACCACTGGGGTTCTTCATTTCTTCCTTTTCTAGTTGCTTTAGATGTAGAATTAGGTTATTTATTTGACTTTTTTATTGTTTCTTGAGGTATGCCTGTATTGCTATGAACCTTCCCCTTAGCACTGCTTTTACAGTGTCCCACAGGGTTTGGGTTGTTTTATTTTCATTTTCATTCGTTTCTATGCATATTTTGATTTTGTTTTTTATTTCTTCTGTGACTTGTTGGTTATTCATCACTGTATTGTTTAGCTTCCATATGTTGGAATTTTTAATAGTTTTCCCCCTGTAATTGAGATCTAATCTTACTTCATTGTGGTCAGAAAAGAAGCTTGGAATGAATTCTTTTTCTTTTTCTTTTCTTTCTTTTTTTTTCTTTTTTTTTTTTAATTTACCAAGGCAAGATTTATGGCCAAGTACGTGATCTATCTTAGAGAAGCTTTCGGGTGCACTCGAGAAAAAGGCAAAGTTCATTGTTTTGAAGTTCATTGAAATGTCCTATAGATATCAATTAGGTCTAACAGGTCTATTGTATCACTAAAGTTTGTGTTTCCTTGTAAATTTTCTGTTCAGTTGATCTAGCTATAGGTGTGAGTGGAGTATTAAAGTCTCCCACTATTATTGTGTGCCAGAGTCCAGCTCCAGCAGCCAGGGAATCAGCCTGAAGGGGTGAGCAGTTTCAGCAGATGATAATGTAGCCTCTGACTCAAAGGTATGAAGCTTCATGTTTATTTCAAGCTTCAGGTTTTCTTTTATACTTTGACCAAAGCATTATGTCAGAGGTTTGACATTTTTAGTTTCCCCCACCCAGATTTATTATCTCCAGAAATCACTGTTGTCCTACTAACAAAATTCCTGCTTCAGCGATTCTCTCAGAATCTGCTTTACTATCTATTTTCTACTTTCTCTTATGTGTCCTATATTTAACTTGTGATCACATTGTAACTCATGCCACATTCCTTAGTTTATTTCTTATCTTTCTAAACCCTGTTTGCCCCTAGCATCTTAAGATCATTATCTCCTAAAAAGGCTTCTAGCTATTCTTAATTATTCCTAAGCCCTAAACTCAGCAAACTTCTTTAGCCAGAAATATTTCCCTCACAAACAGGTCTCAGAAAACAATCCTTCCCATGGTCTCAAGCTGCAGCCAGTGGGTTCATCCTGGAACATTCTTTGTAAAGATCCTTGAACAAATGTTAATTGTTACTTTATAGATTATTTTCTGGGCACAATTGCAGAAGGCTTTGTGCTTTCTCATGTTTCTCTCAAGAACAATAAGCACCTTAACATTCTTTCCAATCAACATAAGAAAGGGAAGAACAAGTCAGAATCACAAGGCCTAACTCCTTCATCCTGGGTCTGTGCCTGCAGAATGAGGAGAAGGTTTTGGGCCCATGCCTCCATTTTGCCTAATGCAGCTCCCGACAATTGTTTTATTGTTCATTTCCCCCCTTTCATACTTGTTAGCATTTGTCTTACATATTGTGGTGCTCCTATGTTGGGTGCCTTATTATTTATAATTGTTATATCTTCTTCTTGGATTGATATTTTGATCATTATGTAGTGTCCTTCTTTGTCTCTTTTCACAACCTTTGTTTTAAAGTCTATTTTAACTGATATGAGTATTGTTACTCCTGCTTTCTTTTGGTCTCTATTTGGATGGAATATCGTTTTCCAGCCCTTCACTTTCAGTCTGTATGTGTCCCTTGTTTCAAAGTGGTTATCTTGTAGACAACATATATAGGGGTCTTGTTTTTGTATCCATTCAGCCAGTCTTTGCCTTTTGTTTGGGGCATTCAACCCATTTACATTTAAGGTAATTATTGATAAGTATGATCCCATTGCCATTTACTTTATTATTTTGAGTTCAGGTTTCTACACCCTTTCTATGTTTCCTGTCTAGACAAGATCCTTTAGCATTTGTTGGAGAGCTGGTTTGGTGGTGCTGAATTCTCTCAGCTTTTGCTCGTCTGTAGAGCTTTTGATTTCTCCTTCATATTTGAATGAGATCCTTGCTGGGTATAGTAATCTGGACTGTAGGGTGTTTTCTTTCATCACTTTGAGTATGCCCTGCCATTCCCTCCTGCCCTGCAGAGTTTCTATTGAAAGATCAGCTGTTTTCCTTATGGAATCCACTTGTGTGCTATGTGTTGTTTTTCCCTTGCTGCTTTCAGTATTTGTTCTTTGTGTTTTATCCTTGTTAATTTTATTAATATGTGTCTTGGGGTGTTTGGCCTTGGGTTTATCCTGTTTGGGACTCTCTGGATTTCTTGGACTTGTGTGATTATTTCCTTCCCCAATTTAGGGAAGTTTTCAACTATTATCTCAAGTATTTTCTCAAGGTCTTTCTTTTTGTCTTCTTCTTCTGGGACTCCTATGATTCTTATGGTGGGGCGTTTAACATTGTCCCAAAGGTCTCTGAGATTGTCCTCATTTCTTTTAATTTGTTTTTCTTTTTCCTCTGTTTCATTGATTTCTACCATTCTATCTTCTACCTCACTTATCCTACCTTCTGCCTCCATTATTCTACTGTTGGTTCCCTCCAGACTGTTTTTGACCTCATTTATTGCATTATTCATTATATATTGACTCCTTTTTATTTCTTCTATGTCCTTGTTAAACCTTTCTTGCATCTTCTCAATCCTTGTCTCCAGGCTATTTATCTGTATTTCCTTATTGATTTCAAGATTTTGGATCATTTTCACTATCATTATTTCGAATTCTTTATCAGGTAGATTTCCTATCTCTTCCTCTTTTGTTTGGTTTGGTGGACATTTATTCTGTTCCTTTACCTGCTGGGTATTTCTCTGCCTCTTCTTGTTGTTTATATTGCTGTGTTTGTGGTCACCTTTCTGTATTCTGGCAGTTTGTGGAGTTCTCTTTATTGTGGAGTTTCCTCACCATGGGTGGGTTTGGCTGGGTGGCTTGTCAAGGTTTCCTGGTTAGGCAAGCTTGTGTCGGTGTTCTTGTGTGTGGGGCTGGATTTCTTCCCTCTGTAGTGCAATGAACTGTCCAGTACTGATTTATGAGATGTCCATGGGTTTGGGTGTCTTTGGGCAGCCTGTATATTGAAGTTCAGGTCTATGTTCCTGTGTTGCTGGAGAATTTGCGTGGTATGTCTTTCTCTTGAAATTGTTGGTAGTGCTTGGTTTCAGTGTAGTTATGGAGGTGTTTTATGAGTTCCTATCGATTAGCATTCCCTGGAGTCAGGAGTTCTCTGGTGTTGTCAGGATTTGGGCTTAATCCTCCTGCCTCTGGCTTTCAGTCTTATTCTTACAATAGCATCAAGACTCCTCCATCTATACATCACCAATGATAAAACATTTAGGTTAAATATAAAAAGTTTGTCCACAGTGAGGACATCCAGAGAGGTTCACAGAGTTACATGGAGAAGAGAAGAAGGAGGAAGGGAGGTAGAGGTGACCAGGAGAAGAAGAGGGGGAATCAAAAGAGGAGAGAGCAAGCTAGCCAGTAATCACTTCCTATGTGCTCTCCACAGTTTTGATCCCTCAGAGATGTTAACATATTTTCACAGATAAGAGAAGAGGGAGGGTGGAGATAGAAGTGACCAGGAGGAGAAGAGGGGGAATCAAAAGGGAAGAGAGCAAGCTGGCCAGTAATCCCTTCACTATCTGCTCTCCACAGTCTGGACCTCTCAGAGATGTTCACAGAGTTACACAGAGAAGAGAAAAGGGAGTAAGGAGACAGAGGTGGCCAGAGGGGATAAAGTCGGCAATAAAAAGGAGAGAGACAGATCCAGCCAGTAATCAGTTCTCTAAGTGTTCTCAGCAGTCCAGAACACACGAAGAGCTTCACAGAGTTGAGTAGAGAAGAGAAGGGGTAGGGAGGAGATAGAGGTGACCTAGTGGAGAAAAAGGAGGTCCAGAGGGGAGAGAGCAATCAGGCCAGTGATCTCCCACCCAGGTAAAAATGGTTATTGAATATTGGGTTCTTAAAAGTACAAAACTGAAAACAAATACCAAAAAGCAAAGGTTAAAAATCTAGAGTAGAGGTTGGATTCTCAAATATACAATATTAAAGAAAAAAACTCAAAGTATGCTTTGCTTTAAGAAATGGCATTTTTTTCCCAAAGTAATAGTAGGTTATAAAAATGAAATTTAAAGGAGTAGTAGAGGACTCAAAAGTTTTAAAAATTAAATTTAAAGAATGAAAATAGTAAAAATATGTCTAGGACTGTCCCTGGTGTTATTGTGGACAGTGTGGGGTCAGTTCACTTTCAAATAGTTCCTTGATCCAGCTTATACTTCTCAAGATCTATAGGCCTCTTCCTATATAGTCGGTGCTAACTGCAGGGTTTTAATGTATTGTATCTGTCACTTCCAGGGTGGTTTCCTCTGCTTTAGCTTCTTTTGTTTGCTGGTCTCTTCAGTGTTTAATTTCTGCCCTGACCAAAGCAAGTGGTGGTGGACATTTTTTTAGGCTCACTTGTTCACTCGTGCTGTGGGGAGGGAGAAACACTGCAAACAAATATCACTGGCATGTGTGGGGAGTGCTCCCAGTGTCTCAGGCACACTGGGTTTGCCCCAGCTCAATGGCATGTGTGCTTTCCCAGTCTACACTGTTCAGGCTATTGGTTGCTCTGCAGGGAACCATCTGAGGCAAGCCCTCGGTTGCATGCACTTCCCAGGTCTGAGCCGCTCAGGTGACCATATGTCTGGCAAGCACAGTCACTCCTACTTATTGCCTCTCCTGTCCCTGCTGCTCAGTTTTCTGGGTGTACAACCAGTGTGCCTTCTCAGGAGGATATTGACCGTCCAGAATCCCAAGAAGACTTGGTTAGCAACAAAGCCTGCTTACAGTTAGGTAGATGATGCCTCTCTAGGGCCACGATTGCCCCCTTCCAGCTCTGGCTGTCCTTGCTCCCCTGTCCCTGGCAGGGCATAGGCCAGTCAGCAGCCGGCTACCTCTGCTCACTCCTTTGACTGTGAGCAGGCTGGGCGGTGTCTTAGTTTAGGGCTTTTTGCTGGGGTAACTATCCAACGGTCTGGTGTGCTATCTCAACTTAGTTCCCTCAGAATGCCCTCGGGGCATTTAGGCCCAGTCCTTACTCTAAGCAATGCAGCCCACCCCTCCCTGCCCAGTCCATGCTTGCTAGTGGCGGATTCGGGCGTCTGCACTGCTTCTCTGCTAGGAGTTACCATTGGGCATGTAATCTGTTGGTTTAAATTATTTATTTATCTTTCCTCCCACTTATGTTGCCCTCTGAGGTTCCAAGGCTTGCCACAGACTCGCCAGCGAGAGTGTTTCCTGGTGTTTGGAAGCTTCTCTATTTTTTAAGACTCCCTTCCCGGGATGGATCTCCATCCTTACCTATTTTGTCTCTCTTTTTATCTGTTACATTTTTTCCCACCTCCTTTCAAAGACAATGGGCTGCTTTTCTGGGTGCCTTATATCCTCTGCCTGCAGTCAGAAGTAGTTTTGTGGAATTTACTCAGTGTCCAAATGTTCTTTTGACGAATCTTTTGGGGAGAAAGTGTTCTCCCTGTCCTATTCCTCTGCCATCTTAGGACTGTCCCTGAAACTACCCATAATTCCCATGAGATCAATAGGGCCCTGAAGACAATATTGCCTTGCTAGTGGGGAATAGTAAACCTGGTCTAAAGGCTGGTTTCATCTCTGCTTGAAAAACATTACAGCAAGCCTTCAAAAAATGCAATTGTTTCCAAGAAATTAACAGTGTTTGCAAACAGTGAAAGGAATAATTTATAAAAATTTAAAAAATATCCAGCATCCAAAGGTAAAGTGACTACATCCACAATCCAATTTAAAATTTCCATATAAATTGTGAAAATATTTGTACTAGTTTCATCTCAATATTGTAAGGTAATTATCCTCTGATTAAGATAAATAAATAAATTTAAAAAGAAAAAATCCAGATGCATAAAGAAGCAACAAAATATCCATAACAAGAGCAAAATCAATTTGTAATGACATAAGTAATAGATATATATATTACATAATTAGCAGAGAAGGAGTTTAAAATGCTTACTACATCAACAATCCTTATATTCATGAAGCTGAAGAATATTGAGTAGTTAAAAAGAGAAATGTAAAATAGAAATGCAAAGACTGTGGGGGAAAATTAATTGTGCAACAGAGAGCTTTGAAGTAACTTTAAGAGTGCTAAAACATATGCAAATGAAATCACACAGGAAGTGAAAGACAGGAGAATACATCAAAGAACTTCATAATTACTGGCTGAAATTTTTCCAGCTATAATGAAAGCTTTAAAGCCATTAACACAGAAGCTCATTTAACTCAAGGACAAGAAATATGACAACTCTACAAAGGCACATCATAATTCAGAGATTAAGACAATCAACCAAAGAAATGTAACAAGAAGGAAAAACAGACAGAGTAGAATAAAAAATGGGGATGACAGCAGATTAGGCAAATGAAATAATGTTAGCCAGGGTACACTGGCACCACATCTTAATTGCTGAGAGAAATATAATTGACTCAGAATTTTATACCCAAGAGAAATACATATCAAAAATAAGATAGAATACTTCTCAGACAGATAACAACTACAAGATTGCATACCCACCAACAGACCAATGTAACAAATGTTTTTTGAAAGGTCTCAAGTCAGAAGGAATTTAAAACAAGTGAAAATCTGGATCTACAGGGGGAATGAACAGTACCCAAAATGATAAACATGTAATATGTATTAAAAGGTAAATATAGGGACATCCTTAGTGGTCCAGTGGTTAAGGATCTGCTTTGTAATCGAAAGCATTTGCAAATGGCAAATGTATGTTCCTTTGCCAGAGAACTAAGATGCCACATGCCACTGAGCAACTAAGCCTGCATGTCTCAAATAGAGTTCACACGCTGCAAGTACTGAGCTTGTGCTCCTTGAATAAAGAGTCCCTACCACAAGGAAGATCTTTCATGCCACACTAAGTCCCAGTACAGACAGACAAAGAAATGATAAATGAATATATAATTTAATAATTATCATAATTAATAATGAAAGACTGGCAAGTTAAAGATGCATACCGTGGATCTTAAAACTACTTACAAAACAGTTACGGTGAATAAAATGACAAAGGATATAAAAGGGAATCCAAAAACCTACTCAGTCACGAAGAAGTCAGGGATAAAAAGAGACATGAGGAGAAGAACTGTAAAGATGGTGGAGGAATAGGACGGGAAGACCACTTTCTCCCTCACAAATTCCTCAAAAGAACATTTCAACACTGAGCAAACTCCACAAAACAACTTCTGTAGGCTGGCAGAGGACATCAGGCAACCAGAAAAGCAGACCATTGTCTTCAAAAACAGGTAGGAAAAAATACAAAAGACGAAAAAGGAGACAAAGGAGGTGGGGAGGGAGCTCCGTCCCAGGAAGGGAAGCCCATCCCGGGAAGGGAAGCCCATCCCGGGAAGGGAATTTTAAGAATAGAGGTTTCCAAACACCAGGAAACACTCTCCCTGCGGAGTCTGTGGCGAGCCTTGGAAACACAGAGGGCAACATAACAGGAAGGGAAAATAGATAAATAATTAAAACCAAGAGATTACAAGCCCAACAGTAACTCCCCCAGCGGAAAAGCAGCACAGACGCCTGCATCCGCCATTGGGAAGTGGGGGCAGGGCAGGAACGCGCGGGAGGCGCGGGCTGCAGTGCTTTGTAAGAATCTGGCAGGAACGCCCCACACGCAATCAGAACGATCTAACTTGGGCTAGCAAACCAGACTGTGGGATAGCTACCGCAGGAAAAGCTCGAACATAAGACACCACCAGGACCAAGCACAGAACAAAGGACAGAATGGAAAAAGCCAGCTGCAGACCATCCCCCGCTGGGGACAGGCAGCCAGAGCCGTAAGGACTGGAAAGGAACAATTGCAGACCCGGAGAGACTTTACTTACCTAACTGCAAGCAGGCTTCTTTGCTAACACTTCTGGGGGTGCTGGACAGTCACAATCTGCCTCACGGGGGGCGCCAGCGGTCCACCCAGGAAGCTGAGCAGCAGCGGCAGAAAAGGTGACAAGCCGCGGCGATCACGCTCGCCAAACTCCTGAGCTACTTGGACCTGGGAAGGGCACAAAGCGCAGTCCCAGCCGAATCTGTGCCTCTGAGAGCTGCCTGAGCGCCGAACCTGAGTGGCTTGGACCGGGGAAGTGCACGCAGCCTAGGGCCGGCCCCAGACGGTTCCCGGCTGAGCATCGTAGAGCCGGAGCGGTTTGTACGCTGCGAGAAGGGACAGGTCAAGCAGGGCTGAGACACTGAGTGCACATGACAGTGCTATTTGTTTGCAGCATCCCCCCTCCCCACAGCGTGACTGAACTAGCGAGCCTAAAAAACCAGCAAACAGAAGAAGTTAAACAGAGGGAAACACCTTGGAAGTGATCCCACACAGCCCACAACATCAGAGAAGGGCTAGATATATTTTTACTATTTTTAAAATCATTCCTTTTTTTGTTCTGTTTTTTTTTTTTGTTTTTTTGCTTTTTTGTTTTTTTTTTTCTAAATTTTTTAATTATTAAGTCTTCTATTTCTCCTCTAATTTTTATTTCTATAACCTACTATTACTATTTAAAAAAAAAAGACTTTTTTCTTTTAAGGCAAACACCATATATAGTCTTTGGATGGTTGTTGGTGATTTTTTGTTTGTTTGTTGTTGTTGTTTTTGTTTTGTTTGTTTTTTAAAATAATTCTTGTTTTTTTTTCTTTCTTCCTTTTTCCTTCTGCTTCTTTTCTTTAATATTGTATTTTTTAAAGTCCAACCTCTACTCTAGATGTTTAATCTTTGCTCTTAGGTTTTTGTTGTCAATTTTGTACATTTAAAAACCCAAACTTCACTACCCAAGTTTACCTGATAGCGAGATTACTGGCTTGACCATTCTCTCCTCCTTTGGACTCTCTTTTTTCTCCACCAGGTGGCCTCTGTCTCTTTTCTCCCCCATCTCTTCTCTATCCAACTCTGTGAATCTCTGTGTGTTTTAGACAGTGTAGAACACCTAAGGAACTGGTTACTGGCAGTATTTGTCTCTCTCCTTCTCATTCCTCTCTCTTATCCTCCTGGTCACCTCTGTCTACTTCCTCCCTCTCCTCTTCCCCATATAATTCCGTAAATACCTCTGAGCAGTCCAGACTATAGAGTGCACATAAGGAAGTGACTACTGGCTAGCTTGCTCTCTCCTCTTTTGATCTCACCGCATCTCATTCCAGTTACCTCTAACTACCCCCTCCATCTTCTCTTCTCCTTGTAACTCAGTGAACCTCTCTGAGTGTCCCTCAATGTGGAGAAACTTTTCATCTTTAACCTAGATGTTTTATCATTGGTGCTGTATAGATGGAGAAGTCTAGAGGCTACTGTAAAAATAAAACTGAAAACCAGAAGCAGGAGGCTTAAATCCAAAGCCTGAAAACATTAGAGAACTCTTGAATTCAGGGAACATTAAGCAATAGGAGCTCATCAAATGCCTCCATACCTTCACCGAAACCAAGCTCCACCCAAGGGCCAACAAGTTCCAAAACAAGACATACCACGCAAATTCTCCAGCAACACAGGAACATTCCCCTGAGCTTCAATATACAGGCAGCTCAAAATTATCCCAAAACCTTTGATGTCTCATAACCCATTAGGGTCACTCCACTGCACTCCAGAGAGAAGAAACCCAGCTCCACCCACCAGAACTCCAACACAAGCCTCCCTAACCAGGAAACCTTGACAAGCCACTGATAGAACCCCACCCACAGTGAGGAAGCTCCATAATAAAGAGAACTCCACAAGTTACCAGAATATAAAAAGGCCACCCCAAACGCAGCAATATAACCAAGATGAAGAGACAGAGGAATACTCAGCAGGCAAAGGAACAGGAGAGTTTCCCGCCAAACCAAACCAAAGAGGAAGAAGTAGGGAATCTACCTGAGAAGGAATTCCGAATATTGATAATGAAAATGATCCAAAATCTTGAAATCAAAATGGAATCACAGATAAATAGCCTAGAGACAAGGATTGAGAAGATGCAAGAAAGGTTTAACAAGGACCTAGAAGAAATAAAAAAGAGTCAAAATATATTGAATAACGCAATAAATGAGATCAGAAACACTCTAGAGGCAACAAATAGTAGAATAACGGAGGCAGAAGATAGGTTTAGTGAAATAGAAGATAGAATGGTAGAAATAAATGAATCAGAGAGGAAACAAGAAAAACAAATTAAAAGAAATGAGGACAATCTCAGAGACCTCCAGGACAATATGAAACGCTCCAACATTCGAATTATAGGAGTCCCAAAAGAAGAAGACAGAAAGAAAGATCATGAGAAAATCCTTGAGGAGATACTAGTTGAAAACTTCCCTAAAATGGGGAAGGAAATAATCACCCAAGTCCAAGAAACACAGAGAGTTCCAAATAGGATAAACCCAAGGCAAAACACCCCAAGACACATATTAATCAAATTAACAAAGATCAAACACAAAGAACAAATATTAAAAGCAGCAAGGGAAAAACAACAAATAACACACAAGGGGATTCCCATAAGGATAACAGCTGATCCTTCAATAGAAACTCTTCAGGCCAGGAGGGAATGGCAAGACATACTTAAAGTGATGAAAGACAATAACCTACAGCCCAGATTACTGTACCCAGCAAGGATCTCATTCAAATACGAAGGAGAAATCAAAAGCTTTACAGACAAGCAAAAGCTGAGAGAATTCAGCACCACCAAACCAGCTCTCCAACAAATTCTAAAGGATATTCTCTAGACAGGAAACACAAAAGGGTGTATAAACCCGAACCCAAAACAATAAAGTAAATGGTAACGGGATCATACTTATCAATAATTACCTTAAACGTAAATGGGTTGAACGCCCCAACCAAAAGGCAAAGACTGGCCGAATGGATACAAAACAAGACCCCTCTATATGCTGCTTACAAGAGACCCACCTCAAAACAAGGGACACATACCGACTGAAAGTGAAGGGCTGGAAAAGATATACCACGCAAATAGAGACCAAAAGAAAGCAGGAGAGGCAATACTCATATCTGATAAAATAGACTTTAAAACAAAGGCTGTGAAAAGAGACAAAGAAGGCCACTACATAATGATCAAAGGATCAATCCAAGAAGAAGATATAACAATTATAAATATATATGCACCCAATATAGGAGCACCACAATATGTAAGACAAATGCTAACAAGTATGAAAGGGGAAATCAACAATAACACAATTATAGTGGGAGACTTTAATACCCCACTCACACCTATGGACAGATCAACTAAACAGAAAATCAACAAAGAAACGCAAACTTTAAATGATACATTAGATCAGCTGGACCTAATTGATATCTATAGGACATTTCACCCCAAAACAATGAATTTCACCTTTTCTCAAGTGCTCATGGAACCTTCTCCAGGATAGATCACATCCTAGGCCATAAATCTAAACTTGATAAATTCAAAATAAATCGAAATCATTCCAAGCATCTTTTCTGACCATAATGCATTAAGATCAGATCTCAATTACAGGAGAAAAACTATTAAAAATTACAACATATGGAGGTTGAACAACACACTTCTGAATAACCAACAAATCACAGAAGAAATAAAAAAAGAAATCAAAATATGCATAGAAACGAATGAAAATGAAAACACAGCAACCCAAAACCTGTGGGACACTATAAAAGCAGTGCTAAGAGGAAAGTTCATAGCAATACAGGCATACCTCAAGAAATAAGAAAAAAGTCAAATAAAAACCTAACTCTACAACTAAAGCAACTAGAAAAGGAAGAATTGGAGAACCCCAGAGTTAGTAGAAGGAAAGAAATCTTAAAAATTAGGGCAGAAATAAATGCAAAAGAAACAAAAGAGACCATAGCAAACATCAACAAAGCCAAAAGCTGGTTCTTTGAAAGGATAAATAAAATTGACAAACCATTAGCCAGACTCATCAAGAAGCAAAGAGAGAAAAATCAAATCAATAAAATTAGAAATGAAAATGGAGAGATCACAACAGACAACACAGAAATACAAAGGATCATCAGAGACTACTATCAGCAGTTGTATGCCAATAAAATGGACAACGTGGAAGAAATGGACACATTCTTAGAAAAGTACAATTTTCCAAAACTGAACCAGGAAGAAATAGAAAATCTTAACAGACCCATCACAAGCACAGAAATTGAAACTGTTATCAGAAATCTTCCAGCAAACAAAAGCCCAGGTCCAGACAGCTTCACAGCTGAATTCTACCAAAAATTTCGAGAAGAGCTAACACCTATCCTCCTCAAACTCTTCCAGAAAATTGCAGAGGAAGGTAAACTTCCAAACTCATTCTATGAGGCCACCATCACCCTAATACCAAAACCTGACAAAGATGTCACAAAAAAAGAAAACTACAGGCCAATATCACTGATGAACATAGATGCAAAAATCCTCAACAAAATTCTAGCAATCAGAATCCAACAACACATTAAAAAGATCATACACCATGACCAAGTGGGCTTTATCCCAGGGATGCAAGGATTCTTCAATATCCGCAAATCAATGTAATTCACCACATTAACAAATTGAAAAATAGAAACCATATGATTATCTCAATTGATACAGAGAAGGCCTTTGACAAAATTCAACATCCATTTATGATAAAAAAACTCTCCAGAAAGCAGGAATAGAAGGAACATACCTCAACATAATAAAAGCTATATATGACAAAACCACAGCAAACATTATCCTCAATGGTGAAAAATTGAAAGCATTTCCCCTAAAGTCAGGAACAAGACAAGGGTGTCCACTTTCACCGCTACTATTCAACATAGTTCTGAAAGTTTTGGCCACAGCAATCAGAGCAGAAAAAAAATAAAAGGAATCCAAATTGGAAAAGAAGAAGTAAAACTCTCACTGTTTGCAGATGACATGATCCTCTACATGGAAAACCCTAGAGACTCCACCAGAAAATTACTAGAGCTCATCAATGAATATAGTAAAGTTGCAGGATATAAAATCAACACAGAGAAATCCCTTGCATTCCTATACACGAATAATGAGAAAGTAGAAAAAGAAATTAAGGAAACAATTCCATTCACCCTTGCAATGAAAAGAATAAAATTCCTGTACACGAATAATGAGAAAGTAGAAAAAGAAATTAAGGAAACAATTCCATTCACCATTGCAACGAAAAGAATAAAATACTTAGGAATATATCTACCTAAAGAAACTAAAGACCTATATATAGAAAACTATAAAACACTGATGGAAGAAATCAAAGAGGACACTAATAGATGGAGAAATATACCATGTTCATGGATCGGAAGAATCAATATAGTGAAAATGAGAATACTACCCAAAGCAATTTACAAATTCAATGCAATCCCTATCAAGCTACCAGCCACATTTTTCACAGAACTAGAACAAATAATTTCAAGATTTGAATGGAAATACAAAAAACCTCGAATAGCCAAAGCAATCTTGAGAAAGAAGAATGGAACTGGAGGAATCAACTTGCCTGACTTCAGCCTCTACTACAAAGCCACAGTCATCAAGACAGTATGGTACTGGCACAAAGACAGACATATAGATCAATGGAACAAAATAGAAAGCCCAGAGATAAATCCACACACCTATGGATACCTTATCTGTGACAAAGGAGGCAAGAATATACAATGGAGTAAAGACAATCTCTTTAACAAGTGGAGCTGGGAAAACTGGTCAACCACTTGTAAAAGAATGAAACTAGATCACTTTCTAACACCCCACACAAAAATAAACTCAAAATGGATTAAAGATCTAAATGTAAGACCAGAAACTATAAAACTCCTAGAGGAGAACATAGGCAAAACACTCCAGACATAAATCACAGCAGGATCCTCTATGATCCACCTCCCAGAATTCTGGAAATAAAAGCAAAAATAAACAAATGGGATCTAATTAAAATTAAAAGCTTCTGCACAACAAAGGAAAATATAAGCAAGGTGAAAAGACAGCCTTTGGAATGGGAGAAAATAATAGCAAATGAAGCAACTGACAAACAACTAATCTCAAAAATATACAAGCAACTTATGCAGCTCAATTCCAGAAAAATAAACGGCCCAATCAAAAAATGAGCCAAAGAACTAAATAGACATTTCTCCAAAGATGACATACGGATGGCTAACAAATACATGAAAAGATGCTCAACATCACTCATTATTAGAGAAATGCAAATCAAAACCACAACGAGGTACCACTTCACACCAGTCAGAATGGCTGCGATCCAAAAATCTGCAAGCAATAAATGCTGGAGAGGGTGTGGAGAAAGGGAACCCTCCTACACTGTTCGTGGGAATGCAAACTAGTACAGCCACTATGGAGAACAGTGTGGAGATTCCTTAAAAAATTGCAAATAGAAATACCTTATGACCCAGCAATCCCACCGCTGGGCATACACACCGAGGAAACTAGAACTGAAAGAGACACATGTACCCCAATGTTCATTGCAGCACTGTTTATAATAGCCAGGACATGGAAACAACCTAGATGTCCATCAGCAGATTAATGGATAAGAAAGCTGTGGTACATATACACAATGGAGTATTACTCAGCCGTAAAAAAAGAATTCATTTGAATCAGTTCTGATGAGATGGATGAAACTGGAGCCGATTATACAGAGTGAAGTAAGCCAGAATGAAAAACACCAATACAGTATACTAACACATATACATGGAATTTAGGAAGACGGCAATGATGACCCTGTATGCAAGACAGGAAAAAAGACACAGATGTGTATAACGGACTTTTGGACTCAGAGGGAGAGGGAGAGGGTGGGATGATTTGGGAGAATGGCATTCTAACATGTAGACTATCATGTAAGAATTGAATCGCCAGTCTATGTCTGACGCAGGGTGCAGCATGCTTGGGGCTGGTGCATGGGGATGACCCAGAGAGATGTTATGGGGAGGGAGGTGGGAGGGGGGTTCATGTTTGGGAACGCATGTAAGAATTTCAGATTTTAAAATTTTAAAAATAAAAAACTAAAAAAAAAAAAAAAGGTCAAAAAAAAAAAAAAAGAATTCATTTGAATCAGTTCTGATGAGATGGATGAAACTGGAGCCTATTATACAGAGTGAAGTAAGCCAGAAAGAAAAACACCAATACAGTATACTAACACATATATATGGAATTTAGAAAGATGGCAATGACGACCCTGTATGCAAGACAGGAAAAAAGACACAGATGTGTATAATGGACTTTCGACTCAGAGGGAGAGGGAGAGGGTGTGATGATTTGGGAGAATGACATTCTAACATGTATACTATCATGTAAGAATTGAATCGCCAGTCTATGTCTGACGCAGGATACAGCATGCTTGGGGCTGGTGCATGGGGACGACCCGGAGAGATGTTATGGGGAGGGAGGTGGGAGGGGGGTTCATGTTTGGGAACGCATGTAAGAATTAAAGATTTTAAAATTAAAAAAATAAAAAATAAAAATAATGAAAAGAAAAAAAAAAAAGAGAAAGACATGAGAAGAAAAACCATGGGACAAACTGAAGATAAAGAGCAAGATAATAGATTTAAACACAACTAGAGTTATCCCCTCAAATGTGAACCCAGACTGACGATATACCCCAGGCCCAAGACAACAGCAGATCACCACACACTGCACTGTGAAGCCGAAACAGAGGCTGCCAGGCTCCAGGACCTAATATGCCTGGATGCAGAAAAGCACCAAAAGTTTATAAGGAACAGTAATTTAGAAGACTTCAATCATACAAAGTACATCCTCTGTTTATAATGAAATGGCATTAGAAATCAATGTTCACTGGACAGAAGAAGAAGAAGGTGCTAGCACAGTGTGGACCTTCCCACTTTTACAACTCTAATTCTGCCCAGGAAGGAGCAGATAAATTACAGGACTTACATCTCTTCAATACTAGACATACTTGACATACATAGACAATAGTAGACATATATGTTTGATTTTCCCAGTTCAGTCTCTCTTGCTCATCCTGGGCAACAGGGACTGCTCCTCTAAACCACAACGCAATCACTACACACAAAGCCAGAGGATATTTGCCGAATCTTTCACAAAAATCAGTGACAACTTGTTTCTTCCTATTTCGCACCTTGGCTCTTTACAACCAACCATGGCAATTGTCCTACCTCCTGGGATCCTGGTCTTCTATCACTTGCAACCATGTTCCCATACACCAGGCCTCAGTTACACCCGGATAAATTCCTATTCAGAGCAGCCATACTACACGTGAAAAAGGAAAGAACAGGCAGCTCCTTACTCTCCTCTCTAGTTCCTTTACTATATACATTCACTGAAGACCTGTGTAGCAAGTTTGTTATATACAAACGTTCAAGTTGAAAACTTTCAAACATGTATAAGTGCATTTGCATGTGCAATCACATCAGTTAATTCACAGATATGACACACATTGTCGTGGGCACATCCAATACAAGTTGGTGTGCATTTGAATACTTTACTGTATAGACTGTATGGAGTACAATAGTGCAGGACTTTTATTTCAAGCCTACACTGTCTGAAAGGAAGCATAAATGCAGTGGTAATGGAGATGCTACTATTATCCTATTTTTAAAGGTATACTTAGCTGTTCAGCTGTGTCTGAATTTTCAACATATGGACTGCAGTATGCCAGGATCCTCTTGCCATGGGGATACTCTAGACCCGAATACTGGAGTGGGTTGCCATGCCCTATCCAGGTACGCAAGATTTAAAATGGTTTTTTTTTTTTTATTGTTTGTGTGTGTTTTGTTTAATGTATTATTTGTGTGAAAAGTATCATAAAGCTATTAAACTAATAATATGGTAATATATAGCCAACTGGTATATATTATATATATATATATATATATATATATATATATATATATATATATATATAATTGGTAATATATAGCCAACTGTCTTAGTTGTCTACCTAAGTAACTTTGCTGGATTTATGAAGAAATTGGGATTTTTGAACCCCTCTTTCAAATGTAACTTGTTCATATACATGGGACTTACTTTTCTGCTAAAACCTGTGGATCCAAAAGTGAACGCATGCCCTCCAGGTCAAAGGAAGTCACACTCTTGGTTGGGATTTTAGAGGAAATGTGAGATCTCCATAATTCTATCCATTTCAGTCTTTTCAAAAGACTTTGATCAGGACAAACAAATACTAAAGTAGTCATTGCCTTTCTACCCACTTCTAGAAAGTGTTGCTAAGATTTCAATACTGAATCTTGTAATGCTGGTGGACTATTGGAGAAGTGATGTGAACAGAAATAAGGAAGGTGAGACAGGTATGTCAGAATGTGAGGTAACAAAGGCAAGATATTTAGAAGCTGAAGAACTGAGAGAGATTTGGGACCTGAGTTAGAAAATCAGTTTTCAAAACAAATTGGGTCATGTGGTATGTGTAATCATCACTTCATCCCTTAGAAGATTTCTACTGACCAGTCTGCCTCTATTTTGTGGAGCACAGTTCAGATCCATCTGACTGTTTCTCATTGCTGTTCCTTTCTCCTGGCTCACACACTGTGGCCAGCCGTTCAGCCTATTCCATTCATTTTGTTGTTGTTGTTGTTGTTGTTGTTGTTGTTGTTCTTTAAGGCAGGTGCTGTAGGCTACCTACAAAATGATCAGTTCTGTGCTTCTCTTTCAAAACTGAAAATAGTTTGTTATATAGCCATGAGCCCAGTAGCTACAGGACTGCATTTCCTATGCACCTGTGCTCTTAGTTATGACTGGTGGCTTAGAGATGCAAGCAGATCTGTAAGAGGGTTTTCTTGGAAGACCACATTCAAGGAGCTGATTTAGCTGAGAGATGGGACTCTTCCCTTCCCTACTTACTTCCTAACTGCAACTTGGATTTTAATTGTGATGACTGGAACTCCTGCAGTTGTACTGTACAATCGTGTAACCTAGGAGATGGATACCTCTCAAACTCTGACTGGCCTACCCCCAGATTTGTTTCAGAGGGAGAGAAAAATCAAGTTTATCTTGCTAAAGTTATAGTTGTTTTACTTTTTTGCAATGTGCATCCAAATTTAATCCTGATACTACCATGTATTTAATATGATATAGCCTTATTATTTTGTTGGGTTTAGGGAATATATTTATATTTTACATTTCTCTATTTTTTTATTTTGTAAATTGTTTCATCAACCATTATACCCATTATATATAAGTTGTATAAATTCAGAATTATGATTATAAGCATCCTTTCCTTTAGATTTTGAATTTTTATATTTTCTTATCCTCTTTCCATTCTTGTTTTCTCCATATTTGTACAGCCTGGGCCATGCCCTCTCTTATAACCTCATCCATATCCACATCTGCAGGCTAAAACAGACTGAGAGCTCTGTGGGGAGAACCAAAGAAGAAGGAATTACAGACACATGAATGAAGGATGCTGGCCCTTGTTACTCATCATAAATGTTCTTCAGTAGGATCACATTCCCCTGTCCTTTTGTGTGCCCACCAGGACCATAGAAGATACTTTGGCCAGTGGAATTTAAGTAGAGCTGATATGTCTCTTCCAAATGGAAGTATTGTTTTCTGTCCCACTAGCTGGAATGCAGATATAATGACAGGAGCTTGAGTAGCCATGTTAGACAAAGGTAAGTAGCACAGGTGGAAGATGTGACAAGAAAGAAGTGGGCTCTCATCTCTGTGGAGAGACCTGCACTAACATTATATGACAGAGAATTGAAATTGTATTTTATTTAAAACAATGTTATTTAGGTTTTGATTACAGTTGTTGAACCTGTAGCCTAACACTCATAATAGAATAACTGATTTTTGTATTAGCCTTGTCTTGATATTAGGGTCAGAATGAGACAATATCTATTGGCGTATACATAGAAATGAGTCAAGTGACAGCCCTGCCCTTGGAAGCTTTGCTTTAGTGTGGGATCAGAAACTGAATCAAGAACAAAGCTACATGGCAAGACAGATTCATGACCCTGTAGGAAACTTTGGAAAGGGAAACTCTATCAGTCTTGATCTCAGGAGGTGGCTTGAAGCAGGGACAATCCTCTCTCAGACTCCTTATAAATAGGCCAAGGTAACAAGTTTCATGTAAAAGTGATTTATTTCAAATTCCTTCCAGAGGGTTTTCCCTTTTGATCCAGCACTTAAGATGTGCGTTTGAGATCTTGTTTGGGAAGATTTCAAATGTTCCAGGGCAACTAAGCTGGTGACCCACAGCTCCTGAGCCTGAGTGACCAAAGCCTGTCATCTACATCAAGAGAAGCACAGGATTGAAAAGCCAGTGCACTGCAATTACAGAGTAGCCTCTGCTTGCTGACAATATAGAAGTTCTGAGCAGCAATGAAGACTTGCTGGTGCTGCTCAGTCATTTTAGTTGTGTCCGACTCTGTGAGTCCCCATAGACGGCAGCCCACCAAGCTCCCCTGTCCCTTGGATTCTCCAGGCAAGAACAGTGGAGTGGGTTGCCATTTCCTTCTCCAATGCATGAAAGTGAAAAGTGAAAGGGAAGTCACTCGGTCGTGTCTGATCCTCAGCGACCCCAAGCACTGCAGCCTTCCAGGTCATGGGATATTCCAGGCAAGAGTACTGGAGTGGGGTGCCATTGCATTCTGCTCACTGAAGACCTAGTATGGCAAAAGAAAGAAAAAAAAATATTCTCCCAGAGAAACCAGTGAGGTCTCAGGGGAAGCAGGACATGAAAAAGGATGAAACCAGTCTGGGTCTGATATAAGGCGAGTCATGGAGAGGGAAGCAAGAGCCTGTTTTCACAGGGAACTTGGGATATAAGTTGTGCCTCAAATATTTCCCAACCCAAGGCTACGGAGCTGGGATTTCACTCTCCCTCTAGTGCCTTCCTCTTATCCTTCAACTAACACCCAGCTGGTGTCTCCAAGCCCTTGTATTAGATTCTTCAAAGACAAATCAAATATGACACTAGAAGCAAAAGACACCAAAGCTCAAGAAAATACAACCAACCTCAGATAATGTCTAGATTTCTGCTCCCAGTATGCTATCTCCAACATCATATCTGAAATTCTGCGAGTCTAAAGAACTCCAAGGGTCTCTACATGTAAGCATTATTTTAAATTCAGGTTTTAATTTATATAGGAGTGTAGTTGATTTGCAGCATTGAATTAATACTAGTTGTATGGGAAATTAATTTCCTTATACAGACACATGTATCCGTTGATTCTTAGGTTTGTTCCCCTCCACGCCCCCCCCCCCCCATACAGGATATTATGGGAATATCCTGTATGGGACTGAGCAGAATTCCTACTATTGAGCAGAATTCCTGTGCTGTACAGTTGATTATTTATTAAATAAAGTAGTATACATATATTTATCTCAAACTCTCAATTTATCCCTCTGCCACCTTTACACATTTGTAACTATAATTATTGTTGTGATGGAGGGAAGTGTCTAGGCACTTTTTGGATCTGTGCTTGTGACAGTGCAGTGGCCAGGGAAAGCAAGCTGAGAGAGACTCATTTGAGATGATGCTGAATGTGGAGAAGGACCTGGCCATGCAAAAATCTGGGAGAAAAACATTCTACATGTCGGAAGTAGACCCTGTTAAGGACCAATGTAAACAACTTTAATAAATGGCTACCCTTTAACTGCCTATCTTCCTTCCATGCTTGTAACTTGGCCCACAGGTCAACCACCATGACCTCATTCCATGCTTCAGTTGTGAGTTAGCAGCAGTGAGCCATGTCAGCCTTCCCAAGAAGGGAGAACCTGGGGTTATCATGAGGCTGAATATGCTCTGGACTCAGGGACTTGTGCACAAAGTGGTTATCACCAGGAGCATCAGGTGCCAGGGGCACCACCAATGCCTCTGACTATCTCCATGCACTTGTTCTTAGGAGTAGAAATGCCAAGGAACCAATAGAGCAAAGAAACAAGCAATGACTCTTGTTTCATCTTGCCCCGTGTGAGTCCCACGACCCTTTGACCACACTGCTCTCTGCCCAAAACTCTTTCCTCTTTTGTTTCCTCAGGTGGCTTGTGAATAACATAAGCACCTGATTGTGAAGCTTGGTGGCTGGAACTCTAATCACAGTCAGCTGGGACTCAGAGATGTCCAGCCTTGTCCTTTTTCTCCAACCAGATTCATAAAGCAAAGTCCCTACAAAATATAAGGGTGATTGTAATTCTCTCAAGGTCTTTGAATCTCCAAGGTCTATTTGGAGCATCAAAGAAGGAACACATCCCCTGCATCCAGGCTAGTCTCAGCCAGCGGTTCCCTGAGGAAACATAAGGCACATATCTAAGCTGCCAGAAGGCTGAGAAGAGAATGCTTCTCGCTGTGAATGCAGGTTCATGTTACCCAGTCATCCAAAGGTCTATGCTGTTGAATGAGGTTTGGCAGCTCTGGGGATCTGTGTTGGGTGTGAGCCAGTCACCACCTGCACGACAGCCTCCTAGGGTCACTACAGCTGGGACTCTCCCACTGTGCCTGGAACCCAGAAGAAACAGCTCTGAATATTGCTTTCCTGCTGCTACATTAAGGCAGGTCTGCTGATAAAATCGGAAGCAGACTTGAGGGACAACGGGAAAGAACCTTCCACTCTGGTGCTTGCAGACATCTGAGAGCTACCCAGCAGTGAATCCAATGGAGTTTTTCCTCATCTTTCCCTTCCTGGAAGTCTCCTAGCCTGGGAACTGGAGTCCCTGTATCCCAAGTCTTCACTAACTTACCTACAGTTAAGGTGAATCATACACCCCAAGATTCGTTTCCCATTTTTTGGATGAAGTGTTCTGGACATGCTCCAGAACACTTGTTCCAAAATGAGGCTCAATGCCAATCAGTGGACAAGTGGCTCAGAGGTGGCTGTTGCTGAGGATGATGAGGTTGCCTCTGGTGGGCAAGGGGCTGTAACTGTCTGGTGATGTTCATGGGTCCTGGTCTCAGGACTGAGCGTGGTGAGCACTTGGCATGCAGCTGCTGTGTCATTGAGGACCTTAGAGGCCTTGCCCCCTGAAATTTACCATCATTTGGGTTCTGCAAGATGAGATCAGGTAGTTATAAGTCAAAAGTTACAAATGGGGAAGCATGCAGATTCCCCAGCAGAAACCCATATTAGGCTGATAAATCATCTCTCAAAAAAAAAAAAAAACTCTGGGAACTAGATATGCCAGGACTCTTAGGCAAATTTTGAGGTATTTAAATATTTTATTAAAGAAGGTCATCTTTTGGATGACCTGCCATTCGGTCTCTGGCTTGGGATGATACTTACAGTTAGAGTGGAATCAAAGGGCCTCTGGGGGACGTAGTTCCTCTTCCTTTGACTCATTAGGAATGAGTACAGCTCTCTCCCCTCCACATCTGGAGCAGGAATTCAGCAGGAATAACGTGACCCCCAAGTTTAACAGGAACACTCAAGAAGGTCTGGCCCTCAGGTAGGCACTATCCTTTTCCCAGTGCTCTTCCTTCCCTCCTGGGTCATGTGCACGCTGTCCACCTCCTGGTTACTGGGTTCTGAATTCCTCTGCCCTTCACTTGTAGATATTTAGGCAGTCCCACTTGTGGCTCCCTCCCTATCCAGGCCCATTTCCTCATCTGCAGATCACACTAAAAGAGGGAAAATCAAGACGGGTCTCTCCAGTTTGTTCTTCCTAAAAATGTTCACATTCCTTCTGCTTCCACACCCTGTTCTGAGTCATCAACATCTCCAGCTAGAAGACTGAGCTGATGAGAGGAATGGAGATGCAGATTGGGGATGGAGGTGGTAAGGGTGTCAGTTGTGGGGGACAGTTTTCAGAAGACAAGCGATAAGTTGTAGTAACGAGCATGTGTGGTCCTCCAACCACTCATTCATTTGGGACCTGCCTAAGTCTGTATTCTTGGGCTTCTAAGGGTATCACTTAGATAGAACCTTCAAAATGGACTTTCCATAAACCTCTTACTGCAAAAAATTTCAAACAAAACAAATATAGGAAAGAAGAGTGTCATGAACACTATATTTCATCATTCAGCATCAATAACTACAAAACTAACATCTTAGTCCCACGGTTTGTCATAGACTGGAGACAATGCAACATCAAGGTGGTGGCCAATTGAGTTCCCTGCGAAGACATTCTTAAGTAGCATCAGTCTTTCTCTTCTTGCTCTCTTCTCACATGTGGTGGCTGAAGGGAAGGAAGAAGAGGAGAATAAGAGAGAAAAAGAAGGAGAGGCTAATCCCATCATGAGGGACCACCATCAAAACCCCATGTCAACCTGGGTACCTCCCAAAGGCCCTACTTCCTAATACCATCACATTGGGAGTCAAGGGTGGACACAATTCAATCCATAGCAGCTATACATAGCATAGCAGCTATCTGTTTTTACATTAAGACAGACCATCATTTCATTCTCTCTGTTTTAATGCTTATTCATTTTCCCTGAAATATTTTAGGGACAAGAAGAACATTTCACCAAATCTACATAAAAATATCTGTGGTATAATGATAGGATATGAAAACAGTGCTCTTTTTTCCCCCAGAAAATGAACATTTTATTTCCAGTCCATCTGCAAATTTCCCTGATGCTCAAAAAGCAGATGTCTTTCCACAGTTTATTGAAAGAATGTAGTCATATGTTGCACTTGGTTGTTCTCATTTAGGACTAAATAACTGTTCCTTTCCCAATTTTAATGCCATTTATTTGTTCAGAAACAGGGAAGAAGCAGGGTGGCTTGTCTTACAGAATGTCCCACTATTGGTTTTAGAGCAGGAGTCCACAGTACCAGCACAGTGGGTCAGGACCAGTACCAGTCCTTGGTCTATTAGGAACCAGACCTCCACAGAAGGAGGTGAGCTTCAGCTCAGTGATTGAGGCTTCATCTGTATTATAGCTGCTCCCTGTCACTCTCTCATCACCCCCAGAAGGGACAGTCTAGCTTGTTTTCCTGGAACTGTTTGTAGTTACATAACCTATGTTTATGGGTAAGAGAATGAGATGGCTGGATGGCATCACTGACTCGATGGACATGAGTCTGAGCGAACTCCAGGAGTTGGTGATGGACAGGGATCTCTGGCATACTGCGATTCATGGGGTTGCAAAGAGTCAGACACAACTGAGCGTCTGAACTGAACTGAACGTATGCTTAATAGAAAAAAAAAAACACAAATATTGATGATTATTTTCCTTTCTCAGTGCTCAGAATGATGAGTTGGTGTCCTAGCAGTCTATCACAGTGACAAATTAGATGTTGCCTATTAACATTGGGACACATTTGGCCAGTTTAAATTTCAATATTAAAAACCTAAGATCATGGGATCCAGCCCCATCCCTCATGGCAAATAGAAGGAAAAATGTGGAAGCAATGACAGATTTCTTCATCTTAGCTTCTAAAACCACTGTAAATGGTGCCCGTGGCCACGAAATGAGAAGACATTAGCTTCTTGGCAGGAAATTCCTAAACATTCTGTCCAGTCCCCACTGGTCTTTGAAGTCCCTCCGTTTTCTGGTCCTTCATAATTCCCAAGATTATTTTGTGCATTTCTTTACCCTGAAAGAAAGCCTGAAATCAGCCATCTCTTTAAGATCGTCTAATGGGAAATGTATTTAGAAGCTACATGTTAGATCTCAGAATAGTCACAGTCATCAAGTTTACACTGCTTCTAGGCTTTACAGTGGTTGGAGGAGGAAGTACAAATTTTCCTTAAAATTAAAATAAAAGGGAATACAATTAGTTTGTGCAAACTTATGCTTTCAGTTTAAGATTTAAGACAGCAGGGTTTGAATTAAAATTCTTTATGTTATGTGTGAACCTCTTTTTCTAGCCACTGAAAGGCTTACTTCAAAACATTAATTTTAATTATCATCTTGCTTTTACGTGATAACATACATACGATTCTGTCACAATAACAGAAACAATATAAGGAACAATAAGTTGTTGATTTTTGCTCACCTCAGCTGCGATGGCAGTGCATGTTCATGATGGCTACAAAGGCAGCATAGAAGCATGGCAGAGAGGAATTACCCCACGTCCAAATCAGAGGTATCAACCAAGAGGAGCTACCCTACTTCAAAGTAAGGAGCAGCGGCTGTGCTTTGCTGGAAAGCGGTGAAGTGATACCCCACGTCCAAGGTAAGAGAAGCCCAAGTAAGATGGTAGGCCCTGAGAGAGGGCATCAGAGGGCAGACAGACACATTCACAGACAACTAACCAAACTGTCACACGGACCACAGCCTTGTCTAACTCAATGAAACTAAGCCATGCCGTGTGGGGCCATTCTAGACGGATGGGTCATGGTGGAGAGGTCTGACAGAATGCGGTCCACTGGAGAAGGGAATGGCAAACCACTTCAGTATTCTTGCTTTGAGAACCCCATGAACAGTATGATGAGGCAAAAAGATAGGATACTGAAAGATGAACTCCCCAGGTCGCTAAGGTGCCCGATATTCTACTGGAGATCAGTAGAGAAATTACTCCAAAAAGAATGAAGGGATGGAACCAAAGCAAAGAAAACACCCATCTGTGGGTGGGTCTGGTGATAGAAGCAAGATTCGATGCTGCAGAGAGCAATATTGCATAGGAACCTGGATTGTTATGTCCATGAATCAAGGCAAATTGGAAGGGGTCAAACAGGAGATGACAAGAGTGAACATAGACATTCTAGGAATCAGCAAATTAAGATGGACTGGAATGGGTGAATTAAACTCAGATGACCATTATATCTACTACTGTGGACAGGAATCCCTTAGAAGAAATGGAGTAGACTTCATAGTCAACAAAATAGTCTAAAATGCAGTCTCAAAAATGACAGTATGTTCTCTGTGCGTTTCCAAGATGAATCATTCAATACCTTGGTAATCCAAGTCTAGGCCACCATCAGTAAGGCTGAAGAAGCTGAAGCTCAACAGTTCCATGAAGACTTACAAGACCTTCTAGAACTAATGGCCAAAAAAGTTATCTTTCTCATTGTAGGGGACTTGAACCCAATAGTAGGAGTCAAGAAACACCAGGAGTAACATGCATATTTGGACATGGAGTACAGAATGAGACAGGGCAAAGGCATTTTGCCAAGAGAAAGCACTGATCATAGCAAATACCCTCTTCCAACAACACAAGAGAAGACTCTACACATGGACATAACCAGATGGTCGGCACCAAAATCAGATTGATTATATTCTTTGCAGTCAAAGATGGAGAAGCTCTATACAGTCAGCAAAAACAAGACTGGGAAATGATGGTAGCTCAGACCATGAACTCCTTATTGGCAAATTCTGACTGAAATTGAAGAAAGTGGAGAAAAGCACTAGACCATTCAGGTATGACCTAAATCAATTCCTTTATGACTATACAAAGGAAGTAGAAATAGATTTAAGGGACTAGATCTGATAGACAGAGTGCCTGGTGAACTATGGACAGAGGTTCATGACATTGTACAGGAGACAGGAATCAAGACCATCCCCAAGGAAAAGAAATCCAAAAAAGCCAAATGGCTGTCTGAGGAGGCCTTACAGATAGCTATGAATGAAGGGAAGCAAAAACCAGAGGAGAAAAGCAAAGATTTACCCATTTGAATGCACAGTTCTGAAGAATAGCAAGGATAGATAAGAAAGTCTTCCTCAGCGATCAATGCAAAGAAATAGAGGAAAACAACAGAATGGGAAAGCCTAGAGATCACTTCAAGAAAAGGAGAGATATCAAGGGAATATGTCATGTAAAGATGAGCTCAATAAAGGACAGAAATGATATGGACCTAACCGAAGCAGAAGATTTTAAGAAGAGGTGGCAAGAATACACAGAGGAACTGTACAGAAAAGATCTTCACAACACAGATAATCACGATGGTGCGATCACTCACCTAGAGCCAGACATCCTAGAATGTGAAGTCAATGGGCCTTAAGAAGCATCACTATGAACAAAGCTAGTGGAGGTGATGGAATTCCAGTTCAGCTATTTCAAATCCTAAAAGATGATGCTGTGAAAATGCTGCACTCAATATGCTAGCAAATTTAGAAAACTCAGCAGTGGCCACAGGACTGGACAAGGTCAGTTTTCATTGCAATCCCAAGAAAGGCAGTGACAACAAGAAACTACCACACAATTACACTCATCTCACACACTAGTAAAGTAATGCTAAAAATTCTCCAAGCCAGACTTCAGCAGTACGTGAATCATGAACTTCCAGATGATCAAGCTGGTTGTTGAAAAGGCAGAGGAACCAGAGATCGTATTGCCAACATATGATGGATTATCAAAAAAGCAGGAAAGTCCAGAAAGACACCTACTTCTGTTCTACTGACTATGCAAAAGCCTTTGACTGTGTGGATCACAATAAAATGTGGAAAATTCTGAAGGAGATGGGAATACAGGACCACCTGAATTGCCTCTTGAGAAACTTGTATGCAAGTCAGGAAGCAGCAGTTAGAACTGGACTTTTGAGCAGTGGTTTGGGGAAGAATCTTGAGTGTCCCTTGGACTGCAAGGAGATGCAACCAGTCCATCCTAAAGGAAATCAGTCCTAAATGTTCACTGGAAGGACTGATGCTTAAGCAGAAACTCCAATACTTGGCCACCTGATGCAAAGAGCTGACTCAGTTGAAAAGGCCCTGATATTGGGAAAGATTGAAGGAAGGAGGAGAAGGGGATGACAGAGGATGAGATGGCTGGATGGCATCACCAACTCAAGAGACATGAATATGTGTGGACTCCGGATTGGTGATGAACAAGGAGGCCTTGTGTGCTGCCATTCAAGGACTCACAAAGAGTTGAACACGACTGAGCAACTGAACTGAACTGAAGTTGTTGAATATATTGTCAGACTTCTTTCCTTTTTTTCTTTTGGTTTCCTTTGGTTTTGTTTTGATGGGCAGGAGTTTTGTTTTTCCTTAAACGATATTTCACTCTGAATGTAGAGTCATAAGTGAATTTTAAAGCCAGTTAAGTAATGTGTTGTTATAGGTAGCTGGTCAACAACTTGATGCAATTAGATTTATTAGTCTTTGTTCTCAATTTGTTCAGTTCAGATCAGTCCTTCAGCTGTGTCCATCTCTTTGCAACGCCATAGACTGCAACGTGCCAGGCTTCCCTATCCATCACCAACTCCCAGAGCTTTCTCAAGCTCATGTCTATCGACTTGGTGATGCTATCCAACCATCTTATCCTCTGTCTTCTGCTTCTCCTCTTGCCTTCAATCTTTCCTAATCAGGGTCTTTTCCAATGAGTCAGCATATTTAGTATGCATACAGTCACTTTTAAAATCAACCAACATGAATTCAATTCCTCTCTGTTCCCACTGCACTCCCAAATCTAGGGCAGAAACAAAAAACTGCAGAGACTGAAGGCTGATTCCAGCACATTGTTGTGGAGATTTTTGTCCCCCCCCCTTTTTTTTCGGGAAAATAAAATTAGTTGCTAATATTGAAATCAGTATATTGTACATAAATATCCAAACTTCTGATTTTCTTGAAAACATGGCCAACTGGCCTGTTTTCCAGCATGGGTGAAGTGGAGGAAAGTCTGCTCCCAGAAGTAAGGCCTGTGCTGCCCAGATTCCAACATGGCCACCTAGTCCTAGTATCATATTTCCTGCCTCCTGGGGCCGTGAGTTTGTGAGAACTAGACTTCTAGCTCTCTTAAGATAAAGGCTACTTTTGTCTTGATCAACTTTGACTTTGAAGCCTTTAACCTAGAACCTAGCACACAGTTCTTCCTTGTACAGTTGTTGGATGCTATAAAATATCTTGCGGATGCATCTGATATTTCTTCCAATAGTGAAACCATGCAATTGAAGTACTGCTCTGCCGTAAAACTTTGATGCAGCCTGGCATCATAGACGCCCCTGATGTCTACCATTAGACCCACTACCTAAAGCCAGTTGTATGTCCCTGGGCTGTCCCTGAAGTCTTCACTTTGCCATTTGACAACTTATCATCCTAGCAATGTCCTTGGCAACGAAGAGAAATGCGAAATCAGTAATGCGAAGTCTCACGAAGTCAGTAATGCATATTTCCCGAAGTAGCCAGGAAGATGACATGAAACCACACCTGTCGAGCATGGCCCCTAATATCCATTTTCATGATGTTGTTAGCAGTTTTTTCTCCAAGTAGGCGAGGTTTTCCATCTTCTTAGATGTCCATGCAGATCAGCTTGATTTTCCAGCCAAGATTCAAGGAAGAGATTACAGCTCAATTCTCTGTATTCTAAAAAGCTTCAAAGTCCATTCGCCAAGGACACTAATGAAGGTAAAGTTTTTATTGAGACCTTTGTGTCTTTTTCAGATCTTTTAGTGGCCTGAACGGGGAAACTAGGATAGGTCAGAACATATATAACTAGGGGCTCCTGGTTACCACTACATGGTAAGAATCCAAACTTCCCTGAGTACTTGGTGCCAGAAAAGAAGCATGAAGTGGCTGGTGCTCCTCGGGCTGGTGGTCTTCACAGAGTGCATAGTCAAGTAAGTATGGGGACTCTATGTCACATCATATTCCTTTCTCTGATTTTTCTTTTCATCTGATTATTCTTCCAGCCAGCAGGTTTAGAAGGGAAAGGAAAATTACTGTAAGAGTCTTAAAGTTCAACTCTGACTTATTGTTAAGTAACTTGCTATAGGAACTGTGGATCCCAAAGTCTCGGTATAGATTTGGGTTGCACAACACTTGGGGTCCAGTCATGTCATGACCTGTTGAAAATGCAACTCCTTGCAACTGTTCAGTGCACAGTCTATGCAGATGTTGATGTGGCCCTGTGGAATAGCACCTTTCTACATTTTGTTCAACATGGCCTCTTTTTTCCCTATTTCAATGTGTATATGCCTATGTCTGCATCTCTGTATCACTGTCATTTATCTCTCCATCTCTTTGGAAGTCACTGGGAGTCTATTTCTCTTTGTGTTGTTTGCTTTTAATTTTTTCACTTGACTCATCCTTCCTTCTCAAACCTCTGAATTTCCCTTACTTGTTCCCTATATCTTGTATTCTTATTTCGACTCTCCTCTTTCAACTTGGAGAAAGATAAACTGTCTTATATCTGACAAGCAGTGTGACCAGTCAACTCAGAAACCTCTTGCATTTCAAATTTCTCCCTTGTAAATAGAATAAGACTCCCTCGTCTACCTCCTTCCTTGAGGTTCTTTGAGAAGGAATGAGTGGGATGGCAACAGCAATGCTAATGGCTTTCATTGTTGACAATTCCTATTTATCAGGTTCCTTATATCCATCACTTCACTTATCCCCAAGGTATCCTATTTGAAGGGTTTGTACTGTTACATTCCACCATTTTACCGAAGGGGACACTGAGACACCACATGGTCATATGGCTTACCCAAGATGGCAGAAAAGAACCTGTATTCAAATCTATCTCTTTGCCATGGTATATGCATAAAATTCTGATAATAATGTGCCTCATAAAAATGATTAGAAAACACACAGGGCCATTACAATGACAGTTATACCTTAACACTGACAGCTAATTGTAGCATCTTCTTTGTTTTCTTTGTCAAATGCTTGGTGAAAGAATACCTCTAAGGAGAGTGAAGACCATGAGAAAAACCCTCAGTGGAAAAAACATGCTGAACGATGTTTTGATGGAGCATCCTTACAGACTGCCCCAGATTTCTTTTCGTGGTTCAAATCTAACTATTCACCCACTGAGAAACATCAGAGATGTGAGTATTTTGGGGGGATCATGCTCCACAGCATTCCCTGGTGCTCTAGCTTAGCATGGGGCTCATCTGGAGGTGCCAGGTGGGATGTTGGAGTTGGGGTTCCTGCAGGAGGCTGAGACACTGGAAAACAAGGACCCCACCGAGAGGAGAAGGCATTCTCATCCTCAACTGTTGGTCTTTGTGACTGGGCCTGGCCATTACCAGGTGGCAGGTAAATATCCATTTCTGTGTCAAACATGTGTCATTAGTTTGAGAGTGATTGTTCCTTCTGAACTAAGTGAGCGCCTCAGTTACAGATGAAGAGTGAACTATCACAGATCAAAAGGTAGAACCAAATGCAAAGCAATTGTGAATCCCCAGGCAGAGGAATTCGGTTTCCACAGATGCAAGAACAACAGCAGGAAAAAGTTACTGAACCTGTATTCCGTGTATGATCATAAGAATATAACACAGTGCTTACTGTTTTTAGATTAGAAAAGGGCTTAATTTGTCTTCAAAAATGCCCATGCCAGCCTGAGAGATAGGCAAAGAGTAAATACATATCAAGTGAAAGGGTCACCTGTGTGGTGTTGATTGGATGTGCTCTGAGTTTGGAGGGGGTGGCTGGAGTTGATCAAGAGGGACCTTCTGGAAAAGGGGGTGGTAAGGCTTGGTTTGAAGAGACTACAGAGCTTCTCAAATGAAGGCACCAGGACTTCCCTGGGTGTCCAGTGGTGCTAGAGGCCCAGTGGTTATGCCTCTAGGCTTCCCATGCAGGAGATACCACTTCAACGCCTGTTCATAGAGTCAATATCTTGCATACAATGTAGCACAGGAAAAATATATCAAATGCAGATACCTCTGTGACCAAAGCCTGTGAACTGAACGGTGGTTAGAAAGTGGTCTCAAGAGATACATGATACCCAGAGGGAGGCATCAGTGTGGGAGTAGAGGGTAGCCAATCTGCACTAACCCACTCGCTCCTTCTCCATGTAGACATTCTACGTGGGTAACATCACCATCGGAACACCCCCTCAGGAATTCCAGGTTGTCTTTGACACAGGCTCATCTGTTTTGTGGGTGCCCTCCGTCTTTTGCAACAGCTCAACCTGTTGTGAGTACAGACACCCCATACCCGAATGATCTTTCACTTGCCCTGCCACCCTGTTTCCGCCCTTGGCACCTGATGACACTCATCTCTTGTGTATGCAGCTACACACGTTAGGTTCAGGCATCATCAGTCTTCCACCTTCCGGCCTACAAATAAGACGTTCTGGATCAACTATGGAGCTGGGAGAATGAAAGGAGTTGTTGCTCATGACACAGTTCGGGTAACAGTGTAACAAATGCTGAGTCAGGACTGGATATGAGGTGACCACTGCTTGCAAAACAGATGCAGGACCATCAGGCAGGACTCTTCCTAGCCTAACTCCCATAAATATTGGCCATCTTATCCACAGGATAATGTCTCTGGGGTGGCAGTGCCTGTGGTGACACACGAGCAAACAGATTAGCTAACTCAGAGTGTGTCTTGAGGTGTGTACTTGCAGCTCCTCTGCCCATGAGCAGTTCAAGGTTCATTGCGCTCAGAGCGAGAATGGATAAAAGCACCCACTTTTATTTTAACAGACTACTCCCACCACTTTCCGGTATTAACTGGTTTAATTCTGCAACAACCCCACAAAGCCGTTACTCTGATTAGCTCATGAGACATATGAGGAAACTGAGGTCCAGACAGCAAGGGCCTTGCTGAGAGCACACATGGGATAAAAGGTGGAGTTAGGCTGGCTTTTCAGGACTGAAGTTGCTGTGGTGTGTTTGGGGACAGGATAAAACTGATCTGGGGACCCTGGGTGCAGTCAAGGCCTTCAGCTATCCAGAGTGGGAAACTGGAGGGAGTTTCCAGTCAAGGGACCTGATAAATGAGTTCTCACTCTAGAGGACCCTTGAGAGTCTAATAAATCTATGGCTTGCCTCCCCCAAAATACTTGAGTAGTTCCCCTCTCGCTCTTTCTCTCTCATACACACTCGCAGAAATATATACATATCCCCAAAAGTGAATTCCCCAGGCAGTAATTTCATAGAACCCTGCAAGCAAGATTGTGTTTTTGGCTTCTGTCTTCCTGGACAGATGCAGAATCCACAATAACTTACAGAGAATTCAGTCCATTCCTGTCATTAGGTCACAGTGATGACAAAGAAAAAGCTATCTTGCTCTCTACTCATTTTGTCCATAAGGTGGCACCAATGGGACCTGGTCTGACTCTTGGTTGCCCCACCTGGACTGAAGCCACGAGGCAAATCTGACTCATTCAGGTGGTGCGTTTCTGAGGGGCAGATGTTTTAAAATTCACATCCTGTCTCAAATGGAACCCAAATTCCCCTTCTACCTTGCTCTAACCATCTGTGGGCAACCAAAGACACAGCCCAGCCTCAATTCTTCTCTAAAGATCTAATGGAAATGCACCCCAACCCAGTCCTAGCCCCCACTTCACATATCTGTAAGTTGGAACACTCTTCTGTCCCACAGATTGGGGACCTTGTAAGTACTGACCAGCCGTTTGGACTAAGCATGGCAGAATACGGGTTTGAGGGCAGAAGGTTTGATGGCATCTTGGGCTTGAATTACCCCAAACAATCCTGCTCTAGACCAATCCCCATCTTCGACAAGCTGAAGAATCAAGGTGCCATTTCTGAGCCTGTTTTTGCCTTCTACCTGAGCAAGTAAGTCTGAGATAAACAATTCTTTTCTCCAAATTAGCTGTAAGATGCTTTCAGTTGCACAAAAATTATAGAACTCTTAATAAAGAAGTGTCCAGGAGAAGGCAATGGCACCCCACTCCAGTACTCTTGCCTGGAAAATCCCATGGACAGAGGAGCCTGGTGGGCTGCAGTCCATGGGGTCACTACTAGTGGGACACTACTGAGCGACTCCACTTTCACTTTTCACTTTCATGCTTTGGAGAAGGAAATGGCACCCCACTCCAGTGTTCTTGCCTGGAGAATCCCAGGGACAGGGGAGCCTGATGGGCCGCCGTCTATGGGATTGCACAGAGTTGGACATGACTGAAGCGACTTAGCAGCAGAGAGTAATATAATCAAGGATAAGTATGGCCCCAGGGGCCTACCTGTTTTCACAACTGGCTTTTATAAATAAAATTGTAATGGAACACAACTCTACTCCTGGGCTCAAGACCAGTAACTTGGTCTACGGGTTAAGTCATGAGGGAGGCAAATGGAAGGCAACAGGAAACAATTTGGAGGAAGATACATTACGATTTGCTTATGAATTTGATAAGGAAGGAAGGAGAAAGATAGTGGATATATTTCATTCCTCATTAGCATTTAAAAGAGAGCCCAGGACCAGCTCCCCAATTTGTGGAGCCACTGAGAAATGAAAGTATGGGATATAAAAGTGTGGGACCCCTCATTCAAGAAATATTAGGCATTTCAAGACAGGGAGAGCAGAGGTGGCGTCCCTTCTGAGTGTGGGGCCCTTTGGACAGTGGAGGTCACAGGCCAATGTACCCAACTCTGGGTGACCTGAACCCACACCCTTAGAACTCCCAGGCCTTGATTTTCCTGAAAAATGACAAGGTGGACACGGGGAAAGTCAAAACACTTCAGCACCCTGTCCTCTGAGGGTGTCTGAGCACTCAGGTTGCTGAAGGTCCAGGGCGTCTTCAGAAGACATAGTGGGTGGAGCTCAGACAAGTGATTCAGCTTCTAACCTCCTCTGTGCCACTCATGAGACAGTAACAGACCTCACTCTGGATCTCTATCTCTCCTGGACTCAATTTCTGCATCTATACATGGGGACCTCATTAAGGCATTGATCGTTGGATCAGCATAGCTCTCAGACAGTGCTGTTGTTACTGTCCTCCAAGGTCCCCCCCCCCCCACTTCTTTCTACAGAGATGAGCAGGAGGGCAGTGTGGTGATGTTTGGTGGGGTGGACCACCGCTACTACAAGGGAGAGCTCAGTTGGGTACCACTGGTCAAAGCGGGTGACTGGACTATACACATAGACCGGTAAGCCTCTCCCTCGGAGGGTCAGCCCAAGTGATGCTCCCACTACTGTACATGGACACAGGCAGACACATACAAATACATTCTCAGACACACAGTCACCCAGACATACACACCACCCACAACAACACAGGAAGACACACAGACACTTGGAAACATACAAGCACACACATACAAACCTACACAGAGACACATAAAAACATGCATAGCAAAAAAAAAAAAAAAGGATAGCTAATCAGAGACACACAAGCACTCACAGATACACATACAAACACACAAACACACAAGCACATAGATACACAAACAACCCATGGGTTCATAATCCCCAGGCCTTCTGAGAAAGGCTCTGACCAGGGTCCTAAAAGGGTCCAGAGAGGTCTGTGCAGCTGGGAGAGGGCTGCACCCACTGCCCTTTGAGGTGGGGAGCATGGTTAGAGGACTCTACAGTGTGGTGAACAGAGGATCATGGAGAATTTCACCAGCCTGGACAGAGTTATGATAAGATGACCAACTGTCCAGGGCTACCTAGGACATAGGAAGTTCTCAGTACAGATAAATGTCAGTTGAAAAACAGGGACAGTCCTGAGAAAATGGAGAAAATTGGTCTTCTTAGGGAGCAGCTACCCAGCAATGGAGAGAGGCTGGCTGCAGTCTTAAGACCTGAAAGCAACTCATAAAAAAGGCACCCCATGTTCATGGGCACACAATGGGGCATTGGCTATAACAGAGAATCAGGAAGGTGGAATCCTTGAGTGACCTAAGGACAAGAGGCATAATTGATAGGATTCTGCGTGATACCCTCAGACAAAAGCTGACCTATTCTTTGGCGTTTCTGTGGGCTAGTCATGTATTTCCTGGCCAGGGTCTCAGGGTCTGAGCTGGTAGTAGGAGCAGTGCTGGGAGACACCCTCTCCCAGAGGAGCCCCTCTCTCCCCCTAGTATGAGAATCTGCTGTCCCTGCAAATCTCCATCTTCACTCTGTGTGTGACCTGTTATTTGTTCCCGATCAGATACAGCTCTCTGGAGGTTTCTTATTGCTTTTCCAGTCTTCATTCACGCATTGAACAGAGAAGCATTGTGCATCCACTGTGTGCCAGGCACTTTAGAAAGGCAAGGAGAATAAAACTCGCCCTCACATCTAAGAAGGCGGATGTACATGAAGTGACTAGCCCACATAGTGAATTGTGACTTTGGTACATGCTAGACATGAGGAGGAGAAGGTAATGGCAACCCACTAAAGTACTTTGCCTGAAAAATCCCAAGGATGACAGAGCCTTGTGGGCTGCTCTCTATGAGGTCGCACAGAGTCTGACATGACTGAAGTGAGTTAGCAGCAGCAGCAGCAGCAGTCATGAGGAAGGGTCTACAGAGAGTGACCAAGACAGGAGACTGATAAACACCGGGAGAAAGACTTCCCGAAAATAATGCAATTAAGATGGAATCTGGAAGATGAGAACAAATATGCTAGTCAAGGAGGAATGGAGTCTTCTAGGAAGGAAGACCAGCTTGTGTCAAGGTACAAAAGATCCTGGTTTATTCAAGTCCTGCATTTGAGGATGTCAGGAAAGGTGCTGTGTCAAGAGCAAAGGAAAAGAGGGAAAGAGATGAAAGGCTGTTTACGAGACAGTCGGGAAGTGGGCAACTCTGGGGAGACTCAAGTGACCTTGATGCCCGCTTTCTTCCATTGTCTCTCAGCATCACCATGAAAAGAGAGGTTATTGCTTGTTCTGACGGCTGTGATGCCGTTGTGGACACCGGGTCATCTCATATCCAAGGCCCAGGAAGACTGGTTGATAACATACAAAAGCTCACTGGCGCCAAGCTACGAGGTTCCAAGGTGAGGGGTCATGACCCAGGGTCACTCCCAGTCTCCACACACAACATAGGATCACCATACTCAAGCTCTCACCCTCTCTCTAACAGCACTACGTTTCATGTTCTGTGGTCAATACCCTGCCCTCTATTATCTTCACCATCAATGGCATCAACTACCCAGTGCCAGCTCAAGCTTACATCCTCAAGGTGAGGGGACAATACTAAGGGTTGGTTCTCAAACTGGAGCTTGCAGGAACCCTTGGGCTGCTGCTGGGAGGAGGGCATCCTCTGGCGGCCATGTCACACCATTGCAGAATTTGCTGAGCCCTGTGGCTGGGCCAATGCCTTCCACAAAACCAATCACTTGAGAGTAAGGGCTGTGTGGGACACTGATTTTCCTGAAATAAATGTGAAGATACCACATGATATGGCATGGCGGGAGTCAGGGAGTGGGGAATACTAAGGTCCTCAGTCCTCAAAGAGTGTCAATTCAGTCTGAACCCTTAGGTGCATGAACATGAAATTCAGCTCTAGCATTCCCTGAAATAGGCCATGGTACAAGGAGAATGGCTGGGGACCATCCAAGTGTGAAGTCCCAGCATAAGTTAACAGTCTGCCTTACCTTCTCAAGATTTTTCTGCTTTGAATGATAAATTACATGGTCAGCCTAGTCCTCACTTGCATCTTCCCCTTGCTCTGAATAGCTGCCTCCTTTGTCAGTTGGGATACCCTACCCCTCAGTGGGGAGGTTGTAAAATAAGGTGTATAAAGGGCGCACAGTGACTGCTCAGCCCCAGCACAGGGTGAAGACTTCATGTCAGCTCCCTGCGAGAATTCAGAACAGGCTGATGGGCTCAAAGAAGGCTTTGAGGAAGAGAGGGAATTTCAGGAATTCTAAAATGACAAACTCATTGAGCCATATGGAGGGTTGCTTGGTTCTAGGCAAAAGTGCACTGGATTTTATGCAAATGTCATCTCAAGGTGGTCTGCACTAAGGCCCTGGGGACTTACTAGGGCTGATGAGGGCTACAGACTGACCAGTGGGGATGGGGAGCCAGGGTACCTTACCCATCCAAGCCTGAAGTGGCCAAAGAGGATGAGCGTGGGCCAAAGGAGGCTTCTTAGAATTCCTGAGTTAAGTGTTCAAGGACGTGTTGCGGGCACTGCTCTATTTCAGATGGATAACCTACATTGAGTTACTTGGTAGCACAAGGAACTCCACTCAGTTATAACAGCCTGGATGAGAGGGGTGTCTCTGGTACCAGGATACCCGGATACACACGGTTGAGTCTCTCTACTGTCCACCTGAAACTCAGAATATTGTTAATCAGCTATATTCCAATGCAAAATAAAGCTTTTTAAAAAAATAAAGGACAGATTGTGAGGATTCAGGAGGAGAACCAGCATTCTCTGCAGAAAAAACAAGGGGCAGGAGTCAGAAGGAAATAAACAGGGAGTGAAGGGAACTATGGACACACTTGTTCTTTTCTAAATAATTATATTGAAGTGTGGCATATGTTCAGTGTTGCATTAAGTTCTCCTGCACAACAATGTGACTCAGTTATACACATAAACATTATATTTTTCTTATTCTTTTCCATGAATGCTGAATATAGTTCCTGATGCTCTACAATAGGACTTCGCCGTTTTACATTCTTCTGTTTCCCAACCTCCCAGTCTTCCACTCACCACACCCTTCCTCATGACAGCCTGATGTCTTGGCCCTCTTTGGTTTTGGATGAACTCTCATATACCCTGCTGCTGAGAAAACCCCTTGATACTTACTAAAAATGGGAAATAAAATAATTTTGCTGGGTCTGGATATTGGGAGGACTCACTGGTAAGGGCCCATACTGACTGGTGTGTGTCTCTGACTCCTCCAGGATTCCAGAGGCCGCTGCTATATCGCCTTTAGAGAGAAAAGAGTGAGGACATCTACAGAATCCTGGGTCCTGGGTGACATCTTCCTGAGGCTGTATTTCTCAGTCTTTGATCGAGGAAATGACAGGATTGGCCTGGCACTGGCAGTGTAAATGCTTGGAGTGGTTCAGGAATCAGTAAGGATGTTCCTAAAACACATCACTCACACTTTGGGCAGTCCTGCCCAGGATGCTGGTAAACTGTATTTGGTGTTTTGTACACCCTATTCTCAGTAAAGAATAAAGGGTTTCACTCTTAATGGTGTTGAAGCAAATGTTGCTGCTATTTGTGTCTGGGTGTGAAGGATCTAGAACCAAGTCTGAATCAAAATTGAGAGGAGCCCTCCTCCAACTGGCTTCAAGGAAAGGGGAGACTCATTGAAATGATTCTGGGAATCCAGGATACAAGAATCAGAGCAAATACAAAGATCTCAGTGGCTGGAACCAAGAAATCAGAAGTCATCAATTCTCTTTCACCCTCGCTATATCCCTTCAGTCTGCTTTGATGGTCTTAGCCTGGCAACTTTTTCCCTTAAGTCTTCTATACCTAGTGAGGGAGTTCAAGCTACCTACCCTAGGGTTTTAAGTCCTGAAGGCATCTCCTAGTAAGGAAAAAGGTTTGCAGACATCAGAGTTCAAGGGTGTTCTCTGAATGACCCACCTCAGTTCACATGTACAGCCTCAGATCGGCCATCCTGGCAGGGACAGGGGTCTTATGACTAGCTTCACATGGTCTTTGGCCCTAACTCAGCAGCACACATAATTTTTAATTTCCTCCAGAAATACATGACTGAAGCTGGGGAGAGGCAGCCCTAAGGACAGTAACTGGCAGATGGTCTAGGCCAAGAAAGAGTTTGTGATGACCCACAAACTCCACCACCTGCTCATTCAGAAGAATTATAAGGGGTAATAAAATAGACTCTTTGTCCCATCTCAGACGAACTTATCACTGGGCTTCTCCTCCAGGGGATGTTGGGTGAAGTGCTTCATGCAGAGCTGGTTCTCCCTTTTTCCCACACCCCAGGCACCAGCTCTCTGCCACATATGCCTGCTCTGTCCTTTCCAGTCCTACGTGGTAAGTGGTGGTCCCAGTGGATCCTTGAGCCATCCTCCTCCTCCAGAGCCCAGAATGCCCCTTCCTTGGCCTCCAATGCTGTTGAGGAGAATAAAATACATGAAATAGGAAACACAAGGTACACAGAGACTTAAGCCTTTCTGAGCATCCTCCAGGGTTGGAGCTACAAAGTATTTGCTTGGAGCTGCCATGGTTAGGCTCTTTTGCAGTGGCAGAATCCATTCTTTCCACCTGGAAGCCCTCAGGAGAATCCTCAGCTGAGTCAGCAGGCATCACAGGTTGATTTCCTTTCAGATTGACTGGTTTGATCTCCTTGTTGTATAAGGGACTCTCAAGAATCTTCTCAAGCACCACAGTTCAAAAGCTCAATTCTTTGGCATTCACCCTTTCTTATGGTCCAGATCGCTCATCTATACATGATTACTGGAAATATAGCTTTGACACTACAGACCTCTGTAGCAAAGTGAGTCTCTGCTTTGTAATACACTGTGCAGGTTTTCATAGCCTTTCTTCCTTCCAATAAGCAAGTGTCTTTTTATTTCGGGCTACAGTCAAGGTCCATTATGGTTTTGGAGCCCAAGAAAATAAAATCTGCCACTGTTTCCACGTTTCCCTCATCTATATGCCATGATGTGGTGGGACCGGATGCCATGAATGTTGACTATGTTATTGTGAAGACTGTTTTGAATGTTGAGTTTTAAGCCAGTTTTTGCATCTCCTCTCCTCATCAAGAGGCACTTTAGTTCTTCTTTGCTTTCTGCCATTAGAGCAGTGTCATTTTCATATTCGTGGATGTTGATATTTCTTCCAGCAATCTTTATTCCAGCTTGGGATTTATGCAGTCCAACATATCGAATGATGTATTCTACATAGAAGTTAAATAACAAGAGTGAGAATGTACACCTTGTCATGTTTCTTTCCCAGTTTTAAATCTTTCAGTTCTTTATATGATCCTAACTGCTGCTTTTTGACCTACATACAGACTTTTCAGGAGTCGGGTAAGCTGATCTGATACTCCCATTTCCTTAAGAATTTTCCACAGTTTGTTGTGGTCCTTTATGTGAAAGGCTTTAGCATAATCAGTGAAGCAGATGGAAATGTTTTCTGGGGTTCCCTTGCTTTCTCTATGATCCAATGGATGTTGGCAATTTGATCTCTGGTTCCTCAAACCAGTTTGTACATCTGGAAATTCTCAGTTCATGTAGTGTTGAAGCTTACCTTGAAGGATTTTGAGCATTACCTTGCTAGCAGGTGAGATGAGTGCAATTGTGTGATAGGTTGAACATTCACTGGAATTGCCTTTATTTATTTATTTTTAATTTTTATCTTTGCTTTATTTTACTTTACAATACTGTATTAGTTTTGCCATACATTGACATGAATCCACCACAGGTGTACATGAGTTCCCAATCCCGAACCCCCTTCCCACCTCCCACCCCATATCATCTCTCTGGATCATCCCCATGCACCAGCCCCAAGCATCCTGTATCCTGCATCGAACATAGACTGGCAATTCATTTCTTACCTGATAGTATACATGTTTCAGTACATTGGAATGAAAATTTACCTTTTCCAGCACTGTGGCCACTGCTGAGTTTTCCAAATTTGGTGACATATTGAATGCAGCACTTTTAAAACCTCATTCTTCAGGATTTTTAAATAGCTCTACTGGAATTCCATCACTTCCCCTATCATTGTAGTGATGCTTCCTAAGGCCCATTTGACTTAATACTCCAGTATATCTGGCTTTGCATGAGTGACACAAGCATCATCCCTATCCTGGTCATTGTGACCATTTTTGTACAGTTCTTTTTTGCATTCTTGCCACCTCTTCTTAATCTCATCTGCTTCTGTTAGGTTTCTGACTTTTCTTTCCTTTATTGTGCCCATCCTTGCATGACGTGTTCCTCTGGTAGCTCCAATTTTCCTGAAGCGATCTATACGCTTTACAATTCTGTTATTTTCCTCTAATTCTTGCAGTATTCACTTATGAAGACTCTTATATCCCTGCCGGGGTCCAGCCCTGGTGGATCCAGGGTGATTTGAAGGGGAGACGGTGTAGGCGAGGAAAAACTTATTTATTTAGAAATATAAGATTAGGAAAAAATAGTATAGTAGGAAAATTTAGTGGAGACAAGATGATGAATAACTTGATTTATGGGGAAAGCTGATAAAACCTCAGTACAAGAGGTTTGCACCATTTATGTTAGGCCACTGGTGCTCATTTGAATAGCCGAGGATGCCCCACCTTAGCCTCCATCTCTCGTGGGCCTTAGAAGCCAGGGCAAGTAAGTAGAATTGGCGAGCCTCCACGCCCCAGGTGGGAATTCAGCCAGAAAATAGAGTAAGAAAAGACACAGGGGAAACCAATCTTTCCAGTGACTGGCCCATCCTCTATTGTCTGGAAGGACCTTTTATACTTTTGATTGTACATAGAGATCAGTGGATACAATGCCATTCTCCCAAATCATCCCACCCTCTCCCTCTCCCTCTGAGTCCAAAAGTCCGTTATACACATCTGTGTCTTTCGTGGCATTGTAAAAAAAAAAGAGAGAGAGAGAGAGAGAGAGAGAGAGATCAGTGGATAATACAAAATTATGCAGCATCAGCAGCCCTGACTCTTATTGAGACCAGGCTTTCTCTCCGTACACCTAGCTGTATACACAAGTCTTAGGTGATTTACATCACTTTCTCGCCAGAAGGCCAATTAAGAGTTTATGGCCCTTTTCTGATAAGGGTCTGTCAACCAGAGAACTTCTTTGTGTTGTTCTTCCCAAAGTCTGGTGCCACTCTCAGAAAGCGCTAAATAATGTTACATTCTTACATAGCAAGGACACAACAATTTATAACAATGAAAGAAGTACAGTGATTTATAACAAAGAGAAAAGTAATTAACTCAAAAGTCTAGTGTTGCTGACATCAAAACTACTATATTCTTATTTCTGCATCCCAATTACATAGATTAATATACTCCCAGGTGCCTAAAAGGTAAAGAATATGGAGGCCTGACGGCAAACATTAACTCAACAAATGAATCCCTTCATCAAACTAATTCTTAGCTCTAAAAAGGCTCTATATCTTTAAGATGTTTTAAGCTTCGTGTCTTTCGTGATGGGGGGCTGTAAACAATTCACAAGTTGTAAAAGGCCTGGCAGAACGGTCAGATAAGTTAGAAAGCCATCAAAGGGGATTAAACTGAGACATTCTTTTTATATGCAGGAGACTGTTAACTGGAGCCCTAAGTTAATTCCTTTTAGAGGAAGGTGATAGGGGATGGCCCCCTGTTATGTCAGAAGAGTGGAAAACACAGTACAATAAGACAGGCAGACTCTGCTTTTTGGGGGTAGATGCTCAGGTAGAGGACCCCTTGAGACCTGACTCGCCTTGCCCACCAAGTCTCTCCACATGACCTTGTCATGGGTGGGATCTCTCGTGCTGGCTACCGGCATATCCCCTTGCCATTCTCTGGAAATCTGCATCCCATTTAGTATATCTTTCCCTTTCTGCTTTGCCTTTCACTCCTCTTATTTTCTCAGCTGTTTTTATGGCCTCCTTACATAACCCCCTTTCCTTCTCACATTTGTTTTTCTTGGGGATGGTTTTGGTGACCACCTCCTGTACAATGTTACCAACCTCCATCCATAGATCTTCAGGCTTCCAGACCTAATCCCTTGAATCTATTTTTCATCTCCACTATAAAATCATAAGGGGTTTGATTTAGGTCATAGCTGAATGTTCTACTGGTTTTCCTTACTTACTTCAATTAAAGCATGACTACTTGCATCTGCCTAAGCATTGTTGCCGGATGACCACCCACCACTCCCAGTTGTTGTGGACCAAAAGCACACAATTTGAGGACTGTTACCCTGGGTTTGTGCTTGGCTTTTCATGTGCTTAGCTCTATGACCTTGATCAAGTAGCTTAACCTTAGTTTGCTCATCTGGTCAATGGGCACAATGATGATAATTCCACCTCTAGATTCATGTGTGCCTGCTAAGAAGAGGTGGCCCTGAGAGGCCTTACTGGTTTCCTGAGTCTGGAAAAAGTATGAATTATTTTGCCACCTGGGGAAATGGAAATCTTCTGTGTAGAGGTTATGGCTGCCATCTCCAAGGATAAATACTGATTCAAGCCAAATGACATCTATCTCTGAACCTGACCCAGAACTCTGACTGAGCCAATGCTTCTGTTTTCTGGGCCCCAACAAGAGCGAATCATTACTGGCTCAGATTGCTCCCTTCCCAGGCTTACCAGTCAGCCTTTCCTTGTCAACTACTTCTAGCCTGAAATCACACTGCAAGGAGAGTTGTAAGGCTGTTGGTTTCTCTTCGGTTTCCCACATCTCCAGCATAGCAAGAAGTTGCTGTTATGGCTACTTGTCATAGAAACAACTATGTCTACCTGTAGAGTCCAATCTCAGTGTGTTAAATGTAACTGTCCCCATTTGGCGCCTCACGTTTAAATTACCTACAGTTGCCTTAGAAACCTTCCTATGCCTGCTGTTTAACGACCAAATATGTGTGGACTTGATCTAGTTTTCTTTCCCAAGTATGATTTCAACCATGCAATGAAGTAACCAGACATTTAGTCATCTAACTACCCACAGGAATTGACAAAAGCAAACTACCCATCCATTTCTTGCTTGCCCCAAAACAATTTTGAAGTGATCTGCTGAAACAATGTGATACATTGGCATCTACACTCCAGAAGGGACACTTTTTCTGGATCTGTTTTACACCTAGTGCCAGATGGCTACCACAAGCCTTGCCCTCCAGCAGCCTGTCACCTGGTTTTAGCAGAGTCAGCCCACTCCAGATCTCTTCGACATCCCTCAGATAGATCTAGAGAAAAACTCAGTCAAAGCTCTCTCTCCTGCAGAAAACAGTTTTTTCTTTTCCTTTTTTTTTTGTTTTTTTAGAAAACAATTTTTGGTAACACATTTTAAATCTTGTGCTCCTTCCCTTGGATTCAAGGACCTGTACCAGAGGATGGGAAACCTCCCCTTCCAACTGAATCTTTCTCCACTCCAAACAGGACCAGAGCCTTCACTGGACCCTGTGTCCTCATTGGTATCATTCAGTTGCTAAGCCATGTCTGACTTTTTGTGATTACATGTTCAGCAACAAAACAGGCCTCCCTGGCTTTCACTGTTTCGTGTAGTTTCCTCAAACTTATGTCCTTTGAATAGGTGATGCCATCTCATACTCTCATCTCTCTCCTTTTGCCCACAATCTTTCCCAGCATCAGGGTCTCTTCCAAAGAACTGGGTCTTGACATCATTGGCCTAAGTGTTGGGGCTTCATCTTCATCATCAGTCCTTCCACTGAATATTGCTCTACCACTTCCAAACTAAGCTCATGTTTCCAATCACCTAACAATATTGAACTTTGATAAAGTTTAATAGAAGTGGGATCTGGTCCTCTGGGAAATCCCAGCACTGCCGCCCTGCCTTTCTTTTACCATTCTCTCCACCTGGCATAGAATTGCTTCCCTACAGCTTCTCCAGCTTGAAGTGGCCTACTGCCTCAAAATTGTCACCTATCCATGGCTTGTTCTTTCCTCCTTCCTTAAAAACTTCTGCCGGCTCCCTGATTGTCCTCTGTACATCAGTTCAGTTCAATCTCTCAGTCATGTCCACTCTTTGCTATATCATGGGGTGCAGCATGCCAGGTTTCCCTGTGCATCACCAACTTCCAGAGCTTGCTCAAACTCATGTTCATCAAGCTGATGATGCCACCCAACAATTTTGTCTCGTGTCTTCTCCTTTGCCTTCTGCTTTTAATCTTTCCCACCATCGGTGTCTTTTATAATAAGCCAGTTCTACCCATCAATTGTCCAAAATAATAGAGGTTCAGCTTCAGCATCGGTCCTTCCAATGAATACTCAGGACTGATTTCTTTAAGATGGACTGGTTGGATCTCCTTGCAGTCCAAGGGACTCTCAAGAGTCTTGTGCAGCACACAGTGCAAAAGCATCAATTCTTTAGTGCTCAGCTTAAACTCTCACATCCACTCAGGACTTCTCAAAAAACCATAGCTTTGATTGTACAGATCTTTGCTGGTAAAGTTATGTCTAAGCTTTTCAGTATTCTGTCAAGGTTTTTCATAGCTTTTCTTCCAAGGACCAAGTGTTGTTTTGTTTTGTTTGTTTTCCCACATGTGCAGTCACTATCTGCAGTTATTTTGGAGCGCAGGGAAATAAACTTTGTCACTGTGTTCATTGTTTCTCAATGTATTTGCCATGAAATAATGGAACTGGATGCACTAATCTTCTTTTTTTGATCTGTACGTACCTAATCAAGACCATCCCCAATAAAAAAAAATGCAAAAAGGCAAAATGGTTGTCTGATGATGCTTTAGAAATAACATAGAAAAGAAGATAAGCAAAAGGTAAGAGGGAAAAGAAACACATACAAATCTGAATGCAGAGTTCCAAAGATAGCAAGAAGAGATTTTATTTTATTTTTATTTTTAAAAAATTTTTATTTTTACTTTATTTTACTTTACAATACTGTATTGGTTTTGCCATACATTGACATGAATCCACCATGGGTGTACATGCAATCATAAACATGAACCCCCCTCCCACCTCCCTCCCCACAACATCCCTCTGGGTCATCCCCGTGCACCAGCCCCAAGCATGCTGTATCCTGCATTGGACATAGACTGGTGATTCGATTCTTACATGATAGTATACATGTTTCAATGTCATTCTCCCAAATCATCCGCCCTCTCCCTCTCCCTCTCCCTCTGAGTCCAAAAGTACACTATACACATCTGTGTCTTTTTTGCTGTCTTGCGTACAAGGTCATCATTGCCATCTTTCTAGATTCCATTTATATGTGTTAGTATACTGTATTGGTGTTTTTCTTTCTGGCTTACTTCACTGTGTATAATCAGCTCCAGTTTCATCCATCTCATCAGAACTGATTCAAATGTATTATTTTTAATGGCTGAGTAATACTCCATTGTGTATATGTACCACAGCTTTCTTATCCATTCATCTGCTGATGGACATCTAGGTTGTTTCCATGCCCTGGCTATTATAAACAGTGCTGCGATGAACATTGGGGTACATGTGTCTCTTTCAATTCTGGTTTCTTCTGTGTGTATGCCCAGCGGTGGGATTGCTGGGTCATATGGCAGTTCTATTTGCAATTTTTAAGGAATCTCCACCCTGTTTTCCATAGTGGTTGTACTATTTTGCATTCCCACCAACAGTGTAGGAGGGTTCCCTTTTCTCCACACCCTCTCCAGCATTTATTGCTTGCAGATTTTTGGATCGCAGCCATTCTGACTGGTGTGAAGTGGTACCTCATTGTGGTTTTGATTTGCATTTCTCTAATAATGAGAGATGTTGAGCATCTTTTCATGTGTTTGTTAGCCATCCGTATGTCTAGCAAGAAGAGATTTTAGAAAAGCCTTCCTAAGTGATCAGTGCATAGATATCGAGGAAAACAACAGAATGGGAAAGACCAGAGATCTACTCATGAAAATTAGTGGTATGGAAGAATGGCTTCATGCAAAGATGGGCCAAATAAAATACAGAAATATCATGGACCTAAGAGAAGCAGAATATATTAATAAGTGATTGAAAGAATATATAGAAGAGCTATACAAAAAGGATATTAATCCAGATAAACACGATGGTGTGATCACTCACCTAGAGCTAGACATCCTGAAATGTGACATTAAGAGGGCCTTAAGAAGTATCACTACGAGTAAAGCTAGTGGTTGTGATGGAATTGTAGTTGAGCTATTTCAAATCTTAAAAGATGATGTTGTTAAAGTGCTTACTTAATACACTAGCAAATTTGGAAATCTCAGCAGTGGCATGGGATTGGAAAGGCTGTTTTTATTGCAATCCCAAAGAAAGGTGATTTCAAAGAATGTTCAACTACCACACACTTACACTCATCTCACATGCTACCAAAGTAATTTCTCCAAGCCAATCTTCAACAGTACATGAACTGTGAAATCCCATATGTTAAGCTGGATTTAGAAAAGGCAGAAGAACCAGAAATAAAATTGCCATCATATACTGGATCATAGAAAAATCAAGAGAATTCCAGAAATGTACCTACTTCTGCTCTATTGGCCATATAAAAGCATTTGACAGCGTGGATCACAACAAACTGCGGAAAACTTACTGAGACTGGCATACAAGACCATCTTGCCTGCCTTCTGAGAAATCTGTATGCAGGTCAAGAAGCAACAGTTAGAACTGAACATGGAACAGCAGACTGGTTCCAAATCAAGAAAGGAGTAAGTAAAGGCTGTATATTGTCACCCTGGCTTATTTAAATTATATGCTGAGTACATCATGCAAAATGCCCAACTGGATGAAGCACAAGCTGGAATTACAGTTGCTGGGAGAAATATCAATAACCTCAGATATGCAGAAGAGACCACTCTCATGGCAGAACGTAAAGAGACACTAATGAGCCTCTTGATGAAAGTGAAAGGAGAGAGTGAAACATCTGGCTTAAATTCCACATTCAAAAAATGAAGATCATCGCATTTCATCTCATCACTTCATGGAAGATAGGTGGGGAAACAATGGAAACAGTAATAGACTTTATTTTTAGGGGCTTCAAAATCACTGCAGATGATGATTGCAGCCATGAAATTAAAAGATGCTTGCTTGTTTGAAGAAAAGTTATGACAAGCCTAGCAGCATTTTTAAAAGCAAAGAAATTACTTTGCTGAAAAAGTTCAGTATAGTCAAAGCTATTTTCCCAGTTGTCATATATGGATGTGACAGTTGGAGCATAAATAATGGTGAGTAATGAAGAATTGAAGTTTTTGAACTGTGGTGTTGGACAAGACTCTTGAGAGTCCCTTGGACTACAAGGATATCCAACGAGTCCATACTAAAGGAGATCAATCCTGAATATTCATTGGAAGGACAGATGCTGAAGCTGAAACTCCAATACTTTGCCCAACTGATGTGAAGAACTTACTCATTAGAAAGACCCTATTACTGGGAAAGATTTAAGGGAGGAGGAGAAGAAGATGACCGAGGATGAGATGGTTGGATGGCATCACCAACTCGATGACATGAGTTTGAGCAAGATCCAGGAGTTGGTGAAGGACAGAGAAGCCTGGCGTGCTGCATTCCATGGGGTTGCAAAGAGTCAGACATGACTGAGCGACTGAACTGAACTGGACATACACCTTAGCAAATGCTATTTGTAACTGTCCGGTTTCTCCAGCTAGACAGGGCTCCCCAAATCCGCATATCCATAGTCTGCACCCAAGCACAGAAGTCACTGCCTAGCATTCACAAGGCATTCAGTGAGTTCTGATTGCCGGGGAACCTACATTTTGCTATACATAGAGGAGCAAAGGACTCATTTATTCTCCTGTGTCAAACAACTTGAAAATAGAAGAGGTAAATGAAAGAGCAGTTTTTAACATCCAATGTCAGGCAGCAGAGAATGGATTCCTGAAGCAGGGAGCAAGCAAGGTGAGTTCTACAATGCCACTAATCTGTAAATAGTTTCTAACACATACATGCAAGGGCTATCTAGGCAGAGACAAACGGTCTCCCAAGAAGAAAGATTTGAGACCCTAGATAGTTAGAGTTCACTGGAGATAGCTACACACAGATAACTATGTGAGTGTACAGGTGATACCCTTCCAGTTTACAGCAGAGAGTTAATAGTACTGGTCTGGATTAAAGGGAACAAGCCTTGAATCTCAAATTGCACCAAGTCTAATGGTGTCCCCACGCACCAGCATGGAAATTACTCATAATTCCCATGACATCAGTATAGCCCTGAAGACAATATTGCCTTACTAGTGGGGAATAGCAAACCTGGTCTAAAGGCTGGTCTTATATCAGCTAAAAAACCTGAATAGCAGCCTTCAATAAATACAATTGTTTTTAAGAAATTAACAGTGTCTGCAAACCATGCCACGAATAATTTATTAAAATTAAGAATATCCAGCATCCAAAGGGTAAAAATTGCCATATCCAATATCCAACTTAATATTTCTGTATCAATTCTGAAAATATTTGTCCTATGTCAATCAAAATATTGTAAATTAATTATCCTCTAATTAAGATAAATAAATAATTTTAAGAAGAAAAAAAATTCCAGTGTGTAAAGAAGCATGAAAATATCCAAAATGAGGGAAAAATCAATTAGTAAAAACACTGTTAAAATATACATTACATAATTAGCAGGGAAGGACATTAAAATGCTTCCTAGAATAATAATCTTTAGAGTCATGAAGCTGAAGAATATTGAGTATGTTAAATAGAGACATGGAAAATAGGAATGAAAAGACTGTGGGAAACAATTAATTGTGCATTACAGAGATTCGAAACAAGTTTAAGAATACTGACATATATGTAAATGGAATCCCACAGAAAGTGAAATGAGGAGAATAGAGAACAGAACTCCATAATTACTGGCTGAAAATTTTCCAGATATAATGAAAGCATTAAACCCATTAACACAGAAGGTCAATAAATTCAAGGACAAGAAATCGGACAACTATTAAAAGGTGCATGATAATTCATTGTTTCAAACAATCAGCCAAAGAAATATAACCAGAAGAAAAAACAGACACAATAGAAGAAACATAGGAAAGACAGCAGATGAGGCATATAAGACAATGTTAGCCAGAGGACACTGGCACCACATCTTAAAATGCTGAGAGAAATGTAATTGACTCAGAATTCTATACCAAAGAAAAATGCATATCAAAAACAAGATAAAATACTTTCTCAGATGTACAACTATGAGACTGCATCACAACCAACAACCAATGTAACAATAAATGTTTTTTTTTACCAGGCCTCAAATGTGAGACCTCCATAATTCTAGCCATCTCAGTCCTTCAAAAGACCTTGATAAAGGCAAATATTACAGTAGAAATAGTCATTGTGTTTCTACCCACTTGAAGAAAGTATTGCTAACTCCTCAGTTCTGTATTTTGCAATGCTGGTGAACTAGATGGAGAAGTGGTATGAACAGAAATAAAGTAGGTGAGACAGGTAGGTCAGAATGTGAGGTAACAAAGACAAGGTATTTAGAAGCTGAAGGATTGGGAGAGATTTGGGACCTCAGTTGGAAAAGAAGTTTTCAAACCAAATTGGGTCATGTGCTGTGTGAAATCCTCACTTTAGTCCTTTGAAGATCTCTACTGACCAGTCGGCCTCTTCTTTTCTGGAGCACAGTAGTTCAGGTCCATCTAGCTGTTTCTCATTGCTGTTCCTTTCTCCTGGCTTCCACACTGCACCCAGCCATTCAGCCTTATCCATTCAGAAAAGGTTTGTTCTTTAAGGCAGGTGCTGTAGGCTACCTACAAAATGATCAATTATCTGCTTCTCTTTCAAAACTGAAAATAGTTTCTTATATAGCCATGAGCCCAGTAACTACAGGACTGCATTTCCTACCCAGCTGGGCTCTTAGTCATGACTGGTAACTGAGATGCAAGCAGATGTTTAAGAGGGATTTCTTTAAAGACTTCTTTCAAGGAGCTGATTTAGCTGAGAGACGGGACTCTTCCCTTCCCTACTTTTTTCCTAACTGTTGTCTGGATTTTAGTTGTGATGGCTGGACCTCCTGCAGTTGTATTGGACAATCATGTAACCTAGGAGATGGATACCACTCAAGCTCTGGCTGGCTCACCTCCAGCTTTGTTTCAGTGGCAGAGAAAAATCAAGTGTATCTTGCTAAAGTTATAGTTCTTTTAGTTTTTTGCAATGTGTATCCAAACTTAATCCCAATAATACTATGTGTTTAATACGATATAGCCTTATTATTTTGTTGGGTTTAGCTAATAAATTTATATTTTACATTTCTCTATTTTTTTATTTTATATATTGATTCATCAACCATTATACCTAAATTGTATAAAAGCAAATTTATGCTTATAAGCATGCTCTCTTTTAGATTTTGAATTTTTATACTTTCTTATCTTCTTTCCTTTCTTGTTTTCCCCATATTGGTACAGCCTGGATCATGTGCTCTCTGTTAACTTCATCCAATTCCATATGTGCAGGCCAAAACAGACCAAGAGCTCTGTGGGGAGAACCACACAAGAATGAATACAGGGATATGAATGAAGGGTGGTGGCCCTTGTTACTCCTCATGACTGTTCTGAAATAGGATCACATTCCCCTGACCTTCTGAGTGCCCACAACCCCCAAGTTTTCCATGAACATGGAAGATACTTTGGCCAGTGGAATTTGAGTAGAGGTGATATGTCACTTCCAAATTGAAGTATTTGTCTGTCCCACTAGCTGGAATGCAGATGTAATGACAGCACCTGGAGCAGCCATCTTAGACCAGAAGTAAGTAGCACAGTTGGAAATATGACAGGAAAGAAGTGGACTCTCATCTCTGTGGAGAGACCTGCACTAACATTATATGAAAGGGAGTTGAAATGGTATTGTATTTAAGATAATGTTATTTAGGGTTTGATTACACTCGTTGAACCTGTAATTTAACACTCATAATAGAATAAGCGATCTTTGTGTTAGCCTTGTCTTGACATGGTCTGAATGAGACAGTATCTACTGATGCATACTTAGAAGTGAGTCAAGTGACAGCCCTGCCCTCTGGAAGCTTTGCTCTAGTGTAGAACTCAGAAACTGAAGCAAGAACAAACCATATGTCAGGACAGCTTCAAGATCCTGTAGGAACCCTTGGGAGGGGAACCTCAATCAGTCCTGATCTCAGGAGGTGGCTTGAAGTAGGGACAATCCTTTCTCAGTCTCATAAATAGGCCATGGTGCCAAGTTTCATGTAAAAGTGATTTATTTCAAATTCCTTCCAGAGAGTTTTCCCTTCGGAGCCAGTGCTTAAGACATGTGTTTGAGACCTGCTTTGGGAAAATCGCAAGTGCCCCAGGGCAACTAACCAGATGAACCAAAACTCCTGAGCCTGAATGCCCTAGAGACTGATCTACATCAGGAGAAGCACAGAATTGAAAAGCCAGTGCACTGCAATTACAGAGTAGCCCCTGCTCGCTGCAAATAGAGAAGTCCTGAGCATCAATGAAGACCTAGTGAAGCCAAAATTTAAAAATAAAATAAAATAAATAAATAATAAAAATTTCTCACAGAGAACTCAGTGAGGTCTCAGGAGAAGTAGGGCATGAAAAAGGATGAAACCAGTCTGGGTCAGATATCATGCAAGTCATGGAGAGGGAAGCAAACGCCTGTTTTCACAGGTAACTTGGGATGTAATTTGTGCCTCAAACGTGCCCCATCCTAAGGCTAGGGAGCTGAGATTTCACTCTCCCATTAGCACCTCCCTCTCATCCTTCAACTAACACCCAGCTGGTGTCTCCAAGCCCTTGTATTAGATCCTCCAAAGACAAATCAAAGGTGACACTACAAGCAAAACACCGAAGCTCAGGAAAATATAACCTCAGAAAATGTATAGATTTCTGCACCCGTTCTGGCATATTCAGCATCATATCTGAAATCCTGCAAGTCTAAATAAATCCAAGGGTCTCTACATGTAAGCATTAAAAAAAAATCATCTTTTAATCTATATAATAGTATAGTTGGTTTACAGCATCATATTAATATTAGTTGTATGAGAAATGAATCAGCTTTTAATATATACAGTAGTATAGTTGATTTACAGCATCATATTAATATTTGTTGTATGAGAAATTAATTCCTTTATATATAGACATGCATCCATTTTTCCTAGATTCTTTTCCCATACAGGATATTACAGACTATTGAGCAGAATGCCTGTGCTGTACAGTAGGTCTTTGTTGATTATCTATTAAATAAAGTAGTATACATATATTAATCTCAAACTCTCCATTTATCCCTCTCTCACCTTTCCACATTGGTAACTATAATTATTGTTTTGAAGGAGGGAAGTGTCTAGGCACTTTTTCATTCAGGGTCTGTGTTTGTGAGAGTGGAGTGGCCAGGGAAAGCAAGCCTGAGACAGACTCATTTGAGATGATGCTAAATGTTGAAAAGGACCTGGGCATGCAAAAAGCTGGGAGAAAAACATTCTAGATGTGGGAAGTAGCCCCTGCTAAGGACCAGTGTAACCAAGTTTAATGAATGGCTACCATTCCAATGCCAATCTTCCTTCTATCCGTGGAACTAAGCCTCCAGGTCAACCACCATGACCTCATCCCGTGCTTCAGTTGTGAGTTAGCAGCAATGAGCCATATCAGCCTTCCCAAGAAGGGAGAACCTGGATTATCACGAGGCTGAATATGCTCTGAACTCAGGAATGTGTCCACAAACTGGTTATCACCAGGAGCATCAGGTGCCAGGGGCACCACCAATGCCTCTGACTATCTCCATGTGCTTGTTCTCAGAAGTAGAAATGCCAACGAACTGATAGAGTAAAGAAACAAATAATGCCTCTTGTTTCATCTTGCCCTGTGTGATTCCCATGGCCCTTTGACCACACTGCTCTCTGCCCAAAAACTCTTTCCTCTTTTGCTTCCTCAAAGGTGGCTTGTGAATAACATCAGCCCCTACTGTTAAGCCTGGTGGCTGAAACTCAACTCACAATCAGCTGGGACCCAGTGATGCCCAGCCTTGTCCTGAGTTTCTGTCCTTGTTCTCCAATCAGATTCATAAAGCAAAGTCCCTAAAAAACATAAGGGTGATGATAAATCTCTCAAGGCCTTTGAATCTCCAAGGTCTACTTGGAGCATCAAAGAGAGAACATATTCCACTGCATGCAGACTAATCTCCGACCTCAGCCTCCCTCAGCCAGGGGTTCCCTGAGGAAACATAACACACTTATTTAAGTTGCCAGAAGGCTGAGAAGAAAATGCTTTTCACTGTGAATGGAGGTTCATGTTTTCCAGTCACCCAAAGGTCTGTATTGTCTGAATGAGGATTGGGAGCTCTGGGGATTCTGAGTTGGGATTGAGTCAGTGACCACCTGCACGACGGCCTCCTAGGGTCATGACAGCTGGGGCTCCCCACTGTACCTGGAACACAGAAGAAACAGCATGCAGTATTGCTTTCTTGCTGCTACAAGAAGGTAGGACTGCTGATAAATTCAGAACCAGACTTGAGGGGCAACAGGAAAGGAATTTCCATTCTGGTGCCTACTGATCTGAGAGCTGCCCAGCAGTGAATGCAATGGAGTTTTCTCTCATATTTCCCTTCTTGGAAGTCTCCTACTCTGAGAACCAGAATTTCTGGGTCCCTATTCTTCACTAAAGTACCTGCAGCTTTAGAGTGAGTCATACAACCCAGGGTTCAGTTTCCCACCTCTTGGATGAGGGAGATTGGTCTTGCTCCAGAACACTTGATCCAGGCTGAAGCTCATTGCCAATCTGTGGACAAGAGGCTCAAAGGTGCCTGTTGCTGAGGATGCTGAGGCTGCCTCTGGTGGGCAGAGGGCTGTAACGGTCTGGTGATGTTCTTGGGTCCTGGGAACAGAATTGGGAGTGGTAGACCACTTGGCACACAGCTGCTGTGACACCGACGACCTTAGAGGCCTTGCCCACTGGAACTTACCATCATTTAGGTTCTGTGGGATGAGATCAGGTACTTAAAAGTCAGAAGTGACCCATGGGGATGTTTGCAGATTCCTCAGCAGAAACCCAAATTAGGCTGATGAATCATCTCTGCTAAAAGACTCGGGGAACTAGATATGCCAGGACTCTTCAAAATGTTTTGTAGTATTTTAGATACTACTTAAAGTAGGTCCTCTTTTGGATGACCTGCCATTTGCTCTCTGGCTTGGGATGATACCCATAGTTAGAGTGGAATCAAAGGGCTCTGGGGGAGGTGGTCCCTCTCTCTGTGACTCAGTAGGAGTGAGTACAGCTCTCTCCCTTTCACATCTGGAGCAAGAATTCCAGCAGGAATGACGTGACCTCCAAGTTTAACCAGAAGACTCAGGTAAGTCTGGCCCTCAGGTAGGTGCTATTCTTTTCCCAGTGCTTCTTCCTTCCCTCCCATGTCCTGTGCAAGCTGCCCACCTCCTGGTTCCTAGGTTCTGAATTCCTCCTCCCTTCTCTTGCAAATATCCATGCAGTCCCACTTGTGACTTCCTCTCTACCCAGGTCCAATCCCTCACATGCAGATGGCACTACAGAAGGGAAAACCAAGGACGGGTCTGCCCAGATCATTCTTTCTAAAAATGCCCACATTCCTTCTGCTTCTAGACCCTGTCCTGAATCACTAACATCCCCAGCTAGATGACTTAGCTTAGCAGGGTAATGGAGATGCAGATGGCGGTGCGGCGAGGGCGGGGCTGTGGGGGTGGTGGTGGTCATGGCGGTAAGATTCTCAGGTGTGGGGGACGGTTTTCAGATGACAAGAGATGAGTTGGAGTAAGGAGCATGTGGTCCTCCAATCACTCATTCACTGGGGACCTTCCTGAATCTGCTATTTTGTACTCCTCAGGGTATCTCTAAGACAGAAATTTCAAAATGGATTTTCTATAAACTTACTACAAAACAATTTCAAACATAACAAATATAATAAAGAAGAATATCATAAAGGCTATATTTTATCATTTTGGCATGAATAAGTACAAAACTAACCTCTTAGTCCCACCAGTTGTAACTGACTGGAGACTATGCAACATCAAGGGGGTGGCCAGTTGAGTTCCCGGTGAAGACATTCTTGACTTGCATCAGTCTTTCTCTTCTCGCTATCTTCTCACATGTGGTGGTTGAAGGGAAGGAGGAAGAGGGAAAATAAGGGAGAAAAATAGAGAGAGGCTAATCCCATCATGAGGGACCACCATCAAAAACCCATGTTAACCTGGGTACCTCCCAAAAGCCCTACTTCCTAATACCATCACATTGGGAGTCAAGGGTGGACACAATTCAACCCATAGCAGCTACAAAGATCTGTTTTTAAAACAAGACAGACACTCATTTCATTCTCTCTTTTACTTCTTATTCATTTTTCCTGAAGTATTTTAGGGACAAGATGAACAATTCACAAAATGTACATAAATGAGCATTTGGGATTAAATAATGGGATGTTAAAAAAAATGCACTTTGTTCCCAATAAAATTAACATCTAATATCCAGTCCATGTACAAATTCCCCTGATGCTCAAAAAGCAGTTTTTACAGTTTATTGAAAGAATGTAGTCATCTGTTGCACTTGGTTGTTCTCCTTTAGGATGAAATAACTGCTCCTTTCCCAATTTTAATGACATTCATTTGTTCAAAAAGTGGGCGGTAGCAGGGTGGATTGTCTTACAGAGTGTCCCACTATTGGGTTTAGAGCAGGAGTCCACAATACCAGCACAGTGCATCAGGACCAGTACCAGTCCTTGTTATATTAGGAACCAGACCTCCACAGAAGGAGGTGAGCTGCAGGCCAGTGAGTGAGGCTTCTTCTGTATTATAGCCACTCCCAATCACTCTCTCATCACTCCCTAATTGACAGTCTAGCTTGTTTTCCTAGAACTGTTTGTAGTTACATAACGTATGCTTAATAGAAACAAAAATAACATATATATTGATGATTATTTTCCTTTATCAGCACTCAGAATGGTGAGTTGGTGCCATAGCAATCTATCACAGAGTAATAAGATGTTGCCTATTAACATTTGGACACATTTGGCCTGCTTAAAATTCAATATGAAAATATTGAGATCATGGGATCCAGCCTCATCCTTCATGGTAAATAAAAGGAGAAAAGGTGGAAACAGTGACAGATTTCTTCATCTTACCTTCCAAAACCACTGTGGATGGTGCCTGCAGCCATGAAATCAGAGGACGTTTGCTTCTTGGCAGGAAAGCTATGACAAACATAAACAATGCGTTGAGAAGCAGAAACATCATTCTGCCCAACAAACTGGTAGATTTTGGCCTTTTCATTTGGATTCTTAAACTTTCTGTCCAGTCCCCACTGGGCTTTGAAGTGCCTTAGCTTTCTGGTCCTTCACGATTCCCAAGATTATTTTGTGCATTTCTTTACCCAGTCCTGAAATCAGCCATCTCTTTAAGAATCCATGCATCGTTGGATAGGAAATGTATTTAGAAGATACATGATAGGCCTTAGAATAGTCACTGTTATCAAGTTGTCATTGCTTGTAGGCTTTCATTGGTCAGAGTAGGAAGTACACATTTTCTTAAAAAATAAAGTAAAAAGGAATATAATTAGTTGGTACAAACTATGGTTTCAGTTCAAGATTTAAGACAGTAGGGTTTGAATTAAACTTCTTTCTGTTACTTGTGAACCTCTTTTTCTAGCCACTGAAAGGCATACTTCAGAACATTAGTTTTAATTATTGTCTTTCTTTTACCTGTTAACATGCATATGATTCTGTCACAATAACAGAAGTTATAAGCAACAATTAGCTGTTGAATAAAGTTTCAGATTTCTTTCCTGTTTTTCTTTTTATTTTCTTTGGTTTTGTTTTGGATGGGCAGTATTTTTGTTTTTCCTTACAAGATATTCCACTCTGAATGTAGTCATAATTCTGAATTTTAAAGATACTTAAGTAATGTGTTGTTATGGGCAGCTAGTCACCAACTTGCTGCAATTAGATTTTATCAGTCTCTTTGTTCTCATTTGTTCAGTTCAGTTCAGTCCTTTCAGCTGTGTCCGTCTCTTTGCAACACCATGGATTGCAGCATGCCAGGCTTCCCAACATCACCAACTCTCGGAGCTTACTCAAGCTCATGTCCATCGTCTTGGTGATGCCATCAAACCATCTCATTCTGTCTTCCACTTCTCTTCCTGCCTTCAATCTTTCCTAACATCAGGGTCTTTTCAAATGGGTCAGTTGTTCCTATCAGGAGGGCAAATAATTGGAGCTTCAGCTTCAGCATCAGTCTTTCCAGTGAATATTCAGGACTGGTTGTTTTTTAGGATGGACTGCTTTGATTTCCTTGTAGTCCAAGGGACTCTCAAGAGTCTTCTCCAACACCATAGTTCAAAGGGTGCATATGTGTGTCATTTGTCAGTGATGTCACATTCCCCCTGTTGGGATTTAACCACCAGAACTGAATTTAAACAACATGCAAAAATGAGGATTAAGTCACAGTGCCCCATCTAAACACACCTGGCAAAAGGAGAGGCTCCTGTTGTATTCAGAAGACAGGCATGGATAGATCTCATGCAGGAATAGGCCCTGGAGGGTGGGCTGAGTCATTAAACACGATTATCTTTACTTTGGCTGCCACAGTAGTTTTGTCTTCTTTGGTTGGGAAGCCATTTCAAAATTATTTTCTGTATGTTTGGTTTGGCAGACAAAATTTTTCATAACAAAAACCCTATGGGGAAATTATATCAGATATATATCCATTTATCTTCAGCAGTTAAATTTGGTTGGTTTGTATGTCCCTGGTGATCTTTCTTTATAAATAGAAAGGAAACACACATGCTCAGTATGCATTCAGTCTCTTTGTAAATCAACCTACATAAATTAAATTTCTCTCTGTCCCCACTGCACTGCAAACTCTAGGCGAGAAATAAAAACCTGTAGAGACTGAAGGCTGTTTCCAGCACATCGCTGTGGAGATTTCATTCCCACTGTTTTTTCTTTGGAAAAAAATTAGTTGCTAACATTAAAATCAGCATATTGAAGATAAATATCAAAATATCTGATTCTCTTGAAAACATGGCCAACTGGCCTGCTTTCCAGCATGGGTAAAGTGGAGGAAAGGCTGCTCCCAGTGGCAAGGCCTGTGTGGCTCAGGGCTCAACATGGCCACCTAGTCCTAGTATCATATTTCCTGCTTCCTGGGACCATTACTTTGTGAGAACTAAACCGCTAGGTCTCGTAAGATGAAGATTACTTTGTCTTCATCAACATTGACTTTGAAGCCTTTAACCCAGAACCTAGCACACAGTTCTTCCTTGTACGTTTTTTGGATGATATAAAATATCTTGTGGTGCATCTGACATTTCTTCCAATATTGAAATCATGCAATCGAATTACTGCTCTGCCCTAAATCTTTGATGCAGCCTGGCATCATATGCACCCATGATATCTGCCATCAGACCCACTACCTAAAGCCAGTTGTATGACCCTGGGCAGTGCCTGAAGTCTTCACTTTGCCATTTGACAACTTATCCTCCTAGCAATCTCCTCTCCAATGAAGACAGCAATGCATATCTCATGAAGTGCCTAGGAAGATGGCATGAAACCAAGAATGTTGAGCATGGCCCTTAATATCCATTTTTATGATGTTCTTAGCAATATTTTCTCCAACTAGGCAAGGTTATCCATTTTCTGAGATGTCCATGCAGATCAGTATGATTTTCCAGCCAACCTTCAGGGAATAGAGTACAGTTCAATTCTCTGTATTATGCAAACCTTCAAAATCCACTCACCAAGGACACTGATGAAGATAAACATTTTATTGAGAACTTTGTGCTTTTTTTCAGATCTATTATTGGCCTAAAGGACTAAACTAGGGCATGTCAGAGCATATATATCACTAGGGGCTCCCAGTCACCACTACATGTTAAGAACCTGAACTTCCCTGAGTACTTGGAGCCAGGAAAGAAGCATGAAGTGGCTTGTGCTCCTTGACCTAGTGGCCTTCTCAGATTGCAGAGTTATATAAGTATGGAGACTGTAAGCCACATCATCTTCCTTTTTGTGATTTTTCTTTTCAACTGATTATTCTTCTACTCATCAGGTTTAGAACGGCTTGGAATATTTCCCTGACAATCTTAAAGTTCAGCCCTTAAATATTGATAAGTACCTTGCTATAGGAATTGTGGGACCCAAGGTTCTTGGTGTAGATTTGCATAGTTGCACAACTCTGGGGTCCAGTCATGCCATGACCTATTGAAACTGGAACTCCTTGCAATTGTTGAGTGCACAGTCAATGCAGATGTAGATGTGGTCCTGGGGAATAGCACTCTTCTAGGTTTTATTTAGCATGTTCTTTGTTCCCTCTCTACTTCCGTGTGTATATCTCTATGTCTGCATGTCTATATCACTTTCATTTATCTCTCCATCCCTTTGGAAGTCTCTGTGAGTGTATTTCTCTCTGTGGTGTTTTCTTTTAAATTTTCTTTTAATTTTCTACATTCCTGAACGTGTTCCAAATCTCCTAGATTATTCTTTTAACTCTCCTTCTCTTTCAACTTGGAGAAAGATGGGGAGAGCTATTTATACACTGTTTTATATCTGACAATCAGTGTGACCACAGCCATTCACAAGCCTCTTGCATTTCAAATTCCTCCCTTGTAAAAGAGGATAGGAATCCCCCTTCTACCTCCTTCCCTGAGCTTCTATGAGAAGGGTACAGTGGGGTGGCAACAGCAATGCTAGTGGTTGTCATGGTTGAGACTTCCTATTTATCAGGCACTTTATATCCATCACTTCCCTTATCCCCAAGATATCATATTTGAAGGGTTTGAATAATTTCATTCCACCATTATACTGAAGGGGAGACTGAGACCACACATGGTCATATGGCTTACCCAACATTACAGAGCAGAACCTTTATTCAAACCTATATTCAAGGTGTTGCCATGGAGTATGCATAAAATTCTTATAATAAGGTGACTCATAAAAATGAGTGGAAAGTACACAGTGCCATTACTAAGAAAATTATACCTTAACACTGACAGATAATTGTAGCATCCTTTTTGTTTTCTTTCTCAAAAGTTCAGTGAAAGAATATCTCTAAGGTATTCACACCCTAGGAACATCATGGATGTGAGTGTTTTGGGAGGATGGTGCTCCACAGTGCCACCTGATGCTCTAGCCTAGCACTGGGGCTCATCTGGAGATGCCACGTGGGATGTTGGGGTTGGGGCTCCTGCAGGAGGCAGAAACACTGGGCAAAAGGGGCCCCACACAGAGGAGAAGGCACTCTCATCCTCAACTGTTGGTTTTGGTGACTGGGCCCAGAAATTACCAGGTGGCAGGTAAACCTCTCTTTCTGTGTCAAAGATGTGTCATTAGTTTGAGGGAGATTGTTCCTTCTGAGCAGTAGGCAATGACGACCCACTACAGTACTCTTGCCTGGAAAAAACCCAAAACGGGGAGGCCTGGTAGGCTGCAGTCCATGGGGTTGCTAAGAGTCAGACACGACTGAGTGACTTCACTTTCATTTTTCACTTTCCTGAATTGGAGAAGGAAATGGCAACCACTCAAGTGTTCTTGCCTGGAGAATTCCAGGGACGGTGGAGCATGGTGGGTTGCTGTTTATTGGGTTGCACAGAATCGGACACGACTGAAGCGATTTAGCAGCAGCAGCAGCTCCTTCTGAACTAAGGGAGTCAACTAGTTACAGATGAAGAATGAACCATCTCTGATCAGAAGTTAGAACCAACTGCAAAACAATTGTGAATAACCAGGCAGAGGAATTCAGTTTCCACAGACGCAAGAACCACAGCAGGAAAAAGTTACTGAATCCATATTCCGTGTAAGGCCATAAGAATCTAACACAATGCTTACTGTTTTTAGATTAGAAAAAGGGCTTACTTGTCTTCAAGAATGCCCATGTCAGCCTGAGAGTTAGGCAAATAGTAAATACATGTCAAATGAAAGGGTCACTTGTGTGGTGTTGCTCGAATGCGGTCTGAGTTTAGAGTTAGTGCGTGGGGTTGATCAAGAAGGACCTCCTGGAGTAGGGGGTGTTAAGGCTGCGTTTGAAAAGACTACAGAATTTCTCAAATGAAGGCACCAGGACTTCCCTGGGTGTCCGAAGTTCCTGGAGGTCCAGTGGTTATGCCTCTGCGCTTCCAATGTCAGAGGTACCATTTCAACGCCTGGTCATAGAATCAATATCCTGCATTTAATGTAGCACAGGAAAAAAATAAATAAAATGCAAGCACCTCTGTGACAAAAAGGCTGTCAAGTTCACAGTGGTTGGAAAGTGATCTCAAGAGATATATGACATCCAGAGGGAGACATCAGTGTGGGAACAGAAGATAGCCAGGTCTGGACTAACCCACACCCTCCTTCTCCATGTAGATGCTTTACGTAAGTTCCAGGTTTTCTTTGACACAGGCTCATCTGACTTGTGTGTGCCCTCCCTCTTTTGCCCCCATCTAGCCTATTGTGAGTACAGACACCCCGTACCTGGACCATCCTTTACTTGCCCTGCTGCCCTGTTTCCACCCTTGGCACCTGATGACACTCATCTCTTGGGTCTGCAGCTACAAAAGTTAGGTTCAGACATTAAAAGTCTTCCACCTTCCGGCCCAGCAAAAAGACCTTCAGGATCACCTATGGATCTGGGAGCATGAATTGATTTCTTGCTTATGAAAACATTTGGGTAACGTGTAAAGAGAAGCTGAATCAGGACTAGCTATGGAGTGACCCCTGCTTGCAAAACAGATTCAGGACCATTTGGCAGGACACTTGCTAGCCTAACTCCCATAGACATTGGCCATCTTACCCACAGGTTCCTGTCCCTGGGGAGGCAGTGCCTGTGGTGACACAAGAGCAAACGGATTAGCTAACCCAGAGAGTGGCTTGAGGTGTGGACTTGCAGTTCCTCTGCCCATGAGCAGCTCACGATTCATTTGGCTGGGAGCAAGAAGACAGGAAAAAAGCATACACTTTTATCTTCACAGACTGTTCCAGCCATTTTCAGGTGATAATTTGTTTAATTCTGCAACAACCCCACAAAGCAGTTACTCTGATTAGCTCATGAGACATATGAGGAAACTGAGGTCCAGACCACAAGGGCCTTGCTGAGAGCATATATGTGGCAAACGGTGGAATTAGGCTGGCTTTTCAGGACTGAAGTTGCTGTGGTGTGTTTGGGGACAAGATAAAACTGATCTGGGTACCTTGGGGCCAGTCAAGGGCTTCAGGTATCCAGAATGGGAAACTGGAGGCCTGAGAAGTCAAGGGGCCTGATGAATGAGTTCTCACTCTATAGGACCCTCAGAGTCTAATAAATCTATGGCCTGCCTCCCCCAAAATACTTGAGTAGTTTGCCTCTCTCTCTTTCTCTCTCATACACACTCACAGAAATATACACATATCTCCAAAAGTGAATTCCCCAGGCAGTAATTTCATAGAACCCTGCAAGCAAGATTGTGTTTTTGTTTCGTCTTCTTGAACAGATGCAGAATCCACAGTACATTACGGAGGATACACTCCATTCTTGTCATTAAGTCACAGTGATGCCAAAGAGAAGGCTATCTTGTTCTCGATTGTTTTGTCCATAAGGTGGCAGGAATGCGACATGGCCTGACTCTTGGTTGCCCCACCTGGACAGAGGCCACGAGGCCAATCTGACTCACTCAGGTGGTGTTTTTCAGAGGGGCAAATGTTTTAAAATTCACAGTCTCTCTCAAACGGAACCCAAACTCCCCTTCCACCTTGCTCTAACCGTCTGTGGGCAACCAAAGACAGAGTCCAGCCTCAATTCTTCTCTAAGGATCTAATGGCAATGCACCCCAGCCCAGTCCTAGCCCCACTTCACGTATCTGTAAGTGGGAACACTCATCTCTCCCACAGATTGGAGACCTTGTAAGTACTGACCAGCCATTCAGTCTAAGTGTGGCAAATACGAGTTTGACGGCAAAAGATATGATGGCGTCTTGGGCTTGAACCATCCCAACATATCCTCTCTAGAACCATCTCCATATTTGACAAGCTGAAGAATGAAGGTGCCATTTCTGAGCCTGTTTTTGCCTTCTACTTGAGCAAGTAAGTCTGAGATGGACAATTCCTTCCGCCAAATTAACTGCAAGATATTTTCAGTTGCATACAAATTATAGAACACTTGATAAAGAAGTATCCAGAGAGTAATATAACCAAGGATAACTATGGCCCTAGGGCCCTACCTGGCTTCACCACTGGCTTTTATAAATAAAATTTTATTGGAACACAACCCTACTCCTGTGCTCAAGACGAGTAACTTGGTGTAGCTGGGTGAGTTATGAGGGAGGCTAATGGAAGGCAACAGGAAATAATTTGGAGGAAAAAGCAATATGATTTGCCTATGAGTTAGATAAGGAAGGAAGGAGGATGGTGGATATCTTTCCTTCCTCATTAGCATTTAAAACAGAGCCCAGGACCAGGTACCCCATTTGTGGAGCGAGTGAAAAATGAAAGTGTGGGACACAAAAGTGTGGGACGCCTTGTTCAAGAAATATTAGGCATTTCAATACAGGGAGAGCAGAGGTGGGGTCCCTTCTCAGTGTGGGGCCCTTTGGACAGTGGAGGTCACAGGCCAGTGGAGCCAACTCTGGGTGACCTGAACCCACACCGTTAGAACTCCCAGGCCTTGATTTTCCTGAAAAATGACAAGATGGACAATGGGAAGGCCAAATACTTCAGCACCATGTCCTCTGAGGTTGTCTGAGCACTCAGGTTGCTGGAGGTCCAGGGCATCTTTCAAAGACATAGTGGGTGGAGCTCAGACAAGTGATTCAGCTTCTAACCTCCTCTGTGCCACTTATGAGACAGTAACAGACCTCAGTCTAGAGCTCTATCTCTCCTAGACGCTATTTATGCACCTGTATATGGGGACCTTATTAGGGCCTTGATGGGTAGAAAAGCACATCTCTCAAATAGGGCTGTTGTTACTGTCCTCCAAGGATTCCCCCCTCAGTTCTCTCTACAGAGATGAGTGGGAGGGGAGTGTGGTGATGTTTGGTGGCTTGGACCACCGCTACTACAAGGGAGAGCTCAGCTGGGTACCATTGATCCAAGAGGGTGACTAGATTTTACGCATGGACCAGTAAGCCTCTCCCTCTGAGGGTCAGCCCAAGCGATGGTCCCACTACTCTACGTGGACACAGGCAGACACACACCAATGCATTCTCAGACAGTCACACAGACATATACCACCTTCTACGACAGAGACAGACACACAGACACGTGGAAACACACAAGCAGACACATATAAACATATACATTAACACATAAAAACATGCATAGCTAGTCAGAGAAACACAAGCACACACAGAGACAGGTGCAAACACACATACAGACAAACACACAAGCACATAGATACACAAACAACCCATGCGTTCATAATCCCCATGAGTTTAAAAGTCCCCACGGTCCTAAAAGTTACCAGAGAGGTCTGTGTAGCTCGTAGATGGCTACACCCACTGCCCTTTCAGATGGGGAGCATGGTTAGAGAACTCTACCGTGTGGTGAACAGAGGATCAGGGAGAATATCTCCAGCCAGAACAGAGTTATGATAAGAATACCGACTATCCATGGCTACCTAGGACATAGGAAATTCTCAGTACAGAAAAATGTTAGTTAAAAAACAGAGACAGTCCTGAGAAAATGGGGAAAATTTGTCTTCTTAGGGAGCAGCTACCCAGCAGTGGAGAGACGTTGGCTGCAGTCTTAAGATGTCAAAGCAACTGAAAGAAAAACATGCCAAGTTCTTGGGCACACAGTGGGGCAGCGGCTATTAAAGAGAATCAGGAAGGTGGGATCCAGGAGTGACCTGAGGACAAGAGGCATAATTGATAGGCTTCTGTGGGATACCCTCAGATAAAAGCTGACCTCTCCTTTGGAGTTTGTGTGGGCTAGTCATGTATTTCCTGGGCAGGGTCTCAGCGTCTGAGCTGGTTGTAGGAGCAGTGCTGGGAGACACCCTCTCTCAGAGGAGCCCCTCTCTCCCCCTACTATGAGAATCTGCTGCCCCTGCGAATCTCTATCTTCACTCTGTGTGCAACCCTTTATTTGTTCCCCACAAGATACAGCTCTCTGGAGGTTTCTTATTGTTTTCTAAGTCTTCATTCACTCATTGAACAGACAAGCTTTGGACAACCACTGTGTGCAAGGCACTTTAGGGAGGCAAGGAGAATAAAACTCGCCCTCACATCTAAGAAGGTAGATGTACATGAAGTGACTTGCCCACATAATGAATTTTGACTTTGGTCCATGCTAGACATGAAGAAGAGAAGGCACTGGCAACCCACTAAAAGGCGGAGCCTGGTGGGCTGCCATCTATGGGGTCGCACAGAGTCGGACACGACTGAAGCGACTTAGCAGCAGCAGCAGCAGCAGATATGAGGAAGTGTCTACAGAGACTATCAAGGAAGGAGACTGATCAACACTGGGGGGAAAATTTCCCTGAAACCATGACAATTAAGCTGGAATCTGGAAGATGAGAGGAAATTTGCTAGTCAAAGTGGAGGGGACTCCTATAGGAAGGAAGACCAGCCTGTGTCAAGGTGCAAAAGAGCCTGGAGTATTCAAGTACTGCATTCAAGAGTGTCAAGGAAGGTGCCGTGTCGGGAGCAAAGTAAATGATGGCAGGAGACAAATGGCTGTTTAGGAGACAGTCAGGAAGGGGGCAGCTCTGGGGAAACAGTGTGACCTTGATCCCTGCTTTGTCACACTGTCTCTCAGCATCTCCAAGAAATGAAAGGTTATTGCTTGTTCTGGCGGCTGTGAAGCCTTTGTGGATACTGTGATATCACTGTTCCTTGGCCCAAGAACACTGGTCAAAAACATCCAGAAACTCATCAGAGCCACACCACGGGGTTCCTTGGTAAAGGATCATGCCGCAGGGTCACCTCCAGTCTCCAAGCACAAAAAGGATCCCCAGGTCTCCCTCTCTCTCTAACAGCACTACGTTTCATGTTTTCAGTCAATACCCTGGCCTCTATTATCCTCACCATCAATGGTATCAACTACCCATTCCCAGTTCAAGCCTACAACCTCAAGGTGAGGGGAGAAGCCTGAGGGGTGGTTCTCAAAGAGGAACTTGAAACAACACTTGGCCTGCTGCTGGGAGAAGGCCGCCCTCTGCTGGCCATGTCTCACTATTGCAGATGCTGCTGAACCCTTTGGCTGGGCCACAGCCTCCCACAACATGAACCACTTGAGAGTAAAGGGCCGTCTGGGACACTGATCATCCTGAAATAAACGTGGAGACACCACGCCATGCTGGCATGGTGGGAGTCACAAGGAGAGGGGAACACTCAGGTCCTCAGTGTTCAAAGAGCTTCAGTTCAATCTGAACCCTCAGATGGATGAACATGGAAAGTCAGCTCTAGCAGTCCCTGAATAAGTCATGTGACAAGGAGAATGGCTGGGGACAGTCCTAGTGTGCTGTCCCACCATAGAGATTAGCAGTCTCCCTTCCCTACTCGCAGTTTTCCTGGTTTGGATGATAAATTACAAGGTCACCCTAGTTCTCGGATGCATCTTCCAATAGCTCTGGCCGGGTGCCCCCTTTGTGAGTCACACTACCCAACCCCTCTGTGAGGAGGATGGATGCTAATGTGAATAAAAGGTTCACAGTGACTGCTCAGCCCAGGTACAGGGTGGAGGCCTCATGTCAGCTCCCTAGGGGCGTTCAGAGCTGACTGATGGGCTCAAAGAATACTATGAGGAAGGGACGGAATTTCAGGAATTCTAAAACTGTAAACTCATGGAGCCATATGGAGGGTTGCTTGGTTCTAGGCAAAAGTGCACTGGATTCTAAGCAAATGGCATCCCAAGATGCTCTGCATTGGGCCACTGGGGACTTTCTTTGTGTGATGAGGGCTATAGACTGACCGGTGGGGATAGGGAACAAGAATATGTTGCCCACCCAAGCCGGAAGTGGCCAAGGAAGGTGAGTACCAGCCGAAGGAGGATTCCCAGAGTTCCTAAGTCTTCAAGAACGTGTTGTGGGGACTGCTGTATATAAGGTGGATAACCAACAACAAGTTACTGTGTAGCACAGGGAACTCCACTTAATTATATGACAACTTGGATGGGAGGGGTATTTTGGGGACCAGAATACATGGATGAATATGGTTGAGTCCGTTTACACTCCATCTGAAACTCAGAATATTGTTAATCAGCTATATTCCAATACAATATAATAAAGTATGGATTGTGTGGATGCAGGAGGAGAGAACCAGCATTCTCTGAAGAGAAAACAAGGAGCAGGAGTCAGAAGTAAAGGAACAGGGAGGGAGGAGAACTATGGACACTCTTTCTCTTTTCTAAAAATTTTATTGAAGTGTGGCTAATCTTCAGCGTCGCGTTAAGTTCTGATGCACAGTAATGTGACTCTGTTATACACATATGGAAATATATATTCTTTTCTTATTCTTTTTCATGTGGTTTCTGACTGGATAGTTAATATACTTCCTATAGTCTACAGTAGGACTTTGTTGTTTATCATTCCTCTGTATCCCCAACTCCCAGTCCTTCACTCCCCTACACCCTTCCTCATGGCAACCTCATGTCTTGGCTCTTTTTGGTTGTGGATGAACTCTCATATGCCCTGCTAAGGAGAAACTCCCTTGATACTTACCAAAAGAGGGAAATAAATCAAGAATTGTGCTAGGTCTAGATATTTGTGGGAGTATCTTATAGGGGCTCAGGCTGAGTGGTGTGTGTCTCTGACTCACCAAAGATTCTAGAGGCCACTGCTATATCACCTTTAAAGAGAACACAGTGAGGACATCTAGAGAGACCTGGATCCTGGGTGACATCTTCCTGAGACTGTATTTCTCAGTCTTTGATGGAGGAAATGAAAAGATTGGCCTGGCACAGGCAGTATAAATGCTTGGTGTGGCTCACGAATCAGTAAGGGTGCTCCGATCAAACATTAAATCTCACTTAGGGTACTCCTGCCCAGGATGCTGGTGAACTGTATTTGCTGGTCTGCACACCCTATTCTCAGTAAAGAATAAAGGGTTTCACTCGTAATGCTGCTGAAACAAACAGGTGCCTCCGTTTGTGTCTGGGAGGGGTACAATGATTGGGAAGGATCTAGAACAAAGTCTGAATCACAGTTGAGAGGAGCCCACCTCCAACTGGCTTCAAGGAAAGGGGAGATTCTCTGAAATGATTCTGCAAATCCAGAACACAAGACTCAGAGCAAATACAAAGATCTCAGTGACCGAACCGAAGAAATTAGAAGTCATCAGTTCTCTATTTCACACCCTCACTCTTTCATTCCCTCTTCTTTGATGGTCTGAGCCTGACAACTTTCTTCCCAAAGATTCTACAACTAGTTAGGGAGTCCAAACTACCTGCCTCAGGTTTTTATATCCTGAAGACATCTCCAATAAGGAAAGAAAAGATTGAAGACATCAGAGTTCAAGAGTGTTCTCTAAATGACCCACCTCAGATCACATGTGCAGTCCTAGATCAGCCATCCTGGCAGGGCCATGGGGTCCTATGACTGGCTTTACATGCTCTTGGGGTCTGACCCCGCAGCACACATGATTGTCAATTCCCTCCAGAACTACATGACTGAAGCTGGGGAGAGGAGGCCCAAAGAAAGTGACTGGGAGATGGTCTAGGACATGAAAGAGTTTGTGATGACCCACCGACTCCACCATCTCCTCATTCAGAGGAATTATAAGGGGTAATGAAATAGTCTCTCTTTGTCCCATCTCAATGATCTTATCACTGGGCTTCTCCTCCAGGGGAGTTTGGGTGAGGTACTTCATGCAGAGCAGATTCCCTTTTATCCCACACCCAGTCACCAGCTCTCTGCCACGTATGCCTGCTCTGTCCTTTCCAGTCCTACTTGGTAAGTGATGGCCCCAGTAGATCCCTGAGCCATCCCCCTCCTCCAGGGCCAAGAATGCCCCTTCCTTGGCCTCCAATGCTGCTGGGGAGAATGCAACGGATGTATCAGGAGACCCAGGGAACACAGAGCCTTCAGCCTTCCTGAGCTTCTCCATGGGTGGGGCTATAAACTGTTTGCTTGGAGCTGCCATGGATAGGCACCTTTGCAGTGGAAGCATCCGTTCTTTCCACTTAGATGCCCTCAGTAGTTGCCTCAGCTGAGATAGCAGGGGTCAGAGGTTGATTTCCTTTCAGATTGACTGGTTTGATCTCCTTGTTGTATAAGGGACTCTCAAGTATTTTCTCAAGCACCGCAGTTCAAAAGCTCAATTCTTCGGCATTCACCCTTTCTTATGGTCTAGATTGCACATCTGTACCTGATTACTGGAAAAACCATAGCTTTGACACTACAGACCTCTATAGCAAAGTGTGTCTCTGCTTTTTAATACTCTGTGCAGATTTTTCATAGCCTTTCTTCCTTCAAGGAGCAAGTGTGTTTTTATTTTGTGGCTGCAGTCAAGGTTCATAGTGATTTTTGAGCCCAAGAAAATAAAATCTGCCACTGTTTCCACTTTTCCATCATCTATATGCCATGAAGTGGTGGGACTGGATGCCATGAATGTTGAGTATCTTTTTGTGAATAGTTTTTTGAATGTTGAGCTTAAGCTAGTTTTTTCATCTCCTCACCTCATCATGAGGCTCTTCAGTTTTTCTTTGCTTTCCGCAATTAGAGCAGTGTCATCTTCATATCTGTGGATGTTGATACTTCTCCCGGCAATCTTGATTCCAGCTTGGGTTTATCCAGAACAGCATATTGAATGATGTTTCTTACATATAGGTTAAATAACCAGAGTGAAAGTGTATACCTTGTCATGCTCCTGTCCCAATTTTAAATCTTTCAGTTGTTCCATGTCTGAATCTAATTGCTGCTTTTTGACCTACATACAGACTTGTTAGGAGAAAGGTAAGGTGATCTGGTACTCCCATTTCCTTAAGAATTTTCTACAGTTTGTTGTGGTCCACACAGTGAAAGGCTTTAGCATAGTCAGTGAAGCAGATGGAAAGTTTTTTTCTGGGATTCCCTTGCTTTCTCTATGATCCAATGAATGTTGGCAATTTGATCTCTGGTTGCTCAAACCAGTTTGCATATCTAGGAGTTCTCAGTTCATGTACTGTTGAAATTTAGCTTGAAGAATATTGAGCATTACCTTGCTAGAAAGTAAGATGAGCACAATGGCATGATAGTGAAAGATTGTTGTTGAATCATGACGCCGGGATTCTTGGCCCCCGGAGGAGAAGAATTCAATCAGGGGCCAGAGACGAGGCTTGATCACTGACAGCTTTTGTGTAATAAAGTTTTATAAAAGTATAAAGGAGATAGGGAAAGCTTCTGACATAGGCATCAAAAGGGGGCAGATAGAGTACCCGCTTGTTAGTGTTAGCAATGAGTTTATATACTTTCCAATGAATCCAAAGAATGTCTGGAGGTTGTAAAGGCCTCACCAGACCTACTCCTATAATTCACATTTTAAGATAACAGAATTAGCCAGAAGGTTTAATCCAGAGACTGTCCTCAGGCAGAATACATTATTGTTATATAATCCTAAGGAATGTAGAGAAGGAAAAAAAGTTTGTTCTTTCTTCCTCCTTGAGAATTCCAGACCCTTTTCTCCTTGGGGACACCTAGATTTCTTATCAACCTGCCTAGGAAATGACTCTCTCATTCCCCCCTTTTCTTTTAGGAGAATTATGTTGCCTAGGGAAAAGGGGCATCGTTCTCATTCCATAACTGCTTCCGAGCTGAGAAGGGGCATTGTCCCTAAACTGGCGAGGCAACATATTCTCCTAATCCTCATATGGAGGATATCTGATCCAGGGGCCCCAAATAGTAGTTGGAGGAAGGTGCAGCAGTAGCAGGAGTTTGAGCAACCATTTGTAACTTAAAAGCTTTCATGCAGCTAGAAACAAATCCAGTTACACAGTTACAGATGTAAGGCAACATAGTCAAAATTGAAAGTCACATTATATTCATAGTTAAAGTGTAAAATGTTGCACCATTCCATTTTAGAGTTGGTAGATGTCATCAGATGAAGAAGAGGCATCGCATGTGATTGTTGTCGAAGGTATTCACAGACTTGGAGAAAGGCCTTTCCTTGAAGTGGAGATGTCCACCACAGGAAGCCTTCCACTGATGAAGAGAATCTTTATAACCTCCTTAGCCTGTTCACTACGACAGAGAAAAGCCTCAGTCCATTCGGTAAAAGTATCTACCCAAACTTGTGAGCAAAAATATCCATTAGCTTTTGGCACGTGAGTAAAATAAAGTTCCCAGTCCTCTCCAGGATACATCCAGATGGGGAAGAGATTTTGCTTCCAAAACCAGTTCAGTACTCACCACGGCATAACCTGCTTTATGCTTTCCATCCCGAACGGAAGAACTGCCATCTCTAAATATTTCCATGTCAGGATTGTCTAATGGGGTATCCATTAGATCTTCCTGAGCTGCATAAAGTTAGGAATTGAGAACAATCGTGATCAGGTGTTTCATTTTCCTTCTCAGGAAGGAAAGTGGCAGGATTTAAATTTCCACAGACTTTAAGCTTAGTGACTGGTCCTTCTAACAACAATGCCTAGTATTTAAGAAGCCTACTGTCTGTCATCCAAATATTAACCTTAGAATTTAAGATCCCACTCACATCATGAGAAGTCAGTACAGTAAGGTTTCATCCAATAATTATTTTTAATGCTTCAGGTGCTAATAAAGCCACTGCCCCAATTACTTTTAGGCAGTGGGGCCACCCACATGAAATTACATCTAATTCTATGCTTAGATAAGCAATAGGTTGCTGGTGAGGCCCTCGGGGTTGTGTCAAAACTCCCAAGGCCATACCTTTTCTTTCAGTGACAAACGAATTAAATTCTGACCCTGTGGGCAAGCTCAGAGCTGGAGCTTGCAGGAGAGCAGTCTGAAGAACCTTAAAAGCCTTTTGAATTTCTGGAGACCAAACCAGTTTGTTAGTTTGGGCCTGCTGAGTTTCAGTTATAATTTTATATAAAGGCCAGGCAAGTTCCCCACAACCCAGAATCCAAATGTGACAGTAACCTATGATTCCCCAAAATCCTCTCAATCGTCTTAAAGTCATAGGTAGGGGATGATTTAGTATAGATTTACTTCTCTCAGGGCCTATGACCCTAGTCCCTTCTGATATGATTAGGCCCAGATAGCTAATCAACTATTGACACAGCTGAGCCTTTTCTCTTGCTGCCTTGTAACCACAGCCTGCCAGAAAGTTTAAGAAATCTTCTGAGGCTCGCCAACAAGCTTCCTCTGTCTCAGCACAGAGCAAAATATCATCTACATATTGTAACACCAGCGTTTCAGAGCTATTAATGTTTTGTAGATCCCGTGACAAACTTTGTCCAAATAAGTGAGGACTGTCACGAAATCCCTGGGGCAAAACTGTCCAAGTTAATTGAGAAGCTGGCTGCGTAGGGTCTTCAAAGGCAAATAGAAATTGACTTTCCTCCGCCAAAGGCACTGAATAGAAGGCATCTTTTAAATCAATTACTGAGAAATATTTGGCTCGTTCAGGAATTTCAGACAATAGAGTATAAGGATTAGGCACCATGGGGTGTAAAGGAACTACAGCCTCATTTATTATATGTAAATCTTGAACTAGTCTCCATTTACCATTTGATTTCTTTATACCCAAAACAGGAGTGTTGCAAGGACTGTTACAGGGAATTAATAGTCCCTGCTCCTTTAAATTTTCAATGATGGGTTTTAACCCTTCCTTAACCTCAGGTTTCAGAGGATACTGCTTTTTATGTGGAAATAAGTGTGGGTCTTTGAGCTTGACAACTACAGGAATAGCATTTTGTGCTTGACCCACAGATTTTCCATCAGCCCATACTCTAGGATTTACATTTTGTTCAACTAGAGGGAGAGAAAGGGAGGGCTCCATATTCATAAAAACAGAGGCATGGACCTTGCTCAGTATATCCCTCCCCAAAAGGGGTGAGGGAGATTCTGGCACGATCAGAAACTCGTGTGAAAATAGCACAGAATCCCAGTTGCAAGATAAAGAATAACTGAAATAATACCTTTTGACTCATCCAGACAGTCCCATTATGGAAACGGGTTGGGAAGAAAGTGGGCCAGGGGCTTCAGTAAGCACAAAGTAAGTTGCCCCAGTATCTAAAAGAAAATCGATGGGGGGTTCCTCAGGTGTAATTAGGATGGGAGCTTGTGTGGGGACCCCCGGGCACCTTCAGTCATGATTGTCTCAAGAGTCTGACCCCAGAGACCTACACCTCTAAGGGCAGTCTCTCTTCCAGTGTGGTCCTTTGCAGACCAGATATGGAGCCTGTGGCAGCTTAGATGCCTGAGGGCAATCCCACTTGAGATGCCCCTCCTTTCCGCAGTAATAGCAAGCCCATCCCTTTTCACCTGGGTCCCTCTGGGCATTTTTCTCCAGCTGTTTAAGAATGTTTTTCATAGCCATTGTGAAGGCTTCCGCCTTTTCCTTGGTCTTTTTTTTTTTTTTCCGCCTTTCTTTCTTTTCCTCATATTCCCTATAATGGACCGTCTGAACCAGTTGTAACAGTATCTAAAGACTGATTTGGTCCATACGCCCGTTTTTGTAGCTTAAGGCAGATATCTGGAGCTGACTGAGTGAGAAATCTAACTTTTAAGATCACTTTTCCTTCTTCACTTTCGGGATCAATTTCAGTGAATCTATCTAGGAATTTACCAGGAGCTTTCTTCTCCTCCTGTTCTATGTCTGCCAATTTGCTACAGTGTAAAGGCTTAGAACCCGCCTGCCTGAGTCCTTCAAGAATACATCTGACAAAATGGCTCTGATCCCATCTTCCTTTAGCTGTGTTGTAGTCCCAGTCTGGTTCTATAGTTGGGACGGCCTGATTCCCAGTGGGGAGGGCCACTATCTCGTCCTTCCTCTTCCCTACTGATTCATTACCAAGCCATTCATCTCCGTAAGCAACTGCTTTTCCCAAAACTCGAGTCTTTGTGTCAGGAGTCAGCATTTGTCCCAAGATATACGTCACACCCTTCCAAGTAAGGTCATAAAGCAGAGTAACACCTTTAAAAGCTCTAATATATTTTTCTGGGTCCTCTAAATAGTCTCCCAGATCTTCCTTGATTCTTTGTATTTCTGGATAAGAAAAAGGCTTATTAACTCTCATAGACTGATTATTTCTCCCGGTGGGTATTTCATGAAGAGGCAACAGCTTGTGTATCTGTTCCTTAGTCTCTCTGGCTGCTCTGCACATATGATCCCATGGGTAGACTGGAGAAATCTATCTTTCTTTTTATTTTTCTCTTTGTCTCCTGTCCTCCATCTCATCTCTAACTTCGATGGTCTGAGTTTCTACTGAAGCCAGAGTAGTCTGAGGTCGTACTGAGACGAGTTGTTTGGACCCCCAAGTGTGCAGTTTGAATCTCAGTTTGGATTTCCACTGAGACAAAAGCAACCCTTCTAAGGGGGGGGGGGGGGGGCGGTTCCCTGGTTTTCACTTTGCTCAGCTTGGAGCCCCGAGTACAGGGGTAAAGTGGGAGGACAAAAGGGAGCTGAAGGTTTCACACCCAAATCTATACCCTTAGGAGATAAGTCTGGCATATTTCCCAGAGAGAAAAAGGGCAACACATATGCTACTTCTACCCACTTCCCTTGTTCCTTACAGAACCGGTCTAATTGTAAAACAGTATTATACTTAAGAGACCCTCCAACTGGCCACAGTTCACCATCCTCCAATGGATACTGTGGCCATGCAGTATCACACAGGAAGACCAGGTGTGTCTTCTTTAAGCCCTGGGAATCAAATCTATCCCAGTTTTTCAGGATACAGTTCAAAGGAGTGAGGCTGGAATTGTTAGCTCCCATCTGTAAGAGAGAAAAAAGGCAACTAGGGCCATTTTTCTACCGGAGGCGTCCCTCCCTGCTCTAGATGGGGGTGTAGACAGACTTTACACCAAAAGCTTTTCCTTCCTGGTTGGACTTAGTCTGTCCCTTACTGACGCAGGCGCCGTCTCGACCCTCTCGGTTCTACCACCAAGACAGGGTGGGGATGTACCAGGGGTAGACCTGATAGCATCTCTACCTGACGTCCAGCTCTTCACCTTTAACCTTGCTTGCCTCTGATGCCACAAAGGATGTAATCAGAGTAATCTTCCTGAATGCATCCCAAGCATGACCGCTGGGGGAAACATTCATCACCTGAGTGCCTGTGCATGACCCTGAGTATATTCCTGACCACAATAAGACTGATATGAACATAATGCTGGGATGTTCTTTTCAAGCATCACCATACCAGTATAAGAGCCTTCTCTGGTCCACTAAGAGACAGTGTTACCAAAGGAATAAAAACCCATTGCAGTCCCAATCTGAGTAACCTTTAACCTCCGAGATGTTCTTGGGGCTAAAGCTCCATCTAGCTTCCAGACTTTTGATTCCTAGTGAGGCTAGGCGCTTTCTTGACTACCAATCCAAGTTTGCCACAGTAACAGTATAGATCACAAGTCCCTGGAAAGTCTATGATCCAATAGATTAGGTTCAGTAAGGAGTTATGAAATGGTCAAAGAGACCAAAAAGTTTGACCGAGAAAGGAGAGTTCGGTCCACACACTTTGCCCATTTCTGGTCGGTTCCCAAAGGAGACATTGGGTGCCTCTTGGCATTGGCAGGTCGGTAGAAACCCCTGACAGGTTCCTGCCATAAGCCGTATGAGATCACTGTGGAACCGCAGAGCAGGGCTCCTCATTTGCTTCGCGCAGGGCATGTCATTCATTCACACAAGCACACTGTAGAGTTAGTAAAGCACAGCAGAAAATGTATTCGCTAAGAGAACAAAGAACCAGAGCTCCAAGCATCCTTACCTTGTCCTGAAGGATCCCGGACGGGCCCCCAAGATGAAAGATTGTTGGTGAATCACGACGCCAGGATTCTTGTCCCCGGAGGTGAAGAATTCAATCTGGGGCCAGAGACAAGGCTTGATCGCTCAGAGCTTTTGTGTAATAAAGTTTTATTAAAGTATAAAGGAGATAGAGAAAGCTTCTGACATAGGCATCAGAAGGGGGCAGAAAGAGTACAGGCTTGTTAGTGTTAGCAATGAGTTTATACACTCTCCAGTGAATCCAAAGGATGTCTGGAGATTGTAAAGACCTCACCAGACCTACTCTCATAATTTACATTTTAAGATAATAGAATTAGATAGAAGGTTTAATCCAGAGACTGTCCTCAGGCAGAATACATTATTGTTATATAATCCTAAAGAATGTAGAGAAGGAAAAAAAGTTTGTCCTTTCTTATTCCTTGAGAATTCCAGACTCTTCTCTCCTTGGGGACCCCTAGACTTCTTATCAACCTGCCTAGGAAACGACTCTCTCAATAGGTTGAACATTCTTTGGAATTTCCTTTCTTTTGGATTGGAATGAAACTGACCTTTTCCAGCACTGTGGTCACTGATGAGCTTTCCAAATTTGCTGACATTGAGTGCAGCACATTTACAGCCTCATTCTTTAGGAACTTTAAACAGCTCAGCTGGAATTTCATCACCTTCCTTAACATTTCTTGTAGTGATGCATCCTCAAGCCCACTTGACGTCATACTCCATTATCTGGCTTTATGTGAATGACCCAGCAACATCCCTATCCTGGTCATTGTGACCATTTTTGTATAGTTTTTCTGTGCATTCTTGTCACCTCTTCTCATCTCATCTGCTTCTGTTAGGTCTTTGACTTTTCTGTCCTTTATTGTGCCCCAATTTGCATGAAGTGTTCCCCTGGTATCTCCACTTTTCTTGAAGAGATCTATTCTCTTTACTATTCTATTGTTTTCCTCTAATTCTTGCACTATTCACTTATGAAGACTTTCTTATCTCTCCTTGCTTTTCTCTGAAAGTCTGCATTCCATTGGGTATATCTTTCTCTTTCTCCTTTGCCTTTCACTTCTCTTATTTTCTCAGCTATTTTTAAGGCCTCCTCAGGCAACCACTTTGCCTTCTCACATTTGTTTTTCTTGAGGATGGTTTTGATGACCACCTCCCATGAAATGTTACAAACCTCCATCCGTAGTTCTTCAGGCTAACAGACCTCATCCCTTGAATGTATTTCTCATCCCTTCTATATAATCATAAGGGATTTGATTTAGGTCATAGCTCAATGCTCTAATGGTTTTCCTTACTTTCTTCAATTTAAACATGAATAATGTTTGCTTCTGCCTAAGCATTGCTTCCAGATCACCAACCACAACTCCCAGTGGGAGTGGAGCAAAAACACACAATTTGAGGACTGTTACCCTGGGTTTGTGCTTTGCTTTTCACATGCTTAGCTGTGTGAGCTTGATCAAGTCTCTTAACCTCAGTTTTCTCAGCTGGAAAATGGGCACATGATGATAATTTCACCTTCTAGATTGCATGTGTGCCTGCAAAGAGCAAGTGGACCTGAGAGGGCTTTTTCGGTTCCTAAATATGAAACAAATATGAATTATTCCACCACCTGGGGAGAAGGAAATCTTCTGTTTAGAGGTTATGGCTGCCATCCACAAGGCTAAATTTTGATTCAAGCCGAATGACATTTATTTCTGAACCCTGACCCAGAACTCTGACTGAGCCTATGCTTCTGTTTTCTAGGCTCACATAAAAGCTAATGATTATTGTCTCAGATTACTCCCTTCCTCAGCCTTACCAGTCTGCCTTTCCTTATCAACTGCGTCTCCCCTGAAATCACACTGCAAGGAAAGTTGTAAAAGCTCTTGGTCTCTTATCAGTTCCCCACATCTCCAGCATAGGAACAAGTAGCTGATATGGCTACTTTTCATAGCAACAACTATGGTAACCTGTACAATCCAATCTCAGCCTGTTAAGTGAATCTTTCCCCATTTGGCCCCTCATGTTTAAATTACCTATAGTTGTCTTAGTAATCATCCTATGCTTGCTGTTTAATGTCAAAATATGTGTGGACCTGATGTAGTTTTCTTTCCCAAGCATAATTCCAACTATGCAGTTAAGTAACCAAACAGTAAGTCATCTAACTACCCACAGAAATTGACAAAAGCAAACCCCCCATCATGCATTTATTGCTTGCTCCAAAACACCATTGAACTGATCTACTAAAACAATGTGATACATTGGCATGTACATGCCAGAAGGGACACTTTTTGTCTGGATTATTTCTCCACCTAGTGCAGAATGTCTACCATAAGCCTGGCCTTCCAGCAAGTGGTCACCTAATTTTTCAGACTCAGCCCACTCCAGATTCCTTCCACATGCCTCAGTAAAATCTAGAGAACAGACTCAATCAAAGTTTTCACTCCTGCAAAAAGCAAGTTTGTTTGTTTTGTTTTGTTAAGAAAAAAATATTTGGTAACATATTCAAAATCTTGTGCTCCTTGTCTTGGATTCAAGCACCTGCACCAGAGGATGGGAAGCCTCCCCTTCCACCTAAATCTTTCACCACTCCCACCAGGGCCACAGGCTTGACTGGACCCCAAAGACTTCTGCCTGCTCCCTGATGTCCTCTGTACATTAGTTCAGTTCAGTCTCTCAGTCATGTCCAACTATTTTCTATATCATGGGATGCAGTATGCCAGGTTTCCCTGTCCATCACCAACTCCCGGAGCTTGCTCAGACTCATGTTCATCAGGTCGGTGATGCCACCCAACAATTTCATCTTCTGTCTTCCCGATTTGCCTTCTGCCTTTAATCTTTCCCTGCATCAGGGTCTTTTCTCATGAGTCAGTTCTTCCCATCAATTGGCCAAAGTATTGGAGGTTCAGCTTCAGAATCAGTCCTTCCAGTGAATATTCAGGACTTATTTCCTTTAGCATGGACTGGTTGAATCTCCTTGCAGTCCATGGAACTCTCAAGAGTCTTATCCAACACCACATTTTAAAAGCATCAATTCTTTGGAACCCAGCTTTATTATGGTCCAACTTTCACATCCACTCATGATTTCTGGTAAAACCATAGCTTTGACTATACAGACATTTGCTAGTAATGTAATGTCTCTGCTTTTTAGTATCCTGTATGGCTTTTCATAGCTTTTCTTCCAAGGAGCTAGCGTCTTTTTTTTTTTTTTTTTCAAAACTGTGGGCACTATCTACAGTGATTTTGGAGCCAAGGAAAATAAAGCCTGTCACTGTTTTCATTGTTTTTCCAGGTATTGCCACGAAGTGATGGAACTGGATGCTATGATTTTCATTTTTTGATCTGTACATACCACATCAAGACCATCCCAAAGGAAAATAAATGCAAAAAGGCAAAATGGTTGCCTGAGGAGGCCTTACAAATAACTTAGAAACGAAGAGAAGCAAAAGGCAAAGGGCGAAAGAAAGAAGTACCCATCTGAATGCAGAGTTCCAAAGAATATCAAGAAGATATTTTTTAAAAGCCTTTCTAAGTGATCAGTGAAAGAAATAAAGGAAAACATTAGAATGGTAAAAAACAGAGATCTCTTCAAAAAAATTAGAGATAGGAAGGGAATGTTTCACGCAAAAATGGGCACAATAAAAGAGAGTCAAGGGATGGACCTAACAGAAGCAGAATAGATTAAGAAGAGGTTGAAAGAATACATAGAAGAACTGCACAAAAAGATATTAATGACCATGATAACCACGATAGTGTGATCACTCACTTAGAGCTAGACAATCCTGAAATGTGAAATCAAATGGGTCTTCAGAAGCATCAGTAAGAGTAAATCTAGTGGGTGTGATGGCATTGCAGTATAGCTATATCAAATCTTAAAAGATGATGCTGTTAAAGTGCTGCACTCAATATGCCAGCAAATGCGGAAAACTCAGCAGTGGCCACAGGCCTGGAAAGGTCATTTTCCTTGCAATCCTCATAAAAAGGTGATTTAAAAGAATGTAAAACTACCCCACAGTTGCACTCATCTCACATGCTACCAAAGAAATTTCTCCAGGCAAGTCTTTAACAATACATGAACTGTAAAATTCCATATGTTCAAGCTGAATTTAGGAAAGACAGAGGAACCAGAGATCAAACTACAAACATTCATTACATGATAGAAAAAGCAAGAGGATTCTCGAAAAACATCTACTTCTGCTTTATTGACCATGCAAAAGCCTTTGACTGTGGATCACAACAAATTGTAGAAAACTTACAGAGAAGGGAATACCAGACCACCTTACCTGCCTTCTGAGAAATCTGTATGTAGGTCAAGAAACAACAGTTAAAACTGAACATGGAAAAACAGACTGGTTCCAATTTGGGAAAGGAGTATGTAAAGGCTGTATACTATCACCTTGTTTATATAACTTATTTGCAGAATACATCATGTGAAATGCCCAAATGGATGAAGCACAAGCTGGAATCAAGATTGCTGGGAGAAATATCAGGAACTTCAGATATGCAGAAATCACCACCCTCATGGCAGAAATTGAAGGGGAACTAAAAAGCCTCTTGATGAAAGTGAAATAAGAGTGAAACATCTGATTTAAACTTCACATTCAGAAAATGAAGATCATGGCATTTGGTCCCATCACTTCATGGCAAATAGATGGGGAAACAATGGAAACAGTGAGAGACTATTTTCAGGGGCTCCAAAATCACTGTAAATGATGACTGCAGTCATGAAATTAAAAGTTGCTTGCTCGTTTGAAGAAAAACTACGACACAACTATACAATTTTTTTAAAAGTAGAGACATTACTTTGCTGAAAAAGTTCAGTATAATCAAAGCTATGATTTTCCCAGTTGTCGTGTATGGATGTGACAGTTGCACCATAAAGAATGGTGAGTGAAGAAGATTGATGGTTTTGAACTGTGACGTTTTACAAGACTCTTGAGTGTCCCTTGGACTGCAAGGAGATCCGTACAGCCATCCTAAAGGAAATCAATCCTGAATATTCATTGGAAGGACCGATGCTGAAATTGAACCTCCAATATTTTGGGCCTACTGATGTGAAGAACTGACTCATTAGAAAAGACCCTGTTACTGGGCAAGACTGAAGGCAGGAGGAGAGAGGATGACAGAGGATGAGATGGTTGGATGGAATCACCAACTCGATGGACATGAGTTTCCCCAAGCTCCAGGATCTGGTGAAGAACAGCGATCCCTGGCGTTCTGCAGTCCAAAGGGTTGCAAAGAGTCAGACATGACTGAAAAACTGAACTGAACTGAACATACCACATAGCAAATACTATTTGTAATGGCCATGTTTCTCCAACAAGACTGGGGCTCCCTATGGCCCCAACATATATCCCCAATCAAGTTTGTACCCATGCACAGAAGTCAGTGCCTAGCATTCACAAGGCATTCAGTGAGTTCTGATTGCAGGGGGACCTCCATTTCAGCCGACATAAAGGATTAAAAAACACATTAATCCTCCTGTCTCTAATAACTTCAAAGTAGGAAAGACAAATGAAAGAGCATTGTCTTACATCCAACGTCTGTCAGCAGAGAATGGATTCCTGAGGTGGGGAGAAAGCAAGGTGAGTTCTACAATTGCTTCAACTCTAGAAATAGTTTCCAACACATACATGGAAGTTGTACTTAGGCAGAGACAAACAGTCTCCCCAAGAAGAGAGATTTATGACTCTATATAACTAGAGTTCACAGGAGAGAGCTACATACAGAGAACTGTAAGAAGGTACAGGTGATACCCTTCCAGTTATCTGCAGAGAGTTGATAGTACTGGTCTGAATTATAGGGAACAATCCTTGAGTCTCAAATCACACCAAGCCTAATTGTGTCCTCACCCACCAGCGTGTTAATTGCTCATTTTTAATATAAATTTATTTATTTTATCTGGAAGCTAATTACTTTACAATATTGTATTGGTGTGCCATACATTGACATGAATCCATCACGAGTATACACATGTTTCTCTTCCTGAATCCCCCTCCTACCACCCTCCCTATACTATCCCTCTGGGTCATCCCAGTGCACCCACCTCAAGCATCCTGTATCATGCATCGAACCTGGACTGGCGATTCGTTTCACATATGATACTATACATGTCTCAATGCCATTCTCCCAAATCATCCCACCCTCTCCCTCTTCAGAGTCCAAAAGACTATTCTATACAACTGTGACTCTTTTGCTGTCTTGCATACACGGTTATCATTACCATCTTTCTAAATTACATATGTATGTGTTAGTATACTGTATTGGTGTTTTTCTTTCTGGCTTACTTCACTCTGTATAACAGGCTCCAGTTTCATACACCTCATTCAAACTTATTCAAATGTATTTTTTTAATGGCTGAATAATAATCTATTGTGTATATGTACCACAGCTTTCTTATCCATTCATCTGCTGTTGGACATCTAGGTTGCTTCCATGTCTTGGCTATTATAAACAGTGGTGCGATGAACATTGGGGTACACATGTCTCTTTCAATTCTGGTTTCCTTGATGCGTATGCCCAGTAGTGGAATTACTGGGTCATATGGCAGTTCTATTCCCAGTTTTTTAAGGAATCTCAACACTGTTCTCCAGAGTGGCTGTACTAGTGTGCATTCCCATCAACAGTGTAAGAGGGTTTCTTTTTCTCCACACCCTCTCCAGCGCTTACTGTTGTAGACTTTTGGATAGCAGCCATTCTGACTGGCATGAAATGGTACATCATTGTGGTTTTGATTTGCATTTCTCTGATAATGAGTAATGTTGAGCATCTTTTCATGTGTTTTTTAGCCATCTGTATGTCTTCTTTGGAGAAATGTCTGTTTAGTTCTTTGGCCCATTTTTTGAATGTGTCGTTTATTTTTTCTGGAATTGAGCTGCAGGAGTTGCTTCTATATTTTTGAGATTAATTCTTTGTCAGTTGCTTCATTTGTTAATATTTTCTCCCATTCTGAGGGCAGTATTTCCACCTTGCTTATAGTTTCCTTTGTTATGCAGAAGCTGTCAATTAAATTAGGTCCCATTTGTTTTCTTTTTGCTTTTTTCCCCTATATTCTGGTAAGTTGGTCACAGAGGATCCTGCTGTGATTTACGTTGGAAAGTGTTTTACCTATGTTCTACTCTAGGAGTTTTATAGTTTCTGGTTGTGCATTTAGATCTTTAATCCATTTTGAGTTTATTTTTGTGTATGGTGTTAGAAAGTGTTCTAGTATCATTCTTTTACAAGTGGTTGGCTAGTTTTCCCAGCACCACTTGTTAAAGAGATTGTCTTTTCTCCATTGTATATTCTTGCCTCCTTTGTCAAAGAGAAGGTGTCCAATGGTGCGCGGATTTATCTCTGGGCTTTGTATTTCATTCCATTGATCTATATTTCTGTCTTTGTGCCAGTACCATACTGTCTTGATGACTGTGTCTTTGCAGCAGAGCCTGAAGTCAGGCAGGTTGATTCCTAGAGTTCCATTCTTCTTTCTCAAGATTGCTTTGGCTATTCGAAGTTGGTTTTTTTTTTTTTTTTTTTTTGTATTTCCATACAAATTGTGAAATGTGTTATTTGTTCTAGCTCTGTGAAAAATACATTTGGTAGGGTTTCCATTGGATCTATAGATTATTTTGGGTAGTATACTCACTTTTACTATATTGATTTTTCCGATCCATGAACATGGTATATTTCTCCATCTATTAGTGTCCTCTTTGATTTCTTTCACCAATGTTTTATAGTTTTCTATATATAAGTCTTTAGTTTCTTTAGGAAGATATAGTCCTCAGTATTTTAATCATTCATTGTAATGGTGAATGGAATTATTTCATTAATTGCTCTTTCTATTTTCTCATCATTAGTATATAGGAATGCAAGAGATTTCTGTGTGTTGATTTTATATCCTGCAACTTTACCATATTCATTGTTTAGCTCTCGTAATTTTCTGGTGGATTCTTTAGGGTTTTCTATGTAGAGGATCATGTCCTCTACAGTGAGAGTTTTACTTCTTCTTTTCCAATTTGGATTCCTTTTCTTTCTTTTTTTTTTTTTTCTTGGATTGATATTTTGATCATTATGTAGTGTCCCTCTTTGTCTGTTTTCACAACCTTTGTTTTAAAGTCAATTTCATCTGCTATGAGTATTGCTACTCTTGCTTTCTTTTGGTCTCTATTTGTGTGGAATATCTTTTCCAGCCCTTCACTTTCACTCTGTATGTGTACCGCATTTCAAAGTGAGACTCTTTAGACAACATATGTAGGGGTCTTGTTTTTGTGTCCATTCAACCAGTCGTTGCCTTTTGTTCAGGGCAATCTGCTGCTGATACTGCTGCTGCTGCTGCTAAGTTGCTTCAGTTGTGTGCAACTCTGTGCGATCCCATGGACAGCAGCCCAACAGGCTCCCCCATCCTTGGGATTCTCCAGGCAAAAACAATGGAGTGGGTTGCCAGATCCTTCTCCAATGCATGAAAGTGAGAATTGAAAGTGAAGTCACTTAGTCGTGTCCGACTCTTAGCAACCCCATGGACTGCAGCCTACCAGGCTCCTCTGTCCATGGGATTTTTCCAGGCAAGAGTACTGGAGTGGGGTGCCATTGCCTTCTCCGTTGGGGCATTCTATCCATTTACATTTAAGGTAATTATTGATAAGTATGACCCCGTTGCCACTTACTTTATGGTTTTGGGTTCGAGTTTCTACACCCTTTCTGTGTTTCCTGTCTAGACAAGATCCTTTAGCATTTGTTGAAGAGCTGGATTGGTGGTGCTGAATTCTCTCAGCTTTTGCTTGTCTGTAAAGCTTTTGATTTCTCCTTCATATTTGAAGGAGATCCTTTCTGGATACAGTCATCTGGGCTGTAGGGTTTTTTCTTTCATCACTTAAGTATGTCCTGCCAACTCTCCTGGGCTGAAGTGTTTCCATTGAAAGATAAGCTGTTTTCTTTATGGGAATCCCCTTGTGTGCTATTTGTTATTTTCTCTTGCTGCTTTCAATATTTGTTCTTTGTGTTTCATCTGTGTTAATTTGATTAATATGTATCTTGGGGTGTTTGGCCTTGCGTTTATCCTGTTTGGGACTTTCTGGATTTCTTGGACTTGCGTGATTATTTCCTTCCCCAATTTAGGGAAGTTTTCAAATATTATCTCAAGTTTTTTCTCAAGGTCTTTATTTAAGTCTTCTTCTTCTGGGACTCCTGTGATTCTTATGTTGGGGCCTTTAACATTGTCCCAAAGGTCTCTGAGATTATCCTCATTTCTTTATATTTCTTTTTCTTTTTCCTCTCTGTTTCATTGATTTCTGCCATTTTATTTTTTACCTCCGTTATTCTACTGTTGGTTCCCACCAGAGGCTTTTTTATCTCATTTATTGCATTATTCATTATATATTGACTCTTTTTTATTTCTTCTATGTCCTTGTTCAACCTTTCTTGCATCTTCTCAATCCTTGTCTCCAGGCTATATATCTGAATTTCCTTATTATTTTCAAGATTTTGGATCGTTTTCACTATCATTATTTCGAATTCTTTATCAGGTATATTCCTTATCTCTTCCTCTTTTGTTTGGTTTGGTGGACATTTATTCTGTTCCTTTACCTGCTGAGTATTTCTCTACCTCTTCTTCTTGTTTATATTGCTGTGTTTGTGGTCGCCTTTCCATATTCTGGCAGTTTGTGGTGTTCTTTTTCTTGTGGAGTTTCCTTACTGTGGATGGGTTTGGACGGATGGCTTGTCAAGGTTTCCTGTTTAGGCAAACTTGTGTTGGTGTTCTTGTGGGTGGAGCTAGATTTCTTCCCTCTGTAGTGCAATGAAGTGTCCAGTAATGAGTTATGAGATGTCCATGGGCTTGGAGTGACTTTGGACAGTCTGTATATTGAAGCTCAGGGCTATGTTCCTGTGTTGCTGGAGAATTTTCATGATATGTCTTTCTCTGGAACTTGTTGGCCCTTGAATGGTGCTTGGTTTCAGTGTAGATATGGAGGCATTTGATGACTTCCTATTGATTAGTGTTCCCTGGATTCAGGAGTTCTCTGGTGTTGTCAGGATTTAGACTTAAGCCTCCTGCCTCTGAATTTCAGTCTTATTCTTACAGTAGCCTCAAGGCTTCTCCATCTATACAGCACCAATGATAAACCATCTAGGTTAAAGATGAAAAGTTTCTCCACAGTGAGGGACATCAGAGAGGTTCACAGAGTTACATGGAGAAGAGAAGAGGGAAGAAGGGAGGTAGAGGTGACCAGAAGTAGAAGGGGAATCAAAAGAAGAGAGGGCAAGCTAGCCAGTAATCACTTCCTTATGTACTCTCCACAGTCTGGATCCCTCAGAGATGTTCACAGATTTACACAAAGAAGAGAAGAGGGAGGAAGGAAACAGAGGTGGCCAGGGGGGATAAAGGGGGGAATCATAAGGAGAAAGACAGATCCAGCCAGTAATCAGTTCCCTAAGGGTTCTCAGCCATCCAGAACACACAAAGAGAGTCACAGAGTTGGGTAGAGAAGAGAAGGGGGAGTAAGGAGATAGAGGAGACCTAGTGGAGAAAAAAGAGATCCAAAGGGGGAGAGAGAAATCAGGCCAGTGATCTCTCTCCCAAATAAAAATGGTTACTGAAGATTGGGTTCTTAAAGGTACAAAATTGATAACAAATAACAAAAAGCAAAAATTACAAATCTAGAGTAGAGGTTGGATTCTCAAAAATCAATATTAAAGGAAAAAAAAGCTCAGAAAAATTATATATATATATATATATATATATATATATATATATATATATAAAGTTTGCTTTAAGAAATAGGGTCTTTTTTTTTTTCCAAAGTAATAGTAGGTTATAAAAATGGAATTTAAAGGAGTAGTATTCAGTTATAATGAGGCGGATGAAACTGGAGCCTATAATACAGAGTGAAGTAAGTCAGAAAGAAAAAACACAAATATAGTATAACACCTATATATGTGATTTAGAAAGATGGTAATGATAATCCTCTATGCGAGACAGTAAAGAGACACAGATGTATAGAATGGACTTTTAGACTCTGTGGGAGAGGGAGAGGGTGGGATGATTTGGGAGAATGGCATTGAAACATGTATATTACCAGGTAAGAAACGAATTGCCAGTCTATGTTCGTTACAGGATACAGGATGCTTGGGGCTGGTGCACGGGGATAATCCTGAGAGATGATATGGGGTGGGAAGTGGGAGGGGGGTTCAGGATTGTAAACTCATGTACACCCGTGGCTGATTCATGTCAATGTATGGCAAAACCAATACAGTACTGTAAAGCAAAAAAAAGTAAAAATAAAAATTAAAAAAAAAAACAATGAACAGAAACAAACCACAAGAAAAAATATTTTAAAAATTAAAAATAAAATAAAAAGGAAAAAAATAAAATAAAAAATAAAGGAGCAGTAGAAGACTTAAAAATTAAAAAAAAAAATTTAAAGAATGAAAACAGTAAAAAAAATATCAAGGATTTTCTCTGGTGTTGTTGTGGACAGTGTGGCATCAGTTCACTTTCAGATAGTTCCTTTTCCAGCTTATTCTTCTCAAGATCTATGGGCCCCTTGCTATGCAGTCGGTGCTGACTGCAGGGTTTTAATCTATTGCACCTGTCACTTCCAGGGTGGGTCCCTCTGTTGTACCTTCTTCTGTTTGCTGGTCTCTTCAGTGTCTAATTTCTGCCCTGACTGAAGGGGTTGATGGTGGACAATTTTTCAGGCTCACTTGTTCAATCGTGCTGTGGGGAGAGAGGAACATTGCAAACAAATATCACTGGCATGTGTGGGAAGTGCTCCCAGTGTCTCAGGCACACTGGGTTTGCCCCTGCTCATGGTGTGTGTGCTTTCCCAGTCTACACTGTTCAGGCTCTAGGTTGCTCTGCTGAGAACTGTCTGAGGCGGGCCCTGGATTGCATGCACTTCCCAGGTCTAAGCCTCTCAGGTTCATTTACTTGGGTACTCAACAAAGGCACAGACTTGGTTGGGCCTGTGTTTTGTGCTCTTCCCAGGGCCGAGCCGCTCAGATGACCGTGACCAGGTGTTTGGCGAGTGTGGTCACTCCTACTTATTGCCTCTCCCATCCCTGCTACTCAGTTTTCTGGGTGTACAACTGGCCTACCTTCTCAGGAGAATATTGACCATCCAGAATCCCAAGAAGACTTGGCTAGCAATGAAGCCTGCTTGCAGTATTCTTTCCAGGAGAATCCCTGGGACAGAGAAGCCTGGTGGGCTACCGTCTAAGGAATCGCACAGAGTCGGACACGACTGAAGTGACTTAGCAGCAGCAGCAGCTGCTGCTTGCAGTTTGGTAGATGATGACTCTCTGGGGCCACGATTGCCCCTTCCGGCTCTGGCTGCCCTCGCTCCTCTGTCCCTGGCAGGGGATGGGCCGGTCCACAGCCAGCTACCTCTGCTCACTCATTTGACTGTGAGCCGGCCGGGAGGTGTCTTACTTTAAGGCTTTTCACCGGAGTAGCTATCCCAGGGTCTGGTTTGCCATCTCAAGTTAGTTCCCTCAGATTGCCCTCGGGGCATTCAGGCCTGGTCTTGTTCTAAGCAATGCAGCCCACACCCCCCTGCCCAGTCCCCACTGCTGCGAGTTACCATTGGGTAATCTGTTGGTTTAAATTATTTATTTTTCCTCCCAATTATGTTGCCCTCTGAGGTTCCAAGGCTCACCACAGACTCACCAGTGAGAATATTTCCTGGTGTTTGGAAGATTCTCTATTTTTTAAGACTCCCTTCCTGGGACGGATCTCCATCGCTACCTCTTTGGCCTCTCTTTTTATTTCTTACATTTTTCCTACCTCCTCTCAAAGACAATGGGCTGCTTTTCTGGGTGCCTGATATCCTCTGCCTACATTCAGAAGTAGTTTTGTAGAATTTACTCAGCATTCAAATGTTCTTTTAATGAATCTTTTGGGGAGAAAGTGTTCTCCCTGTCCTATTCCTCCACCATCTTAAGACTGTCCCCGAGATTACTCATAATTCCCATGAGATCAATAGGACCCTGACGACAACATTGCCTTGCTAGTGGGGAATAGTAAAAAGTAAAGGCTTGTAAATAGTAAAAAGTAAAGTAAAAAGTAAAAAGGCTTGTAAATAGTAAAAAGTAAAGGCTTGTTTCATCTCAGCTTGAAAAACTTTACAGCAAGCCTTCAAAAAATGCAGTGTTTCCAAGAAATTAACAGTGTCTGCAAACAATGAAAGGAATAACAATGAAAGGAATAATGTATAAAAATTAAAAATATCCAGCATCCAAATGTAAAGTGACTGCATCCACAATCCAATTTAAAATTTCCGTATAAATTGTTCACATATTTGTCCTAGTTTCATCTCAATATTGTAAGGTAATTATTCTCTGATTAAGGTAAAAAATAAATTTAAAAAGAAAAAAATCCAGATGCGTAAAGAAGAAAGAAAGTATCCATAACAAGGGCAAAATCAATTAGTAAAAACACAAGTAAGATATATGTTACGTAATTAGCCAGGAAGGACATTAAAGTGCTTACGACATCAATAATCCTTATATTCATGAAGCTGAAGAATATTGAGTACATTAAATAGAGACATGTAAAATAGAAATACAAAGACTCTGGGGAAAAATTAATTGTGCATCAGAGACTTTTGAAGTAACTTTAAGAGTGCTAAAACATATGTAAATGGAATCACACAGGAAGTAAAGACAGGAGAATAAAGCAAAGAACTTCATAATTACTGGTTGAGAAATTTCCAGGTATGATGAAAGCTTTAAAGACATTAACACAGAAACTCATTTAACTCGAGGACAAAAAATATGACAGGTATACAAAGGCACATCATAATTCATGGATTAAGACAATCAACCAAAGAAATGTAACCAGAAGGAAAAACAGACACAGTAGAACGAAAAATGGGGATGACAGCAGATTAGGCAAATGAAACAATGGTAGCCAGGGTACATTCGTGCCAGATCTTGATTGCTGAGAGAAATATAATTGACTCACAATTCTATACCCAATAAAAACACATATCAAAAACAAGATAGAATGCTTTCTCAGACAGAAAGCAACTAGAAGACTGCGTCGCCACCAACAATGTAATAAATGTTTTTTAACAGGTCTCAAGTCAGAAGGAATTTAAACAAAGTGAAAATCTGGGTCTACAGGAGTAATGAACAGTACCCAAAATGATAAACATGTAATATGTATTAAAAGGTATATATAGGGACTTCCTTGGTGGTCCAGTGGTTACAGATCTGCTTTGCAATGCAATGCATTTGCAAATGGCAAAGGTATGTTCCTTTGCCAGAGAACTAAGATGCCACATGCCACTGAGCAACTATGCCTGCATGTCTCAAATAGAGTTTACACGCTGCAAGTACTGAGCTTACCCTCCTCAAATAGAGAGTCCCTACCACAAGGAAGATCCTCCATGCCACACTAAGTCCCAGTATAGACAAAGAAATGATAAATGAATAAATACTATCATAATTATCATAATTAATAATGAAAGACTGGCAAGTTAAAGATGCATACCATGGATCTTAAAACTACTTAAAAAACAGTTACAGTGAATAAAGTGACAAAGGATATAAAAGGGAATTAAAAAACCTACTCAGTCACAAAGAAGTCAGGGATAAAATGAGACATGGGAAGAAAGAACATGGGAAAAACTGAAGATAAAGAGCAAGATAATAGAGTTAAACCAACTAGAATTAACTCTTCACATGTGAACCCAGACTGAAGATATACCCCAGGAGCCAGACAGCAGATACCCATACACTGCACTCTGCAGCTGGAACAGAGCCTGCCATGCTCCAGGGCCCCATATGCCTGGGCACAGAACAGCACCATAAGTTTATAAGGTACAGTAATTTAGAAGACTTCAATCATACAAAGTACACCTCTATTTATAAAGAAATGGCATTAAAAATCAATGTTCACTGGACAGAAGAAGAAGGTGCTGGCATAGTGCAGACCTTCCCACTTTTACAACACTAATTCTGCCCAGGAAGGAGCAGATAAATTACAGGACTTATATCTCTTCAATGCTAGGCATACTTGACATACGAGACATACATGTTTGATTTTCACGGTTCAGTCTCCTCTCTTGCTCATCCTGGGCAACAGGGACTGCGCCTCTAAACCACAGCTCAATCACTACACACAAAGCCTGATGATATTTGCCAAGTTTTTCACATAAACCAGTGAAAACTTGTTTCCTCCTATGTCTCACTCTTGGCTCTTTTCAACCAGCCATGGCTCTTGTCCTACCTCCTGTGATCCTGGTCCTCTGTCACTTGCAGCCATGTTCCCATACACCGGGCCTCAATTACACCCAAAGAAATTCCTATTCAGAGTGGCCGTAATACATGCAAAAAGGGAACGAACAGGCAGCTTCTTACTCTCCTGTCTTGTTCCTTCGCTACATACAATCACTGAAAACCTGTGTAGCAAGTTTGTTACATACAAATGTTCAAGTTGAAAACTTTCAAACATGTATAAGTGCATTTTCATGTGCAATCACATCAGTTAGTTCACAGATATGACACACATTGTCGTGGGCACATCCAAGACAAGTCGGTGTGTGTTTGTGTACTTTACTGTACAGAACTGTATGGAGTACAATAGTGCAGGACTTTTATTTCAAGCCTACACTGTCTGAAAGGAAGCATAAATGCAGTGGTAATGGAGATGCTACTACTATTCTATTTTAAAGGTGTGCTTAGTCGCTCAGCTGTGTCTGAATTCTCAACATATGGACTGCAGTATGCTAGGCTCCTCTTGCCATGGGGATTCTCCAGACAAGAATACTGGAGTGGGTTGTCATGCCCTATCCAGGTACGAAAGATTTAAAAATGTTTCTTTTATTGTTTGTGTTTGTTTTTAATGTATTAATTAATTGCATGAAAAGCATCATAAAGCTATTAAACTACAGTAATATATAGCCAGTTGTCTTAGTTGGCTACCTAAGTAACTTTGCTGGATTTATGAAGAAATTGGGATTTTTGAACACCCTTTCAAATGGAACTTGTTCATATACAGGGGACTCACTGTTCTGCTAAAACCTGTGGGTAACAAAAGTGAACGCATCCCCTCCAGGTCCAAGGAAGTCACATTCTTCGTTGGGATTTTAGAGGAAATGTGAGATCTCCATAATTCTAGCCATTTCAGTCTTTTCAAAAGACCTTGATCAGGACAAACAGATACTAAAGTAGAAATAGTCATTGTGTTTCTACCCACTTCTAGAAAGTGTTGCTAAGTTTTCAATACTGGATCTTGTAATGTTGGTGGACTATTGGAGAAGTGATGTGACCAAAAATAAGGAGTTGAAACAGGTAGGTCAGAATGTGAGGTAACAAAGACAAGGTATTTAGAAGCTGAAGAATTGAGAGAGATTTGGGACCTGAGTAGGAAAAGTACCTTTCAAAACAATTGGATCATGTGATATGTGTAATCCTCACTTCATTCCTTAGAAGATTTCTACAGACTGGTCTGCCTCTATTTTCTGGAGCACAGTTCAGATCCATCTAGCTGTTTCTCATTGCTGCTCCTTTCTCCTGGCTCCCACACTGTGGCCAGCCGTTCAGCCTACTACATTCATTTCATTTGTTGTTGTTGTTGTTCTTTACGGCAGGTGCTGCAGGCTACCTACAAAATGATCAATTCTCTGCTTCTCTTTCAAAACTGAAAATAGTTTGTTATATAGCCATGAGCCCAGTAGCTATAGGACTGCCTTTTCTAAACACCTGTGCCTTAGTCATGACTGGTGACTTAGAGATGCAAGAAGATCTGTAAGGGGAATTTCTTGGAAGACTGCATTCATGGAGCTGATTCAGCTGAAAGATGGGACTCTTCCCTTTCCTACTTTATTCCTAACTGTTGTTTGGATTTTAGTTGTGATGGTTGGAACTCCTGCAATTGGACAATCATGTAACCTTGGAAATGGATACCACCCAAGCTGTGGCTGGCCCACCACCAGCTTTGTTTCTGAGGGAGAGAAAAATCAAGTTTATCTTGCTAAAGTTATAGTTGTTTTAGCTTTTTGCAATGTGCATCCAAACTTAATCCGATGCTACTATATGTTTAATATGATATAGTCTTATTATTTTGTTGGGTTTGGTGAATATATTTATATTTTACATTTTTCTAATTTTTATTTTAATAATTATTTCATCAACCATTATACCTAAATTGTATAAATGCAAAATTATTGTTATAAGCACATTTTCCTTTAGATTTTGAATTTTTATACTTTCTTATCTTCTTTCCTTTCTTCTCTTCTCCATATTTGTACAGCCTGGCCCATGTTCTCTCTTATAACCTCATCCATATCCATATCTGCAGGCTAAAACAGACTGAGAGCTCTATGG